>NW_028262290.1:155625825-156238325 GCF_047370975.1 Nipponia nippon | reverse complement strand
TTTTCATTAAACAAAGGAAAAAATAATGTCTTAGAAATAAGCTACAGAAGTTTGTTCTTTTTCCCCTGAGTTTCCCCTGAGCTTTTTCCCTAAGTTTGTAAATAGTTAATATTTTCTTTAACACCAGTTAATCTATAAATATCTTTTTGACCTCTGGATAACAGCAGGCATCTGTATGTCAAACACTGTAAGTTTTACTTTGATTCACCCACTTTAAGATAAGCCATCATGTGTGCCAGACAGCTGTTTTTTCTCATAGCTTCCCACATAACTAAAACTTCTGCATAGTTACAAAGCAAGAAAACACCAGAATCACAGAGATGTATGTGCATTACTCAGGACTAAATGGCTTCTGCTTACTTGCTTCAGCCAAGTGTAAACCATGAAAAAGTACACTAACTTAGCTTCTAAAAGCAAATGTCTTGTCAGAGTGTTTCAATCCAGTAGTAAACACTCCATTTTCAGATTTCTCCTCCTTTGCTGAGTCTCCGAAGTAAATAGTAAAAATTGTGAAACTTTTATTCAGGGTGGTAAACATCATTTGAATTAATAGCTCTCTCCATTACAGACACTGCTTTCCATGACCTAGATTGTTCAGTATAATCAATGCGTATTTTAATGCTAAATAATTTCCTGCAAAATTCTCACAGTATATAGCAGAGCCCTCTGTATCTATTCTTACATATCTGCAAGTACTTTGTAAACATTAACACGTTGTTAATATTAACTTTATAACCATGTTAGCATTTTAACAGCCCTTAAAATTACACAGGTGAATGATTGTCCTCTTGACAAGAAGACTCTTGGAACCTTATGCACTTCCAATTTGAGCACTGCAGTGCCTAAAAATTCGGTGTCTGGAGTCAGAGGATAATTTAAGAGAGCCAAAGGCTGCTCTCTACAGTCAATGGGAAGAGTCAAGCCCTTCCAAAGGCCGATGTTCAGCAACTGAAAAGAATTAGGCCCCTCTAAGATGCGTTCCAGAAAAACTGCTTTGAGCTAGAAAATAGGAAATGCTTGAAAGAAATCAGAAGGAAACCAGTATAGAGGGTGTAAAGATTGTGTTAACTGGGGAAGTGTAGCTAGGAAATAATTTGGCCTCTGGAAGGTCTAGATAGGTGTAACAGAAGTAGGAATTGCTTTGGACAAAGCAAGAAGGGTTGGTTAGAACATGATCATGTCCTGTAATACCTTAATTTGGGTGATCAGGAAGTTTCAGGAAGACTTTTATTAGAGCATATCATTTTGAAAAGGTATTATCAAAGCCCTAAAAGCTTTGTAAACTCATCAAGACCTAAATGATGTTAGAAATACAGCAAAATACAAATGGAAACCAAAAGCAAAACCATGTGTACTGCACAATATATACCAAATACGTACATGAAACGGTTTGAATTAAAAATAGGGGTTGGGTTTTTTTTAGAGCTTTCACCAAACTGGTAGATTTTACATCTGTTCATCATCTTGTTCTGCCAAATAGGTGGAATGCTTAAGAGGGATGGTAACCGCTGCCAAAGTTTGCTTAGGAAAAAATGCTTCTCCTGTTTTAGCAATAAATAATGCTTAGTGTACCACATGTTTTCTAAGCATGGTTGTAACTTCCTTTCATCTAGGAGAGACAAACCAAGAGATATTAATAAGGGTTAATTAATCCATGCGTAATCTCAGCAGACTTTAAAACTCCATAGGAAGCCAGAAGCAGCCTCACGGGAGAGAGAACACTTGGGCCCCACTCACTGCCAGCATCTTAGCTCATGCATTTTACATGCAATCAGCAGTATATAAAAAATACGGTGACTAAGAAACACAAAAATAACTATTGTGAGAAGGACCGTAAGGCCAAACATTCCCTCAAAAGGAGGCTAGAGTCAATTCATTCATTTTTCTCCTTTTACTGCATATTTCTTGTGTTTGAGGTTACACCATGGCTCATTTTCAAGGGGAAAGTTGTCTTGTGAAGCCTCTTCCATAACGTGGTGATTTGGGTAGGCTCCTGCAATCCCCAATGCATGGAGAAAGGCTGGCATTTCAGCTTGCTTGGTTGGTCTATGGCACTGCAAACCCACAAGGTCATTATGAAAAGGCAGGTAGAGGTGTCTCCTCTGCACCTCTTGTGGAGAGAAATCATTAGCAACTTTCATGTGTTGCACTGGATTCGGGGACCCTGCTGTGTATTATGATGCTATGAGTAAGACTTGGAGACCTGGTCTTTGATGGAAAAACATAGGCACCTCCCAACCAGAATCACAGCAGGGTTTTAGCTGTGAGCGAGGCATCTATTTCCCCAGAGGACAATTTCTGCAATTACTGAAATGCCTGACTCTGCAGTCCAAAATGCGAGCACCCAGGACATTTGAGGATCTTTGAACCTTAGGTTACTAGAGGATTTCAGACAAGAACTACTGTGGGCAGCCTCTTTTGTTCCCACCTTCAGTGATTTGTCCTTGTCTGTAGGACTTAATGTTGTGTTTGGCTGGCTCCTGAATTTCATTACCCTCCTTTGCTTACTAGGCTCGATACCCTCTTCATTTTTCTTACTCAAGTTTAGTTTTCCACAATGTCAACAGATTGCAGGGAAGCTATTCTGCTGATCTCCTCATTCCCGGACTGAATAAATAAGTGAAACTTTCTAATGTTACATTATTATTATTATTTCTCAAGTTCCCAGAGCTATGGGAACTTCTGACAGCTCATGCAGAGCACAAGGCTGTTAGTAGTTATCTTTCAATAAAATACACTAATGAGAAAATTTCTCATCAGATCTCAACAAGTGTGTTTTGTTCCTTATAATGTAATGTTGACATATTTGTGGGCTGCTGTTCTGGGCCTGGATGTCAAAGCACATTAGACTTCTACATTGTATTCATGAATTTGGTTGGTAAAAATAAATTAACGCTTACTTTCTGCAGTTCCAGTTGTTGATTAGGTATTTTCAGTTCCACTGATGGTATATTTCCAAGCAAACTTCTGAAAAAATAGTGGCATAGATCAGCTGAAGTCATCTCCCTTACCTGAAATCACCAGGTATCTCGAAATCCAGTGAAATTCAGAAGCACATTTGAAAACAGACCAGGTTCATCTACAGGTTCCTGTCCTAACTCTTCTTTAGTTTAAATACCTGGAAAAGCAATGACTTTAGTCATCTCACTGACTATACAGATTAAAAAAGGATTTAGTCTGAATTTAAACTGGCAACTATGAATGTCTCAGCCCTCAGACATAAACTTTATGTTGGAGTTTTCACACCTTTTTACCCTGGGCAGTAACCCTGAAGGGACTGGGCATGCAGTGCTTATCTTAAGTGTATTTATAACGCACATACAACCCTTCACAAATATAAAGTGGACATAGCATGTCATCAGACATGTACATGGTAACCAAAGCCGGGATCTACTCGAGCTGACAGTAATGAACTCTGACGGTGAAGCACTAGTTATTCTGTCCTAAATGACAAACTGCCATGTCCTATTATCTAGAAGCTTTAAGGCCTGACACACTCTATTTCCTCTAATGAAAACAGTTTAAAATGAAAAGACAAGTTAACATATGCCAGTAGGAATGGATATGGAGCTGTATTTCCCCCGGTAGCTGAGAACAAAATACCAGTGATTTTTCTAACCATGGTGGTGTTTGTCGGTTCATTTTATTTCAAGGTGTGCTTAAAATTCAAACAAGTAATTGAATTAGCATCCCTGCATCACCTCAGCTGGTCACTTTTCCCAGGAGAAGATAGAAAAAGGCTGAGGTTATCACAGTAATTACCCCTAGCTGAGCAGACGTTTTACCAAAAGAGTGACAACCACCATTTATAGTCAAAAAGAAGAGACAGTGAAAGCTGACACCTTGTTGCTTCTTTCTCTGTTAGGAATGGGTGGTTGTAAAGCAGTTCAGACTAGCAACGTCCCTGTAGATGAACCTCATCGTACAAGACAGTTACCTTTTCCTAAGGGTAATTCCATTTAGTGTTTTGCTCTGAGTCAGCCTTTTGCCTCTTGTCTAATATTTTGCATTGTCAGTGCTGTAAGGCAATGACTGCATTTTTGCTTTGGTTTTAGGCAGTGCTTGAGCCATGATTAGGATTCCTACAGCAGTTATCACTAACACCATTGCATACCTAGGCATTCAAAGTCACCTTTCCAGAGGCTTCTCTGTCACACTAATATTTCCAAAATTCAGCACACAGGCAAGGGTTTGGCCCAGACCCTTAACTTCAACACAGTGTCATCATAAACCATGGGAGTGCAGCATGTCCTAGAAAGGCTATGATGTGCCCTGGTTCATCTTTAAAGACTCACACTTTTAATGGAATTTTATCTTCCCAGACATTTTGAAATTCATTGAAATGAAAAATATTTCTTTTGCATTCATGGAAGTAATTAATTCATTTATACTTAAAATAAAGCATAGATATTGTAGTAACTGTAACTGTCAAAAAAGATGACATGTTAGAAATGCTTGGGAAATACAAGCTGCATTCCTAAAAGGCAGCTGAGGAGCAGCAAGGAATTAACAATGCTGGGGACATTACGCTCTTTTATACCACACTAGCAGGGACCAAGGACCCTGAAGTGTAGTTTAATGACGGGATTAAAACTTTACAAAGGTTCACAATTTCCTTTTCAAAATTGCCTAAGCATTTGGGCAAGAGGAGAATAATACTTAGTTACACAGAGGTGGCCTAAGTATTGTTGCACTTGCCAAAACCAAAAAAGTTTTTTTGCACACATACTGCAAATGAGTGAAGTATCAGGCACTAGATGGGCAGTCTTCAGACAGATGACCAAGATTAAATGCATACATGTGAGAAAGTATTAAATACTGTTGGTGGGTTTGAGCTGCAGGCAGAAATAAAAAACATTCAGTTCAGCTCTTTGTAATATAGTCTACCTTTTATTAGGCACCTACAATGAAGTTGCAAAAAAAAATTATGCAAAAGAAGCAAAGAAAAAAATGCTGTCATACACTGTAGCAAAAAATTAATCACACTATTCACACTAAACATCCATCTCAGTAATAAGTCAATTGATTTCATCAAATCTTTTAGTAGCATGAATATGACCCAGCTGAGAACCTAAATGCAGCAATGCAGCATGGCAAACCACCCAAAATATAGTAACCACCCTGAATACAAGAGAAGAGTCCTCTAGACCTTCTCTTCTGGGTCTGTCTGTATGAGAAAGCAAAACAGGAGTCCACAAAAGTGTAGGTCGGGCAGATGGGATGAACAAGATGGACAAGGAATACTGGATGGCTAAAACACAAGTCCTTGTGTCAGGATATAAGTCTTCAAACTGTTTTTTTTTTCCTTTGTCTGTAATGGAAGGGGTAAGTTCTGTCTATCCAGGTCGCAGTTTTCAGAAACTCTTGAAATGAGTCTATTACTTCAGCTTTGCCTTTTGCAAGCTCTACACACAACCATGGTTAATCATAAGGTTTCCTTACTGGGACACTAAAGTATCTTTCCATCTTCCTATGTCCTATGTGCTCTTTGCTTCTGTTAAAAAGACATCGAATCTTCAATTTTGCATTTTTAAGGAAAAAGTCTTTTGTTTCATCCTCTAGATACCAGTATTTTTGTCTCTGTATATAGTATTTCTGTTTCTATCTATAGATATTTGGTCCTGAGGAGGGCCACAAAAATGATCAGAGGGATGGAACACCTCTCCTATGAAGAAAGGGTGGGAGAGTTGGGGTTGTTCAGCCTGGAGAAGAGAAGGCTGTGGGGAGACCTTATTGCGGCCTTTCAATACTTAAAGGGGGCTTATAAGAAAGATGGGGACAGACTTTTTAGCAGGGCCTGTTGCGATAGGACAAGGGGTAATGGTTTTAAACTAAAAGAGGGTAGATTCAGACTGGATACAAGGAAGAAATTTTTTACAATGAGGGTAGTGAAACACTGGAACAGGTTGCCCAAAGAGGTGGTAGATGCCCCATCCTTGGAAACATTCAAGGCCAGGTTGCTCTGAGCAACCTCCTCTAGTTGTAGATGTCCCTGCTTTCTGCAGGGGGTAGGGCTAGATGGCCTTTAAAGGTCCCTTCCATCCCAAAGCATTCTATGATTCGATGATATTCTGCCTTAGAACAAGTTTGGCAGCAATACTGTGGAGACAGTGTTAAGGTATTAGCATGCTGAAGCATAATATACATTGTTCACACATGTCACAACATCTGAATTTGTAGCTCTGAGATTCTGCTTGTTTGAGTTTATTTCCAGTGCCTGGATTTGTATACACTTCGCTGGAGGGACATAATAATAATACAGTAGTTCTGAATCTAAAAATAGCTTTACTGCATTTTTTTATTGGATTTTACATTTAAAGTAACTAAGATTCTCTATTGCATAACTCTCATATTCATGTTTGCTAGCTGGGTATTAACTGAATAATTCAGCACACTGAAATCACAATACGTGTGCACTAATAATAATAATTAAAAAAAAGGAACACAGCTGCTAACTGCACTATTTATCTGAAAGATGAGCCCAAGTCACAACATTTATATTCAGATCTCAATTTCCCTGTTTTTCAGGTGATGCAGATGTACTGCTGGCTTTTAACTTACATCCCATTTCAATAGCCTTTTTCATTTGTGTGTATATAGCTTGTTCATTTTTAACAAGGCAAAACAAACATCTAAGATTCAAGTGACTTTTTTGTAGGGCTTCATTAAAGAAGAGTAAAGAATAAATTTTTATCAGATAGAGAGAGGCTGAGCTGAGGAGCAGGTGTTTCAAGTGTACGCAGAGCAATTCACTTGCTGTCAGTGTTTAAAGCTCACCGTTCCCACCCAGGAGAAGCTGTACAGCGCTGTGCTCTTCAGCTTGTAAACTCTGGTTGCTGATGCGATGGGAAACAGTGAATGTTCTGCTTACAAATTTAGACTCTTCATCCCAAGAGGTCCTACTAGATCCCAGGCTCTGGGAAAAATCCAGGGTCTTTTTTCATGCCCCATGTGTTCCGGAACAATAATTCAAGACATATGCATTTACCCGCTGAAAGCCCAGAAGAAAGCTGTTTCCTTCTTGTGCAACATGAGCAGTCCTTTCAGTCTTCATCAACACAAATCACAGGGCTCACTGAGAACCGGCAGTGAATAAATGCAGGACTGGAACACACACGTTATTATTTTCTGTATGTTGCTTTCACCAGTTTGTTTATAAGGCTTCTGTCTTCCCAGATTATATGTAAATATAGGTATAAGTATAATAACTGCTAAAAAATACATAATAGATCGTCTAGAGTCTAATAGACTATAGTAGTGTGAGAGTCCAAAGCAGAGTTCCTCCAGTCTCTGAACTGCCTGGCAGTGAGCAATGGACTGAGAAACACTCTTCAAAGTGCCATTACTAGTGGATGCATTTATACCTATAAGGCTAATGAATATCATAGGTTTGCTTTTAGGCCCTTTTTCTTTCTGATTTATTATTTCAAAAATGTAAACAAACAAAAAAATCCCAAGTTTCCCAGTTGTATTCTTTGTGGATGTAACTGTTGATAAGAGCATTGTAGGGGAACAGAGGATACAGCAGAGCTGTTGTCAGGGAAGCCTGCAATAAGAAGCAGACACCAGAGTTTGCAGAGATAGCAGAAGGCAAGGTATTTTGAGACAGCACATAGATGAGTTTTTTTGTGAAGTAAATGATGCACAGCAGGGAGCAGAGCAGGAGAGGAGGCACTGCACCAGCATGCCTTATTCTGCCAGGGAGACAGTTTGAAAAAGACAGCAATTATCTTCTGAAGAAGCAGTATAGATGGGAAAAGTCCAAAATTATTAGAACCTATTTTTTCTCATGAAATTTCATGATAATGAGGGCAATCAGGGCAGGAATGCCACAAAAAAATAGCTGTTGCTATGTACTCTGTAAAATTGTGCTTTTTGCACCAGCCCAAGCCAGGAATTAAAGAATCATGAAGAAACCAAAGAGACAAAAAAAATTAACCAAACTTCTTCCAACAAAACCAAAACCTGAAGATATGAGCAAATGAGCTTATACTACCAACGCTGTGTTTTAACCTACATCATTGTCACACAGGACATTGTTTGTATTCTGACTTCTGAAACAGTTGGAATAAATCTCCCAAGCAGCAACTGTCTGAAACACAAACAAAATCTTCTTATGAGTTGACCTGATATATTATTATTATTAAAAGTATTTTGGCTCCTGCAAAATGCGGCAGTCATGATCACTTGAGTTCACAAACCATCAGCGCCTTCCAAGGTGTAAGCTTATTACCCCCAGAATATTAAAGTTCTAGAAAAAGAACACTTCTAAGATCTTTTAGCAGAATCGTTATGAAATTGATTACTGGTAAAGTTGCTGTTGATCATTTTATGTAAAGGAAGTTTATAGGTGAAAACCTGTCCGGTTTCTGTATACATACTAAATGAGAAAGATTAGCTAAGTATCTCTTTTAGAGATGGCTTGTGTGAACTCTTAAATATTTGTCATATTCATTTAGAAAAACAGGTCTGACATGAGAGTGCCATTAACTTCACAGTTCTCCAGAATGGGTTTATACACATAAAAAAAAAAAAATTATGGTATTTATAACCATTGCAATAAGGTTAAGAATTTTACATTTTCAAACATCCTCTAATTCCATCAGTATTCATAAATCCCTATGGTGGACCCTATGGTGGAGTGTCTCTACCAAGCGATCTCACATTTACATAGAAGCAAATGACAGCAAAACATTTTACAGAACACAGAGGATTTGTCATGCCAGGCATCAACATAGAATAAGGGCAGTTTCTCAAAACTACAAGTTTATTCTCCTGTGAGTTGAACATTGGTGGTAACCTTTACAACAGTTATTATCTGTTCTTGTCACTTTTCCTTTCTAAAAATATCTGGTACTTCTTGGCTGCACATACAGGACCAAAACCCTTATGAATTTATTCTGAATGTACAATGCCCAAAATCTGGGTTTGGCACAATGTCCGTGTAGGGAGGACACACACACACATACCATTGCAAAGGCCTTAATAATTCAGCCGAGAGCTTACAAGGTTTTCATATACTCATGCATGAGGAATGCAACTCCCCATGAATCAGTTATGGGTCAGATTTGTCTTTTGAGATTAAAGGTCTCACTAATATGTTGGGAGCATATGATTTCAAAGAGGGTGTCTGACTGTGATGAATGCCACTGCTGCATGCTGAGAACTCCTGCTGCACATTTCAGTTACATGAATCTTGCAGACATTTTCCTTGCTATAAATCCTCCCCAAGTTTACGAAAATCTGCCACATAGATGGTCACATTTTAAAAGTTTCCTGAACTTCAAAAGAATTTGCTGGTTTGAAAAAGATTCTTTGGATAACATTCTGGCCCTGCTGATGTTTACTGGAGTTTTGTCATTGATTTTAGCAAGGCCAGAATTTCAAGCCTAATAACTGAAGGGGATACCTGTAAAAGGAGAAAGTATTTAACCAGCTACTGCTTAGAGCTTGCACTGATCTAGGCTCTGCTCATGTTAATGTGGCTACAGCTTAAATCTGCAGTCTTCAGAAAATTCAGATATCCACTTACAAGCACTTGGTTCGCGCAAAGCTACTTTCTATTTTCGCTGGTGAAGCTATATAAAATTGTAACTACTGCACTTCGTGAATTTTCTGTGACTATGTCGTAAGTAAAAAAAAAAAAAAAAAAAAAAAGCTTGAGCCTTAGATTTTACTTCTTGTAAACTAAGTGACACTAAGTATTACTCTGTTTTCCCAAACAGTTGCAGAGTTTCTTCAGCAGAGGAAAATACAGTTTCCAGCAAGGAAAACACAATATTTTGAGAGCTGTGTGAAAACTTGAGGACGGCCTAATCTTGCAGACATTTTCCTTGCTATAAACCCTTTGGTTCTCCCAAATGTACACCCCTGCTTGCCCTCTTCAGCATCTCTGAGTCCTACAAAAATTACAATTATAAGTCAGTAAACGTGATGGTTTGCTGTGTGAAGCCTTCATCAGTGAGACAGTGGCCGTGTCCTGACGGTTAACAATGAGAATGCCTTATCAGATTTGTATGTGAAATTCAGTGGCAAGGTACCTAATGGGTACTTGCAGTGTGGTCTTTGTGCTTCTTTTGGGGCTTTCACCGAGTGCTCTCCACAGCCAAGATTTGTGTTGCAAAGAGCTGGTGAATAAAAAGACAACCATATTTTTATTTTATGAAACAAACCAGCAAGTGCTCCCTTCGTACAAGCAGCCTGACACCCAGGACCCCTAGATGCAGAGCATGTTGTGTACTTAAGAGTTGATTTGGGTTCAAGGTTATAATAATGTTTCTTTACATGTAATGTGGATATCTGTAGGCATTAAACTGAAGAAATAACTTACCTGTATCATAGCAATGCTTACTTAAAGTTTGGGGTTAGTTGGATATTTTGCCTCAGGGGTCTAAAAATTCTAAAACCCAGAGCACTCAGAAATAGTGTAGGTGTTTCATATTCCCAATTACTGTTTGTTACTTTCCCAAACTCTCCCTGAAACAAACTCCCTCCACCATACCATCATTCAAAAAGAGTGTGGAAATGAAGTTAATGTCAGCTACAGACCTCGTAACACCATTACCAGGAAACTGGATTGCGCATTTTCAGGGAAAATAAGATTCAGCATATATCTTTCATCCTGTTTTTTTATCCTTTTTCTCCATGGAAAATATTCTTGCCTTGGCTGCAAATTTAGATAAAGTTTCTGTCTGTGAGAGGGAAATTACATTATTTTCTTTTTTTTTCTTTTTTTTTTTTCTTTTTCCCAATTTTCTCTTTCTGTTTGGGTTATTTTTAATCCCTCTTGGAGACTTGATATAACCTTAGTTTTCTAAATTTTTGCACTTGATTCAAAGATCTGACTGTGATAAATGGCCACAATGAAGCTCCTTGGAAAATCTGGTTGCATCACTCCTGCTTCTATTGGAGAGCTCCTAGATTAAAAGATTATAAATGCTTTCTCCTTACTACACCAGCTCCAACAAGAGGAAAAAAAGAGAATTATGAAAGAAATGTTGACTCCCTCTGACCAGCTGATAGCCTCGCTTGGTATTTCTATGCTTAAGATTTGTTATGTTATTTAAGTGCCATTATTACTTTTACATGATTCTTCATTTGAAAAGGGCTGTATGAAAAATTCAACTCAGCCAATCCATCAGCATAGCTAGCTTAGTGATAGCAATTTCCCATAAAAAAAACAGGGAGAAAAGATGAACGGAAAGGATCTGATTTATTTTTGTGATTAACTACTGAGCTGCGATACATTGGAAACCTTCAGTACAAGCAGTGCCAACATTGACAGGATAAGGAAAAACTAAGTGCTATTAAGTGGACTTAAAAAGAGGCAGATTTTGATTCAGATTCAGTTCACCAAAAGGTGTGGGCTTTGAGCCCACCATTTACAGGCATTTCTAGCATCCTCTTACCTGAATCTTACCAAAATGAAATAGATTCACAAAACCTCTGTGAAGCACAGAACATTTCATGTGATCACTATAGAGAGCTAACAGAGGATGCCCACAACCACACAGAAATCTCCAGGAGGTGGTGGGTGTCCACCTCTATCAGAAATCAGACTTCTGCCTTGGCACTGTCTTCCAACACCTTAGAGAAGGCTACAGAGAAGCTGGAGGTACTCTCTTCTCTAGGATGCACAGTAGCAGGACAAGAGACAACAGGTACAGGTTGTTCCAGGGGAAATTTCATGTGGATTTAAGAAAAAAAATTATTCATCCTGAGGGGAATTACACGCTGGAATAGGCAGCTCAGAGAAATGGTGGAATCTCCTTAGCTGGAAATATTCCTTGGCTAGACAGTGCTCTTGAAAACCTCATCTAAGGCCTGGCTTTTGGCTGGAGATTAGACCAGATGCTCTCCAGAGGTCCCTTCCAACTTGGAATTTTCTGTAATTCTATCCTGTAGCTCACCACTTTGGTTATTTTCTAAAATGTGTTGGTAGTGCTTAAGAAACGTTAAGCTGTGCAAAGTGCGTGATATGAAAATCATAATGAATATAATGATATATTCATTAATTATATGAATATTTATATTCACTAATATATGAAAACGTGAGAAATAAGATGATTAAGTTATGTGCATGGGATTCAGACAATGGCTATTGCTTGAAAGTCAAACAAAGGTATTCAGGTGGGGTGAGAGTCTAGAAACACTGTCTCCCCCAGTTAACTGAGGATGCCTGGGCACATACACCAAGAGCACGGAGCAGTCTGCATCTGTGCTAGTGAACTGTTGTCTCCAAAAGAAGTGCCTGCAAGCAAATGCTTATTTGAGCTCGTCCCTGGCCAATCCTCACTGCCAGCAGCTCCTGTGCAGGGTAAGCGTAAGGGAAGTCCTACCTGGGACAGGCAAAGCTCCTGCTAGGTAATATTCAAACCACTTATCAGACAGATGACAGTGGTCCAGGGCCCAGAAATGTCCCTGGGCAAGCTGGGATTTACAGCCTAAAAGTACCAAGGGCGTAGGAGTAAATAGGCCCTTATTCCACTGTACGTGAGCCAGCAACGAAACATTGCACATACAAGGCACAATTAGCAGAAAATGTTAAATCTTTCCACTACAAAAGCACAAGCTCACTTTAAAAACAAAATAAAAAATAAAAAATACTTAGCTTGTGGAACAGATGTGGTGAAAGCATTTTATAAATCTGTAGAAGATAAAATTCTGGATTATTAATGATTTGATTAGTCAAGGGAAGGGTGGGAAATCAAACAAACAGAATGTCCTTTCTGTCTCAAAGGAGATAAATTGCTCGCATGAGTACATTCAGTGTTACAGTGGATCAACATTACCAGTTTGACTCATGACCCTTTTTTCCTTGGGCCCTGGATCACTGGCAACGCCACTATATAGCATATTTCCTAGTTCATTGGCAGGCTCCGCTTAGGCATCTGGATATCGAGCTTTCCCTGAGAGCAACCCTGTGTACGGGTGACAAAATAGCCTGCTCTGTGGTCCAGAGAGACCATATTCGCACATGGCCACCACATGCCTCTGACACTGCCACAAAGGTCCTACTGTTCGTGATTGTACAGTTGCTCCAGTGAGCTGCAGAGCAGGTCTACGGACATTTTGAGCCAGAGAAATCCACTATCATCATTACAAACAGGGGCAAAGAGAGTCATCCTCCAAGGCTGGGTCCCTCATGGTCCCTGTGAGGAAATCCCCTCCGTCCCCCAGATGAGGAGTCCCTGGACAGTCCCTGGGACACAGGAGCCTGGCACCTGCCAGAGGATAGCACAGCAGGTTAGCACTATCGAATGTGGCTGCAGCACCAAACCATTTAAATGCCACCCAAAATTCAAGAGATTAAAAGCTGGCCTTTAGAAAGGCCAGGGATGGCTAAACCAGAATGTGGTATACCCTGAGGCATGGTTGTACCTCGTGTCATACCACTCCACAGCCTCCAAAGCAGATGTCGTGGCAAGGCTGGCATGTCAGTGTCAGTGGGCTCAGGAGCCTTCAACCTCCCTGACCTTCTGAACTTTCAGAAGATCTAGTGGAGGGTCCATCTTTCAGGGTTTCACCATTGCCCCCAGTAACATTGCGGGAGAGCTCAGACGGACCACTACTATCCTCCTCCCAGCATTCCCCAGCTCAGGTGATTGCCTTGCTCTGCCTACATTTGGCTAAGGACTCATAGGGATGAATGGGTAAGTACTCAGGCTGTGCTTAAAGGACAGTCTGAGACAGACAGACAAATGATCCCAAAAAAGGTATGGTATCCTGAGATGGGAAGACATTTCCAGAATCAGCCTGACCCATTCGTCACACCCCCACCCACAGCAATACACAGGTAAAGGAGAGGAGTTTCTTCATGTACCCGTCCCCTGTGCTGTTTAATGGCAGCTGTGCAGACTGTGCCACAGCTTCGACCTCTGTCTGTTGTGAGCAGGACAGATGCATGCAGTGAACACCACTCTGCATGAGCCTCCCAAACCAAAGATGTGTCTTGATCTAGCAGGAGAGCATGTGTAGATCTTCCCTACTATCCTCCCTTCACAGAACAAATGGCCCAGCACTGTCTGCAAGCTGGCAGCAGACAGGATGGGGAAAGAAATCTCCCCTATTTTCACAGAAACAAGTTGGCAGGATGGCAGTTTATTGGGTTTCTATGGGACATCCTGGTGGAGCAGTGGTTACACAGCCCCCTGCTTTACTGCACAACCCCCTTTGGGAGGGACATCATTGTGACATCTGCAGGCACCCATCCTCCTGTCCCCTGTGCCACCCAGCCCCAGAAAAGGTCACATGCAGCCACCAAGGCACTGGCAGTCCAACAGGGATATCTGAGGACAGGGGGATCCAGGCAAGCTGTGGACATGGCCGGGTAAAGCTTGCTGCTCACTCACATGAGAAACCTCCATACACAGCAACAATGAAACCACCAAGGGACAGGTTGAGGCCTGTTCTTGTAGTCTCTCTGAGGTGTTTCAGCAACTTCTTGGCTCCACTAGGATTCCCCCTGTTCATGTCATGGCACAGGAGTTGCAGGTGTAATTCCCCCATGGCATACACTCGGGGGTAGGGAGATGGGGAGGAGAGCCCAAAGAGCAGTCCTGACAACACATGGTGCTGGAAACGCCACAATGTAGATGAGCAATAACACGTGATGACGCTTATCACCACTTTTAAAAGTCTCTAACAGGGTGCCTTTCGCTTGCTGCTGCCTGCTCCATCTGCCTCTTTTACCACTCATCAGCAGGCTCAGGATACTCAGGCAGCCTGTGTCATGGCCATCCCTACCATGGTATGAAGACACTTCTCTGTAGCTAACAGACTGTTACCTCCAGAGAGGCTCCTAAAGGTCTGGGCTCAAGAAATGAGGGATGATGTGCCAGGCTGGTTCCCTATTATGAAGTTGTGACCTTTGAATTTCATATAGGCTCCACGTACGCTCATTATGGTATCCCTCAATCTTATGGGATGATCAGCGAGGCTCTGTACTCATGCAGGGTCTGTTGTGAGGATGGAGCAGAGCTCTGCACACCTGCCCAGCCCCAGCACCAATGCCAATGTAAGGAGAGGGGTCTGCAGAGAGGTCCTGGAGACAGCAGTCTGTCACCAGCTACAACACTCAATCACCTGTGTAACCCCCTCAGGTAGATCATAGTAAGACTGTTTGTCAGGGTCTGAAGAATATGTAGGTGAGTTTGGCAGGATTTTGTGGCAATGAAAGCACTCAGTGAGCAAATGCAATGTCTGTTCTTACAGTGCCATCTTGTGACACGCAAAGGTAAAATTTGTGCACTCAGAATCAACAAATATAGATTTATTATAACTATTTTTAAATAGTACTTGTAAACAGTTTCCAATAACATGCTACTGAAAATTAATCCATGCTTTCAGTTTGCTAATTAGCTACAGGTCATTCATTACTTTTAGTTTATTCATCTGAAATTTTGAAAATCCACGTCTCTAATTTTGAACATTTTTTCAAACAAATTCAATGGCAATAACAAAGTCACAGAGTCTCACAAGTGTCTGTATCCCATTTTGCACAAGGGTGAGGTCTGGGAACAATTTTTAAAAGCCACGCCAATTAAAAAAGCCATTTAACTTTTTTGTTTGTTTTGTCTTTTGAGGGGGAAAGCTGGCAGAGTTTGAAGACTTCGAATGCCTTTCATTTGCTGAAAAGGATCTTTCAGAGTGCAGCATTTCTCAGAAAGGATCAGGCCACTGCATTCAAACGATCTCTTGGAAATTTGTCTGGACCTTCCTAGCTGCCAATACTTTACTTCCAGCTCTCAGATGCCAGTCTCACGCTCTGTCTGAGTTGTTCTGACAGCGCATTGCTGATTTAATAGATTGAAATATAAAAACTTCCTCCTTCATGAAGTTAAGGGCATGAGTCTTAGACTGACTGCTTTGAAAATTAACACCAAAACCATAAACTGGCATTGGCTGGAAGCCAAAAGAGGGACTATAACCTGGGGCTACCGCTCTTACTGTGATCTAAGCCACGGGAAAGGCTTTGTATCAACTTCTCAATCGGACTCAAATACCAGTAACCTGTTTCAAACTTTTCATCAAAACACCAGCAACACTGGGATTTGAGGCACTTTAGATTAAAAAATTAGAGTCAGTAGAACAGTAATGACAAAAAGCAGTTTATAACGTTACTAATGCCAAAAAGATAGAGTTTCATGCAGATGCTGACTTCCGAACTATTTTGTCATATAGGACTCTATGCCTGCATCCTGAATCAGCAAAATTTCCTGCAAAGGTAAACAGATACACTCAAGAAACCAGATCCTTTCATCAGTAATCAATATAGCCAGAGTTGTCTGAGTTATTAGAGACCTCCAGCTGGTAGCTGTTCTACAGCTGCTGCTGCTTCCTCTGAAGAACATCTTTTTGTCCATTGCCAAAGAGACCTAGAGGTGACATGTGGTGAGAAAGACAGCGATGTGAAAGTGTATTGCCCCTGCCTCACAGACTTGAGCGGAGAGAGTGCAGATTGGCAAATGGAATTGGGGAGGGACGCAGCAGGGAACTGCGGTACTCAATACCCTTGTGATAGGTGCTGATGTGAAGCCCGGACTGATGAGGGCTAACCACTTCTTCACAGTCTCATTTGGAAGGCCAGTCTGGATAACTTAATCCAGAGATCTTGTTCCCTTTCTATTTTCCAAATAGAAAATTGTTTCTTCTGTATTTTAATGATTTGGAGCATCTTTTATTTTGAGACCTAGAAGTGCAGAAAGTATAAATTTAAAGGAAGAAACAAAGGTGCAAGAAAACAAGAAACAAAAAAGACACCTACTTGTCTCTGCATCTACATATCTCTGGTAATATAAATTCCAATATCCATGGTAAACTTTTTCATATTACTGATGTTTACTTGCATGAGCAATCATAAGTGTGTTTTCCTAGCAGTCTTCTTCTGTGCTTGGGTTTGACATATATTTCAAAAATTAAAGAAAAGAGCAAGCCCACATCTAGGCTTTAAAATTTCCAGCACATTTTATTGATATAATTAACTTGTAAGGTCATCTATATTTTTACTGACAATGTCTGCCTTTCCCTGATGTGTGACTGAGTTGTGTGACTCTTCATAAAATTAATATCTGCTATAGCAGAGTTTAGGATTTGTCTCTTCCCACTCTTCTGGACATTTAGAAAATGCATTGATCTCTTGGTGTCATTCGACTGCAAAATAAGGAATACATTGTCACATACAAAGTCCTAAACTTTCAATAGAGAATACCTCTAAATAAGAAAATTGTATTCAGACTTAATGTATGGTATTCATTGCACTTAACTTCAGACATCAACAGTGTAGACATTTACAGCTAAACAAGTCACTCCAGTGTCCTTTTATAGGGAGTTAAAAGGTGTTTTGGGATGATGTTCTTCTGATCTCCTTTAGCTATCTACCTGGAGAACAAGATTAATTTATACCTAGATCATATTGACAAAAGTAACTGCTTCTCCACTGACTAGGGTAACTAGCTCAAATGTAAACCTATCTTTGGTTAGATTAATGCCATTCCCATTGTAAAAAGGCAATAACAACACATTAATAAGTATCAATTTAAAGAACAATTCTCAGACTTCTTTTTAGTCAATGATGTTGTATTATTGTAACATCAGTCTATTTTCTCAGGGTTTGTTGCAAGGCTTATATTATCTAAATTGGTTTAAGTCTGATACACAGCACAGCCACCCTCCCAAAGCCTTCCCTAAAGCTTAATTCTGTAATCTATGAAGGCTAATGACAGCCACTGCACAGTCTGTAACATTTGCCTGCATCTCAGCTAGCTTAGAAACAAAGTTGTTTGCACGGTGTGATACTGGCTTCATTAGCGTAGGTGACAAATCTATCAAAGGTTTCTGTTTCTTAATGGAGAACTGTCTCCTGTAGGTGGGAGGGGAATGGGTAAGGGAGAATCTTTTCCTCATTCTTTGCGGAGAAAGAGGTTCAAACAGATGAATGGTTGAACAAATAGTCCAATCTCCTCTTGATCTACTAGTAGACCTTGAGTATACTATGAATATTGTTAGACAGAATTTGGCAGCGTTTTCAACCATATTCACTGGTTCACAGAGAAGTATTTAGAAACTCCTACAGAAATGTTCTGCCGTAATAACCAGAATATCAGAGTCCAGCTGTGCAGTATAGTCAATTTACAGGAATAAAAGGTTTAGACTTTACTGAATGATTAAAAAAAAAAAAAAGCTTGAAAAATTTCAACCCCAGAAACTTTTCTGGAAACTTACTTTACTTTAAAAAAAAAAACAACTTTCATCTGCCCTTGTAATTAAGCTAAAACTGTTGCAATATTGTGATCCAGAATATCAGAGTCCAGCTGTGCAGTATAGTTGATTTATAGGAATAAAAGGTTTAGACTTTACTGAATCATTAAAAAAAAAAAAAAGCTTGAAAATTTTCAACCCCAGAAACAGTTTATTTTTTCTGGAAACTTACTTTACTTTAAAAAAACCCCCAACCTTCATCTGCCCTTGTAATTAAGCTAAAACTGTTGCAATATTATGATCCTCATCTAAAATATTATCAAAATTGTCCTCACAATTTGTACAGAACAATGGTAATTGTATTGTCCTTACAGAATTAGACATCCAGTGCTGAAATTCAATATATTAACAACAGCTACCTTTATTGATTTTTCTCTTTGGCACCTTTTGACCAATGCTCTGAAAGTTACACAAACTTAATGAATTTAGTTTCACTTCTCACTTACAAAATTAAATCAAAATACTGACCAGATTCTAGAAACTGAGAAACTGAAGCACTAGTGTCTCATCTGTACAGGAAAAAAAACTTGAGTTCTCATGCTGAGTTCTGAAGTCAAGTTAAATAACATAAGGTGACACTGAAGTCTAGACAGTTTGCAACTTTGACATGAGTTTGCAGGTCTAAATAAGCTCATAGGTACAGTTTTTACTTGATCTACTAATTGATGTGAAAACTAAAAATAGAGTTTAGTTTTCAATGGAATTTAATTGCATCTGAGTTGATTCAATTAGGTAAAGCTAAAATAAATTTTTTCCCAGAAAAAAATGCAGCCAGAGTTGTTAAAAAAAATGACATTTGTGATGTGTTCAGTATCTACAATTCAAGTTCAAGGCACTTGAAACAATACTGCTCAGCAGCCTAATAAAGATTAGCTGGAAATCTAAGACAGAATTAGGAAGATTCAGCCCAGTTTTCTGAAATCCATCTTTTGCCTTAACTTGTGTGAAGCTGGCATGGTACTGGACCTCCTGAAAGTTTTCAGCTGAGTGCTATTTAAAAAAAAAAAAAATCAATAACTGAACTGCTGTTTACAAGAAAAACATGGTCTCCTCTAATCTTTGAGCAGCCTATTTTCCTTCCAGTGCACATACCATTATCTCAGTAGTGCTAATGGGATTTGGAACCACGTGTCCAGAGACCATGCCTGTCTCTGGTACCTCTCTGAGAGATATTAAGCATTTGCAATTCTCATTGACCTTAGCAAGACTTATCAAGTTTTGGGTCTTAAATACAGCATATTTTTTAGGTTACTTATAGCAGTGTGTTGTGGCAGAAAATCTGGACTGTGAAAAAGAAAGTGGAAACTTTTAAAAAGAGATCTGAACTAGATCTAACAAGCCTTTATGCATGCGTGGTCTGTACATATGCAAGTACTGTTAGAGAGGAAAAAGAACAAAATTAAATTACAGTAAAGAAGAAATAATCAAAATCCTCTGAAAAATCATCAGTAACAAGTTTTACGCATTTTTTTTTATTTTTATTTCTTCACATTTTTGTTCAATTCATCGTTCTTAGAGTCTCATCCAATAAGGTCTCCCTCCCACTCCCTCCGTCTGGAATATGAATCTAATTCTTTATATACTTCCTCTCCAACTTACTTTTCAACTCTGTCCCCAAAGATCCTGAAATTTCAGTGATTAATTGAACAGAATCTGGAATACTTCCAAGCCTACCTCGTCCTCATTGGTTTGATAATGTTCCTGTGCTCTGGTCATTAGTACAGCATGACCCTGCAGAACTAACTCAGCCATGAAGGAAGTTAAACAGTAAATGAATAGAGTTCTTGAACACAGAAGTTTTATCCTGAGTTCACCAAAGCAATTATGTGTTAATTAATTCTCTGCCAGGCACAAAGTAAGACAAATATAGGAAGTATGATCTTCAGAGAAATAATTTTCTGGGGAGAAGGTCAAATCCTAAACTGATGTAAATTGTCAGAGCTTACTTTACTTACATTGAGCTGTTATGATTTATAACTTCTGAGGATCTGGCCCTATTATAAGAGGATTCACTATTTTAATTTTATTCTTAATCCTAATAACCAATAGCAAATCCATGCCAGCTGAGCCTTTCTTCAAAGAAATAATGAGTTTCCTCTGAAAAATTGCTTCATAGGACTTAAATTATAAATAACAAATCTGGTATATCTCCATTTTCTAGATATACATAGATCTGTCTCATATTAGACAACATATAAATATATATCTAGATCCTGAATTTTTTAATGTTGAGTTCCTTACAAATTTATAAATGTAACTTACTAAAAAGAGACAGCATTAAAAATCCCCAGGAATATGCAGACTAAGACTTGAAAGAAAGTTTTGGATGGTATATTTTCTTATATTTGAAAAATGAACTCCTATGAGCATAACTCAAGTAGACCATAGTTCAGAGTGCTGCACAAGCAAAACAGCTTGCAAATCTCAAATGAAAAATACGTCAAGAATCTGTTTTTGTTCCCATTTCAATCAGTATGATATTTATCATTGATTTAAATGGGAACCACAGCAGGTTTTAAACCAAGTGACCTCTTCATTATTTCAGAACCCAGTTTTTTAAAAATGGACACTGACTGGGGTTTCCCAGTTTTCAGATGTCTCTTCTGTAACCCTTTGAAGGGATTTAATGTTCAGAGGATTCCCAAGTTTAGCCAATAAAATCGCAAGGCATCATTATCTTAAGTCACTTTGGAAAGAAGAGGCCATCTAATCTAACAGCAGAACACTGACTCTACACATCTCATTAATCCTACGGCTAAGAGTCTAAATAAAATTTTACCATTATGAGATATTTTTTGAAATGAAAGCATTTCATATGCTGACCATGCCAAAGGTGCTGCTCAGTGTGGTTGTCTAGGCATCATACTTTCCTAAGAAGGAAGATTTCAAGCCTTTGTGCTCCGTTTCCATCAACATCCAGTTTTATTGCTCTTCAGTTGTGCTTTCAGTTCTATAAATATACTTATGTGAGAGTGAGATGAGAAAAGCATTTCATACTGGACTCAGCTGAATTGCATAGGTGTAGCTGAAAGCGTACTGCTTCATGTCAGAACTTCATATCGGATGTCCCTAAGGGCTTATGATTAATATGAGCTTCTCAAAAGTGTAACACTGAAATGTCTTCACTGGAAAATTGATTATAATTCCTCTAAGCTAAGCTAAGCCAAGTCAGACATTATATATCTCATCTATAATTATCCTATAAAATCTCTTGTTATCTTTCCATATTTTTTGCATTCCAGATAGTCAAACGCGAACAAAACAGTAGTGATAGATGTGTCTTCTCAGAAGCTATTATTACTTCCAAGCTCACCAAAGGGCCCACAAAAGGGTACTTCTCGGATTCTTTTCTCTGCAGGACAATGGGATTCGTATTGTTTGCAGACACAAAAGGCTGAGCAATCGAAGGTGACACAGAAGGTGCAATACATGCCTGTAGGCAATCGTAATTAAATATCACTAATAGTCCTGACAATATGCCTGTTGCAATTATTTGAACTGTGTGTGACCAGCTGGTTATTTTACCACTCCTGGTGATATTCAACACGTAGTATTTATCAAATAATATTCTTCATCCTTCATTTGTGATTAATCTCTTGTTGAAGGACAGTGTTTGCTAAGGAAAACAGGTTGTTCTGAATTTTAAAGAACAGAGGGAATGATTTAAAAAAAATGAGTATCCAACTGCGCTACTGCATATCTAGATACCATAGTTATTTGTGCAGAGTAGGTAACTGCATCTCCAGATAGATGTATGACTGATCATGAAAACTACAAATACATGTCACATGCTGAAACAAAGTGCCAGCACAGTGGAAGTTTATCAATAGACACAAGCAGTTCTGCATACAGACGAGCTGCTTCCAGTGGCTTCCTGTATAAATGTGGATCTGGATCATCTAATAAAGGATTCTGCAGACTGTCCTCTACCCATCCTACCATGTATTTTCACAAAACTTGTAACAACAATTTTTTCTCTCTCTCTCTTCCTCTCTCTCACACAAACAAAATGTGATCACGTGTTTCCTTAGGAAACAAGGGTGAAAATAAAAGTTAGGACTCAGTTTTCGTAAACTAAAAGGGGAGAGGAAGTATCCAGAATGGTTTGGGAAGGAAACCATTGTAGAACAAAATAATGACATTATAATAGTAGTTTAAATATAATGCAATAAAATACAAATAAAATCCTAAAACTAAGTTGCATGCTAAATTAATATTTCTATGTACATATTGCATCTCTTTTCCTTGCCTTTTCTGTCTCTGACCCTAAAGACAACAGAGTAAGATCTTCAGGGAGGAAAAGCATGGTTCTATATATCCTTGCAGAATTCAACACAATGTGGGCCTAATCCCTTTATGGCTTTTGAGAGTTAAAATAACACATAACTCCTAGCTGTCACAGTAGTAAAGTGAACTCAAGCCAAAGAAAAGCCAAGAATATCTACAGGGACCACTGTGAATAGGAATCGACAAGTTTCTTGGAGTTCTACCTGCTAATATGTGCCAAAATTTCATGTTCCTGCTTGCTTATAATTTGCTTAACACAAAATTACTTCCATTATTTTTTTCCCCCATAAAGTTCTGAAATGACACATCCCTTTCATACACAGACTAGCCTGCTTTTGTGATAACAAACTGTCATGGTAAAGAAATGAAAGGCCAGGACGACTTTCTTCCAACTGTAGCACTTGTCTAAGGAAAGGCAGTGGAAGATTACTGAAATTCATTGTTACTTCTCTTTAACCCTGTTACATTATTAAAACAACTATTTTAGCTGCTTGCCTAAAGAGTAGGTTAAAATATGTTTTATGTTCCTTTTGCCCCTTGACCATGCCATAAGCAGTCTTTCACAATATTTTTTCAGAAGAAAACATGCATGTTTCTTACAAAAATTACATCAAGTTTTCTCTTTTAACAGATTGTGGAAGTAGTTCTTATCATATTTCCTCATCCTCTTAGATTCCTAGCAAAACATTTTGGCAAATCAAGAGGTATAAATAAAGATTCAGATGTTTATTGAACAGCACATAATTTAAATAAGTCATATTTATGAATGTCTGGCTGAGCAGAATTGATTGCCAACATATACCCTTTGGCCCCCAATTTGTTCTCTAATGTTTATCTCAGGCTGGAAGACACAGTGTGTGAATCATGTATCCATTTTTGTACTCTCCCTTCTCTTATTTTTTAAAATTTTCCAAATCACTATTTAAAGTAAAAAAACCCATTACTTCGAAATGTACTGGCATGCCCAATAAGTTTGGCATATGGGAACCTGAAATAATTAAAGAACAGTAATTAACAAATAAATTAATCAAATAAACCCTCACTATTTTCCTCATTCCCTCTCCAAATAATTGAATACAAAGGAAGTCTTACATTGCAATGTTAGGCGTTCAAAAATTTGGCTTTTCACCCTGTCAGAAGTAGGCTGCAGAAGTACGAACCCTCTGCTAAACCAGCTCTGAATTCTTGAGAGGTGCAATGCTGGCAACATGCTGCACCAGCAAACCAAACAGGCACGAATGCTGTGAAGGAACACAATATGAGCAATGATATTTCAGATCCCCAGACCTGGAGCAATTCAAACTCTGCAAGCCACGCTGGCAAACCCAGTAGGTGCTTTCACATTCTCACCATCACTGACATTTTTTCCAGACTGACCTTGATTACTTTACTCCCATCCGTACTGTCAACAACTGATCTAGTACAACATTTACAGTGTGTGGAAGAAACAGAGAAAAAATAATTTCAGCACTGAAGGCCAAATCATGGGACTGTCACTGATAGTAGCCTTGTAGGATAAGCAATCTATAGACCTGAGAAGAAATTGCATATACTCCTTAACTTTCTCATGTTCTTTCAAAGAGGGGAAAAAGAATCCAACAAAGACTGTACAACTATCTCCACAAGACATAAAAATAAATCTTAAAAGAAATAGATCTTAAAACCACATAGTGAATGGATTTTTATACCTTATTTTTATAAATTGCAATGAAACTTAGTAGGGAAAACTAGTAGTCTTTTAAGATGCCCATGCAAATAAGGTGCAGCTAGGTTTTTTAGCATTGAATGATATGTTCATAGGTGGCAAGCTCATACATCCTGATGTACAGGTGTTAGTATCCATAGCAAGACTTGATTTCCTTCTCATTTACATTTTGATAGGTGTACTAAAGTGAGTGGAGTACACATTCAGCAATGTCTCAGTTTATTTAAAACTTTATGTGCCATTTCCACCTCTGATATGTACAAAGTCTGAAGTCCTTCTCTCTTACAAAGCTTTCATAATGGCAATTATGTGTGTCTCCTTTCTCATCCACTCCTACAGTTCCCCTTCATCACCTCCTGCAATCTCTCACTATGTTATAGCTTTTATATGAATACTGTTACTAAAAGCTTCACTCTTCCCAAAATAGAATTTCTTTTTTCCCCCCTGCTTTGTTTCTGGAATAATTTTAAAAAATATTTTAGATAAGAGCATTTAAAAGAAGATCTGCCTCAAAATTAATGTCTTGCCATTGGTTCAAGTTGTTTTAAAGCTAGATAAGCAGTAATTTTCTTCAGTGTTTGAATCTCCAACCAGCAAAATTAAATCACATTGTTCTCATCTTCACATTCCTAAGGTAAAGAGTGGCTGAAAAAGAAAATGGTGACTATGCCCTGGGTAGCAACAAATATAACCAACTTCTAAAACACTTTTTCAAAACAGATTTTTTAATGAATTCATTCAAAAGGCCTGCACACAGAGAACCTGCTTCCCCTGATTAGCAAACTTGTCCCAAACTGAGCATCTGCACAGATGGAGGAGTCAACACTTTGTTCTTTATCAAGGAGATCAGGAGTCACTGGTGTCTGATGCTTTTGGTAAATACTCCATTTAGCAAGGATGCTACCGAACCCCCTTCTGAATGGATTTGAGTCCTATGATGAATTATAATAACATAATCTCATGTACTAGTTTTGACTGGGATGGAGTCATTTTCTTCACAGCAGCTCGTATGTTGCTATGTGTTGGATCTGTGACCAAAACAGTGTTGATGATAACACAGGGATGTTTTAGCTATTGCTGAGCAGTGCTTATGCAGCGTCAAGGCCTTCTCTGCTTCTCAGGCTGCCCTGCCAGCGAGGAGGCTGGGGGTGCACAAGAAGTTGGGAGGGGACACAGCCGAGACAGCTGACCCCAACCGAGCAAAGGGATATCCCATACCTTATGACACTGTGCTCAGCAATAAAAGCTGGGGGAAGAAGAATGAAGGGTGGGGCATTCAGAGTTATGGTGTTTTGTCTTCCTTAGTAACCATTACGCGTGATGGAGCCCTGCTTTCCTGGACATGGCTGAAAACCTGCCTGCCGATGGGAAGGAGTGAATGAATTCCTGATGCTGCTTTGCTTGCACATGTAGCTTTGCCTTACCTATTAAATTGTCTCTATCACAACCCTCAAGTTTCCTCACTTCTACCCTTCTGACTCTCTCCCCAAACCCCACTGAGGGGCAGCGAGTGAGGGAGCAGCTGCCTGGGGCTGAGCTGCCTGCTGGGGTTAACCCACAATGTCTCAAAATGACAAAATCACTCATTATGAAAGGAAAGCATGCAACCATTCACAGACAGTATAATCAGGTCAGCTTTCTATTTTCAGTGCCTCACCAGGACATAGCAAACAGTTCTTTCAAATGCAGACCTGGCTACAGTTATTCATACTTTGGAGCCAGCCAGGAGAATGGTATCTTAGACCATACACACCAGGAGCACCAGTGCTTTAAGGCACATAGCTATGGCAGTGAGCTCTATCTATCTGCCCTGTTTCCTCTAAGATGCTCCTTAGTTTCCTTTTAGCTGTTCTTGCATGAAAGTCTTGTGATTTTCTTCCCGTCAAACTCAGGCAAAGTGGTTAGGAGAATCATATTTATGTGCAGTGAAGTAGAAAGCAATGGTTTGAAAGCAATCACCAGTTTACTGTGGCAGTATGTACTCTGTGTTTGCCTGCCAGGCATCTATTTTACAGTTTGCACAAATACACAGGGCTGTTTTGTGTAAAGGCTTAACCCCCCCCACCCCGCCCCAAAACTGATAGCTTACAAAATATTTAAAAAAAAAAAACAACCCTTAGATAACAAAATACTGACCCAGGTGCAGACAGGTGTTTCTAATATTTGAAACTATAGATTCAATCAAGACCACACCAGCATAATGCTGATCCTCTCCTGAGCAATGTCCACTCAGACGTGAAGGTTTGTGCCTCCAGTCTTCCTTCTTCCCTTCAAGTCCACGTAAGTCCTTCTCTGTGATGGAAGACTCACACAGTCAGTGAAGTTAAGGAAGCAATATGAAGAGTGGTAAGGAAAAGACATAACATGAGAAAAAATTAAGCCAGACAACAAGGTTGGCGAAAAAAACCATTACTCTCCTGGCCTCTCTTTTCCCTGGTGTGTCTCTGTTGACTCTGCAGTTGCTGGTCTCTCCAGCTGAGCAGGGTCCCAGGTCCTTCCTGTCCTTGCTTTCCTGGCTGTCATCAATGCCGCTCCCTAACAGGCAGAACATGAATACTACTGTCCCCAAGTAGGTGAGCATATGCTTGTTTTCTTGTTTAAGAATCACTCTCCTGGCTGGTACAGCATGGGCTGTATAAGTGATGTATAGGATTTGTGACCTCTTTCCTGTTGTGTAAGGCAGAGGACTCTCTCCACGCAGTTTCAGTGGAATTCAGATTAGGCTCTTACTATATCATAGAGAGATTTATTTCTTCTCACATTCATTTTAGCATTTACAAAAAATTCCTAAAGTAAGAAGCAGGCCCCAGCTCATTTACAACTCAGAACTCCAGCAAACTCTGAAACTTAGTAGAACAAGGGTGATTTATTGAGTTTGATAGAAAGAAAGAATGGAGTTTGCTGTTCTGCCTTGCTAGATCACTTTTAAGTGGGCTCCTATTTTTCTGTTGTATGCATGCCTCTAAAAACAACCTCCAAAACTATGAGATTATTTTGCTAGGTTTCAATGTAAACAGAAGAAATGGAACAATGCTAAAGGCCTCTAAAGGCCTCAGGCAAGCTAAATTTTCTTGACTTCTAAAGGGCTTTAAATTCCCTCTGAATTCAGAGATGTAGAGTGTGGCCTAACAGAGGGTCCAAAGTACCGTTGCAATGGAAATATGAAAGCATAAGGAATCATTCATGATTTTTTTTTTTTTTTGACTCTCAGAGTTACACTTACAAATTTTGGCATTGCAGGGACTATTACTATATTTTAAAAAGAGCATTCAAAATTCTGAACATAAACAAATGGTTCACAGCAGGTAACAGAAAGTATTTTAAAATGGCATTGTAACTTGAATTTTCTCAGTGTCTCTTTGCCTGCGTACCACGTTTAAGGATTTGACATTTGTTCATGGCCAAAAAAATTGTATGTGATTTTTTTAAACTTGTACTGTTATACCTCTATTTAGATATATAAGTACTACAGCCTTCGTGGCCTTAATAAATGAGATGGATACACTATTACTGGATATGTTCAGAAGAAGATGTTGGGGATCAGATCCCTTTTTTTCCCCATTGTCCCTTCCCTGAATTCCAGTGATACTAACTTACAACTTGTTGTGCTTTCTAAATGCTAGCACAATGAATATTTAGACTGCCTGAAAATAAGAATTATTTTCCAAAAATAAACTGCAGAATAGGAGAAGATCAGTAATATCTCTGTGTAACAGAAATAACCAGTATGATCTGTCTGCTATTGTTGAATTAAACGATTCATGCATATGCTCCTGTAAACCACAGGCATACTGAGCAGTAGTCTTTTGGAGTGCAGACAGCTTCTACGGTTCTAATATGACAAAAAGCAGTAGAGTTTCACTATCCCCTCTCTATTTCATAGTACCACAGGACAAATAAAGCCAAGCATTTCCATTATAAGCCTCAATTTAAAAAATATGTAATTTGTTGGATGAAATCTGTCATAGCTGCTTCCTTTCCAGGGCAGCTCTAAAGAAAAGTTTAATCAATTCTATTTAGCCATTTTTAATATCCGAGAGAGACAAAAATGGCTATGTGACAGCTGTTGCTATTACCACAGGCCCTACTTTCTTAGTTTCCATTTTTCACATTGTGTTCTTCTAAAAAATAGGATATAAGGAGCTTAAGGTTGTATTAACTTTTCTGACTTACAAAACTTATTTTTATATATTTATTTTTAACATTTCTAATGATGTTGTTAATTAAGACAGGTTGCATGTGTATGCTTAATTAAATTATTCAGCCATTATTGTGCTTGTGAACTCAAACATGTCTTGACAAGTTAAAAAAGCTGTTTAAGTAGAAGTTCCTAAACACTTGAAAATCATGGGCCTTCAATACACAGAACATAAGTTTTTCAATATTTTTTTAATATATGTTATGATGAGAACTAAATAGTAAACAATCAAATTAATGTCTTTCACACACAAACAGGCACTAGACATGATGCATTTTATTCTAGTAATTGTAAACTGTATTTCCATGAATGCATATTCAAATCCATCTCTCATTGCTTGTTAGGCTTCTAGTTGCTTTGCAAATAGTTTGCAATTAGTAGTAACAAAATTATCTGTTTAGGGCAATGGTTATGGGATTTCTACTTTGATTTCAGGGTTGTCTGTAGATGAATCTTTTCTAAGAATAACTGGACTCATACGTTTCTATAAATCGGAGTATGCAGGTAGTATAAATAAAGGAGCAATGTCTATATTGATAAACTAAGCAGTGCTAAGGTCCAAGCACTGGCAAGTCGTCACCAATTTTGTTAAATGGTTAACATAGTTTCTGAAGAAAAAAAAGAAAAAAAAAAAAAAAAAAAAAAAGGCCAAGCAGGACTCAATGGCAATACAAGCCAGACACCAGTCCCACTAGGCTGTTTAGATGAGAACTTCGTATTTTGGAGGTAACAGAATTTAGTCACCTGAATGTAAGCCATGTTGTCTAGGTTGGTATCAGGGCTAGATAATAGTCAGGGACATGTTTTATTTACCAATCAGTGTTGTTGCTTATGATCAAAATACTAACACAAACTTCTATTAAAAATTTTTACAGAGGGCATTTTATTCTGGCATTTTATTCTTCACTACCTCTTTTTGAAGCCTCAACTACAACAAATTCATTTAGCTTCTCAACAGTGTCCATATACACCATCTAAACCTTAAGTCAATGGCATAACAACTTTCCTGTAGACTTACTGCTGCAAATACAGCAAAGGCTTTTTGTTTTTAATTTGGTCTTCAACTCCTTATTCCTCCTCTAATCCATTCTACCTTACCTTACTTATTGCAACAATATCCTCCTTTCATTAACTACACAAGTTCATGTTCAACTAATTATCCAGCATGACCACCAGCTCCTTTCACAGTTACTAAACTACTGAGTCATGTCATACATTCTCTAGCCTTTTATCTCCAGTCTGTATTCTTTGTTTCTGGAAGGAAGAATGATTTTTACTTTTTCTTAAAGAAGGGGTCACCTGTGAGAAAGGTTGGAAGCATCTCTTTGTAACACTTTTGGCAGCTTGTGAGTTTCCTGATTTTTAAAGTCTTTTTTATATTTTTCATTATCATATTTGCTCAGGTATTCCCATGAAGATAATACAATTACATTGCTGTCATATATAATGAGCTCAGGTTTGACTCTTGCACTTCCAGGAACGCTAAGCTAGAGCTCAAGAGCAGAATTTTGTCAGTCTGTATTATGCCATGTAAATCTTGTAACTGAGACAAAAATAATCAAGACTCCAATCCTCCAAAGGTATGTCTCCTTATCACACATCATTTCCATGAAGACATTCAGACAAACTTCCACCACTACTTCATGGCAAGTTAATTGCTTACAAATAGCTCATACCTCCCCACGTTCCCTGGGCCTGGGAGTTCCATGGGACTGAATGAAAATGCTTGCAAATAGTGCAATTTAACAATTCAATTACTGTTCTGCAAGGGTTTCGTAGATCATAATTTTTTCCCTATGGACAACAAGTTTTAAAATAGTGTGCATAAAACTGTTATGTTTTATCTTTTTTACCATCAGGAGGACGTGAACGCTTTCGCTGTGGTAACGAAAAGGCAAGAGAAGTTCCCTTCTAGCACTAGTGTTGCCTGTCATTTAGGTGGCCTTACTAACTAGTAAAATATAAGCATGGATACAAATTTGGGATACTTGACCTCAGAATTCACACATATTAAGGTGCACAGCAGCCATACTGCTATCACAAAGATACTCTGATTTCATTCTCTAGTCACGAAATTCCTAGGGGAGGAAAGATTTTATTCTTATAATCTTTGCTTGAACATGATATTCATACACAGTGGACAGTACTTCCAACTTGACAGAAAGGGTTAATTTGTCTCTTCGTGTATCCCTACACGTATATCAAATATTTTGAGATGGTTCCCTCTGAGTCTTCTGGCCATTTGAAAAAAATTATTTTTGCCTTGGTCTTAGAGGGGTTTTGGGTTGGGTTTTTTTGCCTCTCCTAATATTTTTGACCACCTCTTGGAGTAACCTTGAGTCCTCTGATTTCCAGAAGACAGGTATTATCTTTTTTAATCCTCATACATACGGTGCGCACTACCACCTTATTATATGCTCATAGTTCAGTACTAGGAAGTAAACACAACTTCTTAAGTAAATTGTCACCTTCTCAGGAAACTAATTGATACAGTGCTTTGTCTAAAACCTCTGCAAAATTTTCTTATGGACAGAAATTAGTCCAGAAAAAGAATTCAAGATAGGCTTTTCTGTGAGTTGATTTGTCCTGTTCTTATCTTATCAAGCAGTATGAATTTAATACTAAAATGCAGCATATTAAATAAGGGGACTGGGGGGAACTCTGCCCCCTTTTCAAATTGAGAATCCATTTGGCAATTCAACCACTTTTCCAATAATAATATAATTAATTATTACAGTGCTTTGCTGATTAGTGTTTATTACAGGATCCCCTTTGAACATTTTTGTAAAATTCTTGCAACTTCTTGAGTTTCTATCAGCAGAACCACATTGTTCTCTACCATGTGTACACCTACCATTTTGCAATTTTTCTGAATACCGTTAGAAAAATACTTCTAAATATAAGAAAAGTATGATTATATAACACCAGTTCTGTCGATTCATTTTCCAAATACAATTCTTCCTATTTTTGGCATTCCACAATTTTTCTGCTTACTTCATCCATAGATTTCAGAACTAACACTATGCTTTATTTTTGTTTAAAAAGTCACATCGAATTTGCTTATACTCTAAATAATCGTACTAACACTTCATGTTTAGCTTGATCTTACATAACGTAGAATATTTCTACTAGTCCGAAACTAGTGTTGCTGCATCTTTTTGAGGAGTTGAGCTAAAGCATAAAATGTCTTAACTCCTGTGCAACCACATCTCACAGAATGGAGACAGGAAGGAATCAGAAGAAAAATGACTTGGAAATCCTGCTTGGTCCAGAATAAAGTTATCTCAGTTCCGATCCCAGGGTTACTGATGTCAGTGGGAGTCTTTCCAGAGACTTCATAAGCTATGCCCAGGCTCTGCTCCTCTGTTTGCAATTTTGCATATAATAACAAGCTTCAGAGCTCGAATAAAGGGAACAGGAGCATTTTATTCACATGAAACTTAATAGTTTTAACCACAGTTTTTACACTGCAAACATGAAGGGGTGCTTGCAGAATTGCTGTTCCCTTCACCTGTCTATATTTGCTGAGGGAAATATTAAATGGCTGAGATGGTCCAAGAGAACTTAAATATGTGGAACTGCTTTTGAGCCCCAAACAGTCTTTAGAGAAGGAACGTACATACTCCCTAACTATATGCAGTGCTTTTTTTCTAAAAAAAAAAAAAAGAAAAGAAACACAACGCTTCTTATTTAACTGGCATGTGAGCAGGATTCCCTAGATCTCTAGAGACTTATGGGAGAAAGAAGGAAAAATGTGTCTGTATGTTTGTCTCAACACCTTGGTGCCGTGCTAAACCATTCAAAGGCAACATTATTTCCAAAGTGAATGCAATATAATCGTCAGCTAAAGGAGAAAACGTTCACATCAATAACTGAGATGAAAAGTAGCCTGACCTACAGATAAGAACTGAAATATGGGGATGATAAATCTTTCCTTTTACATTAACAAATGAACAAATTTAGCACTAGTCCAGCACTAAGAAGAGGCTATAAAACATGCAAATACTAGAAATAAAATACGTGGATTTATTTCTCAATGTGAAAAATTTAGTAAGTGCAGGTATCAAACACAAAATATATTATCAAGATTGCCCTGTGTGACACACGTATACAGTTCAGCATGTCAGAATCTGATTCTTTTTATTTTTGTATTCATGATTGAGGAAATTCAGTGGAACTTTTTAAATTCAGCAATTTGGAGTATTCAAAGTTACTATTTCAGTGGTAACTGTATTTTACCCTGCTAATAGCTAACCATGACTTTTGAATAGTATGCCTGGTAAATTTAGGAGATATGTCAAAAAATACATTATTTTTATTAAAGTTAATAGGGTGTTAATAAATTCTTTTTTTAATGAGAAATCTTTTAAGTGATTGCATTGCCATCTGCTGAACTTAATGCAGCTATTAGCTAAGATAAATAGACAAATATATAAATAATATCTATTACTTGTGAATTATACATAATATGTATCCTACATGACATGTAAGATCAAACAATATACAATCTATTTGTCCCAGCACTCTCTTCAAATCCCACCATTTCAAACAGTCCCAGTGTATAAGTTCCACTTTCCTTAACTTGTCATGGCACTCTCTTCCAATTCTGTCAGTGTAAGAAGGTTGTTAGTGATAGCACAATTAGTCTTGAACATTACAATTTGTTTTGAGCAGGTGATTCCTTACAGAATGCAACAAAAAATAAATCAGTGATACTGGATCAAAACTAATTTATCTTATCCGACATAGTATCTTTAACTCTGGATAATTGAAGATGTTTTCAAATAAGGGGTCAGAGCGACAGAATGGCAGATGTGGATTTTTTTTGTTCCTACACTAGCTTTCATCTTGACCATAATGGTTCAAAACTGACACAAATGTTGCTATTAATTATGCCTATCCTGTACAGCCAATCAGTGATATCTGTAGGAGGTTTATTCAAGCTGCAGATGACATCAGGATACATCAAAGCTGCAAGCACATCAAGATGGCTTCATGCCAGGCCAGCTTCAGTCTGGTAGGGATCTTTAGCTCCAGCAATGTGTTAGATTTGAGAGCAGCTCTGTTCCAGAAACAATTTTGCCCCTTTTGCATAGCATTGCAACTGGCATAATAAGCTGTGTGAGACTGGAGCTAATGCCATGCAAAACACTGCCTTCCTGGAAATGGGAGCTGGGGAAAAAGCTGTACAGAGCCACAGCTGGGTAGCTCTGCATATGATCAACTTGGGTCCAACAAGGCTTATTAGCTTCAGTTCAGGACTAGTGATAACACATTATCTCTTTCAGAAACGTTTGGATGTCTCTGCTCTATACACGACAGAAGTCTGTTTACTGGAAAGGCTTATTAATCCCAAAGAAGTGCCACATGAATGCATGGAACCAGCCTGGGAGCTAACAAGCCAACTTTGAACATGGAAGGCTTTGAAGCGCAGGGTAGAGACAGACTATTTCTGCAATAATTAGCTCAAAGCCAGTGCTGGACCAAACCTGGTCAAGCCTGGCTTGCCATGAACTGCCTCAGTGCAAAGGCACTTGGACATCTCTGCATGCTCCTAATGCATGCTGTAATACCTCCCTTATCCATGTATTTCCACTGTCTTGGGATGACGGACCCCACCTACTTTAAATATATTATATTTTTTTCTTATTACTGGCTATGCTGGCATTTAATATGATGCACAATGTAATTAATATTTCCCTGCAATCATGACATTCATAATGTCTCCTTATGTAAAAATTCTAGTTTTGTAATTATTTTCATAACAAAATGTACTAGTTATTTCTTCATAGTCATAGCTATTTTTCTGGCAAATGATATACCTGCAGTCACTGCGTCCTCATAAAACAACAATAGATCCTATTTCAGGCTAAAAGCAAATTTAAGTTTTGTGTATTTATTTTGCATAGATACAAATTATTTTAGATATTACACCAAGACTGGACAAACTTCAGTGAGATAAATTTGATGTACACTTGGAAGAGGACTTTTTTCATGTTACATGTTATGGCACCTGCTCTTGTATCGAAAATACAGTAGCCAGATGACACAAAGTATGAAACTGGTACAAACTCACTCTGTTGTTTTGAATTAGTTAAAAAATATGGAGCTAAGTTTTCTTTGGCAGACTCTGTGCTGAATCAGGCATACAGTTTTCATGAAGCATAATGCTGGCATAAACACATGTCATGTCATATGTCATAAACATATGTCAGTTTACTCACAGGTAAACTTTTTAGGATAAACCTCTATTCCCAGTTGTGCATGAAAATGTAAAGAGAGAACACAGTGAAAAAAAAAATGCATTTTGTATCTTAATCTCCATCTATACTTGGCAGGCTTTTCTGTTTTTGTTACTACCAGTCATTATACCCACAAGGTACGTGAGTACTGGCCATAGAGGGTCAAACCAAAGATCCACCTCCCCACATTGTACTGTCTTCAACAAACACCCCAGAACGTCTTTAGAGATTCTGGTGGTACTTTTTCTTCCCACTTTTTATTTATACCCTTACTTTCTCAAGCCCCACCAAGTCGCAGAATTCCGCATCAAGCCCCTCTCAGCCTTGTAGCTAGCCAGCACTGGATGGCCAGTCTGCATGGCCAGGGACATAGCAAGGAGAAGGAAGCTGAAAAGGGAGGAAGGATCTTGGTTGGTGCAGGGTCTACTTGAATCCTTACCATGTCAAGCTGTCGAGGACAGGACCTCTGGGTGGCATGCACTCATTCCTTAGACAGCTTTGTAGAGCCACAGACATTGTTGGGGGTTGTCTGCTCTGTGTCCGCCTCTTGAGCCTGGTATTTTCTTTTCAATACCTGGGGAAAAAAAGGAACAGCATAAGCTTCTCCCTAAGACTCTCCCATCCTCTAACTGTTTTCAGTTCAGTGGATTTCCTGAGCCTGTTGTTATTAAGGCTTTGTTCCCTTCCCCCCAGCTTCCTAAATTAAATGCATTGCTGAGATTTTTACTGCAAAGAAAACTATGTTGCTAAACTCTGTTCTGATGAAAAATTTACACTAATTTTCTGCATTAATACTCCTATGATCACAACACAGCAGACCTGCCTCTCAGGAAACACATTCAAATTATTTTTGTTTCAGTGCGGCTGGGAGCGGAGCACACAGTAAAGTGGGCTGGCACCAACAGCAAGAGACAGCTCTCTTACAAAGCCAGATAAAGACCTGAGCACATAGTGGGTGGGTTTGGTTCAGCCGGGAAGATGGTAGCAAGTTCTGGAGAAGAAGGCTGGGCTGCGCATTCATTAGCTTAGCACAAGTCCCGTCCTGGAGGGGACACAACACTCCCTGCTCTGCTAAGGGCAGCGTTCAACTGATGTTTTCATGGTCCTGAGCCCGGTGCCTAGAACCTGCCAGCAATGATGTACTTTTCACCCACCTGTTTTATGGTTGTACCACTGAACCAAGAGAATGGCAAAAGAGCGTGGCAAGAGGTCATATCCACACAGGATTGCATTGTTCAGTATTAGAATTAAAAATAAAATAATCTTTTGAAAAGGAGGAGAGGAGGAGTATCATTCAAAAGGAAAATGGAGGCATATTTTACCAGCCTACATGTTTCTAGGCAGTGTCAGTCTTCTTGCACACAAAAAGTGTAGTGGACATAGCAGTTCCCATACCTTGAGAGGCACGGTAACAGCCAGGCACCTAGGTATCTGTGTCCCAGCCTCCAACTGCTTTCAGCGCAGGGATTTCCTGAGTCACGGTCTGTGTGTCTCCAGCCTGCAAGGGATTTCTTTCCCATGAACCTGCCCAATATGCCCTTTAATTCATGGCAGTAGATTACATCTTAGGCTGGATACCGCTTATTCTAGCAAAACTGTGCTTCTGCTTCTGCAGCTTCTTCTCCTGCCCTCCAAGCCCCTTTCCAAGGGAAGCAAACAGCACCAACAAACCTACTGTTCACACTCCAGTGAGCAATACTGGCAAAAGCACACACGCAGCCTGATGCGTTCCTATGGTAAGTACTTCCTACTCGAAAGGAAGTAACTTTATCGTGTTTGCTTTCTAACATTGCATTAGCGGCACGCTTTCTTTCCCCACAACCTTGCAAGCAAGCAGATGGCTGGACCCCTCACCGTTACACCCTGAGCTGCCAGTTGCAGCTCTACAGACAGTTTTGACAAGAAAACCCGTTCCCCAGCCAAGCTACTTCAGCCCCAGACGTGCCTGTCCCATTCCAGAACCCCAGCTCCCCGCCCGTCCTTCCCAGGAACCTTCCAGGCCAGGGAGGGAAGGAAATGCCTGACGGCCTCGCACCGCCCCCAGCCCTCGCCCCGGGGAGGGGGTGGCTGGATACGGCCCTAAGCCCGCTTTTTGTTTTAACAAATATTTCCCCCTGCCTATGAGGAAACCCGCCACTGCCCAGCGCTGGGGGAGGGTGGGATTTCCTTACCATTGTCTGCCGGCCTCAGCCCGCCCGGCCGCCGGGGCGGCTGCAGTGTGAGGCGTAAGGCCTGAGGGGTGAGGCCGGAGGCGTGAGGCGCGAGCCGCTCCGCACTGCCAGCTCGCCTTCTGCGCCAAAGTTAATGGCCAAAGGCATCCGCGACAGGGCTGGGATTCACAGCAAATTAAATGCAGGTAAATGCAAGAATCGGGGCTAGCCAAGACTGGCTAGCAGGTCTTCAAACCTATATATTAAAAAGTCTTTCCAATACGGATAAAAATAAGTCAAAACACCCAAAAATGCATCCTTTTTATCCTTCAGTGTGCATCCTGAAGGCTATATAATGCAAACAGTTACCCAGGGGACCTAATGATACCAAAATATTTCAAAACAGGGCCCACAAACACCCATATATAAGCTATATGCCTGTCTTGCTACACTTGCTTCACTGCCCACCAGCTCAGACAAGGTAGCGCGGCTTCGGTTGCAGACACTCCCTACATGTTTGCTTTAGGATACCTTGTTCTTTCCAAAATCAAATATTTGTATCCTGAAATAAATATTTGGAGATGGTCCAGACTAGCCTTTACAAATATGTTAAGTACAGCAAATTGTTGGCAAGCAGTAGACTCCAGGTAAAAACCTGTAAGGTAGGCAAACCATAAGGCTGCAACCCTGCATATGCTTCTGCATTGGTGAAACTGTGGCTGAAATATCTATTTGACAGCTCTCTATGGGTCTTGAAGAGATAAAGGGCTAACCCCTTTTTATACTGAAGACAGCTGAACTTCTGCCTTAAGTAAATATTTACATAGGTAAGGAGAAAGCACTGTGGCAGAGTAATAAATCTTTTCGCTAAAGAACCTGAGACTGGAATTGCAGCTTTGTTCTGGAGTTATGGCAAATCCCCCCAGCTGAGCCAGTTGTCGGGGGTACCTGGCTGTTCTGGCTGAAGAATTAAAGCTGGTTAGGCACGCTGGTAGCTACGCTTCTTCTCTGCTTGTGTGTGCCTTAACCACACCAGCCTGAGCAGAACTGCTAGCTTGACTGCATGGTAGAAACAGCAGAAACGATAAGGACCCAAACATTTTTTTTCTTTTATAAATATAGCTCAGACGCAATTTGTATAGAGAAGGTTTCAAAGAAACCTAAAAGACAGCCATGCCAGCAATATCCCATGGAAACTTGGCATATATATCTATCAAACTTCTTTTGAAAATTACATGCCTTAACAAAATCAGAGCCAAACATCACAACTAAATGCTTAACATAAGGTAGCCTTTTTGTAATTATACTGATGGTAAATCCCTTCTTACTTAAAGAATTTCCTGTAAATTTCATTTGCTTTTTATTAATACACGCAATATAATGCATGTAATAAATTATAGTACCGCTGTTTGGTATCTGCCCAACCCCTTAAGCACCCTTTGAAAGCAGATTACCAGCACTTACTTTCCTATCTATTTATTTTAGATAACATAAAATTTTCTTTGATATTTAAATACATAATAAAGTAAAGCTTTATCACTGCCGTGCAACAAACTTATTTGCATTTTATTTTTTAAAACAGGATGTAAAGTCCAGATGCAGAAGTCTCAAACAAAGTGTGGTTTTAGACACTACTAGAAATCTTATTTACTAAACACACTGGAGAAACTTTCACTGTTCAGTGTGCAAACTCTGTTACATCTTTGACTGACCAGGCACAATGAATGGATCTTTTTGATCGTTAGCAGTCCAAAACTATTTTAGTAATACTAATGACTACTCATATGAATAAAACTATTTGCATGCATAAATGCTTATAGAACTAAGCTTACAGTGTATTTTAATAAAGTATGTCACATTTCTGGTCAAGATTAATTAATTGTGCAGTATGTTACTTTTCCATTAAATAATTCCTGAAGTATTTCAGAAACTTTAGAATGTATTTGCTTTGACATTTATTAGTAAGAATATTTATCTCACAGTCCATATAGAAACAGTATAAAATGTATGTTTTCATGCTACTTACATATATATATGGGCCTATAAATGCATATAATTCATATTACTATATATCTTCCAATCCTGCAATTAAAGTGTGCATCTACAGCTCGCAACATATAGCCAGCTCTGAGACAGACCACTGATTCTGTATGTTTTACTTTCTGTTGCTCAAGGTGAGAATCCACTTTTGAAAACGTTATCCGGAATTTCGCCAAGTTGGACTTCATGGTAGGAGGAAATTCCCTGTATCAGGGCCAGATAAGCGGCATATTTTTCCTCTGCAATAAGACAGGGTCTAGACCTAAGAGTATCATAAAATACATATATAATAAATAGTTAAAGATCCATTTCAAATGTATTATTAAAAAAAATAATAAAAGAAACAAACAGCAACTCCAGCAGACACCACTAGAGTTCTCCTTCTCCCAAATATCCCTAGCACCATCCTAAACCCTGTTTACCCCAGAAACCTGAACTGTGGACAGACAGAAGAGGAGAGAGAGAGAGAAAATTCAGACACAATAAAACTCTGAGGGGAAAAATATGTGGAAGGAGGAGGCAGCAGCGGCCTGGGGAAGGGATTGAAAAGTTTCCCCTGGCTTAACTTCTCCCCCCCTGCAGCAGCAGAAGCAGCGGCAGCAGCACAAGGTGAGAGAGACTTTTAAGTCTGGGGAGGAGGGGGGTGTGTGCGGGAGGGGGGGTGAATTTACAGCCCTGTGGATATTTCTGTGTCTGCCTCCCTGGCTTTGGGGTGCGAGAGACGCCGTGTCTCATGCTGGGTGGATTTTTTTTTAATATGATGGAGGATTATAAACATGGCGCCTTAAAAAAACTACAAAATCATGTACACACCGTTCCAAGGAGATGGGGGAGAGGGGCCAGGGGAAGGGCTGGGCACCAGGGGAGGGGGCAATCCTGCCCCGCGGGGTGCCATATGGGGAGGGGGGAGCAATTATACTTAATAATAAAATGTGTGGGGCTGCGGGGGTGGGGGGGAGATGGAAGGCGGGATTTTTTTATTATTATTTCATTTTTCGGAGTGGGCAGGATTATCTGGCAGCCCGCTTGGAAATCGAGGAGAAGGGGACGGCGGCGGAGCGCGTGTGATTATTAACGGCGATTATTTTTGTCCCCACACCTTCCCCGGTCGGATTTCGGCGGGGAGGCGGCGGCGGGCCCCCCGCGCCCCCGTGCCGAGTTGCAGTCAGCCCGGGGTCGGGGCGGGAGGAGATGGAGTGGGGAGCGGGGCGCAGAAGAGAATCGCTGCCTTCAACGCCCCGCGCGGGCCTGCAGGGAGCGGGGGAGCCGGGGACTCGCGTGAGAGGCGAGGCCGAGCGGGGTGTGGCGCAGCCCGGCCTCAGCCCCGTCCCGTCCCCCCCCCCCCCCCCGCCCCAGCCCCGTTCTTTTCCCACACGCGGGGCGACCGCTTTGCTCCCCACTCCCCCCTACTTCCCTTCCTCTCACACACCCCCGCCGCCCCCGCATTTCCTCGCTGGGGTGGGGGATGTCTGCTTGGAGGACGGGTCTTGGCCTGAGTAATGGCAGCTGCTCGACAGCGCCGAGTCTCCACGGGAGAGAGACGGCGGGCCCCCGCAGGCCGGCCGCGGCGGGAGAGGGGCCATAGCTCCGCTTCCCCGCGGGGGGGCAGGGGAGGGGACGGGGAAAGGGGTGAACTTGGAGCCCCAGCTCTCCTCCCCCCGGGCGGCTGCGGGCGGGCTGCGCCACCCCCGCGGCGGGGACGGCCTTATCGCTCGGTTCTGCTGAGAGGGCAGGCGGCGGACGGGGGCCCCTGGCTTCCCGGATCGCCCAGCTGGCGGAGCGCCTCGTTCCCCGGCATGGCCCCGGGGGCTTCCTTGCCTTCCCCATCTGCTCCAGGGTAGGGCGCGGGGGGAAAAAGGGGCCGATTTCTCCGCTCTCCTCCTCCGGCTCCCCCTGCGGCGGGCGAGAGGCGTGCGGGGAGCGCCGCTGCCTGCGGGCCGGGGCCCTCCCGGAGCCCCGCGGGAGTCGGCGGTGGGATTTCGGGAGAATACGAACTACTGAAGGGCTTGCTTTTGGTGGTTTGGGGGGTTTTGTGTGTGTGTGTGTCCCCGAAACCGTGTCTCCAAATAACTCCCCTCGCTTCACTCTGTGAGGTGTTTTCCTTCTTCCCCTACCTCAGGGGCTGTCCAGAGGCCTATCTGCCTCCTCTTTTATGGGGAAAGGATGCGAGTGCAGGTGTGGGGTTTCCTATGGTACGGATGATGGGGAGCTTCAACACGCTTTCCTGGCCTTCCGTGCATTTCAGAGAACAGTCCCCCTGTAAAATAGTGGCGTTAAGGACTTGGGAAACTTTGTGTGTGTTTTGGGGCTTATCCTGAAAACAGCAGACTTTGTCTGGGAATTTGTTTTTTGTCTTCTGTGGACATGGAAAACAGAACTTTACAAAGGCTAGAGCTGGGGTGGCTTGAGAAGAGGAAAACGGGTGAAAAACTATTTAATTTGGTGCTTGTTAGTTTTATAATTGTATAATTTGGCCTTTTAACACCCTGGAATCATCTGCCATGGCCTCTGTATTGTAGGAGTACTTGTACTCTTGAGAAGATCTTACTGCAGTGGAAAGGACCAAAAGTAGGAAATGCTTTCTTGTCCTAGATATGCTGATTTTTTTTTTTTTTTTGCACTTCTGTTGCTATTCTTTGTAGGAAATTGTTTAATTCTTTAGGGGTGATCATTGAGACAGGTGTTAGGAAGGGGGAAGAGTGGGAGTGGAAATGCTGGTTTGTGGTTCAGGTTGCAGTCCCTTGGGTTTTTCTAGTCCCTCATCCTTCAGCGTGAAGGACCTGTGTGGCATCTTTCCACATTTTTTTTTTTTTTTATGTTGTTATCAACCATTCTGAGCGCGTTACAGAAAGTCTTTAGGGAAGTAGACCATTTGCTGACTGCTTTTTTGTATAAAAGTGGAAGTACCCGCAAAATAATTCCCAGCATGAATTTATGTTCAATGCCAGCTTTTCCATTCCTAAACAAACCCCCTCCGCTTTGACCAGATATCTGTATGGAGAAGGGAATGGTTCATGGGCTAGGTAGTACAACAGAGAGCACTTTTATCTTTCTGATGGCGAGTTTGGTTTTGATGAATGGGAACAAAAGTTTCTGTGTTGATGACTTTTTGTTGATTGTGCTATGGATGGTGGTCTCTGCCATCAAGAAGAGGCATCTGCAACTGATATTCGGTATCGGGTTCAGCACCAAAGGACTGAGTGAGAAAAGTGACTCTTCTGCACCATCTCATGAGCTGGATAGTGTGATGGAAATTACCTGGTGATGAAGTCACGATGTAGTCAAGATGTAACGGGAGTTGTGAGTGTGTGGACGTTGGGTGGGGGGTCTTAAGACTTTGGTGGTGTGCTAGAAGATGCTCTTCTTCCACAGTTTGGAGCTTTATAGCACTAATTTAACAGGGAAGTGCCTTCCATACCAGTTAAACCGGTGTATTTTTTTTTTTTTAATCTAAGCAAGCACTTATAGCTATTATTTTTAAATATAAGTGTAAAAAAAAAAATTGAGTTTGTTCACCACGAACTAAGATTCTTAGTTGTTTGTCTTAGTTGTTACATATTGTGAGCGAGAGCAGTTCTTCTTTTCATGAAAAATTGAACACTACAGAAGTAACAAGAATTCCATTACTGTAACTGCTGTGCGTGCTATATGGGACTGCGATGTCGTTTGCTGTAATCTGGTGCTGTGTGTCCATACTATTTGTAGGTAGTAGGCGGTCTGTATGCAGCTAGTGTCCAGGTTGCCTGGGCGTCCCGCCTGCCCTTGTAGCAGAGAGTAGAAGGGACTGTTGAGGGAAGTCTTGAGGCTTCCCCAGGGGAAGAGCCTGGATCATCTTTTCAGCCTAACATCATCTCAAGAGCAAATGAGATGGTAAAAGTTTGTGAAGTGTGCTTGGTGTTTCCATCTTGCAGGTAAACATAACCTGCTGGGTGCTGTTAGTGATGTGGTGCTCCTGGAGAAGAAAACAATGTGGATGGACAATGAATTTGGCCTCAAACTCACCTTGAAGTGGCTTAGGCTACATCTAGGCTGTTGTGCATTTCTGTCAGTGAAACGCTGCTTGGGGACCACTGAACTGTGCTAGCTGCAATCTCTGAATTAGGATGAAATACTTGAAATAGATAAAAGACAACATTTGAAGATGGTTTCTCAATTTTAAGTATCTAAACCTCTCCATAAATGTCTGCATTGTCTAGTTTGTTAGAATTAGATCTCATTCTAGTATGTTAGAATTGTGTCTCATTACACACAATTTGAGAATCAGGAGAAATTTTGGAATTAGGAGACTTGTTTTGGAATTGAGTACCCAACTTCAGACAACTAAAGTTCACAAATCTTGGACATACCTGTAACTAGTTTTCATAGTTACTGCCTTCCACAGTTTTCTAGAGCATTTAGCTCTGGAAGTGTGTAAGGACTTCAGGCAGTGAATCTGTCCCGGATAAAAGTACTGAAAGAGGGACAGGATGGTGATGAAGATGTGTTTGGTAAACTTTCTGATTTTCTTCTTGAATTGGTTGAAGGCTTTTTAGTTAGCCCCAGAGTGGCATAAGTGTCAGTACAGTAAGTTTTTTATACATGATGTAGGTTGTTACGAATGCTAAATCAAACTATAAACAAAATTAACCTATGCAAAGTATGTGTGGCTCACACCAGTGATGAACTTGGTTCATAAAATGCTGAGTTGTTTAAAATTACTGGCCAGATGTGTATGAGATAAAGTAGATGGTTTTTATTTTTTGCAAGAGTTAGATCAGAATTGTTGGAGCAATTCTTTTTCCCATGTCTATCCAGTAAATATATACATTTCTTTTGAATTCTGACCACTGATTTTATTAATTGGGGTGGTTTTCCTTCCGTGGAATACAGCTGTCTTTAGCCATCCTTCTTGCACTGATTGTTTAGGAGCTAATGTCGGATCATGTTCTTTATCTGCAGGGTTTTTTGTGTTGGTTTTTGTTGGGTTTTTTTTAGTCTCAGGATGTGATGAACACTCCCATAGTACTTGCGTAATACTTGGAGCGTGGTGCCCTTGGTAGCTGGGCAGTGCAACATATGTCATCTTTTATATAGCTCATACATTTTAGTCTGTCAGTGTCGCTTGTGCTAAATGTTGTGAACAAAGATTGCTCTTGTCAGGTTCTGGATGATTTTTGATCAGTTGAATGTAAATTTAGCTCATAATTGGGTTATTGTTCTAAGGTTTAATCTGCCAGTCGGGAGAATATAGCCTGCAAAATAGGTAGTTTATAAGATGAGGTAATGATTCCATTTTGCAGGAATTTCTTAATAAGTTAACTCCTACATTCCTAAAACAAGTCTTCAGTAATTTTCAGTGCAGTATAAAGATGCAAATTCATCAGTGGTGAAAGAGTATCTTGTCACCTATACAAAATGCAATACAAGTGTGGAAAACTTTTTCTTGAAATAAAGCTCAAATTTGTCTTTAAATGGTGGAAAATAACAGTTCTCCAAAAAAACCTTCATTCCTGGATGTAGCGGAGGTAACTGGAAGTAGATTGATGGGCACCAGAGTGGCTGTGTGCAGTATAATAAACACTGTGGCCTCCAGCCTGAACGGGTGAGCTCCTGTGGCACAGGCAGCTCTCTGATTTCAGAGGCCTCTCTGCATGCATCTCCCTGCAACATCAGGGCTGGGTCAAGCTGATTTTTTTTCCCTATTTTCAATACTAGTCTTTAAACATAGTGTTATCATCTCCTTAAAGCAATGTCTGCCATCAAGTTAATTGAGCAAGTCTGAACTCTGTCTGATTATTTATCTATTTTTAACTAAGCTGTGAATATTGAATTATATGAAGAATTTTTTTTAGGGGTAGCAAAACTAGACAAATAACTGCATAATGGATTTTTAGCATTGTTTTTGTTTCAAAAGGGTAAATAAGCTATTTGTTCCAACTATACTGTTTCATTGAGTGTCTGAAGTCATGCTAGCACACACAGTTGTCTTGAAATGCTTTTTGATGTAAGATGGCTGCAATCAATTTCTTTAAATACACAAGTTATTAAAAGGTGAACTAACTTGAATCATTAGCTATGCTAGAGGCTGTTTTTTCCCTTATTTTTTAGTAAGATTTCATTCATATTTTTTATGTGTCTCTTCTGTTTTTTTCTCCCTGAGGCGAACAGGGTCTTTTAGTCTTGTGGGCAGATGACAGCAGGCACACTGGTGAAGCACTGTGACATGTCCATGAACCCAAGTTAAAGCTCATGGCGTTTAATTTTAGGTCAGCCAGCTTTGGTAATATCCTATCAGAGCCTGATCCTATAGCTGTGCTATGTAGATAAATCCAAAGTCTAGTTATTGAGAGTTTTGTGTACAAAAAGACTGGTTTTGATTTTCTTCCAATCCCTCATTTTCCACTTCACTAAAGTGCAGAAGTTTCTGCTATGAAAGTACAGAGACATGTAATTTGAGTTTGAAGTACGTTATTGGTTACAATAGCAGGACCATAATATTTGTAATTTCAAAATTACAAAAATATTAAAAAAATCTAAGCAAGACATTGTTGCTGGTGTACCAACCGTCAGAGTATCTTTGCATATACCTTTACACTATATTCAGTGTTAAATTCCAGGATTAAATAACTGCAGAATAAAACATTGTGAATTAATGATTATGACTCTTTATACAACTCTCAATTGTAGTATGATATAAAACTAATTCTTAACAAATAATTTTAGCACCGGAGACAGTGAAATCTGAAGTGCTAAAATCCACTTATTGGTTAAAAAATGAAGTCAAGCATACCTACAAAAATACCAGTAATGTCCCATTCACCCTTTCTGTGGAAATTGCATTTTTTCACATGCAAAGAACTGGTCTCACTGTGTTAATTCATTTTTGTCTGTAATAGGATACTATTGATTTGAGATCTAGTAATTTAAAAAGAAGAAGAGTTAAACATATTGCTGTTTACCTCTCATTTCTCCTGTGCTTCATTTCCTTTTTCTTTGTTAGTATGTTAAAAATAAACATGAAACCAACTTGCCTTGTATTCAAACATATGATCGTAATGCAGCTAACAACTAATGTTTTGGTTACAGGCTCTAGGAGCCTGCTGGTAGGTGTAGTACTCAAAAGCAGCGTTTTGGAAAGCGGGTACTTGTACTTTGATCTCGTGCACTTGCAGCACGGCGTTATTATCTGGTCTTTTAAAGATAGGTGGATGGGAGTCGCATGCAGTGACTCATGGGATATGGTACTTAGTTCACTAATTTTAGCAGAGCGATTCTTATCTTCCAGCGTTAGGTTTTATTGGAACCTTTTGGAAAAGCAATGAAGTGAAACAAAATGGGGTTGAGAGAAAACGATTAGCAGAATCCCAAAGTATCTAGAAATAATATACAGTGAAAAATAAATTAAAAGGATGTAAGATATGTTTATTGCTCAACAAATCTTTGATGAGATCTGAGAGACAAGAGAGCTTTATCTTTCTTAGCACGCTATCATCATTTTCTGTTAAGTCTCACACAGCATTTATGCGTTCAGTAAGAGAGGATCTCACACTACAGATACCTGTTTACAATTACAGATGTTTTGCAAGTCAGAAACCAAGTAACAGCAGTGACTGTGCCTTATTACTATTTTCTTGGTGTCATTGCCAGTAAAATGAAACTTCTGAAGAGGAGATAGTCTGTGCCTTGCTGTGTAACAGTGCACTGCGTGCACTCACATGCGCAAATTAAAGTGGAAATTTTACCTCAAAATGGTGGGTTTTTTGTTTCTCCAGTTTTCCTTTTGTTGGTTGTTAAGTTTGAGATCAGTATCTTCTGAACCATCGTTGACTCTGGGGACAAGCTTAACTCGGTGTTTATGCATAATCCCCTCTCCCTAACCAATTGCTTAAGATTCAGGGTCAAAATTGTGCAAAATCAAAACAAAAGAATTGCTATTTCATAAAATGTAATCACAGGCCACTGATTGTTCACTGATGAAAATTGGTGATGTTCACTGCAGAAAATTCATTGTTACCAATAGATTAATATTAATATAGAGACCTTGATCATATAAGCACTTGTTTCCCAGAGGCATAAAAATGCATAGGCCTTGGAGCATACTGATGAATCAAGTTTATTTTCATAAAATATTTTTTAAAATGAAAACTTCATGTACAACTCCAGTATTCAAGGCAGAACACAGTTACAATTTGTTTTGCCTATATAATTTTATGTAATGTTATATTTTTTATTCTTCTACTGGAGTATGCAATGTTACGTAGGTATTTTTCATGCCTTTTGAATATCAACAGTATGACTATTGTTATTTTAAAAAGACTTTTCCACACACTAAATTTTACATTGATGATTGTTCCCGTTGAACTTAAGGCACTTTTCCTGCATGTGCATTAGTCTTTGAAGGAATTTACAGTATCTATGAAAAACACAGAGGAAACATGGCTAACATTTTTCTATTAGTGACTTTTAACATTTTCTGTATATTTTAAAGCCTGTATGTTATAGAAAGACATAATTATAAATAAACTGGTAAAAGAAGAAATATAAGGATTCTCAGTGGAAAAGATGATACCATAATGAGAAGAAAGGTTTATTTTTACGTGAGGAAAGACAGGAAACAGATATGACAGGAAACTGAGTATTTTAACCTAGTTTCAAAATTATGGAAATCATGCATGTGAAAGCAAGTTTAATAATCACATGATTTTTTTTTTTTCTATCACAGAACATAAATTAAAAACCTGCAAATTCTGAAAGTTCTTGACTCATCCTGTTTGTTAGCTGTTACCTGTGAAATCTGGACAATCCTTTTTGCTCCGTGCAATGAGTAGTTCAGAAAGAGTAATGTTCTCCTCGCCTTGTGCTTCTGTTCTTTCTTTGTTATGCAGTTCAGAAATCTCAGAAAACTTTTTTTCCTTTCTATGTTGATTAAAAGCACAGAATTGTTATTAGTTGTTTTCACAGGAACCAGACTGGCACCATTTTTAGCTTCATATAAGCACAGTTGAGACTTCACGATGTTCCTAAGAACTGACTGCATGAGCCTTTTCTCAAGAAGCTGGATGTTTCGGTGTCGGTCATCATGTGCAAGCTGACATTTGAAGATAATATGGCACACTGAATAATTTGGCATTGACACAAACATTTTCTCAATAAAAAAAGGAGAATTTTACATTATTTTCACCAATCAAAATAGCTTTCTGAAAACTTCTCCTGATCTTGGTAAAACGTGGGGAAGAGTAAGAAGGGATGTACACTTTGCTTATTGGTAACTCACAGTGTCTGACCTCTTACCAGTCTGACTAGAATGTAATGTCATGTTGTTTAAAAGCTGCCCTAAGTATTAAAACTTTGTTTGTTTCCTTGTTAAAAAAAAAAAAAAAATTGCTTTATTTCACTGACATATCTTTTTGAAGGAGAGTTCTGATGCATACCTGGAAGCATTTCAGACTGACAGCGTTGGAAAGCAAGAAACATGGACGCTTTCAATCTGTAATTGCATCTTTCAGTTTTTTTAGCTTTGTCGTCTCCTTCTTCTTCTTACGCTGACCTGGAGTAAATAGACTGACAGGAAATATTTGTTGTAAGAAAGATTCTTCCTTTTCCTGTGCACTTTGCACGCTGCTGGCTCCCAGAAGGCTTTTTTATAAAACCTCCTAATTGGAAGCATACCCCTCACTTCTCTCTGATTCCAAATGTGAGATGTCCTCTTGTTATTCAACTTGTACCTTTTAGGAAATATGGATTATCGTGAAGTGCCTTCAGGTGCCAGTTTTGTTAGGTTTTCTAATCCATGCTGACATTCTTTTTCTCAATAGTTTTAAAAAGTTTTATAAAAATAACCCATTTACAAATCATCCAAGTATAAGCCTCACTTGTAGCACTAACTTGTGAAGACATGTAGCTTTCAATAGAATGGAATGATTTTTGTCCCTTTGTGGTGGGTTGACCCTGGCTGGATGCCAGGTGCCCACCAAAGCTGCTTTATCGCTCCCTTCCTCAGCTGGACAGGGGAGAGAAAATACAATGAAAGACTCGTGGGTCGAGATAAGGACAGGGAGAGATCACTCACCAATTACCGTCACGGGCTAAAACAGACTTAAGTTGAGGAAATTAGTTTAATTTATTGCCAATCAAATCAGAGTAGGGTAATGAGAAAATAAAAACTAAATTTTAAACCACCTTTCCCCCACCTTCTTCCCGGGCCCAACTTCACTCCCAATTTCTCTGCCTCCTCCCCCTGAGCAGCGCAGGGGGACGGGGAATGGGGGCTGCGGTCACTTCATCACACGTTGTCTCTGCCGCTCCTTCCTTCTCAGGGGAGGATGTCTCACACTCTGCCCCTGCTCCAGCGTGGGGTCCCTCCCACAGCAGGCAGTCCTCCGTGAACTGTTCCAGCGTGAGTCCTTCCCACAGGCTGCAGTTCTTCACAAGCTGCCCCAGCGTGGACCCCTTCCATGGGGAAGTCCTTCAGGAACAGACTGCTCCAGTGTGTGTCCCCCACAGGGTCACAAGCCCTGCCAGCAAACCTGCTCCAGCATGGGCTCCTCTCTCCATGGGTCCACAGGTCCTGCCAGGAGCCTGCTCCATCCAGCACAGGCTTCCCATGGGGTCACAGCCTCCCTTGGGCATCCCCCTGCTCTGGCGTGGGGTCCTCCACGGGCTGCAGGTGGATCTCTGCTCCAGCGTGGACCTCCATGGGCTGCAGGGGGACAGCCTGCCTCACCATGGTCTTCCCCAGGGGCTGGAGGGGAATCTCTGCTCCGGTGCCTGGAGCACCTCCTCCCCCTCCTTCTTCACTGACCTTGGTGTCTGCAGAGTTGTTCCTCTCACATATTCTCACTCCTCTCTTTGGCTGCAATTGTGCAGGTGTTGTTTTTTCTTTTCCCCTTCTTAAATATGTTATCCCAGAGGTGCTGCCACCATCGCTGATGGGCTTGGCCTTGGCCAGGAGCAGGTCCATCCTGGAGCTGGCTGGCATTGGCTCTGTTGGACACAGGGGACGCTTCTAGCACCTTCTCACAGAAGCCACCACTGTAGCCCCCCACTACCAAAACCTTGCCATGCAAACCCAATACACCCTTATAGTGGCACAGGAGACTTGATAAATATCAGCTGAAGGTAATTTTTGGCACAGATGCTTTGAGTACAGGTGCACCAAGGAGCCTAGAAGCAGAACGGTGTTTGCTCTGCCAAGTTAGTGGCCAAGCAGTTACAGTGTTCCCTGGGCCAGTGGGAAGGAATGGTATCCAAATTTCCGCTTGGCTCTTCTTACGTGAGAACTGCCTTTCTTGATCGAACTAGCATGTCGTGTAATCCAGAGTCTTGTCTCCAGCCATCGCCAATCTCAACTGTCTCCCACACAGATGCCAAAAATCACCCAGTTTTCTGATATAGAAAGCTATAGAATACTTCTTCCCCCGCAGTAGTTTCCAGACAATAATAATTTAGAGCTTGGTTCCTGCTTTTATGCATAAAAATTTATATTTATTCCAAAACTCCATTTTGGAATGTTGTAAATTCTCTTTACTGTAATAACTGAATAATGTTAAAATCTACTCCTTTTTTTGGGTCAAGCCTGGTCTTCTGTCCTCTCCAAATGCCTTGCAGCTTCCCACTGCAGTGCTCTTTCTCTTCTGGTGTTTACTTGAGAGCTCCTGCCTCGGTTACAGAAAAGAGCCATGTATACCTGCCTGTCCGCGCAGTATTTGGTGGAGATACGAGACCTTGAGGGGTGAGTTAATGAAAGGCCGTAGCGGTTGTCTGTTGAGTGCAAATAAGAGCCGGGAAATGCACATATGAAAGGAAGAAAGGGAGAGTTTGGCGGGAAATGCACATTAAGCAAAAGTCGAGGTGCACATGTCACAATATGCGTGAGAGAGGACCAGTGTCTTTGCTGACATAATTTGGTGCAGCATTGTTGACTTTAGTGGAGAAATACTAGTTTACACCTGCAGAAAATTTTCTCCTGAGTATCTGGGAATGAGAATATATAATGAAGTGTTTATGTATGACTGACAGAGAAAGAGAGCGTGCGAGAGCGAGAGCGCATGCACGCGTTTTCAGGCCTGATTGATTATATAAAAAAAACCCTGGAGTTGAAAGAACATTATTTTAAATTAACATTCATTATCTTCACGCGTGAGATAACAGTTCACTTTGGACCAGATCCTAGCACCATTATGTTTCTTGAGTAGAGACTGCTTTTTCCTTGAATGAGGTTATTCAGTATGAGAATGGCAAAATGTAGTCTGATCTTTGACAATAAAAATATATGGTTTAGTCACTATATATTAGAATACTACTGTATTATTTCTGTCAGAAAAACACGGATTTTTTTTTTTTTTTAATAAATGGTTACATTTTCTTGGAAATGTAAAATAGAAGGTAAGAGAAACCTTTTTTTGGATCTCTAATCTTATGCTTGGAGAAGCTTGCAGCCATTTTAATTCATGCTGCATTCATTGATCTAGCAGTTAGATTATTTAATCACACTGCAGTTAGGTCGTCTACCTATCGGACACTATTAAAGAGTTCAGTAATATACTTTGGGTTATTGGCTTCTAAATGTCACTTTTGCAAAAAAAAAAAAAAAAGAAAAAAGAAAAAAAGCAAACAAGCTATAAACATCCCAGTTAACTTATAAACAGTATAAAGGAAAACACAATGTGAATTCATGATCTTATCATTCAACTCTTTTTTTTTTCCTGTACATAATATAAATAGAAAAAAATGCACATCATAGCAAACAAAGGAAAAAAAAAATCTGATGTTGATCTTTGGCAGTTCTTTTGCTTTTAAATAGAGAGTTTTGCAACATTAAGTCATCTAATTAGGCAGCAGCTTGCTATTAAATATTTTCATAACAGACGTAGTTTGTGAGCATGAAAATGAAAGCCACGTTTTAAAATTGTAACCCCAAATAACTTTCTGAAATTAAAAAATACTCTAAAAATGGCTTATTCTTTAATTTTAAGTATAATCATGTAAAAAATGGGAAAAGTCTGTATTTTAGGTATTCAGCAGCAGTAGAAAACTAATTTCCTAGACTGTAAGCACTTCAATAGTAGAAGCCCAGTGATCTAGATATATAAAAAGGGAAATAAATGTGGCAACAGCTAATGTGTGGTAGTGAAAAGTGGAGGAAAAGATTGTTGTGATGCTCTTAAGTGGCCAGTATTTTCTGAGAGGGAACTACTCACAATGAAATAAACCTCTTCTTGGTATGCAATAGCCCAGTATCTTGTATAAAAAGAGCCGGTAAATTCTTTGGCAGTGATGCACTTGGCAGCAATGGTTTTTAAAGGGTCACCCATGCACTTTTCAGTTATTTCCCTACAGAGATGAAAAGGAAAGTTCATGCTCTTCCGAGGTATTGTTTTAGTCTGTCTGAATGCAGGTGGAACAAAAAAGTCGTGTTTCATATGAAGTTGGGAACTGTATTTCACGCTTGTTAAATGAAAGCTAAGAATCCAGAGATGCTAATTCCATCTGTCTGCATCTGGATCCCTTGGCTTATTTCTTGTGCTTTCCTGACGTACACCGAAAGCTTCGTCAAATGAGCAGTTATGATGATGTTAAGTATCTCTCAGTGTTACTGTACCTTCGTCAGAGAGACTCTAAACAGAGGAAGTGGTCAGTTGTTCATCTTATTTGCAGTGTTTTCTTAATAAGCAATTTATTCAATGGTTTCACTCTCAGACTATTTTAATAGCTCCTCTGCTTTATTATATTAGTCTATGACAATTTTGATAGAAGTTCTTGTTACACCTTCATCTGGGCGCTCTGGGATGTGATTCCTTTCTTTAAGTAACGTGCCATGATGTATATACATGAGGAGTCTGACTGCAGAGGAGGGATTTGACTGAAGGTTTTGTGAATGCCATCTCGTTGCTGAGTAAGACCTCAGTGCAGCAAGGCAGGTTAAACAGGGATCTGGTGCTTTTGCTCTCTTTCTTTTGGGAGAGCATGGAATAGGCTGCAAACTCCGATGAATGTGCTGTGTCCACGCTGTGTATTTCTTTATGAGTAACGAGGGACTTCAGTCATGGAAGGCAACTCAGCGAGGTTAAAAAAAAATGGTGCTGAAACCCAGCTGCATGGCAATGGAAAATGAGAATTGTGTGATAATAAAAGCAAAAAGTCAGTGTTAATGCAACATACTTGCAGCTTTTTTCAGACACTGAAGGTGCCTCTTGAAAAAGGTTTTGGATGGCTGAATTACAGTCTAGGAGTCGTTGAGGGAAAGGGTGTTTAGCTACAGGTGAAGCAGGCTGAAGCCCTCCTGCGCGGGAGAGTTAACAAGTGTCCATTGAGTTCAGTCCATTCTGGTGGGTGTGGTGGCCAGATGATTATCAAACAAATAAATGAAGTACAGTATTACAATGGGTATCAAACCTTTTCACGTCTACATTACTAAACTTAAAACACAAAAGAGCTCTTGACGGTTTGAAATGACAGCCCTGGTTTTAAGCATTTCTTCCAAGTTCCAGTGAATTAATGAAATTAACTGAACTGCCAAACTTGGTGGAGAGCTGCCGGTTAGCCGTTGTCGCAGGAGCCCCACATCTCGGACAGAATGTGCTGCTTTACAATCGCTTTGTCTTGAATTTAAATGACGACCTTCACTTCCCACGTCTGAGGCTACAGCGAGCTGCAATGGGAGGTAGCCCTGAGAAGGTGTTTGCTAATGAGGCTCTAGCACCCTTGACAGGTATGCTAGATAATTAAAAAGTGATAGATGGTGTACTGTGTTTGGAAATTTCATTTAAAGTATATATTTATGTAGTGATGATTTTGACTCATCCGAGCCATTTGTATGATCCGGTGGCACTTTCCACAAGAGTAAGGATGCTTGCCCTCTCGTCCTGGCCAAGCTCCAGTTTGGGTAATTACATTCTGACTACCTACATTTCTGTAAAGTTTCATCTGGATTGTGTTACTGTTGTTTATTTACATAGCAATGCATATGTACTTGGCAGTTTACAAAATAACAGCGCAGGATAGAAAAGTTACAAAAATCCCTGCTCCAAATTACATTTAGTATTTGTCCGTGAATAAATTTGTCCGTGAATATAAATATAGTGTGGTGTGATGCAGTACAGAAAAAATACAAAGTGGCACATTCAGTAATAGCATTCATAGAAGAGGTAGGTTTGCAGAAATTATGAAATAGAAGAGAAAGCGCAGCCCATGAAGTGCAAGTGTAAAAGAAGACAGCAAAGGGGTGATGGAGACAAAGGAGAGAGGTGAGAAAACTAGATAGATGTAGGAGGGATGAGAAAAGAAACACAGGCTGAGTTCAAGAATGCTTTGTAAAAGACACTCCTGCAAAAGCTGGTACACCATGGGTTAAGTTGCTGAGTAGTGTGCACTGTTAAACATATGATATATTGTGCAGCAGAAATGGATATAATTCACTGTTAGGAGAAGTAATACCTGTCTGTATTGTAGCTAGAACTCTCTATATATTTTTGCAAGGTTATTGGGCATGGATTTTACATGTGTATCAACAAGGGAGGAGGGAATCAATTTATGTGGTGGTGTGTATACCTGGCAATAGGACTTAGGCAATCACAGGTCTGCATGTGACAACCATCTGCTGGCACAGAAATGTTCCTCTTCTACATACAAAGGCACATTTTATCGTTTACCACTCAGGTCTCTCAGGATCCTGCTTAAATTACAGTAGGAAGAACTTGCTGTGTGTTACTGTAGAGCTACAGGTAGGTGAATGTCCTGGTTTCGGCTGGGATAGAGTTAATTTTCTTCCTAGTAGCTGGTATAGTGCTGTGTTTTGGATTTAGCATGAGAATAATGTTGATAACACACTGATGTTTTAGCTGTTGCTGAGCAGTGCTTACACTGGTCAAGGACTTTTCAGCTTCCCCTGCTCTGCCCGGTGCACAAGAAGCTGGGAGGGGGCACAGCCAGGGCAGCTGACCCAGACTGGCCAAAGGGCTATGCCATACCGTATGGCATCATGGCCAGTATAGAAACTGGGGGAAGCTGGCCGGGGTCAGTGACTGCTGCTCAGGGATGGGCTGAGCATCAGTCAGTGGGTGGTGAGCAATTGCATTGTGCATCACTTGCTTTGTATATTCTTTTATTATTATTATTATTATTATTATTATTATTATTATTATTATTATTATTATTATTATTATTATTATTATCTCTTGCTCTGCTCTCCTATTAAACTGTCTTTATCTCAACCCACGGGTTTTACTTTTTTTTCCCTGATTCTCTCCTCTATTCCACTGGCAGTGGGGAGGGTGACTTAGTTGCCAGCTGGGGTTAAACCACGATGGTGAAAAGAAGAACCCAAGCCACATCCAGTTGTGGAGAGCTGTTCTGTAGAAATATGAACCTTAAAGCTGCAAGCTTACTCTTAAAACTGATTGATGCTAATAATCAGTATTAATGTGGAATGGATTTCCAGAGGAGTTCAAAATAATCCAATATTAGACAATATTACATAACCATAGCAGTCTTAATATTTACAAGAACTGTCCCAGTGTTCTTCCAAAAATACTTAAGTCTGCTTAGAGATGCTTCATCCACAGCCCAGATGTACCCCATTTGACATAGATGCTAGAAGTACATGGAAAAAAGTTTTATACAGTTTCCATTTTGAAAATGCTTTCAAGAAAAATGTTTTTGAATAGTACTTGTGAGTGAAATCATACTCATCTCAAATAGATTGTTCACAAAATGAGAGTTTGGGGTTTTTTGTTTTATTTTTCTAGAAATGGAAAAAATGGTTTTGAAAGTATCTTGGAATTTGCATATTAACATTGATGTTTCTTGTTGTTAGTAGTTGTTTTTACATGACTTCATTTGCTAATAAAAGTAGTACATAATGTACTATGTACTTACTCAAAGGAGAGATTTAGGACAATGCATGTGCTTTTGAAAGTTGTGGTTCTTCCTATTTTTATTTTGGTCTGTTTAACGTTTTTTGGGCTATCTGTGTTGGCATTGTTTTTGGAAAGAATTTCAACAAAAATATTTTTCACTTTAGGTCACAGATACACAGCAGTACCAAACCTTTAAGCTCTTATCTAGCAGAACTGCACTGATCACTTATTCTGACCTCCTTCAGCTCCTGCATAACCCAGCTTAAACAATTTTACCTATTTCTCCTGGATCAAGCTCACTGAAAATGCTATCCTGCGCCCTTGTGGTAGCAGCCAGCCTGTCGTGTGTAAGCGAAAGGGTTGAAAACCCACCTTTCAGCACTGTGGGGCAGACAGGGATCTTACCCGTTTAGCGGTGTCTGTCTAGTTGGCTCTTTTTTTGTCATCTGTGGGCTTTTTTATTGAAAGAGGCAGGAATACTTCAACGAGGAAAGCCATCCAGCACCCACATGCTGCGCATTCTGGGAATGAGATGCATGTGGCTTCTTACCATTTTTTTTTTCCTTCTGTATCATTTATTAAAGCTGTTATGGAATATCTGCTTAAGGCTAAAAGAGTTTGAACTCTCACTTAGCCTCATTAAGGTTTTGGGCTTGGTGTTTACTACTTCTGCTTTCATCAAGGCCACTTCCTCAGAGGCTTTTGCAGGAGGTGCATATATTCTTATGAATGATCTTCTTCATTTTCTGCCTCAAATCATGGTAGAATTATATTTTTTAATCAACAGGTTTTATTTAATCTCTAAATTTTATTTCTGGTGTTCTGCCTCTAAAGCAGAATTTGGGTTTTATACTTTTATGCTGGGGGTTGTCTACTTCTGTATTCACACATTCAAACGCTTCAGGCTATTCATGTGTGTTTTCTGAAGGGTTTAACAGTTCAGCCACACAGACTGTCGAAGTCAATTGGAGACTGTGTCAAAATTTGCTATCAGACTGCTAAGATGAATTTCCTGCTGTTACTACAGAGTACTCCTCCAGAGCACACAACATTGTTAAGAAATAGTTGAGATATGGGAGATGATGCTATCTGGAGCTCCATCCCTACCTTCACCATGTGCTGTAACATTACTCAAACCTATATATTGGTAAAGAAGTGCCAGAGTGGTTTGTACAAGACTCCAGGACCTCAGGTACTTAGTGGCCAGGTGTAGCTGTTTAAGTCACTGTGATAAACTATACTTGTGCGCTGTCATTCAAAAAGAGAAAAAGAGGTGATTTACCAATAGTAATTTGTTTTACATGTGTAGTTCACATTTATGTTTTCTTTTTGATTATTTTTCTCTCCCTCAGAATTTTTTGAAGTTCCCTGAGTTTTATTTCTGTGGTTGGGGGGAAACTGAAAGTGGCACAATCAGTCTGTACCTTATACACTTATTCATTGCAAAGATACAAGACCAGTCTTAAGTGAAAGGAGATATGTGTAGCTCACTAGTTTGAATACATATGAAGAATTCATGTCTCAGAATTCTGGTTACTGGTAAGTGACCTCTCTTCTCATTTTAACTATAAATTTAAACTTTGAACAATGAATGTGCTTGGACTAGTGATGTACTTATTAGGTTAAAAAAAAGAATAAGCTTTTAATAGGAAAAAATTATCACAGGGCAGACGGCATGGGATTTCATTAGCATTTATGGATTGATAAACTGCAATTTAAAAGTCAACATTTCTTTCTAAAAAAGTTTTCCACGATAGTCATACAAGTAACATTAAACAATGTCTTTTTAGTTTGTTTACTTGGGGTCAGATTTTCAAGGATTAAAGTGATTAAAGTTGCAGGGACTGTCTGTGAAGGCTACACTACTTAGCTACCATTGATTTTAGCGGTATTTTGCATAAATGTTAGTTCTGAAAATCCTACCACGTATGGACCTCATCTCTGTCTTCAGACATCTTTGAAAATCTGGGCCTTAGGACAGTTAACAGCATTCCCTGTGTTGTTTCACTGATTTTTCCCGTACCAGTTCCTCATTTTACTCTGCCCAGGAAGGTCCATCAATTATAAACAGCATTTTGTAGTAATTTGTGAGCTTGGAGTTCATACCTGTCAAGAGGGATAGACTGACAGAAGAGACTTGGCCCCGGCTTTCCACATGGTATTGTAGTTCTTTGCTCTAATAACATAAATAGTTCTTAGGATAATTCTTTTCATCCGTAGATGTTTAAGTGCTGCACAGAGGGGATTAGTGTAATTAGTTTTGCATTTGGAAATGGTAACACAGAGGTACACAGTGACTCGCCTGAAGTTAACCAGCACAGGCAGATACTGAACCAAGTTAGGAGCCCTGGCGCTCAGTGTACTTTTTTCAGCAAATGTAGTTTCAGAGTGCTTGATCTATCCATACAAAATATCCAGACGAGAATTTTCTAAATGTAATGATTTGGTACTTAAGCAGTGTGAGTCATGTTCTGGGATGCTGGCAGTGTTTTTTTGTGATATTTCCGTTTCACATTCAGCTTGGGGGGCTCAGTGGGGGCTTTTGGTCTGGTTGCCATATGAAGTTCATCAGGGGTGACAAGCGAAAGCAGCTTAATGTGTGCATGTTATTTTTGTCTATAGTAGAAATTTGTGATGGGGACTATTTCTGTTTTGCATAAAGTCACCAAAATAATGCATGGAGCTGTAAGCTAACTGGAGATGCCCAGGACTATTCACAGCAGAATAGCCTGGATACTGTTAGTTGTTGGATGTAATTATTTTGACTTCACTGGGGGCAGAGGCTAAAAACCACTTGTCAGACTTCTGAAATTGCACACCCTGGTAATTGTGATGCTGAAGTTGGGTAACTCCGCTGGGCCTTCCAAACACAGCTTTTTGTGTATTGGTTCCCAAACTGTAAAATGAAAAAATTGAAAAATAAATCTTACAAAGTGCTGTGAGCATAAAAACGTTCAAGGCTACAAGATCCTCAGCCAAGATGGCTTGCGGAAAAACCACTAGTAACCTTATCCAGCTGCAACTCACCACAGAGTACTTGTCTCTCTTCTCTCCTTGCTTTCTCAAAATTGACTGTAGAGGAGGGATGCTGGGCCATGTTGGATGTGTGTGCTGTAGGTACTATGGGAGCTCTTGGCCCAGCTTGTTTGCTTTTCTCTACCCCATCATTGAGAGTGGATTACAGTAAACTTTTCAGGCAGGACAACAGACATGTGGTCTGTCTCCCTTAAATTAATTCCTGTAACTTGCTCAGCTGAGGTTTGTTCCTGATCCCAAAGGCTAGAGACCATTCCCTCCAAGGATTCGATGAGCCAACAGCTACCTTGAGAGCCCCCAAGCTTATGACACATTTCTCCTTAGGATTCCTTCTCTTGGGCCCAACAAAAAGGCTCCCCAGGGAAGTCCCGGGATACTTCGTGTTGTCTTCAAAGTCAAAGATTCTCGAGATTCCTCATAGCATACTCAGTCCTTCTAGTCAGAGCCTGATTTAGAGAAAGAAACGATATTTGTGGGCCTTACAGCTATGTTAGATAGGAAGGCAACTGGTTGAAACGTGAAGGTCAGTAAAAATATCTAATCTTTATTACTCTTATTTACAGTCTGCTTATATTAATAAGCTAAGATTTAGATTTTTTGTGAATTAGATGTTGACGTTTCTCCAGTGTTCCAACAGAGAGGCTGAAACTGTGCTGTTACCTATGTTACCTTCTCCATCTTTAGCCCATGAGTATCCTATGTATTTCAGTAGCTTCATGTCATACTCAAGGAATTCAGTAAATGTGTCTTTGTTCAACCCCTATGGTTCTTACAATCTCTATAAATGTGTCTAGAAGGAGGTGACTATGGAAGAGAGTAAAAGACACTTAAGCCACAGACCAATATTGGTGTGAGGACGACTGTATACAGCCAGTCTGAGTAAATGCAGATTGGAAGCTAGGCTGTACTTTCTAGTCATTAGCATTTCAGATGGAAGAACCTGTCATGATGTCTATATTAGGCGCATGTCATATCATGTCATGGCTGCTTTTTAGTGTTCACTGCGTGCTTTGGGGAGCTGAGGGCTCCTAAAATGCGGGCTGGAACTTGTCTCAGCATTGAGTGCTAGGGTGACGTTTGCTTCAGCAACCCTTGTTGACTTGTTGCTTCCAAATCCAATAATTGGAGTTTATTCAGCCACCACTGCATCAGCTTGGCCCTGCTGCCAGGTACATGACTGGCAGCCTCGTGAGAACCACACCTGAAATATTTTGAGCCAGGAGCGGTTCAGGAGCCGTGCGCTGGCCACCACTGGCTTCAGCAGCTCTGTATGGAGCAGGTGAGAATAACTCATCAGGTTTCTGAAATGATTCACCCGTTGTGCTGTCTCACTTTCGTGCTTGTAACAGATTTTGAATATACTTCTCTATGGCATGATTTCCTCCCTGTAAAATAGCAGTATCAGCACTTCGCTATATTACGAGGCATTTGGAGTATAAATTAGAGGGGAATAGTTGCTAAGGCAAACACTTCCATTTTATTCTGAGGACAGGTCTGCTTCTAAGACCAGAAGCAGATGAAGATAATATGCCAATACTTTTAGCACTAGAAGAATAGAAAATAATTAGAAGTAAGAAGTAGTGCATGTTATTTTTGTGGGAGCAACAGATGGAGAGAAAGTCGTTTTGATAAAAATGAAGGCAAGTGCAAAAGTAAAAGGCAAGCAGATTTAATACACTAAATTGTTTAATGGCTCTATAAAAATGGCTGGAACTTCAAGTTGATGGTACCTCTGTAGTAGCAGGAAATGAAATTGTGTTTAAGCCATAGAAATTGTGAAAAATGCTTGCTACTATGATTTTTTGATTAGTTTTAAAGAAAGTACTACATTAAAGGTAGCAAATTTTGTACTTGGGAACTAAATGAATCTTATTTTGAAATTGAGAAACTGCTAATAACTGGTGAAAGAATGTGATGAGAACTAGCATCATCTTCCTCAAGAGAAAAATCTTGCCTAAAATCTTCACCAAGAGACGTCAAATCTTGCTAGCAATTCTCTTATCAGTGCTCTACTACTATCCCTTCGTTCAGAGTGAATGTCTCTTCTCTGGGAAGACTGAAATATATTCCGATTTACATTTGCTCATAGCCCATTCTTTACTTTTTGCCATGACATCAGAAGTTCTGTTGTCGTCAGCGAGCTGAGGCATTCACTACGATAAAATCTGGAACTACCCTCGTAGCTTTTTAGAGAACTGAATGATGTTGTTCTTACAGAAATTGTCAGGTTTCAAACTTCAGCACAGAGGGTGCTTGTGCTACAGAACATGAGCCCTACACTTGGAAACACCCTCTTTATTTCTTTCTTGAGTGTAATTAAACAGGAATGGCTTCTTCAGTGTTCACTCATTGAATCTGAATACCCATCTTTCAAGAATGACTAGAGAGTATTGTAATCAGAATGTCTGTGTTTGGATATTCTTCCGTTTTGTAAAAATGAAGACGATTTATGAACTGCTAAAGAATATAGATATGATATCTTTTTTTTAACTGATGTTAAGAAACTTTCCTGGTGTCACAGCAAGTCCATAGCACTGCCAGGAACTGAACATGGACAGACCTGCAGGACAGACCTTCTTAAACAAATTTATTTGCTATACTGTTGAAGCTGACTGTCAGCAACTGGCCATGCATTGTCATTTCTGGTTAAAACAGATAGGAGTGGCACATGAGACAGGAGACTTAGTACCAAAATAGTCAGTGCAATCTTTCTGCAGCTCAGCTTTTCTATTTCTTAGACTTTTAGTAGATTCTTCCAGAGTGCTTATCAGGTCAGGCAGTCTTTTTTAATTCTTTCTTAAAAAGTAGTTGCACAGATTTTACACAAGCTCTTCTTTTTCTAAAGAAAAACAATAAAAAGAAATATATTGAGAAGAAAATGTCTTTTTTTTTAAGCTTGTAAATTATTAAAAATAGCATGATTTTTAAAAAAAGAATAAATGGAGACAATATAATTATTTTTCACATTTTCTCATGAAGCTTACATGAAACAGCAGCTAAAACACTCCCAGTAAAAAGTATTAACATTTTTAAATAGTCAAATGTGCTTTCCAATACGTACTTCTGTTGCTTGCTTTCTTCTAGCTGTTAGCTGTGGCCAATTAAAAACACAAGTCGGTTTATTTTTTATTCCTCATAATTAGCTTTTTCTTGTTCACTATATGCACTAAACTTTCATAGCAGTTTTGGGGTGATTTAAAAAATATTTGTAATTTATTGGTTAATTCTGCTTTTTAGAAAATCTTTGGGCATTTTGAGATGCTGGCAAAGGAGCTTAATTTGCTGCTCTCTTGTGAAGAAGGACTTCTCTTATCCTTTCCTATATCTCTACACCCTGTATATCAAAAGCTGCTAAACGGGGAAATAAAAGGAAGTAAGGACCACCCAGAAAATGAGGCAGAGCAGAGATGAAATGTCCCGTGTTCCTTTCCCACGATTGCAGGAAACAAGATATAAGAAGGAACGGGGAGGATGTCGGGGAGGTGGCCTATAATCCATGAAAATTTATAGCAAATCAACCGGGCAACTGAAGAGGCTCTTGGTATGGGAAAATGACTACAGTGACTGAAGTCACCAGCGAAGTACTCAGATACTATGGCTAAGTAGAACAGCAGCGAGCAGGTCATGAATGTTAGAGGCATCATAGAATTAAGGGTACAAAAATTATATCAATGATGTGATGGATTACCTGAAGGAAATTAAGTGCCCCTGATGTTTCCCTTGTTGTTTTTTGAAAATAAAGATTTGCAGAAAAATATCTAATTGAGTAGAAGAGAAATCTGTCTGGTTTTAATTGCAAGAGAAAAAAAGATAAAGTCCGCTACTCCTCCTGGATGAGATCCAGAAAAGGCACAGCTGAATTTCGTTTGCAGATTTTCGTAGTGATAATGTGCTTGTTGTGTAGGATTCTGAATGTCTTTACCCTATTTGTAATTAAAGTAGATCTGCACCTTGTAACATCCCAAAATTGTTAGGAAGGCATTCTGTAGTGAGTTACATTTTAGCTGTTACTGTCTGCATCAGTCCCTTTCAGAATTACTAAAAAATCCATGTATCTTCCAACTAGTTACCCTATACCAAACAGATCTTTTGCCTTCAAGAGAAAAAATCGAGTGTCTCAGTTTTTTTGTACACTTGTGTGTTTATCATATAAATGATACGTCCAATGCAAAATGCATATAATTCTTCATGCCATTATATTATTTCTTGTTTCACCGTCTGCTACCTCCTTTGCTATAAAAGTGCAGTCTCTTTGTAATACACTTTGGATTTTATTTTTTTTTTTCAGATTGAGCGATTCAAAGATACCACATAAGGGAGAAGCAATTTATGTGTTGTGGCTACATTCTTAAGCTGTAACAATGATAAATTAGTAACGTTGCTTTAGGAGTTTGCAGTCATTTTGCTTTTGATATGATTTGAAGAACTGTATTGCTTAAACTTGTTTTGTTCTTCACATACCATAGGAATTTAATAGTATGGTTCTGTACTTCTTGACTGAATTATGACTAAATTTGTTCCTTAGTCTGGTTTACTGGAATATATTAATGTATAGATATCAAATATAATTTATTTCCTTGGCAGCACTGTACATTTGTATTTGATTTATATTTACAAAGCCAAAATCTTATAATAAATTATAGAACCAAACTACTTGCATAGCTTTCTTTTTGATTTTTTTTTCTTATCTGCATAAACATTACTGCAAGCTCCCGGGCTGATACCTGTGGTAAATGGATGTTTGATGTTTTGTATTTCTCTACCATCTTATCTGCCTGTTTATCCAGCCACGTAGTCCAGCATCTCTTCCAGAAGATGCTTATTCATAAAAGCTATTGGCTGTTGTCAGGATTGAGACTTGAGGGCTGTAGGCAGTGATGAGATGTGAAACTTCAAACATGTATCTTTAAGATATCCATCTACCTGATTTGCTGCTCTACTGAAAAGAGTGTTTATTCATCTTGGTTATTTTGGAATGAGTTTCTTGATTTTTAGGAGAGAGAATATAACTGGAGCGGAGAATTGAACTGAAACGCTGCTTTTCTTAAAATCAAATTATTTAGAATTCATGCCAGAACTTTCGATTTATGTATTTTTCCCATATGCAGTCTTTTAAAATAATTTCTGTAATCTCTGGGATAAAGCTCTGGTTCAGTATTATATCTGATTCATGGTAGAGTAGGGGAAGAACAGGAGGAGAGATGGAGTTTGAAGATTTGTCTTTGCTATTTACAGATCTTGGGCAAGCCCTTTAACCTTTAAAAGCCTCAACTCCCCCTGCTTTAGATTGGGAGCAGGGTTTTGAAGTTCTTCGGAAGATCGAACAACAAAATCCAACTTCTTTAGGGTACTAGGAACTACACTAGAGAAGATGAGTTACTCAGTCATCCAGTCTTAGTATCTTTTCTTGAAGGGTTATCTATGAGCTTTGGAAATTAAATATTTTTCTGGTTTTTGGATAATGCTTAGTAACTTAGAGCTAGCTGTGTATCCTATGGCAAGTCCAGTACCGAGTGTATTGGCCAAATACATCCATTTATGGTTTGAACGTGCTATTTTGCAGTGGAATTCTCTTGTGGACATGAGCTGCCTGATACAGCAGTGGAGGATAACGTTTTCTCTTGGAATTAGCCTGAGTCATCCCATAGAATACTACTTCTGCCAGTTTCTACCTGTGTGCAGCTCCTTTTACCATCCCCATCGTCATGCTGGTTTTTAAGGACAGTCATGCCATGCTGTCTCCTTGCACTCCCCCTCTCGTGGGGACCTGCCCGAGGCGCGCTCACCATCTTACGTCCTGTCCTTGCGAGGCCTCTTCTTCGCCAGGCACGTGTGAATAAGAGCCTTACTTTTTGTGTTTGTCTTTCTGCTCATGTGGTGGTGGTGGGCATCTCACAACCATCTCCTTCCCTCTCAGAGTGGTTTGGACATGCCAGCTTCTGTCCTGGTGTAAATCAAAACCACCGTATGCTATTTTCACTGCTTTCTTACAGTGCTATCATGAGAATTGTCACCTTTTGCGTTTAAAATGTTATGAATGAAAGCCATTTACGTTTTTGCCTTTAACAACGTATTTGAAGTATTGAAGAGTTGATAAGCTCTTTAACTAATCCAGAGCTTTTTGTTAGTAATTAAAAAAAATGCGTGGTGCCAGTCTTCGTCAGACCTGAAGGTCACTGGAGGCATAATGGATTAAGAAAATGTAGTACATAATTTCCCTTCTCTTGATTCTTTTGTGAAAATTGAAATATGTATGTTTTTTACAAATAATTGTTTTCATAAGTTTTGCTTTCTTTGCTCAGTAAAAATAAAATTAAAAAACACTGTAATTTTAATTCTTCCTTACTTAGGGATGAGGAAAAATGAAATTCCAGGTGCAAACCAATGGACAATATCACAGCAATGAATATATTTTCTCTGTTGATTTCTATAATATACAGGAGAGTTAGTTTTTCTTTCCTAGTATGATCTTAGGCTTTTGCATTTGGTGGATAAGCGAGGCACACAGACACCGGGTTTCTAACCTTAGGGAGTGTGCAGCTATCTAGGATTTGAGGGTTTGAATCATGTTGGAATAAATATTTAATTATTCATGGAAGTGGCACCGCTCCAGCAGGGCAGGTAGGCACTCCGTAGCCTGGGCTGTCCATGAGCAGGTCCAGTGTTAGTGGGGAAAATCTTCTTGCCATGGAGGGTGCTGCTGAGGGTTCTTCGAATTCTGGGTAAACCACGTTGTAGTCAAGTGCCTTGGTGAATCACACCTTTATAACCCAAGTATCAAAAGGTCCTATTTTAAATCAGGTGAATGATTGTAAATGCTAAGCCAGAGACTTTACAAATATTTGTTTTGAGTTGTACATCTGTTGGTTATCCTACAGCGATCCACAAACGCTTGTACAGAACCTAGGTGCATGTTCACAATTGTTAATCACTTTGTGTTGGGTATTTGGCAATAGGGTAATTCAGTTAATGAATTTAAAATGACTTGGGCTTCTTTAAAAAAAAAAATCTCAGCATGTTTAACAGCATTGGTACATACCTACACACCCCTGAAATGTGGCCCCGACTCCCACTGTACTAGGATCCACCTCAAGTAGTGGATAGCTGTCAAAACTCCACCTACCTTTCTGACACTAGCATTTTAATGAGTCTTTAAAATATGCTCTGTCCCCACTGAAGACAAACCTTGATTCTAAAACATTACCTTGTTACCAGACTTCTGCCATTCTGCCATGTTTAGTAATGTAGGGACAATACTATCTGTCCAAATTCACCACCTGTAAAGAAACTCTGTCCTGGTGGTGTGCTTAGCTCGTCATTGCTTACGCAGAATATTTGTGTGCAAACATGGCAGATACTGTTTTTCAATGTTTTGTTATTGTTCAGTACTTCAAAGAGTTCCCTTGTATCGTTTGGTGTATTACTTAGTCATAAAAAACCTCTTTGAATATACATTGTGGGAGCCTCAGCAGAATGTTAATTGTGTTCTGCTGCAGTGGTAGCCAGAAGGTCAGGATCTAAAGTTAATATATTTCTGAATAATTCCAATATATGCATCTGAAAGCATTTTGAAAGAATATTTAAGTAATTTATTTCTTTAAGGAAGACGTTGTGTATTAGCTGAGTTCCAATACATTTTTTATTCCTCTTTGGAGAACAGTTGAGTAAAATTATCTTTGGATTAATCAGTTTTTGAAGTCTTTTCCAGTGATATGTATAGAGAGGATTAAGAAAGAGATTACCAAAGCATTAAGATTTTTTCTGCTTGTTTTTAAGAAGGAATCCTTGCCTTAAGTCAATTACAAAATGATTTCCTTGTAAGAAACTGTTGAACGAACTGAAAAAATAAAATCACCTGTAGCAGGGTTTTTGTGTCCTAGGGCTTGAGATGTGCAAGCAGTGAGGTCCTGTTTTGGTCATGCACCTTCTTTTCTCCCTCCTTCTTTCCTTGTTCCGTGGTAAGGCCGAGTTGTCTGTTTCTTTCCCCATTACAAATGTTGAAGTTCCTTTTCTCCGGCTTTTCTTCTGTTAGATGAGCAGCAATAAAGGAGAGGAATAACATCCCTTCTCACATCCTCTGCTACCATTTTTCACTAGGGAATAGTTTTGTTTTTCTTGTGCTCATTTTTCATGAGTATTAACCTGCTCCATAGTGTTCTCCCGTTTGACCTTTATTTTATGTTTTGCTTTGGATTTCGTCAGAGTGATGATACAATTTAAATGCAGTTCTGTAAGGTTATTTTAATTGAATGTTTGAGTAACTCTATGTGCCTCTGTAATGAATGAAATTAACTTGATCTGGAGCTTGGAAAGACTGTCCTATGTATGATTTCATAATGAAAAAAATAATTAAATGAATATAATGTTCTGTTGAACAGATCTCAGATCACAGTTCATTTGCTTTTGGCTTTAGGGAACCTAAGTGCAGCCGCACCCTGAATTCCTGCTGCTGAAGGGTTTCTTCCGAGCATCCTGTTATATCAAAAAATGGTATGTGACACAGTTCCAGCTCTGGGAGTCACAAGCTAACCTTCTCCTATAGGAATCCGCTTTCAAGTCATGATTGCTTCTTTTTCTTGCCTGCCTACAGTAGCCCTGGCTTAGCGCTGGACTGCATCGCATCAGACAAGCCTATGTGGATATTGTTAAGTAGCTCTGTAATAATATCTCCATCACTTTCATGCCTTCAGGGTTTCTTGTCTGGGTTGTTTTTTTTTTTCTCATTTCAAATTTATTGGAGAGGCTGAAGAATAAAGAGTTGAGAACGGCTTAGACCATGCTCTAGGTTGAGAAGAGTTACTCTGAGTTAATAACACAGGGTACAGGTGTGATCTGTTCACCACTGCTCTCCTCGTTCTTCTGATACATCTGTATTGATACGTGTCCCTGTATGGAGGCTGTTCAGTGGGACTGTTTCCAGTTTGTCTTTATTTTATTTGCTTAACAGAAAGAAGTTCTGCTTATCTAAGCCGTTTTTGGTAGCGTGCTTGCATCCACAGTTGTGTATGAGAAGGAACAAGCATGCCATTTTCATTATACTTCCAAAGTGACAAAAGTTTCTATTACAGATCGGTTTTTATTATAGCTGTCCAAGAGTCATACTCTTCTTATTTCAAGGAAATGCTGCCCACTAAATGACACAGCGTACTCAAGCAAAAACTATGTATATGTGAGTCCTAAAACCCATAAAGGCAGAAACAAAGAACAATCTGTCATTTGAGACATCAGCCAAGACTGATTTTTTTAAAAGGTCCGTTGGACTTTGTTTTGAGATGTAGCTGATTGTAAGAGTGAGCCTTAGCCCTTGTCTATAATTCATTGCTTGTGACAAGTGAAAGAGAAAAGGATCTGCTTTAGGTGAGGTTTGCCCATGGGTCTAGCCAAAACCTAGATAGAGCCAGCCAGGATGGTTAGCAAAAGGCAATATTTGAGCTGGGTCATAAACCTTGAAAAGGCAGTCACAAATCATAATTAAGGTTTTTCATTTCCTCGGTGGTGTAACTCCTCAGAGATGGAGACTGAAACTGTTTACCAAAGCCCATTTTTTTGTCTTCAGAAAAGTGTTTAGGAAACCTGAACCGGGGTTTATTAGGCATATCTGTGGGAGACAAAAGAGGGAATTGTTGGTCTCCGAGCAGCAAGCGGCATTGACAGGCTGACTGGTGTGGTCAGAAAGGATATTTAATTTCAAAGGATAAACTACAGGATTCATTTTTTTCTTTTTTATCTGAAGTTAAGCTTATCTGGTTTATGCCTTACCTAATTTAACTTATGAGAATTGTAAATTCAGCTATGTTAAGCAAACAATTTATTTTGTTTTAATTCCATTTTCTCTTCGTTTTAATAAATCTTGGTTTTGTTAGGATTACTGTTGTGTGGGTAATTTCACATAGATGTCTTCAAAGAGTAAAGAAAAATCCATAACTCTTAAAAAGAATAGCTGAAGGGGAAAAAACCAACTCTGGAACTCCTGTTCATTCCTCTGTGGTCCTACTGGAGGGGTGTGGATTAAAGCGTTGTATCAGGAAGTCATCTTGCTGCAGTTGGCAACCATGAGGGAGCCCAAAAACTGAAGAAGAGATAAAGAGCTCATGGTTTCAGCCTGTAAAATTTAAATTTTAAATTTTTCAAAGTCCTATAAAGTGTAGGACTACTAAATAGTATAGAGAGGAGTCTTGTCTCTGAGATGACGGGGAGTGGGATGGGGATATATTCTCTTTGTTTTGCAAATGAAACAGTAAAAAAAATGAGTTTTGAGATATATAGTAATATGAAATAAGAGGAGGAATGATCAGGTTGTGTTGTTTTCTCCTTCTTTTCCAGCTTCATAAAACAAGATCAAGAAATCAGATATTTAAGAGTAGCTTGTAATTTTATAAGGTATAAATAGTGTTTTCAGACAGTGTGCATTTAGCCTGTAGAATTCACCATGGAGGTCATATAGTTAAATATAGTGGTTCAATTTTCAAAAAGGGCTTGATGATATAAAGGCTAGTAACAGTTGCAGCAAAGCATGCCTAGAGAAGGGTAATCAAATCTCATGATTTAAGACATAAGCGCATTACCTGTGAGCATCTGGAAAGACCTCGTTCCTCTCTGTCACCTGCAAAGCCTTCTGCAATTAGTAAGGTTCATCGTGGGTATTTGTAGTGTCTAATTTTTTTGAAGCATTGCTACTAGTGATCGTTAGGGATAGGACACAGTCTTCTGTATTTCATCATATCGTATCAAACGCTTGCACAGAACACTGCCCTGCTTTTCTGTGCTGCTGTGTTGAATGACACCATCATGGTCTGAAACAGAAGAACCTGGTGATGTGGTGGTGCTGCAAAGGCACAAAATTGCCTGATCCACCATCAGATAGAAGTGAACTGGAATGTTTTTTACATGTCACTTCGGGATTTAATTCAACTCTTTCTTTTGTAAATCGGTTGCTATAGTTCACGCAAAAAATCCCTGAATTTATAAGCAGTAGTAAGATAAGAACTGAATGCATGGAAGTAGGCAATTTCTTTTGAGATAAGAATGGAATGGTATTTTATATCTGATTTTTGTTTTAATTTTTTATTTCTGAAATTTACTCTAAATAGCAACTGCTGAAGTTAAAATATTTTATTTAAAATGCAGTGAGGAGTATATACAGAGTTGAATCATACATGAGTTCCTCCTTTGTAAGTAAAAGGTATAGGAAGGAATTTAGATACTGTTTCTTTTTATTTAGCTCCTTAGGAAAGAGTAACATGTTTTAACAGGTAGAAGAACATGCTGTTAACCCTTAATAAATCACAGAAAGAGATAAAGACGGCTGCCGAGGCTGAAGGTTTGAATTACAGTGTCAGATGAATCCTAAAAGTTTTGAACTGCTTTTCCAGCACCCTCTCTGAAGAGGAGTCCTTGAAGGGGCCGGGGCACCGCCTGTGAGCAGGGTGACTCCTTGGTGGGCTGCTCCCTCGCCCACGGGGTGTAGTTCCACGTACACCTCCTCTGGGAAGGGAGGTTGTACCTCTGGTTTCAACATTTTTCTTATTTATTTTACATTCCAGTTTATAACTTTCTGTGAACTCCATAAAAGTCAAGGTCAAATTGAAGGAACTCTTGTGAAGAAAGGGAGGCATTTATTTTAAATTGTTGAAGACAGAGACATCAGTATTGAAAATTACCACTACTTACAGCTGCAGCTTTTTTTTTATTGCACTTCTTAAACTGTTTGGAGGTAGTTGCATGCAGCGCATATAGAAATCAGTCTCAGAGTAACCAAATAAATTTGATGATTAGCTGAATGCTGAGAAAGTCAGGAGGGTGAGATGATTGTTCCAGTGGTGATATGGCCACAAAGTTAAAAAAAGGGATGAAAAATTTGTAGTTTTATTTTAAATGAAGGTACTACTGATCTGAAATAAACAGAATGCCTTGTGATCTAGGAGTCAAAGTCAGCAAAAGTTAGCCTCCTGAAGTAAGTAAGGATATTCATTTTATCTCCTAGCTCAATTTCTACTTGATCAAGGTATTGTCGTAAAACACTGAAGAAAATTCTACAGCTATGCTTTTGCAGTTTCTTTTTGTCCGGCTAAATAGCCACGTTTCTGAAAAATAAGCTTCCTGAAAGAAAAATGAAAAAAATGTCTTACACTGCAATTTTTTCTTAATTAAAAACTCAATCAGTCAAGAAAAAATTAATTCAAAATATACATTATTCACATTGAAAATTAGAATATATATCAGACATTGCCATTAATCATCCATTTTACTGGGATTGCAATGATATTACTAAGTTTATAATTTAAATGTCTCGGTTTATTTTTTATTTTTGAGGGAAAAAATGCAGTTATTTAAGCCTTTCTCAATGAAAAACACAACTGCATTTCTTCACTTTAAACAGATGGGGTAAATAAGATATCTTCAGTTATTCAAAGATGTCCATATGGAAATGGAAAACATATCGATGAAATTTTTCATCCAAAAAAGGCAAAGTAGCAGAAGAAAATCAGTAATATCATGGCTAACGCCCTTAGCTGAGATGTAAGAAATTCAGTTTCAAGCAGGACTTTAAACTAGGTAAGTGTAGGCATTGGTTAAAAAAGACGGCCTGAGTGGAGTGTGTGTGGTTTAAGTCCAGCCACATGAACTAGTTTTCCTAATCTCCCTTTATCTTCCATGGAGAGAAATGGTTAATTTTAGGGCTTAATTCATCTGACCTGTTTATGATGTCTGCTTCACAACAAGATGAATTGTTGCACTGACTACCTCATGTCAAGTGTGAAGGGAGCATAGAGTGATTAGCTCAGAAATAGATGTCTGCATTTAATCTGTTTTTTCCAACCTCTCTCTCATGTGGGAGGTTACATTAATAAAATAACAGACTTGCTACAGGACACTGGCTATATAGCTGGAGCTTCTACGGTGCTCACGTATGGTGCCCGAAACTCCAGATGAAGTGAGGGGATATAAGACACATTCCCACATACATGTCAGTTAGAACTGGTGTATTTCTACAAACCATCCTGGTACCAGTAAAACAACATTTTTCAAAGGAGAGAGCTTTATTAAAAAAATTTTCAGCTCAATGTTCATTTCTACTCTAGTGTGACCACTTCACTGGAAGGATCATAAAACAGTTGGACTAGAAGGAGTGCACAAACATTCAGCAGCTTTGCCAAAAGTAGAATAAACATTTCTTGATTTGGGGAGATGAAGTTTCAAATGTCCTCCTCTGAGCGACCATGCTATGGAAAGAATATCAGTTTGTTTGTCAGTGTTATTTCCTGTTCTCAAGTTGCTTAATGTGCTCTCGTTTTTGCAGCACAGCACACAGGGAACAGAGTTCTTGCTCTAGTGGCTCTACTCTTTCTTTACATCAGAAATCTGCTCTTTTCAGGAAACTAAAACCCCAACAAACACGGGGTTGAAAACGCCTAGCTGAACATTTCAGCAGGTTGAGGCGAAAAATGGTTTTTGTCTTTAACACAGGTTTGCATGTTTCCTTGTTTCCTGGCTCTAGCTAGCAGGAGACACTGCTGTGCAAAAGAGGGTTTTGATGAAGCTTATGCTTTTTCCTTTGAAAACCAGATTTTCAGCCTTCCCAGCACATTTTGGGGGTAAATAGCTGCTTTCTTCTCTGAACAGGTTAGGTAACTTTTGTTGGCCACATTTTTTTTCCCAAGTAATTATACTTTAGGGGCCCTGTGTTACAACTTCTGCCTTGAATTGTTTTTATAGAGTGACTGGCAGTGCTGCGGAGTGGGGTTTCTTGGTGCTTTCCATTCTCTGTTCTCTCCTCAAATGCTTACCCTTTTGTTAAATGTTGCCTGTTTGGCTGTTACCTAGCATAGACAAATGTTATATGTTGTCATGTGTTGGACTTTTTGCCTAATACTGAATTTATTTTTCTGTGTGGAAAGCGCTAGTAAGAAAATACTGTAGTTTTAACCTGTATGAAATAGTTGAAAAACCATTTGTAATGCGATTATTAAGTATATTCAAAACAGGAAGCACAAAGAAGGGGAAGAGAAATGGAAATGCAAATGTAACTGCCTTTTTTTTGTTTTGTTTTTTTTTTTGTCATCCTCTCGTGGTATTATGTAGATCCCCAGCCAGATGGCTACTGGCTATAAGCTGTGTGTGGATTCACAGGATTTTAACTCCTCTGTTGGTTTCCCATCTGTCATAAACTCAGAAGCTGCAATCCAGAGACTGACATGAATGTCAGTGTCTTCTTTAGCACACCGAAACAGTTACGCTCGAAGGCTGCAGAAAGAGCACGAACCCTTACGAAGACAGGACAGTGTCTGGTTTAACAACCATGCTGCTAGACTTGGGGAGTAAAATTTCTTGTCAGTTTAAACTAGTGCTTTGAACCACGGGTGACCACTGTGGTGGCAGCAGCCTCAGACAAGCACTGCCTGAAAAGTCTCCCCAAAAGGAGTTTTTTTGTATTGTTGGAGCTCAGCGAAGATTGTAAACCCACAATTGGTTTTGGTAGGAAATCGCACATCTAAAAATAAAATAGCAGTCTATCTTCAACAGAAAAAAGGTGGTAAAAGTCAGCATCTCTCAGCACTGGAAGAATAGATGTGAAATGGCTAAAACAAATATTATGGTCTTTCTTCACTTTAAAATGACCAATTCAGGATTTGCTATGTTTTTCCTTCAGCATATGTCATCACTTGGACAGACACATTCTGTTTCTGTTAATGGAGGTGAAAATAGTAAAAAATGTCTTGGATTTCATCGTATAGGGTGGAACAAGGTGTTCGTCACTTTGACTGTGGGCACCCACCAGGCCCTCGGCATCACTGAAACAAAGAAACCTTGCTCCTCAAAGTAAAAGAAGCTCTCATAGTCTCGCTTTATGTCATGTCATACTCAAGAAAGCAAAATGAAACATTAAATTAAACCTTTATCAAACAGGCTTGAAGAAGTGAAATAGAAATAAGGGCTGAGCACACTCTAATCGGTTTTAGAATTAATTTTAGTAGGTAAAAGTGTATCAAAAAGAAATATGTATGTAAGCCTGAAAGGAAATCACTACTATTATGACATCATCCCAAATTTAGACTTGGTTGCCTTAATTAATGGATTTGACTTATGTGAGAATAAAAGTTAAACCCCTGCAAGAAAATAACCACTTTCCTAAGGAGCAGCTGTCTGAAATCAAGCAATCTGGTAATCCAGCTTCAAAAACTCTGTCATGAACAAATTAACCTCTCCGTTTCCGCTTTGGATTCAGTTCTGTAGGACAGGGAGCAGCTTAAGAGGGTGATGAAGTGTTAGACTGTGCTTCACATGCTTTCTAGTGCTTGGTGAAGTAGCCCGGAGTTAAATGCCTCATTCAGCATCAGGCATCACAACTGGAGTCGTTCCGGGCAGGTGCTTCAGCAGCACAGTGGACTCCAGGTCTTCTGCCTGGGTTGGAAGAACACCACATGACAAAATAAGATATTGATGGGAAAGACTGCCAGAACTCTAGCATTTTATTTCCTCTGATTCCTGTAGAATATTATATTGCAAATCCAAGCTTCAAGTCAACAGGCTTGCCCTTTGTTATGACACCGTAATGCTATGATACTCTTGCAGGTCATTTTCTTTGGGTTAGGCAGAAAATACTTTCGCAGAAATCACAGTAGGAAGCTGTATTTCATGAATGACATTTTCTGAAATTTATGTTAGGTTGATGGTAGGATTAGTTAATTTTGCTGGGCTTTAACTTCTGTTGGTAGCCACAGGGATGGCACGCTACTCAGTCATGTCCTGCACTCCCATGAATTTCCCTCACCCTGTAAGGCTAAGTCGCTGTGTCAGAGCTCTGGCTAATTCATCTGCATTCAGGTTAAAGGAGTAAAATAAAAAAACAGCCAAATGTTGGCAGTAGAATAACTGAAATAATCTGAAAAATGAAGTCCTACTTCTGCTGACAAAATTACTAATCCTATGTTTCTGAGTCTGAAGGAAATGGCTGAGAACCGTATGGTCCTGTTGCGTTTAATAAACCTCAGCCCTAGATAATGACACAGCAGGAAGAGCTCTTGAGTGTTCAGGAAGTGATTTCCTCCCTAAAGGGCCTTTGTAACCTGCTCTGTGTCATCACCATCATCATCAGTGCTTGAAGAAATAGGTTTCAGATGCACCTACCAGAGGAGAGGCAGAACATAATTTTGCAAGTGCGAAGTATCGTAATCTCGCAGAGCTGCAGAGAGCTCTTTTGTCTCTGACCTGTAGCTCTAGCATATGCCATGGACGTGCATATGAATATAATAGCGAACCATTGGTCAAAGCAATAAGTTTCCCATAGAAGTAGTACAGAGCAGATACAAAATGCAAGAATCATGCTGATGTGAAATGGATTTTCAGTATCAAAAAAGTGCATAATTCAGTTCACCCACAACTAGCCCTGGAAAAGCCTTGAGAAGAATTCTATACATTAAAAAATAAAGACATGTTGTGAGTTGGCTTCAGGTAAGAGAAGATGGGAAGAAATAAGAGTTGGAAGCATCTGAAAGTCATAGGTAATAGAAAATGTATCAAAAGAGACCACACTAGAGCTCCCACCAAGATCTTTGAAAGAAACAGGTCAACAAATTTGAGACTGCAATCCAAGATAGCATGTATAGAATCATAGAATCGTTAAGGTTGGAAAAGACCCTTAGGATCATCCAGTCCAACCGTTAACCCAGCACTGCCAAGTCCATCTATACCATGTCCTCGAGCACCACATCTATCCGTTCTTTAAATACCTCCAGGGATGGAGACTCAACCACTGCCCTGGGCAGCCTGTTCCAAAGCTTGACCACCCTTTCAGTGAAGAAGTTTTTCCTAATAGCCAACCTAAACGTCCCCTGGCACAGCTTGAGGCTGTTTCCTCTCGTCCTATCACTCGTTACTAGGGAGAAGAGACCGACCCCCACCTCGCTACAACCTCCTGTCAGGTAGTTGTAGAGAGCAATAAGGTCTCCCCTCAGCCTCCTCTTCTCCAGACTAAACAACCCCAGCTCCCTCAGCCGCTCCTTGTAAGACTTGTTCTCTAGGCCCTTCACCAACTTTGTTGCCCTTCTTTGGACACGCTCCAGCACCTCAATGTCCTTCTTGTAGTGAGGGGCCCAACACTGAACACAGTACTCGAGGTGTGGCCTCACCAGTGCCGAGTACAGGGGCACCATCACCTCCCTGGTCCTGCTGGCCACACTATTCCTGATACAAGCCAGGATGCCATTGGCCCTCTTGGCCACCTGAGCACACTGCTGGCTCATGTTCAGCCGTCTGTCAGCCAGCACCCTCAGGTCCTTTTCTGCCAGGCAGCTCTCCAGCCACTTCTCCCCCAGCCTGTAGCGTTGCATGGCGTTGTTGTGACCCAAGTGCAGGACCTGGCACTGAGACTTGTGTGGTTTTGGGGAAAAAATCAATGCCAGAAAAGCCCATTTGACAACCTCCCCCACACCATCAGCCACACCAAGACCTGGTTAGAAAGTGAAGTCATCTATTCCTCCTGTCCTCACTCCTGTCTCTTTTAAACAACTTACAGGAAGGAAACGCTAACCTGCAGTGGTAGGGAAAAGTTTTATTGATGTCAGCTGTTACCAGGTTTGCTGAGAAACTGGTGTTAGCTGAAGTAATGGCAACATATTTTCATCCCCTGACCAGTTTCTTTGGAAGTTCTTTGTTTCTTTGGATAATTTTTTGGCTTTTAAAGTTTCTCTTTATGAAGTTTGTGGGTTTGAAACTTTTTATTATTTTTCCACTTCTGATTTATCAACTTTTGCAGCAAAGATAAAAAGAAAAGGGTCATGATTATACTCAGCTGTTTTCCACTTAAGGATTTGTTTAGCTATGAATGCGGTTGTTTATCACTGTGCATTGGTTTTCATGAAAACTGCTGTTCTCACATGTCTGTAAGTTGTCCTCTAGGCAAGCTTCGTCCTTGTCCAGACATGAATATTTTGGGGGAAGAGCTGAGGGCAATCTGAAGGAAGAAAGTGCAAACAAAATAAATTACCTGCTTTTGAGGTATAAAAAAAATTTGAAATGTCAATGGAAAAAAAAAGAAATCAAAGTGGACCTTTGAAATGGATAGGGTTTAAGGCGCTTCACTGAGGAGTGATGATAGACTTGGTTTGGGGCAGGATGAGAGGAAAGCTTTATTGGAATGCATATAATTAGTGAGTTTGGGTACTGCCTGTGAAGGAGAGAGCAAACGTTCCAAATATACTTCAGAGTGTACTTTTAAGCCAGATGTCTATGCCCAACCTAGGAAATACACTCTAAAAAGCAGCGAGGAGAAAACCAAGTGAGGTGAGGACTTGGGGAAAGGCTTCCAGTTCTACAATATATTATTCTTTCTGTTGCTCTTGTTTTGATGAACTGTCCCACAGCTGGGGAAGCATTGCATGAAACTTTCAGGTCCATTATTTCTGACATTCGCCTTGAATTTCAGAAGCAGGATCTAAAGCTCAGATTTTACAATTCGATCCTCTCCCTACCTTAAAGTTTCTTTTGATTAATGCTGTAAAAGCCTGTAAGTTTTGGCAGTGTTTATCTTTGGCTCATCTTACCTGCATTACAGATCAATGTATTTTAACTCTGTAAAGTCTGAGCATATTTCTGAAGGTTTCCAAGTGTGAGCCCAGATATTTTGGGCTTGAAAGAGCTTCAGTTTGGAAATCTTAGTTGGTTCAGAATTGCACTTGTTTTCTTTATATAGTATCAGCTTTCCCTGAAATGACTGTTGACAAGAGAAAGTCTCCTCTGGGCTAACTCTGCTCATGGCTTGACTTCTGGAGGAAAGTGGTCATACCTGCATAACACACTGACTTTCAAATAATTCAATACCTGAGCAGTTTTAGAAGTTGTGTAGTTGTGCTTTTATTTATAGAGAGGGAGAAGTCAAAGAGAATAGCTTTTAAAGAAACAAGTTCAGGCAGTCTTCATTTTTGTTAAGGAGCAACAAAAATTGATTCAGCTGCCTTTTGTCAATAAAAATGCAGCCTGGTGGAGGAGTAGTTTTTACAAACATCTAAGGTTTAAGTCCTGTTGCTAGCAGCAGAATCACAATTTGTACTTTCAAGATACTGTCAGTTGTGTGTAGTTCAGAGAAAAGAAAAAACAGCAATTTGGAATCTCACGTTACACTGCAAAAAGTCAACGTCAACTCCTTATTTTGCCATATAGCTTATATAATCTGCAATAAATTTACATTTTTTCATGATTTAGCTCTTTTCTGTACATTCCTAATTCTTTGACCTGGAAAACGTATCTCTTTTTCTTATTGTTTAATGCGAAACTGACTTTATGGGGAATTACATTCCCTGATAATATCCCATGAAAAATCATTTATTTATTTATGTCATCATACCTTATTTATTATACCTGACTTACTGACACAGAAATGTATTGCATCAGTTTAGTTGGGCTTGCAGAATAACCAAGCTCCTTAGCTTTCAGAACAGAAAGGAAGATGATGATCAAAAGCTTGCTTTTGGAGAACGAGATACTCTTCTCATTTACATTTCTTAGCATTTTCTAAGATGTCTTCCACCTCTCATTTTTATTAGAGGGAGCTGCAGAATCAAAGTGGCATCTATTTATCATCCAAACCGAAATTCCAGCCCTCGCCGTCAGCCTTCTTTGGCCATGGTTTTCCCCCTTTTACGACCAAGTGAGCATTGGAGCCTGTCAGGATGCATAGCTGCATTAATCATCCCTGCTCGCTACAGCCAAGCGAGTGGACAGGAAGCATCTATTTACTCAGGGCTTGTCTACATGGGGAAATAGCTCAGGCTGCTTGATAGGCGTTAACTCCTTCCATGGATTCTCCTCGAGCGTCTTTCTGTGGTTTAGCTTTAGGCTGCTTTGGAAAATATAGAATTTGGTAGTGGGTGTAGGTAAACCACAGAAAGCCCGTATTAGCATGCGGCATGGGTTCGGAACCTGATCCTGTCTCCACGTGTCACTTAATCTGCTGTAACTGACTCTCTGCATGCTCTTAGTCTGTGGCAAATGGAAGGCAAAACATGTTAGTTCAAGCCTCTTATATCAAGGCATGTGTGTAACTTGCTTGGGTGTCCATGCATCTGTGCTTTCATACAGGGGACCCAGAGCGTTGCTGATAGCAGTTTGGGTGCTAGTATTATTTTTGGTAACTCCCTAAGTAAACAAATCTGAAGAGTTGTCATTATTTTTCAGCCATGATAGGGGATAAGAAATGTGTAGGATGATCTTCTACACCTCATATGAGCCATCTATTATTTAGTGATGTTGAAGTTAGTCAAGTTGGACTGTCTTTTGTACAGAATATTTCTTTGAACAAAGCTGAGTAGTCTTCTGGAGATTAACAACGTAAAGGCTGTTTAATACTAGTGTATCATCATCCTGGAAATAAGGGGCTTTGTTACTATGGCAGCTAAAGCTTATCTTCATGAGAAAGTTGCATCACTTTACAAGAACCATATTTTTTAAAGCAATTTATACTAGTGCAAGCTCTATTGTGGAAACTCTTCATTTAGTGTAGCTTAATTTCATTAACTAAGCCTTAGCCAAACCACACTAAATTGTTTTTTTAATTGAAATTGTGTTAATTCAGAAGTTGGCTAAGTGCATTAACAGTGTATACATTTTCAGTGGTGGTATTTTGTCATGTAAACAAAAACTCCTGTGGTTCTCGATATTCTTATGTAACTGTTAATTTTGTTACTACCTATACAAAAATAAATATTCTCCATGTATTTAATACCTATTAAAAGTTGAAGTATTAAGGAAAATACTGCTTATTTTAAAAGGTGAACGTGGAACATGTACACATGAAAAATTGTGTTGAGACAAATCTGTAGCAGGAAATATATTACGTGCTTCAGCTTACCTAAGCACATTAACTGGAGTAAAACATGATGACCATTACCAAAAAAAAAGTAGGCAACTGAAAGAAGTTGGTGTAGCTACATTGCTAGTAATAGATTTGGCTTTTTGCTTTCAGCCCTTTTGACTATATTGCTTTCTTTGGCAGTTGTGTTCTTCTCTTCTCCAAACTTACTTTGCCTGATAAAGTTTTATTCAGTGATTTCTGCCAGATGGGAACAAAGGATAGTTTCCTTCCAATTTTTAGGACGGCATTTGCTATTGTCTGTGAAATTACAGACTAGGGTTGGCTGGAGGGACAGCCGAATACAGAGTTACATTTTAGCCCTGTACATATATTTGTATTAGGTAGCTAACAAATCCACTTTGACAGCCTTTGTTTGGGGTGTATGGCTAGTATTCTGTCATTCTCAGCAGCTGGTGTTGATGCTTCATCTCAGGTTTTGTTATACTCCGTTTACACTGACTTACACTTACACTTCCTTAGAAATTCTCTTCTGGGATGGCACCTCAACATTTGTGTCAAGTTCTCTCTAGCAGGGTGAGTTAATTAAACAAGAAAGTCCAGGTTTGGTTTCAAAAGAAAAAGAGAGAGAGTTCTACTATTTGTACACTGATGATTCAGAATGTCTGAGCTTAAAATTCATGTATCATATGCCTTAGCCTCAGTGAAGGACACTTACTTAATCATTTTGAATGAAATACAATACAAATGGAGTAAATGCAATATCAGGGATTCAAATAGAGCTTACACATATGTGTAGTAAAAGTATTCTTGGGGCCTTTATTCTGTAGTGTCCTTGGCTCTGATTTCTACAGTGGCTCACTGCCATCTTGGAATGGCACAAGGTAATAGCAAAAGCTTTCTTGTATTCTGCGTACTGAAGTTGGAAAAAAATTGAATTGCAGAGAGAAAGAAGCAGAACACTACAGTTTTGTATTCATGTAGTCCTGTTTTCCATCTGTACTGCACTTTATGGAGCTATGCAAAACCTCACTCAAAAAGTTGCATGACGTCAAGGTTACAAGCCTAGCAATCAGGAAATGCAAAAGGTGGGGTTGCACATAACAGCAGAATTATTTCACTTGCACATGAGAAATATTTAGGGTAACTATGCTAATAAACATCTCTTGAATAGACTGTGTGCACCTTAATCTAACAGTGAAATGAAAAGATTTTCATTAGGAGTGACACACATTCAACATCCAAAAAACTTTGGTGGTTTAATAACTTCCAAAATGGCAGCATTACAGCATGAACTAATCTCTTAATACAAAAAGGCACACTGAAGAATTCAGTAACTTTTATTTATTTATACTCTAATTTTCTGAGTTTAGTTTAATTAACAAAGAAATTTTGCCTGTTTCAGCCACAAGCCTTTGTTACATCTTTCAGCTTCATTAACATCATCGAACACCTCTTTTAGTTTCTCATTCTGAGGATGTGGAAGAGCAGTCAGCGGTTGAAAGTTTACTGCAAAACCCTGGAAAGTCAGCAGAAAGGCATTTGTTGATTTTAGTGGATTGGGATTAAGTCCAGAATAAATATCTAATGATACCAAAACACTTGCTGATTCTTAAACATTTGAAAATGATTTCGTATGCAAAATCTGCATTTCTGATAACCTGCACTCTTGCAAAAGAGGGTCTCCTGCTACCAGGTGCCCAGCTAATCCTAGGTCATGCTCGTAATATTGCACACTCAGGAAGACAAGTGAATGGTAAGCAAAATGTGGGATTGCTCTTGCCAAAAGCTTTGTGCTCACCCTAGCAGCTGCTCCCCATGCTTTTGGATCGCTAGATCTGGAAGGCAGACCTGAAGTTAAACTTTCTCTTGTTTTTCCCCCCATGCATGACCTTCACTGCTGCTCAGTCGAAACATTTTCATGTGCACCTTCCATATATAAAAATAGGGTAGTTATGACTTTTGCTCTCAGTTGTTCTAGGAGGGGAAGACTAAAGAGTTTACCCTCCCACTAAACTGGTGATGAAATATACGCTTTAAAAGCAGTTCAAATTGTGAACTATAAACTTGCAGAACTTCAGAGTACAACAAAGACCTGTATAAAGTCCAGGGACCCAAACTCTACATCAACTCGCAGATTTGTAATCTGGATTTTAATAGGAAACTCCTATTTAATACAAGAATAAAGCACTAAACATTTGGAACTGCTTGTACTGCTGATAGATACAGTTTTATGCTTACTATAAAAAGTTACACTTTAAGAAATACTAGAGCCCATATTATAATCTCCATATAAATATGAAGCTAAGTCTGTGTCCAAGTTTCCTAACCACCCAAACTTAGCCAGTCTCACAGCGTGAGAGCCACAAAAACTAGGATTGAGCCTAGCTTCTTCCTTCTGTTGAGCCTCAAATCTTTTCACGGTGTGGTGTGGAAGAAATAATAGCAACCACCAGGGATGAGGGGCTGAAAGGCAGTAACTAGCAGCTGAGCAGTGGCAAGGATCAACTTCTTAAAAACTGTCTTTCCATTGCAATTAACTGCATACAAAATCTCAGCCAAATGGTGGCTAATAGCAGGGATGAAGTTTAACCTGTTTGACTTTGCACTGAAAGGGACGAGCGCCACAGGTAGCCTCACTTACAGTGAAGTACGAACAGGAGATTTAACAAGCTACTACTTGTCAGCTCTTAATTAGCAGCTCCCATCAGAGCAGCAGCACCCAACTGCAACACCGTCTGCTTCAGTGCAAAGTCCAATTCATTAGTTAAATTTTCAGAAGCATCGTATTTTGTTTGGACGATGGTATTTCACAGCTGAAGCATGGCAAGATTTGACTACCTTTCAGTTATTTCTGTCTGTAGGGAGAGTTTCAAGCTAAACTTAGTACTTGATAGTATCTGCTAAATTGGATGCAAGCAGCAGGTCAGGAGGTTCCTTGGGCTAAGTCCCTAGGCATGCTTCAAGGTGATTTTTGTTTATTTTGACTTGCAGTACAGATTTCCATATCCACTACTATTGCAACAGAGAGCTGCACAGCATTTGATTTGGCCAAGGGCGTGTCTAACAACTAATAGCCTTGCTGTTTTGACAGTAAGTCTGGTTTGCCACTGCTGTAACATTGCCACCGCATGGCAACGCATGCTTTGCGATGGACTTTGAGAAGATAAGCCACACTGTGTGTATTCACAAGATAAAGGGCAGTTTGTTGAGGCTGCCTGTAAGAAATGTGGGTAACATTTAGCTCTTGAGGAAAGTCGTGTACAATAAAGTGGTATACTTTTTGAAATGTTGTACATAGGACATTCAAGAGGGATTGAAAATATAAAATATAGTAAAAGCTCACTCAGATTGCACTGAGGAACAGTTAGAGAGTTGAAAATTGAGATGATAAATCATTTGCTTTGGGCCCTGTGTGAGTGAGCGTGTGATGGAAGTGTGTGAGCTGGCACGTCAGCCACACAAAACTGCCTTTATTAGGAGAATCCTTCTTACATTATGCAGGTCTACAAAACTTAAGACACATCCTGCTGATATAAATTCTTACATTTTTAGCCATCTTTTGTTTGCCAAGGTTTCTCCACGAAGCTGCATCCTACCATAAACTTGCTAGCAGCACGTGACAGACATGGCACGAAGCGAATAATTCTGTATGGACCGGGGATACCATAGCTGAACAAGCACGATTGCTGGCAAATCACAAGCGGGAAATTAATGTTAGCTTCAGCTTTCAGGTTTTTTTTCCCAGGATATTGAGAGGAATGCTATAATGAAAGAGGGGGATGAGAAACATCTTCAAGCATTTATATGTAAATGTACATTTCAGTGTTGTGGTTTTAAAGAGTCTCTGGAGTTCTAACTTTTTAAAACAGCGCATGGATGAATCATCCCCTTTTGGTATTTAACCTCTAAGCCATAAATTCTTACACATACTCATGTGCACTGGATGTTTATGCTTGTTCTCTTGCATGTGTGTGTGTACACCCACACATAAGCAAATAATCAGGAGTGATAAATATAGATTTAAGAATCTAGTATGTCTCCCATTAAACTTTAAACTATTATTTGCATGAATAAGTTGTGCATGTTGAAGCACCGGGAGCATTTTCTGTTGCTTGGAGGTAGCACTCCAAAGCATTTTATGAACTATTAACAGTCTGATACAAGTTATCTTTAAGATTTTACAATAATATAGAAAACTGCTTATATTTTTGCAGGAATGAAGGGAGTAGACTGTTGTGGTTAATTTTACCATGGAGGAAGAGTGACTGCAGTGAACAGCAAGAAATATGCCACAATCTTTTAATCTTTTTCTTTCATGCAAAAAGGCTCTATATGTCTTCTACACCACGCAATTAAAAGATGAAAATAATGCTAAAGTGGTCTGGGCTTTTTGGAAAAAAAAATCTATATTTTTGGAAGTGTGGTTTATAAGAACTGCTATTTCAATAGTGGAGTGTCAACTCTTGAGTTTAACAAAAGTGCCCTTAAATAGTAAACCAAAACTATTAAAATGAAATGTATCTTCTTTAAAGGTAGAACACCTGCTAAAATTATTGTATCTTACAAAAAAAAAAAAAGGAACAGAACAGAAAATGCGTGATTGCTGTGTCCCACATGTCAGAATTCTTACTGCTTTTATTTCCAGACAAACAGGGGGGAAGAGCCATGGCTGTGCCTGTGTGAGCAATGGTGGGGAGCAAGGGACCAGCCAGGAGGGAGCAGTTTGGGAGGGTGTCCGCACCCGCTGCGTTTTGGGGGGGGTTACTTCAGACCAGGTCCAGTCTGGTCCCATGGAGTGACCTCCCTGTCACGGCTGGGGCCTGGGAGGTGCATGCCTGTACTGTGGGTTGGAGTTAGCCGTGGTACAGGGCATAGTGTTTGCGTGCTCCCAGCCAACAACGCGTGATTAGGATGGGGCAATGGGGTGGTCAGGAAATTTGTTCCAGAAGCGCACTCCAAAGGAAACGGGGAGCCCGTTTGCAGGGATGGGCCTTCCTCTGCCCGCTGGCGGCCATCTTAGGTGCAGCTCTGCAACCACAAGGCTTCAGGAACTCGTAGTTACAGCGATCCTTCACTCTCCCACTCCCTGTCTCGGACGTGGGCTTCTTCTCCCGCCCTGGAGACACAAGAGGGAATTCCTTAGCCCCAAAGGTCAGCCTTTCCTTCGGCTGCACGGCGGGGACATGGGGCCACGCTGAGGCAGCAGATGGGTTCCCTGGGGCCCTGCCCTGTGCTGCGGCCCTCGGGCCCAGGCGTCGCAGGGGTGTGAGAGAAAACCACCTCCTTCCCCCTCTGCCAGGCGCACGGAGTGCGGCTCTCTCACGGCAGCCATATGCCAGGCTGCCAAAAATAACGGTTGTTTTTAAAGTAGTTGGGATAACAGGACTCACTTCATTTATTACAAAATACACTGAGAACTGGTCTGTTGTTTCACACTGATATCAGGGTCGAGTGTTTCCTCCTTGATCCTCGCATGTGGACGTGATACTGTGTAAGAGGCTCCGCGTCCGGCCTGTCGACTGCCGTATCGGCTAACAGCTTGTGAAGCAGATAGTTTGTAGAGAGCTAGAATAAAAAGAATTGTTTCACTTTTAGTCAGTTCTGTGTTAGGAAAGGAGTTTTATGCTAAGATAATAGGGCTGTAAAGATTGTCCTTTTTCTTGTTAGTGTCTAACCTTTTCTTTGTATTTTACAGGTCTATTTTCCTTAAGAGTTAAATTCTACAAATAATCATATGTTTCTCTTACAAATTAGGAGGGTTTTTTTTTACTTGTAATGGCCACATGTTCTGTGAAATGAAGGCAAAGGAGCTCACAGGGATGCAGTGTCTTTTCCCGCTATTCCCAACAGAGGCTTTCTTTCTCTGAATCATTCTTAGGCGATACTATCTACTGGCTGTCACTCTTAGCTGTATGTCTGTCATATTCCCTCTTATCCTTCCCTCAAAAATGTATTCTTGGCCTTTCTTTTCTGGGAGATACACCCAGTTGCCCTTGCTTTAAATCCCAGCGGGAGGAGATTTCTAAAGCAGAAATGTGGGGTCGACGTGTGACCACACTGTGTCCCCGCAAGCGCCACTCTGTTCTGCCCTTCCCTGCTATCTCCAGCAGCCAGAGGTGCCTCACACACCTGGACATGCACATATCACTTCACATCATCTTTTTTTTTCTGTTTTTTTTTTAAAACGGGCTACGTAATGTTAAGTATAATGCTGTTCAATCATTTCTTCTCCGTAATAATAGAACGTTGCACTTCATTTCATTACACCTGTAGAGTGAGTGAGCATTGCTGAGCTAATATTGGATCTGAAACTTCACAGCCCTCTTTGACAAATACCTGTAGGTCCCATGGACTTGAAAATTACATTGCTGCAACTGATGGAATACTCAAATCTGTTTAATTTTTCTGAATTTGAGAGGAGGGACACACTTAATACTTAAATTCCCATCTTTAACATTGCACAGATGGTGTAATGTTTTTGCATTTTTTATATTATTTGGGGTTACCAAAGTTAATATTCTGCTAGCTACAAGTATCCACGTGCATACCACAGAGTTCATTTTGAGGACAGAGGTCCCAAATAAATTACAGACCTTGGTAGCAGTCATAAATCAGACATTTTTTTCATTGAGAAAGTGGTGGCACTGGAAGAAATTATTTAGTGATCAAAATGCATCGTTAAGCTTTTAAAAAGGGATTCTGTGCCTGTAGTAGAGCTGTAGGCGATTTATGGCTTATCTGTACTCATTGCCTTGAGCTTTTGGAAAATTTGTAAACAAAGCCAGATGCTCATTATGTTCCCGTTCAGGGTTGGTTAGATGGGTAAATGCCATCAGAAGCACTTTGGTCCTGTTGGGTTTTAGCATGTTACAGAAAATGGAATTGCTCCAAAATATTTTTTTTTAAATATTTATCATCCATGAAAATATACTTCTAGTTTCTGCTCATAGAATGGATTTTTTTTAAATGGTTGTAAATGATAAAGATATGAAAGTAATACTCTGAGAGCTATATTGTATATCGAACTCTGGGTCCAGCTTTTTCTCTGTGTCAGAGTTCACGCTTACACCGTGTGATGTAGTCAAGCACCACTCGTCCTTTTTAAAGGTTTCGGGCAATGCAGGAGGCTGTGGAAGTTTCAGGCTAGGGTAGCTTCTGCTTTTTACCAAATTTGGGGGAACTGAGATGTGAACTAAGTGACTTTTTGTAACCAGTTTGATAAGTGGTTTGCTATTGATTTGATAATTTTTACTGATTGCCTTTTGTCTTCTGTATAGATTATGTGATGTGAAAGGAGTTCTTTGTAAACTACATTTTTTTACTTTTTACTGCTCTTTAAGTATAGGAAAACATGCTGTTGTAGACAAATTGAATTGCTATAGATTAACAAAATTTTCCTTGTAATCATATTTATTGCAATATGATCATCATGTAATCCATTTCATAATTCATGATTAACTTTTTGGTGTATTTTTTTTATTTATCGGCTGCAGCTGACCAAGTAAACAGGTCATGGCACGCTTAACGAAGAGACGACAGGCAGATACAAAGGCTATCCAGCATCTTTGGGCAGCTATAGAAATAATCCGGAACCAGAAGCAAATTGCTAACATTGACCGTATTACAAAGTAAGTGATCCGTTCCAAAAAAAGTCTTGATGAGGGGGAAGGTTGATGCTATTAAAAGCCCTGGGAAACAGAGACAGTAAACATTGTGAGAGACTGTGAAACAGTTACATGCACTTCTGTGTTACTAATTATCTAATTATTAAAAAAAAACTTATAGAACTGAGCACCTAAAGATCCTGAAGAGAGGTTTAGTCCATTGAACTGAGAGATCTTACCCACCCTGTATTTGTTTTATATGAACGTCTTCAGGAAATATGCAATATTTATAGTACTTGAACTCAGTTTAGCATGTCAGAGTTGTACTCACTTGGTAGCTTGGTCAAAATACAAGAAGTAGATATAACAGTTAAGGAGAAAAGGGCAATAACAAACATCTGTAAATAATCTAATTCTTTAGGAAAATGTGATAGGCCAGTGGAGAACTCCTTTTCCAGAAGGCAAAGATAAACCTGAAGTGTTAGGTTACTCAAACAAATAAGAAGCCATATTTGCTGAGATGGGCATAGGATGCTATTAAAGAAGACAGGAGATGATTACCACCTATGCCTAATACTATTGTCAATATTAAAATATTCTTCAAAATGTATTAGGTGCTGTATATACAGAGAAATACATATTCGTTTTACTGTGGAGCTTGCAATGTGTAAAAAGGCCTACAATATTGGAATACCTTTTAAGATAACTTGGGAGTAGCCACTGTAATAAAAATTGAGGAGGTTTTGTGCCTCTCTCTGCTTTGCCTGCATTTCCAGGCCAACATGTACGTCACATTCGTCAAAGTAATCAAAATGAATAATGTAAAAGAGCAAAAGTAACCAGTTGGCCACACTTCAGTTGCCAGAACCAATGTGAACTGATAATGAGGCCGGAGACCACTAAAGGGAAGAGCTATAAACAGTGCAGGTGACTAACAAAGTGAAAATCGTTATAACGTGGTCCACTGACAGAGTGTGGAAGCTCTGGTGTGGAAGTGACAGGCAAAACTGGCTTCATAAGTGGAAGAAGTGTAACAGTTCAGGTTCTCCAAACATAGTCAACAATAAACAGGAGAAAGAAAAAAGATAATGTCCCAAATGAATTAGTGTGTACCTGGCTCCTACAATAAAGAAAAATGCACCATTAAACCGAAGAGCACCGTCCCAGAGACAGAGAGTTCCAAGCGGGCTTGAGAGTGAGATTGTATTTTAGGGAATTTCATTTTTGAGGTTGCACTTGAGTTTCAGAATGCTTTAAAGCATATATATTCGCATCATGTCTCCAAGGAGACAAGTGGGTAAACTAATGCTATACACTTTCAATTTTAACCTTTCAAATTACTTGCTCCAGGCCATATATTAGCTGAGTTTGTTAGCTGTTTATGCTCTTTTTATATGTAATAAAGGAAGACAGGCATGTCTAGCTGGGGATTCATCCCACTCTTATGAGAGATGCCTATTTTAAGATAGTGCGAATAACATTTAGCTGGGTAAAGTTAGGTAAGACAAATCCTACCGTTACAAACAATGTTGAGAAAACAAGTAATTAGATACTAGAAAAAGAAGTATTGCTCTTGGTAACTGAAGGGTAGTTTGATTTTTTAAAAAACAGCCTGGATCCAGATTGTGTGACTTATTTCTAATCAGAAGAAAAATAAGTGACTAAACAGAGATGCAAGCAGCCTTAGTGCTTTGAGAAAGATGTGCAAGGTGTTAGCAGTGAAGAGTAATCTAAAAAGTGCTTGGACATTGTAAATGCTCCACATGCACATCAGTGACAAGAGTGATGAACAGTGACCTAGTTTCTGTTATATGATATTTCTAAGGAGATAACTTTTGACAAGGAAAAGGTAAAGACCTTTGAGTTGCTTTGTGGTACTAGTCATTGATGAAGAAACACAGATGACTTCATAAATGAGTATGCATATTATATAGTATTCAGAATAAAGTTCTGAAATTAGCAGGGTGCCAGAATACCTCTTCTGATGAAAACTAAGCAGCTGATGCAGTCTTCCAGGGTCAAAGATCATTTGGTCAAGTACAACTGCAGTTCCTTAAGAGATCAATCAGTGTCTGGGCACATAGGCCAATGTATGACTAATAAGAAAGATCAAAAGCAAACAGTGGTCAAAAGTGAAAATTATGAGTACATAAACATAGTTGGAGCTAAAGGGAGGATTCTCATACTTGGATTAGTAACATTTTTTAGAAGTGTTAATAACTCTTGGGATTGACTGAAAGAGTGGCTTTGCATATTACAAGTATTTGCAAGTAATAATGACAGTGAAATTTATGGAAGCATGTCTTATTTCTGAGTAAGGATACAAAAAAAACAGCAAGAAAATCTTTCTTTATAAATACATGTTTAAGGTAAGTGACAGTCATCCTGTTGTGTCATGTAGTGGATGACAAATGTGTACTTTCAGAGAACTTCAAAAGTTGAAAAGATGATTCATGATTTGATTTTTTATTTTGTTTTATTTTTGCCATAGTTTGAGTGTTCATTTGTTGCTAGAGACAAGTTGTCCTGTATATTTTGTGACCTGTTAGTCCAAACACGTTCATGGCAGAATCTCTATTGCTGCTTTCTTTATCAGATGGTTTGCTACTTTCAAGCAAATCTGTTTGTTGGCTTTTCTCCTAACCAGCAGCTCATCATGGTTGTCTCCCTCTTCCTAACATATTCCTGTTTATTTCATTTACTTCTTGCTTTTCTTAGCCTTCTGGTGCTGAGTAGAAGCCACTGTACATATCAAGGAGCATTTACTTTTTATGACCAGGGGGGAAATGTTGATAATATAAAAAGAGGATTTATTGTTTATAGATTACGAACTGTTTCAACTGAATATGTAAAAAGGACAAATTTATATAACACATTAAAATGTGTAAAATGTAACCTGTGCACTTTATGTGTAATTGTTAAAAAATATCTGGGGTAAACAAAGACTTCCAGAAGATACTGTCAATGGAAAGTATGCAAGAAAAATCTATACAACTAGCCACGCATTTTCTGTAGAGAACATAAGAGTAGGAGGATAGTGTAGGAGGAGCCAAGAGCACTAGAAGGTACTTCTGGTATTATCAGGAACAACCTATAAGGAAAGAAGCCCTTTAATTAAAAGTAGACTAAATCAAGTATGCTTTGCTTTTTAAATTGATGAGGAGGAAAAGCAAGAATAGAAAAATACATGATTAGAAAGTGATTGAAAACTGTCTTACATTGAGGAAAGAGTCACTTGGAAAATTTGAATATGCAAGTTAGAGCTCTTAAGAAATTAGTAAGCTTACTGAACTTTTGGCAATTATTCTAGAAAAATCATTGCATGCAGAGAAGTATTAAGAAACACAAGAAAGGTGTCTATTTTTGAAGGAATTAAAAACGTGTGAGTGGAAAAATGGCAAGAATATGACACTGGTAATTGAAGTATTAAATAAAAGCATTGGTAGGGAAGAGACCACACTGCACAGACTTGATGTCTCCAAAAAAAAGAAATCAACCAACCTTTTCTCCAAAAAGAAATCATTATATGAAAGGGATTCTGCAATTTTAGTGATTATATGTGGGGGTACATTATAGTTGGAAAGGCACTTCCCATTCATTGGAGATATGCTTGAAAACTAAATGGAGGACTGAAAACCAATGCTAACAAGAAGTAACAGTGTAATGAATTTAAAGGAGTTAGTACTAAAAGTGCAAACTGCCTTTTGAAGAGAACTTTAAAATATATATACAAGTTCCTATCTTTGTACATAGGTGTCAGTGTGTTCAGTGCATTTTTGTTTAATGGTAAAGGTCATTTGGAGACAGTGGTACCATTTCTGTAAAGGTATACAAAATAAATATTCTCACCCGACTTATATTGTCATAGTGTATCTCAAGTGAATGGATTGTAATAATTCAAAATCTAGCTACTAGAAATATCTAACATTTCTAAACTACTGAATTACTTCATAACAAAATGATATTTCTAGGAGGTATTTATCAAGAAATATGACTTATTTTTCTGTCCAGACTTGATGTTGGGATAATTTGACTCTAATATGTCAACTATTTAGATGACAATTATTGATGTTAGTTATGCTGTAAACACTAGGGGAGAAATGGCTTCCTGTATCTTGTGAATTTTCTGTCAAGAGCGCAGCTTGACAAATTGTTCATCCCTAAAAGTGTGTTAAAAATTATAATTATGCTTTGACTTTCTGGTTTTTCCTCATTATCTTCCATCTGTTTTGGGTTTGGGGTAACGTCAAAAATTCATTCTATGGAATAAAATGCCTTAAAATACTGCAAAAAAAGGCACGCATATTTAAATGAGTAGGATAAATTATTGACATAGCAGATTGGTAAGTATTTCTGTACAGACATGTTTTTAAAGTTCTCTTTCTTTGGCTACTCTAGTATTCCAGTTTCTTTTATAGTGTTTTCTTTATAATTCCCATACAGGTAATTGGACTCCTAAGATTTAATTAACTATTAATTAAATATTTACCCTCTTTCTCTCAAGGTATTGGGTTTCCTCAGTAGCAATTTATGAATATTTCGTGATCTTTATGATTAGTTCAGAGTTCATTATCTATTAAGTCAATGTTATTAAAATACCCAATTGGCAAATACGGTGTTCTACAACTATTATTGGCCACTTTCAAGGTTTTGTCATTGTAAACAGATTATTATTCTGGTTTCTAAACTATTCCATGAAGACTAATGTGAAGAACAAAACCATAATTCTTTTCTTCCATACTTCCTTCCTCATGTTTTTTCCTCTCTCCCTTTGATGTGTTTCATGATTTATTTAGTTGATTGGCTTCTCTCCCTGTCTCTTATAAAGGCTGCGTCTATACTGTCTTTGCGTACTGTGGCAGGGAATGCCCTGGCACCATCTGGAGCAGATATGCTGTGACCACACTGCATTGCCTTTGGCTCATGGAGTGTTTCTTTGGCCCTGACATATTCTTTGTTTGTTTTATATTGGTGTGTGGTTCTTCAGTTCCAAGCGCCAAAAATAACACAGCCCACAGCAATGCTATTCTTGAAACCTGAAGCTAGAGGCATGATAGTTTGCCATCGGGCATGGTGTGAAGGCGTCTGAGGACACATAGCATGCTGGAACAGTGTTGGAGTGCCCTTAGCAGAAGGAGCCACTCTTGGCATGGTTTACATCCATGTTCTCTGTCAGGAGCAAATTAACCTCTTGGCCATGCTTTGCCTTTTTCTCAGGAAGAACAAGTTGGCTTTCTCCAGAATGGAGCCCAAGAGTGAATTAGTTTGGGAATGAAACCAAGAGTGACCATAGTCCACAGGGTAGAGGTATCCCAGCTTTTGGGGGGATGAAGCTGATGGAATGCCCATTAGCTAGGATGAAACTGATATGCTATGATTGGAGAATTTGCATTATTTTCAAATACAGCGAAACTGAAACTATCATTTTCATCAGTTAGAAAGCTGTTTTACAACATTGGTGATAGAAGAAAATGTCTTTTTTTCATAAATAGGTACAAAGACACTCATCTTTTTTTAATTGGCTTTCAAATGGGGTGGTCCAGTACTAGGTCCCTAAATGATCATAACCATTTTTCCCATATTTGTTTTGTGGACTCATTTTTGTTATATTCTAATTTAATTTAAGTGCAGCAAAGTCAGATCATCTAAGAGAAATGAGCAGATCCCAAGCCTATACAGAGTAGACTCTGTCAGTCCCCTGTTAGCTTTGTGCAGACTGACATTAATCAGCATTGATGGGATAGCATGCCAGAAAAGAATTACTCTGTATGAAAGATTACTGTAAAATGATGAGATTTTCTGGGCCTACAGTTGAGGTGGAGTCGCTGCAGTTGGAGATAGAGTATGTGACCGTCTCAGTTTGACATTTTGTCCTAGGAGGGGGATTTCTTCTCCAAATATCACTCTATGAAATTTCTCCAGTCAGTCTCTAAGAGTAGTTAAAGTTAAGGACCTCTCCCATCCATAATTCTGTTTTTGTTGCCTTATTTCTTCTGTGGTTCTCTTTTTAGGCCGTCTGCTTTAACAGAAAACGATTTCTAGAAGCACTGATTAAAGCAAAGATGAGAATGAGCAATTTGAACAGGTAGAGAATAATCACAAGAGAGTATAAATAAGAAAATGAGCAATTTGAACAGGTAGGGAATAATCACACAAGTCTATAAATAAGAATATGCAATGCAGTGGCAAGAAAAAAAAATGAAAGAGCAAGATTCTTACAGTATTGCTTATTTGAAGCTCAGAAACTTGTTAGAAAAAAACTCTCACTATTTATAGTACCTTTGATGAAAATTTACATCTTCCTAGTATGTTGCATGTTGCAACTAAATAGTCAGGCACAAACAAAAATAGTAAGTCATAAGAATGATTAGGAGAGCAGATGACTCTGGGTTTATAACTAGATAATCCTGTTGTTTAACTTCACATGAGCAGAAGTATTATAGCACCTGATATTTCTTTGACTGAAATGAAAGCTTAGAAATGTTGTTCTGTTCTGTTGGTTTCTTATCCTTTGTCAAGCCGTTCCCCTAAAATATCTGTCTTTTTGTTACCGGAGAGTAGGCTTATCTGAAAACAATTGTTTGAAGTAAAACATCCTCTTGTTACACAGAAGAATGCAGTGGTTGCTTGAGTTCACTTTTAACCAGTGTTACTGGCTCTTTTTCCTCATCTTTACTTCATCCTCATGTATGTTTTAAATGTGACCATGTGAAGCAAATAGTGTTATTAAAAGCAACTCTTCAGAATCTGGTACATGTTGATCAAACCCTGGTCCGTTGTACTGTGGTAGAACAGGTCAATATTGAAGGAGGTACTCAGGAAAGCTTGTATTTTACCAGTTGGGAAAGGATGAGGAAGAACAGTACAGTGAAGTGTTTTTTTCCATGCCATGCAGTGTAATAGCAGTTCATAATTATGCAAGGGTAAGCAAAAGCGTGGAGTGCAAGGTCCTAGAATAAGCAGCATGATACTGCTTCCTCAGCAGGCCACACTGCTGCTTCTAGTCGCAGCCTGTCTATTGAGTGTTCACCTCTGAGAAAACTGAATTCCGTTTGTATAGGGTTGGCTTAATTATAGATATATTCATTACAGAAAACAAACACAGAAACACATCACCAGGTGATGACAGGGTTGAAAACTTAGTTTTAAATACCTCTTTATGTGCTTTCTGTTATAGTTAAGGACAAGGCACTTCTTTCTGTCTGACTCTACTAAGTCAATCTTCTTTTCCATTTCTTTTACTTTCCTTCTCTCTTTCCCATGATAAACTTCAGTTGCTTCTTTTATGCCAAAACCAATGTTTTTTCTGTTTTCATAACACTATTTTTATGTTAAACCAAGAGAATGAACCAAGTCTGGAGTTTTAAAGCTTATAAATCCTTCATCACAGAACATCCCGGGGGGGGGGGGGGGGGGGGGGAGGCTTCTGTGCTTTTTCAGCAATTTTTGATCAACTTGGTTAAAAATCATTATATTAATAAAACAAAAAGTAATCTAAAATTTATCATTTGACTCCCTAATAACAAAATTTTTAGTAAAAGTACTATTTTGGTCGTATATACAAACTCTGCATTATGTGTGCATAACTGTCAGTTACAAGCATAGCAATACGTTGCATAGAAATATGATGGACACCAAAACATTTGACCATTTGACTTGTTTGATATATTAATTTTTTATACTGATGGCTTCACAGTGAGGTTAAATGATGCAGTCAGATTGAAATTTTTGGACATTTTCAAAAGTTCAGATATATGGTATGAAGTAATAAAAAGAACACTGAAAACTGCATATATGCGGGAGAGTACAGGGAACCTCACCAGTTTTTGCATTGTAACCAATATACAATTTTGCTTGTGAATTTGTACTGAGACTGACCAATGAGGTAATTATTCAGCAAGCTCATAAGAATTTTTAATATCCAGGTTCACAGAAATGTTGAAGAGAAGTGAGGAACTAAGCTAAACACCCATATTTTATAAGACCCTTAAGAAGAAATGACAGATTGTCATCAGTTGCACAAGGAATGTTCACAATGGCATATGTTCATTAAATTTCACCTGTGTTACCTGTAGATAGCTACATTTGTCATAAAGCTTTTATCTATTTATATATATTGTGTTTAATCTTACTTTTGTTTGTGAGTTCATCATGATTTTCTGTTTTGGATGTCATGTAACTTTAATATTGCTGGTATTTATGGTCTATTTTAAGAGCTGCTTTTAGATATTTTTGACTAAGGAGGGTGGAAGCAGGGATGACAGGAAAGAATTGTAAACTTCTCTTGGAAAAAGGCTATAAAGAACCTAGCTGCATTTGCTGTGAGTAATAGTAGAATTAAAATTTCTGAATTAGGAAATGTGGTTGAAGTGTCATCTTGAGTTTATAATGCATATTAATAATTACTCTTTTTCCCATCAAGTTCTTTCCTCGATATAGATAATTTCTTCAATTTTTGTAACGATTCTATTTAATCACATTAATTAAACTGAATAAAGGAATACATAAAAAGAAGTCCAGATATATTAAGCAGTGTTCTTTGTGATTTGTTAGGGATAATTGTTCCTTCAACTTGGTACTGAGCCACTGTCCCACCATGTGATAAAGGACATTGCTACCTGAATTGCTGGGTCTGCTTCTCAGTGCTGGCTGTCATATGACTAATTCAGTGCCTAGCGTAGAAAACTCTTCACCATGGGACTGACGGAGATTCCTCCAGCCTTGCCACCTTTTTTTCCTGCTTTATGCTGACTACATGGAATGGAAAGGATTCTGTGCAACCGTTACGCCTGTAGGGGTTTAGCATAAAAGGCTATTTTGTTGAGGGCTAGAGCCTGAGGTGAGGCTAAACTTTTTGTGTATTTGCTTTGATCAGAAATATTAATGCATACGCATCTAGCTCCTACAGTTCATTCTGCAAAAAATAAATAGATAGGTACTCAGATCTTCTAACAAATTTTGCTTGATCAATTTTTCTTATGTAATAATTCTTCTCTTGAGAATGACCTTATGTGGTATTCTTAGTAAGGCAGTTTTCTTTTTTTATCTCAAAGGTCAATGTTCTTCATTGATTCAGTAGGTGAAGCCATCTCTGGGCTGAACATGAGTATGACTGGTAAATAAAATGATTCACACTAACAGCACAAACACATGGTTATTAACAACAGCCATGCTACTTGTTTGATGTTTGCTAATGAGTGCAGACTCATTTAAACTCTCTTTAATCTGTGTTACTATAAAAATTGTAATAGTCAATGTTTAATACTTTTCATAGATAATACATGCAAACTATGAACTCCAGTATAAATATTGAGAAGGAAGGTGGTGGAAGTGTAACTGACTTGAAAATCACTGTCTTCATTTTCATTTTAATGAATATTCTCAGGTACTCCATACCTCTATTAATATTTGTGTTGAAGTTGTGTGAGTTTACACAGAAAAATACATAACAGGCTATCTTTATTTCTAATTACTAAAAGCAAACCAATTTACTTTTTATGTCACAACCAATATTGATTTTTGCTTGAATCATAGCATCTTTATAATATTTGAAAGTGAAACTTGTAGCTTACGTTTGGTTTCTTTGCTGTAAATAAATGTGTCTTTCTATTAGAAGTAAAAGATAAAAATGAGTGTGACATGGCCGTTTAACAGGTTGTTATGTGGCCTGAAGTGCTCATCAAGGCTTTCTCTGTGATTCAGTGGAGAGAGAATGATCTCCAAAGCACTAGTCCTACCATCTATTTTAGGCTGTGGTCTCATATTGCCATTCATGTAAACAATATCATCACCAAAAGCAGCAGCCCTGCCCTGATGGCTTTTCCAGCCCTTGTGCTGTTCCCTAGCTGGTAACTAGGTGAACATTTGTGTGATAGTGTGATGATTTTGAAACTCAGCCAACCTAAAAGAAATCTGACCAAAAAAAAAAAAATTGTTACTTTTAACCTGGATAAGAATGGAAATTAAATTAGATAGAAAACTCTGAAAAACTGAATCATGAAAGCACTTGAATGTGTATTTTTTTAAGCATGTTTTTAATTGAGAAGCTCGATATGAGCTGACTAAATATTTAATTTGCAAGGTATTAGCCAGGACGTTACATTCTGAGTCATGTATTACTTGTTTGTCTCTTCAGTACATCCACAGAAAAGTGCTGGATGGAACACTGGCTCTGCATATACACAAGCAATTTTACATACGCATGGAATGCTACTGAACAATTAGTGCTCCTGTTTGCCAGTAGTGCTCAGTGCACGTACGTGTGCATTACCAGCAGTATCACATACAACTTTTTGGGTTCAAAAAATGGGAGTAGAGCCCTTTTTTAGATAAGTTCCTCCTTAAGAAGGTGGTAGTAGTTCTGAAAGGGAGATTTTTTTTAGATAAGCATTGAATAGTTCAGTACCTTAATTACTTGCTTTTCACCTTCGTATTGGTGAGTTACACAATCTTAAGTGTATAGTGAAGTTGTATGAGTAAGAATTTATATTACTGAAACAAGGAATTACCTGAGTTGAATTTACTGTGTTCTTGACAGAAATGACCCAGGTGATTAACATTATAGGAAACTGCATGGTGCCTGGGGTATCTAAAGCACACACAAACAAGATTACTCCTTAGCTTTGTTTTAGCAGCAGCAGAAGAAACATCAGGCAGATCTGAGTTTCATTGAACTGCTGGATCTCACTGCTTCACTATCAAGTCTATGCATTCTTTTTGTTTTATAAAAACACCGCACAAAATTAGATTCCGTATTCATGCAAATGCTGTATTTCTAGACTATGAAGGAGAGATGAAACAAATTTTTAAAACATTTCCTACTTAGGGTATGTGTCTTGAATGTGAATGTTGCAGATACAGATGTCAGAAAGAAAATAAAATTCATCATTTCTTTGTAGCTCAGTTTCTCTGTGTCCCCCACTTGGAATTTTGGACTGCACAAAACGTAGATCATACAATCAGTGTTTCACTGCACAGGCAACAGCTCTGTCAATGCCTATGTGGTCTATGCACTGTGCTGTTGGTATGTGAAGTGCAGTGGAAATCAAATGCAGCCTGTTCATATACATGCATCTCTCTTTCATAGAATCATAGCATCATAGAATCGTGAAGGTTGGAAAAGACCCTTAAGATCATCAAGTCCAACCGTTAACCCAGCACTGCCAAGTCCATTTATACCATGTCCTTGAGCACCACATCTATCCGTTCTTTAAATACCTCCAGGGATGGAGACTCAACCACTTCCCGGGCAGCCTGTTCCAAAGCTTGACCACCCTTTCAGTGAAGAAGTTTTTCCTAATGTCTAACCTAAACGTCCCCTGGCGCAGCTTGAGGCCTTTTCCTCTCGTCCTATCACTCGTTACTAGGGAGAAGAGACCGACCCCCACCTCGCTACAACCTCCTGTCAGGTAGTTGTAGAGAGCAATAAGGTCTCCCCTCAGCCTCCTCTTCTCCAGGCTAAACAACCCCAGCTCCCTCAGCCGCTCCTCATAAGACTTGTGCTCCAGACCCTTCACCAGCTTCGTTGCCCTCCTCTGGACACGCTCCAGCACCTCAATGTCCTTCTTGTAGTGAGGGGCCCAAAACTGAACACAGTACTTGAGGTGCTGCCTCTCCAGTGCCGAGTACAGGGGCACCATCACCTCCCTGGTCCTGCTGGCCACTCTATTCCTGATACAGGCCAGGATGCCATTGGCCCTCTTGGCCACCTGAGCACACTGCTGGCTCATGTTCAGGCAGCTGTCAGCCAACACCCCCAGGTCCTTTTCTGCCAGGCAGCTCTCCAGCCACTTCTCCACCAGCCTGTAGCGTTGCATGGGGTTGCTGTGACCCAAGTGCAGGACCTGGTACTTAGCCTTGTTGAACCTCATGCAGTTGGCCCTGGCCCAACGATCCAGCCTGTCCAGGTCCCTCTGCAGGGCCTCCCTACCTTCCAGCAGATCGACACTTCCACCCAGCTTGGTGTCATCTGCAAACTTACTGAGGGTGCATTCAATCCCCTCATCCAGATTATCAATGAAGATGTTGAACAGGACCGGCCCCAATACTGAGCCCTGGGGCACACCACTCGTGACCGGCCGCCAACTGGATTTGACTCCATTCGCCACCACTCTCTGGGCTTGGCCGCCCAGCCAGTTTTTAACCCAGTGCAGAGTGCACTTACCTAAGCTGTCAGCAGCCAGCTTCTCCAGGAGAAAGAATGCTGTGGGAGACAGTGTCAAAGGCCTTACTGAAGTCCAAGTAGACAACATCCACAGCCTTCCCCTCATCCACTAAGTGGGTCACCTTGTCGTAGAAGGAGACCAGGTTAGTGAAACAGGACCTCCCTTTCATAAACCCATGCTGGCTGAGCCTGATCCCCTGGTTGTCCCGCACGTGCCACATAATGGCACTCAAGATGATCTGCTCCGTGACCTTTCCCGGCACCGTGGTCAGGCTGACAGGGCTGTAGTTCCCGGGATCCTTCTTCCAACCCTTCTTGTAGAGGGGCATCACATTTGCTAGCTTCCAGTCATCTGGGACCTCCCCGATTGACCAGGACTGCTGATAAATGATGGAGAGTGGCTTGGTGAGCTCTTCTGCCAGCTCCCTCATTATCCTCGGGTGGATCCTGTCTGGCCCCATGAACTTGTGAGCATCCAGGCGGAGGAGCAGGTCGGTGACTGCCACCTCTTCGACAACCGGGGCTTCATTCTGCTTCCTGTCTCCATCTCCCAGCTCAGGGGCCTGAAAACCCTGAGGATGACCAGTCTGACTATTAAAGACTGAGGCAAAGAAGGCATTAAGTACCTCAGCCTTCTCCTCATCCCTCGTGGCAATGTTTCCCTCCGCATCCAACAAAGGAGGGAGATTCTCCCTGGTCCTCCTTTGTGAAGTGTAAATACAGAGGAAGAATGTTATGCTTTGGTTGTCTTTATCTTAGTGAATTTAATCCAGAGTCGAAACTTCAGAAACTGTAAACATATCAAAAAGCATCTTAGAAAACAAAGTGTGCTGCTATGTCCTCACTGTAAACAGTTCTACTTTCTCTGTGTGTCTGTATTGTTTTGAGCTCTCAGGCCAGCTCTCAGTTTCTGGCAAGCAGGGAATATATATTTCAGAGATACTGTTTTGAAATACAAATACCCATAATGTTTAGCCTGAGTTTTGTGCAAGTTGATTTGTACCACAGTGCTGTATCTGGTGGGAGCAGGCAGCCTACGCTTCCGAGTTGAGACCTGGAGATACAACTGTGAGCACAAATCTTCACCTGGCTCTCCATAAGGATAACTAGTGGATTCCTGAGATTTGAACCTGGATGTTTTAAGTTCTTATGCTATGTAGCTGTATTTGTTACCAGAAAAAAAAACCCAAAAACATAATCACAGCCATCTCTTCCATTTTTACTTTAATTATGACCATGTGACCTATTCTTTGCAAATTAAAAAAAATCTTAAAAGAAGTGCGTGGGCCTTCTATAAAACTGCTGTCATACCCTGAATCTAAAGCAAAAGGCATCATTTCTCACCAGAGGTAGGAACACTATATAAAACTCGGAATAGATTTTTGGCTGCTTTCCTTCCAATTTATGTATTATTCCTTAAGGTCTGTCCCTGAATCTAGGACATTTTTATATACCTGTAGGTAACATCTAAAATTAATGGCAGTCTTTCAGTTGCGTTTAATGGGATCTGCTGTGTTTTATCAGATCTCAGTTGTGAGATGGGCTGTGCACACAAGGAAATCTCAAGACCTCTGTTTCTCCCTGGGTGAGTTGCTTAGCAGATAGTCTGCTGCTGCCAGCAGACTGCTACTTCCCTTCGTGTCGTGGAGGGCGGAGGCATCCAGCATAGACAGAGATAATTGATCAGACCAAGATTACAGTGTTTGCCACTAAAATTAGCATCTACCTACACTTGTCAGACTGTTGTATTTTATAAAAGGCAGCTATTTCCTATATGTATTTTACTTTAGTCTTTTACAGAGATGCTTGCTGTAGCATTTTTTCAGTATTTTCCTTTTGATGAGTTCAGGTGGCTGAAAATGCAATTCCTTATGAGTCCAGAAAACTGTGATTATTTTTTAAATACTTGCGTTGTCAACTTTCCACCTTAAGTACCTTACCTCCTTCCTTCCTTGGCCAGCTTTGTTTTTTTGGCCCAGAACACAGCTGTGCCCATTTAAACCATTTGCTGCATCTCCGTAGACAAGTTGCCTTCAGGAGGACTCTTTGGGGGCAGAGTTAGCTATTTATGTGCATTATTTTGTGGCCATGTGTATTAAGCTCTTTGGGACAGGGTTTGGCTTCGTGTTGTGTCTTGGACAGCACCAAGCAAAAGAGTTGTGAGCTGTGCGACAGCTGTAGGCGAAAAGTTCACCATCTGATCCCCTGCAAGTGCCAGCTACTTTTGTATCTGTTTTGCTCCCATGGTGATGGCGGCTTTACAGTCATCTTCCTCCACACCCCTTAGATCAAAACAAACCTTTTTCTTGAGTTTTAAGGTGTGTTATGAAGCACATGTGTTAGATGTAGGTTTTGAATAGAAAGACATGCTGAACACTGGCTAGTTTGAGAAAATTTTTTTGAAGTTTTAGGTGTGAACTGCTCATATGCTGACAGACTTTGGTGCTTCTGTAGTGTCTCCTGCGTATTGGGCAGGCACGCAGTTTAGAGGTGGATTAAGGTACTCCTGTGGTCCAGTTTTGTTTAGCAAAGGGAGGGCAAGATCCAGTTATCACTTAGTAGTGGCATGAGTTACAGGAGCTTCTGCAGTTTGTTGCTATGAAGGAGAGAGACTCTGGAAGGACAGGTACCAGGTTTCCCCGTGTATCATTCCTCCCCTGTCATTGCAGCATGGCTCAGGTGGGGTGTGCAGCAGCTGGCTGTGTGGCTCCTGGATGCCATGAGGCCTGCGAGAACTGCTCGAGTCCTCACCTCCAGCTGTGCTGACCCCTTGGGCTGTCCCTGTGGTGTCTGAGAGAGGGTCAGGGGTTTGGGATAGGTAACAAGAATGAGGTATATAAACACAAGAATATGATGGTATTTTATTGCTGCTAAATTTGAAAAGACCTCACTACTGTTTATCTGCAGTGCCAAATAGGTTTAAAATTGTTATTTCACATTTTTCTGCTTGGTATTTTGTGTACTAAATAGAGATGACCATGCACACACACACATAATCTACAAATCTATTAATGATTATCCACTATTGTTCTCCTCTACATTTTTTCTTTTGCTGTTGGACAGGTGTGCACATATATTAGCTATGTGCACATGTGCATTTACCTGATTCTGTTGGTAGTATCTTGTTTCTGAAGGTCAGCACATTTACATATACATCTGATGGTATGACAGTGCTGACGTTTGTTTAAGGGTGGTAATGAACAACCTACATGCTAAAGAGTCTTATCCTTTGCTTTCCAAGTGGTGTTGCAATAACTGAAAACATGCTTTAGTAGGCTCTTAGATGTTGATTATAAAAACTGTAATTTTGCTAGATTTGCTAAGGTTCTTCTATGCTAATGTCATGGAGGTTTATGCTGCCAGTTCATAAATGGAGAAGATACTGACCTATAAACTGTGATATTGAGCAGCAGTTCAGTTGCTTCTGTGTCCTGCAGACAGGCAGCCTCATTTGGTGAGATTTGGAATTTAACATGCAGATTATCAGACCAAAGCTCCTCTTTTCATCAGACAGACCCTCATTTTATATAGTAGGGATTAGCGCAGTTAAATTGTATTTTGAAATGGTTGTTTCAGCCCCCTATCTGATTAGGGCTGGTTTGCTGATTTAGGGGATTTTACTTTGTCTTCATGCCTTGTTCTCACCTATCTGAAAGCATATTTGCTTTACTTCTCGTGGCTGGCTAGGTAATAGCAGGATAGGGATTGTATTACGCTTCCCAGTCTGTTGATATGGAGAACTGGGCAAGAGCATAACAAACCAGTATTGCTTCAACTCCCTGTCTCCAAGGTAAGGCTAATCAGCTTCTGTTGAAAACAGCAACTGGGGATTGCTTTATCTCTCTTACTTGTTTTTTAACTTCTTGGTGCCAGATGCTCCAGTGTATGCAGTGCCAGGAAAAGACGTGTGCTCCCTGGATTAGTAGTGTCACTTTAGCACAAAGACATTTCAACATTGTTTTTTCCCAATCCGGTAATGAGTCTGATGTGGTAGTTAGGACTCCAGACATCATGCTTTCTGTCTCTAGGCTGGAATTCAACTTATTTTGTGTTTCCAGCATCTTTCATGTGTTGTGACAGTTTTTCACATTTCATTATTAAAGAACTTCTAACTATCTTTTCTGGTTCAAATCCTGTGCCTTAATAGCTTCTTAGTTTAGCTGCCATCCTGGCTGAAAAGAAACAAGGTAGGATTTCATCCAGACCCTGCCAGTGTTGTTTTGTAGTCTTTGTGAATATCTAGCCACATACACATCACAGGTTTTAATATAAGTAAAAACTCGGGGGGAGGGGGCACTTTTCTAACAGCAATTCTACTCTTCGAAGTAAAAACATTCTCTCTACATGTGTGTGCTTTCCTATGAAAGCTGAGAGCATTTTACTTCAAACATGGAAAACATGGCCCTTGTGGATCTTCAGGCTGCACAGTCTGAACATTGACCAAAGTATTCTTCAGAAAGCCACTGGGGATTTGTTGCTCCTGATTTACAGGTGGAGAAAAGGAGGAGATTGTTTAGTTGGTGGCAGTACTTTCACTCCGGTTGAGAACACAGTTTAGATTTGAGAAATGGGAGATTCTGAGCCTTGTGCTCCTTTTCACTAGTGCACACCCTGACACAGTTGAAATAGGCAGATTAAACCTCTTAGCTGATCAGAGTTGGTTTAAGGCTTTTTGGTTTGTATGATGTATCTGTTCTGTTCAGAGATGCAAGTGAGAAATAATCACAAAACGTGTAGCTTACATTCCAGAGTTTTGTTGGACTGTGTTTCTGCAACTATGGATGATGCAATGCAAAATACATGGTTTCTTCAGCAGGATGCAGTGAAGATTATGGCACTGGGTTAATACTTGATTTCTGTTCTCAGACATATAGCAGCCTGCTGTATAACTGTAGGGAAATCACTTCCTTGCTCAATGCCTGATTTGTTCCATCAGTAAAATGGGAAGAATGATAGTTAGTACTTATGCTATGTATTTTGAGGCCTGTTAAGGACTTGAAGAAATTGCAGAAGACATGAATGCTGTGGCTCTGACAGGGAGGTTGTTAGTACAGAGTTAAAATGGAAATTTGCTGAACAACCAATAAAGTTAGCAAATGCTGACAAAGAGAATTTGCACTTTAAAAAGCTAGTTGTGTTTGCATAAATATATGTATATGTGTACACACACACGAAATACATGTAACATGAGTATATAAACAAATGATTTGTTTTCCCTATTTCAGACAGTTTCAAAGCTTCAGCACTTTATGCCTCAGCAAACTAATAGTGTTCACTTGCACTCTGTTTGAAAGTGAAGTAATAGATTTGCCGTTTAAGCTCTCCTTGGAATTCGGAGAACTTGGAAAACTCATTTTACTGACTTGTTAATATCACTTGAACAGGTTCTCATGTTGAGTTTAGGTTTCTACAGAAGCAGAGAGGCATCAGGTTGGGCAGATGAGCATCCACCCAGTGTGATACAGAACTGAACTGATGTGCCTATCTTCTCAGTCATTGCTTGGCCCTCGATCCTTTTTGCTAGCCAGCATAAGATTGAGATATATTAGCTTGGTTCACAGACTTGCACAGAATTTTGTTCTTCCTATATTAATTTTGTTTATTATTACTTACTTTTTATGCAGTAGTAGAATGCACAAACCAACCAGACTTGGACCATGTTGCGGTAGACATTGTAAAATACAGTAAATGGCAGCATCTAAGAGTTTTTACCCTAAAAAATACCCAAGATCCTCCAAATGTGCTGCATTTGATACCAGGCAGAAATTTGTAAATTTCCTGTGTTGCTCTGATTATTGTATAATGTACTACACAAATATATACTTCTACTCAATCAGAAATTTACTATATGATTATATGCATTTGGTTTCCCTCCACACAGGGTAACTGTGAGTGAGTTTGGGAATGAAACCAAGAGTGACCATCGTCCACAGGGTCCTGAGGGTCCTGTGGACTAGGGTAAACCAGTTGTCAGCAAAAAGTTTGAGAGAGAATGCAGGATTGGAAAAGACCTTTACGCATCCAAAAGAATAAGAAGTTTGAAAATCATATGTCTTCAAAGAGAAGGGTTGATTGGAGGGTTGACCACTAGAGAGGTCTTCGTCCCTTATTGTAAGTTTGTAACTTCTAAGGCATTAAAAGTTCCTGTCAGCCTGTTACTAAAAAGAAAATCTGAACTGATGTAACTTTTTTTTTCCCTATGTAATGCTACTGCTTTAAAATAAATTTTCCTCAAGTTTGCTCCTGACATTAAATAATTGTATTTTTTGTGAAGATGTTTGTGATGACAGTTGCAAAAGAATCATGATTACTGGAATTCATTATCAAGTATGAAATAGAGGATACTATAGCTGACAGCTTTCATAGAATCATAGAATCGTGAAGGTTGGAAAAGACCCTTAAGATCATCGAGTCCAACCGTTAACCCAGCACTGCCAAGTCCATCTATACCATGTCCTCGAGCACCACATCTATCTGTTCTTTAAATACCTCCAGGGATGGAGACTCAACCACTTCCCGGGCAGCCTGTTCCAAAGCTTGACCACCCTTTCAGTGAAGAAGTTTTTCCTAATGTCTAACCTAAACGTCCCCTGGCGCAGCTTGAGGCCTTTTCCTCTCGTCCTATCACTCGTTACTAGGGAGAAGAGACCGACCCCCACCTCGCTACAACCTCCTGTCAGGTAGTTGTAGAGAGCAATAAGGTCTCCCCTCAGCCTCCTCTTCTCCAGACTAAACAACCCCAGCTCCCTCAGCCGCTCCTCATAAGACTTGTGCTCCAGACCCTTCACCAGCTTCGTTGCCCTCCTCTGGACACGCTCCAGCACCTCAATGTCCTTCTTGTAGTGAGGGGCCCAAAACTGAACACAGTACTCGAGGTGTGGCCTCTCCAGTGCCGAGTACAGGGGCACCATCACCTCCCTGGTCCTGCTGGCCACACTATTCCTGATACAGGCCAGGATGCCATTGGCCCTCTTGGCCACCTGAGCACACTGCTGGCTCATGTTCAGGCAGCTGTCAGCCAACACCCCCAGGTCCTTTTCCGCCAGGCAGCTCTCCAGCCACTCCTCCCCCAGCCTGTAGCGTTGCATGGGGTTGCTGTGACCCAAGTGCAGGACCTGGCACTGAGCCTTGTTGAACCTCATGCAGTTGGCCTTGGCCCAACGATCCAGCCTGTCCAGGTCCCTCTGCAGGGCCTTCCTACCTTCCAGCAGATCGACACTTCCACCCAGCTTGGTGTCATCTGCAAACTTACTGAGGGTGCATTCAATCCCCTCATCCAGATCATCAATGAAGATGTTGAACAGGACCGGCCCCAGTACTGAGCCCTGGGGCACACCACTCGTGACCGGCCGCCAACTGGATTTGACTCCATTCGCCACCACTCTCTGGGCTTGGCCGCCCAGCCAGTTTTTAACCCAGTGCAGAGTGCACTTACCTAAGCCGTCAGCAGCCAGCTTCTCCAGGAGAATGCTGTGGGAGAAAGCAGGCAAATTACAGATTTTCTTAAAGCAGGCAAATTACTGATTTCTCTCCTGGGAGACAGGTAAAGACAGAGCACCTGGAGAAACCAAAAAAGGGAGAGAAATTCCGTTAGCCCTGTAACTGTAAGAGAGTTATAACTAGAAAAATATGTCCACAAAACAGGTATTTCCAATTGGTTCCGAGTCAATTCACTTATCTGCTGATCGCATGCAATTGTAGCTCTCTTCACTTCTCTGTGTGCAGTGACTCGTAGATACATTCTTGGAATTCTGCTAAAAAAAATTCTGAAGTGTAATGGTCTTTAAAACAGGAAGGTCATCTTTTTTTGAGGGAAGATCATTTTATGTTGTTTACTCCAAGTTCACGTTTGATGTTGGTCTAGAAGTAAATTATACTGGATAAAGGTCAGCAGTACACACCTGCATCTCATATATATACAGAGTTTAGGTTATATATGTTTTGTTCTCACCAGTGCAGTTCATCATAGTGTGATCAGTGTGATTATCTCAAGAAAAGGGGAAAAATCACCTAGTACTGTAACTCTAGCTGTTGGGTTTTCATGTGTGATGCATGAATTTCACATTTTTTATGTATTGTACTCACGAGCATCACATAGATTCACTGGTACATCTCCAGACTTGTTCTATAGTATGTATGCTATAGGAAGTATTACAGAAATGCAAGTTTCAGCTAATTTAAAGAAGTCTCTTTAGGGGCACAAATGGATGTGGAAGTTTAGCAGAGGCAAGCCCAAGCAGTGTGTGTGTTAGTTTTGGAGTGCGATAATCTTTTTTGGTAGAAGGTTACTGTGCTACTACTTGTTTAAGTGTGTACATGATAACTTCAAGGGGAAGAAAAGATGAGTTAGAGTAAAGGGGGAAATTGTATAAATTTTGAGGGTTTAAAAACAACCTAAAACTAGACTGTGTATTATTTTAAATCATTTGAAAAAGTGTATCTTTTTGCTGATGCATTTTATAGTTTAACACTAACAAAGACTTGTGCTTTGTGTGCAGGTATATGTCTCGAGTCCATGGTATGCATCCAAAAGAAACCACACGACAGCTGAGTTTAGCAGTCAAGGATGGTCTTATTGTTGAAACCCTGACAGTGGGGTGTAAAGGGTCAAAAGCTGGTATTGAACAAGAAGGATATTGGTTGCCAGGAGATGAGATTGTGAGTATAAAATCTTTGAGAAAATAAATCACGATTTCTGGTATCTTAGTATGAAACTTGTTTTAATTTCTATTTAAAGTTATTTACAGATGCTGTGTTGATGCTTGTGAACGGGGAAGTAATGCACTCTTAAACTTTTTTAACCTTTTCTATTCCATAGAAGCTGTCTTCTTGAATTCTGAGTTTTTTGCTATGAAACACTGGCAAAGTCCTTTGCTCAGTCATTTCTCACTTTTATGTAGTATTCTTTTCTACAGCTGTATAGGAACACAGTAAATATTATTGGTATTACTTGAAATCCTCAGACGTCCTCAAATCGCAAAGATGGTATCTTTAAAAAAAAAAGTAGACAAGAATTTTTGATTAATCTTGCTTTAATCTGAATCTGAGGAAGGAAGAACTCCTCCCTTTCAAAAGTGCAACAAGGAGTTGTACATTTATATACAAACACACATGAAAAGATGTGTTTTACAGGTATTTGTGAACACTAGGGCACTCAGTTAGGAAGGATTTTCTTAGCAAATTAGTTACAGGCATCCAGACATTGTTCCACTGGATGTGTAAAATAAATATTTAACTCGAGTTAAACAGGTTGAAAGTGATGTGAAGGGAAGACAAGCATGTTTTCGCTATCCCTCCATAGCTGAGATGGAATGCACTCAAAAAGTTAACTAAGAACAGTCCCATAGACCAGGAAAAATCTTGTGCAATTGCTTTGCCTTCTTCAGAAGCCCGGTCCCTGTATTTACAAGACCATGTTTTCGTAATTAAAAAAAAAGAGTTTGGCAAAGCTTTAAAATACTTGAACTAGGGACTGTTGCTTTGGAATATAAATTGCATTAAATACTGGTAAAATGGACAGCATTGTCTCAGGCAGAGATAATAATTTAAAATTTGAGGAAAACTAGAAAAACTCTGCAGGAAAATAAATTCTAAAAACCACCGAAATACTCATTGCATTATTGCAGCCATCAATAAGATCCCAAAAGTAAAACAACAGATTATTTTTTGTTTTAAAGTGAGAGAACTAGACAGTGGAAACAAGCTGTATCCATAACAGAAAACATTACGGTTAAAATTATCTCAGTTATACTAATTTATATTGAAATGTATATTTAATGTCACTGTTAAGATTCTCATTCTAATTTCATTAGAAACCCTCAAGGGAACCTTTAAAGGGTATGTAGCTTTGTTTTTACTATTCTCCCTGGGAGTAAACATTCCAAAATTCCCGTTTAGCTCTTTTCGGTATTTCTTATGTCAGTTTTATCTATTTAGAGGTGATGTTAACTGTGCAGACTCAACATGACATAAAGCCTGAGATCTGTAGTTATCTCAAGTATTCAGTATGTTTGTTTCCTCTATTGCTAAGAGAAAAAGAAAAAAAAAAAAATCAAAATGCCTCACAATAGCCATTTCTTAAACGGTCACTCAAAAAATGTTCCTGCTACTTATTAGCAACATTTGTCTAACAAAGCTTATAAGATAACCGGCATGTAAATTCCCAGTGAGTCATTAGAGTTATGTAATTATTTTATCTCAGAATGAAAAGAGTTGTCTTTGACTTGACTGAAGATGCTGCTTAAGTCACATTATGAATAGCCCTTTGGTTAGAAGTATTGGCTGTATTTTCAGCATGACTGCTAATCACTGATGCATTGTGCTGTGTCCATATGTCTGATGGCCATCTCAGTTGTTCAGAACACCAGTGCGCACTTGACTTAACAGTTTTATGCAAAATTAGAAATCAGCTTCTGATCCAGGCCATGTTTCAACAGTACCCAACCTCCAACTTCTTGATCCTAATACTGAATCAAAATGCTGCAGACACATGAAGCAAAACACATTGACTTGGTATAAAGTCATTCTCTTTGTTCTTTTATTCAAAAAATTTTAATGAGTAACAAAGTGTCATTGTCGTCACTCAACATCAGATCAAGTATTTTCCATTCTCCAACAACTGGTGCAAAACCATGAAGTTTGGTATGTTCTCTATGTTGGACACACTGGATAGTTTTACAGATGCTTCGTCTGCACTTAATCAAGATACAGTTTGTAGTTCTTTGTAATTCAGTACTGCTCAGATCTGGTACTAATGACTGTTGAACCATGAGCTCAAGTTACATTTCAGTGAGGACAAACACACAGGAGTCTTTTCAGAGATCCACTTGTAGGAGATAGAACTCTATGAAATAAGGCTATTAATGTTGGAACAGGGATTTCAGGCTCATCAAACTTCAGCACTTACAGACAGGCCCTTGACCCAATTGTCAAACTCGGTTTGACGGGTACTACAGGAACTTGGAAAGCTCATACTGTGAAAAAGAAAGAGCTGAGAACTGATCCACCACCTATTGGCACTGGTACAAAAATGCCCTTGGATTTTAGCTTGTTTTCTGGCACCACAGTGGAAGTTGGTAGGGACCAGCTGTTTCAAGGACTTAGCAAAGGGACACATTCCTGTCATCCCTCCTGCCATTTTTTGAATACTTGCTTGATGCTTCTTTACATTTTTGAAGTTTTGGATCTAAATCTTAGCATTTTAAATCCATATTCAAGTAAATAAGTTACTGGCCTGGGCCGCAGAAGTGCTGAGCACCTATATCTGTTACTTATATAGTTGACTGACTAGAGGCTGTCACAAGGCCTGAAAGTACTGGTTTTAATGATGACTGTGGACTGATAGCTAAATGGTAACAATAATTAAAGGCATAGATTATGAAAACACAGCTCCATTTGGAAAAGATTCATTAGACAATCTGTGGTGCTTGCTTATGTGTTTCCAAACATTTGCCCTATCCAATAGGTTGACATAATGACAGATCTGTGCAGTAAGGACACGGTCTCTGATAGGGTTACTGTTAGCCTTCAGAGGAATGTGTTAAAAAAATTATGCCACTTTGCTATCATTGTTCTATCAGTATGTTGAAGCTGTAGTAAAAAGATGAAGCAAAATCTCAGATATTTAGAGAAATCATACAAAAGAGCAAGCTGAAGAGCAAAGACAAAACTGTTCGAGGGCATCAGGAGGAGGCCCTTCCAAAAGAGACAACTCATGTGAAAATGAATATTCTGAAAATCTGGAAAAAAGAATGGTCAGATTTAAAGGAGTATAAAATTGTTCTCTTCTTCTCTCAGATATATGTGGGAGAAATATTTTTATGTAAGTTACTAAATTTAAAATATGGAGTCAGTTGCCAAATGTACTATATTCCAAGTGATACTTAAGGGTTGGTACCTATGCAAGAACTTTGCTGCAAATATTATACCTCTGGGGCTTGTGCAGGTATTCATTTTGTTTGCTCATTTGCCATCTATACAGATGCTTTGCAGATTTTCAAAATGTGTTCTCATCTTACAGGCTTTCTCATCTTGCAGATGATTAATGCATTTGACACAAAATAAATGAAAGAAGATATTATTTTCCATTCTTATCCAGGATTTTAGTTAGGAATTTTGCATTTTCACTGTTTGTCGATGCCATTATTATGCAATTCAACAAAATCTCTGCAGCTCCTTACCTTGCAAGGGAAATGTCAATCCTGAAATCTGGTAATGGTACTTTTTCTTTCTAAAAGCTTTATTTCTATTTCTCACAGAACTTGTGGAATTTGGAAGTGTTATTTATTATCAACATAAAAGAAATTATCTCCTTGCTCTCTGGGTTTAGAAAAAAATTGCAAATCAGTGTTGTTAACTATGTTTTCAATGTAGTTGATAAAATAGAAGGGAAATGTAGTTCATGAAGAAAAGAATCATGAATCTCCTTACCTATTCATTTCTATTTTCAGTTAAATCATGCCATGATTTTTATGTACTTTTATCTGTGTAAAATAGTGGTCAGTCTAATCCCAATGAAAGAAGTCAAATAAAAGCACCAATGTCATGTAGCTTTATGGGGGTTTAGATACAATTGTTAGAGTTAGTTTGTTTTATTCATTTATGTATTTTTTGATTTTTCTACAGACAGTGTCCACAGAGCTATTTTGAGCATTTAATGTGCTAATTCTTCTCCTCATGATTAAAGTCATAAAACTGCACTGACCCAGAGAGAGGCATTATGAATGTATAATTTCAATTTACGTGTGTTCATAAAGCCAAACAATATTGTGCTCTTCTAAAATGGAGATATGTTAGTAACATGGGTTCATTGTTTGCATCTGAATGCAACATACCTCGTAGAACTGCTGTGGTTTAAAGTTGGTTCATAGTGGCCAAATTCTCTAATGAGATGTGAAGAGTGAGGCTTCACACTTAGTTAAGGCGCTTTGATCTGTTTCTTCACTGACAAAATACGTACAAGGTGATGATGTTTTCAAGAAGTCACTCTTTTACAGAGTTTTTTCTGATTTTCTGATCATTTAATTGATTGCTTATAGAAAGAGCCAGCAATTCTTAGGCTAGTTAAGTCTGACTTAGTTACAGTCATTTTCCTGTGCATTTGGTCCTCCCCGTATCTAATTTATTGCGTGTCCAAGTCTTCCCTCCAAAGATTTTTTAGTTTAATGGAGAGCATGCTATTTGGAGGGGCAGTTTGCTTGCTTTCCTATTTTCAGAAAACATTAGAAGTAGAATGTGCTTTTTCCCAACACAACCATGTATTCATAACTTGCTAACTCATTACTGGGGATTTTCTGATATTTTATATTTAGAAAGTGCTGGTGCTTGCTCAGAGTGATTCCAGATACTTTCAAGTCTCAAGGCTGCCTAAATAATCCATCTCTTCACTCTGTCTGCTTTCCCATCATTTTAACCTTTGCTGTAACCCACTACCAGCACTGTGAGTTTTGAAGGTGGTTTTGTTAACCCTAGTGACCTTAGGCACACACCCGGTGATTATTGTGATTTGATGTATTGCAAGTTCAATTTTGCTAAGATCAATCGATGAGAAAGGAGTATTTTGGCTGTTATGTTTGTGTTAATCTAAATTGCTTTAGATTGAGCAAAGGCTGGGTTTCTTACTTGCCATGCTTAATTGCTTTTGTAATTATATTGATTTTTCCATGCTAGGTCAGTATTGGTAGCCAGAAGCTGTTTTTTGAACTGGCTATGTCATCTTGAGTCTCCATAAATATGAAGAGAATTGTAAAAAGCTTAAGCACTGTGAGGGTTTGAATCTTTTCTGTACATAAAATACTCTTTAAATTAAAAAAAAAAAAACAAAACACCATACCAAACCTCAAAACAAAAACAACTTATATAGCTACCAGTTATTGCTACCAAGCTAGGGCCTTCTAACTAACTAGGTTGAGGAATGGTTTTAATGTGCATCCCATTCATTACAGTTATGAGCACAAGGATAATAAGAAACAGCAATAGTGACAGCCAGTGCCTTCATCATGAAAGCTCTTGCAACTAGAGAGCACAAAGAGGAAGAACATGTCACACCAAATGAAGAAAAATTTCCTTCAGTGTTTAAAAAATTCTCCATTTGTCTCATCCATCCATATTGCCTTTAATCTGAAGTCCTGTGTGAATTCACTGATCCAAAGCCAAACATAGCCCTAACCATGATAGTTACTATTTCTCACATATTGTAACAAATTGAGGATTTTCCAGGCTGGAACATTCCAGGTAGATTCCTAATTATTGCGAAAGTACCGGTGTCCTTTACATTTGGTGATTCACTGATGCAAAGAGTTGATGAATGATCCTGTGGGAGAGAAAAGTTCAGACTGGCTTCCATCTCTCACTCCACACCTCAGGGAGAGTATGAGGAGGATGTGAGGGTCAGGCCACATAATAGTCTGGTCACACGAGAGCACTCCAGGGAAATGAGCTTCTGGAACTCTTTGAATCTTTCTTTGCTGCCTATTTTTCCATCCTCTAAGGTCCCATCATTCAGGGCTTATTTTGCCAAGAGACTGCCACCAGATCAATCCACTGTGTGCTAAAAGCAATGATTTTTCTTGCAAATTGTTATCACAAAATACACTAGTGTAAAATTCCGCTTATTAATGAACCAAAAATTAGTGTCCACTGGTGTAATAACCTGCTGTGGATTTGTGAAAGTTCAGAAAAGCAAATATTTTCAGATTGCCAAATCAAAGCGTAGACTATTTTGTTCTTGAGAAGCAAATTAGAATTCTGAACTCCCACCTCATGGACGAGAAATTCTTGCTGTATTAAAGCCAAGCCGCTCCTTTGTCTTTGCATTAAGGCTATTAGCATGGGGCTCATGAGAGTGGCCTCACTGCCGTTCCAGTGGCTCTTCCTGTCTCCAGATGGGTTAAGAATCATGAACAATTCTCTTCATTCCTTTTCCAATCTTGTTTTTGTCTTCCCATTTGTTCAGAAGTATTTCTTCCCTCTCCTCTACTCATCCTTATTTTTCATCCCCTAAAAAAAGGAGCCACACTATTTGAAGGATCTTCATATTACCGAAGATGACACTGGTAGAGTCCACCTTATTGCATACCTAAGAGGTGGTACTTCTTTTAAAATGGTAAAACAACCTCATCAGCATCTTCCCTTGCCGCTCCCAGCTTTGCCAACTTGACTTTTAAAAATTCAGTCAATGTAACGCTGTATTCTTCTTTGAGGCTTTCACTCGCTGTTCTGGAGTTGAGATACTGATGATGTTGTTCACGGATTTCACAAAATGTTTTTTCTGACTGAAAGGGTGTTTTGGAGAATGACAATTTACTTACAGGTTTGAAGTAAACTAGTCAAACTACTCTGTATAAAGCTCCCATCATGGGACTCAAATTATGCTAACGGACTAGATGGCATAGATCAGTCCACCTTGAATTTGTTCTGAAAGTATGCATCTTGGTTTTTTCCACCTCCTTTGTGCCAACCCTGACCTAGTAGTGTTGTTTTTGTTAACTTTGTGGGTTCACAATGCTCTGCATCTCTGGCAACTGTTTGAATCTTTTATTATTATGTCATGCTGGTCACTGAATGAAACTTCATTGAAGCTGGTGGGCTTATTAACATTCATGCTTCATTCACAGTAAATGCAGCCCTCATGCCTTTATATCACTGACAGCTGAAACAATACCAGCCACACCTGCAGCACAGGGGACATGGACAAGAAGTTGGACTTTAAGCAAAGTGTGTAGGAAGTTCTGCTGTTGGTTCAGATAACATGTTTCTGTTTGTGCAGCAACATCAACCTAGAAAAACACTACAAAATCCCATGGAGAAGATAAGTCCAGAAAAGCAATGTAAACATATTTTAAGAAAGAAAATGGGAGGGAGACCCCCTTTGTGCACAGTTCTTCTTGGAAGGAGACTTGGAACTACAAGCAAAGAGATGATTTCTTTTCTGGTCTGGATTCATCCTCTTTCTAGGGGAACAAAACCTTCACATACATAATGTGGAAATAAAAGGCATTGCACCTAATAAGTACTTCACTCCATCACTGATTTATCTCCCTAATGAAAATAACCTACAAACCTCCTCTTGGCTCAACCTAAGTAAAAAATTGTGACATTAATAGCAGAAGCGAATCCAGTTTCTGAGGAGATAAGTTGGAAGTTTCTATTAACCGTGAACTCCCTTGGAACGTGAAGAAAGAAAAAAAAAAGTGTTTTCATTTGAAACTATTTTCTATTTCTAATATCCTGGAGGAGAATACTTATATTGTCTCACCTCAAATAATGTGAACTACTGCTATCCAAACACGATCTTCTTGGGAGGGAAACTGAGATTCATTCGTTGCTTCATGAACACAGCTCATAGGCTGAGAAGAAAAGCATGACAGGGGTTTTAGCAGTCGTTTTGGCTGCTGGCACGCTACTACACTTCTTGAAAAAACTTAACTTCTTCAGCTCTGGGAGCTAGAGACTGGCTCTGTACTTCAGAGCCTATCACCCAGAATTGTCCAGAACACAACTACAAGGTAGGAGAGAGAATAAAAATCTACCTGTCTTGGCAGGCATCCAGAGAAGGCTTTGGTGGTTTCTGCCAGAAACAGAAGACTTCTAAGACAAACTGGCAATAAATTAATTAGACAAACTTAGGCTTGCAGATTAAACACAATGAAAGAAAGCCAAAAGTGTTCGGAGAGGCTGTGGAATTCACTGCAGAACCTGAGTCTTCTGGCATCAGTGCATCAGAAGAGGAAGCAGTTATCAGTGAAGAAAATGGAAGTGGATTATCACAAGCCTATAAATATGTTTGTGTTTAATATGCATTATGGAGAAGGAGATTTTGGTCTGTCTCCTCACTGATGGATTTGTATTGGTTCTTTTTAGACTAAAACTGATTTCTAAAATGAGAGAAATTAAAAATAATACAAAAAAAACCCAGTTAATTGCCGAGATTATGAAAATCTTGGCCGTAGTAAATAAATAAATAAAAGTACTTGAAATTAAGCAAGACACCTAGGTAGTTGTGAGGACATATGAACTCATAATTGCTTTGAATTTCTTTGTGATAAAATATGAGTAATGAATACCTACAAAGTGTCCTACAGAGTCAGTTTATGGAAATCAATTTTAAAGATGAAGCCCAGGTCATCAAAGGAAAGGATCTATAAAGGCAACTGATTTGCAGTGGACAGATTATCCTGTCTGTAAAAGCACACATCATTGTAGCTACCTGCTGTGGTAGTTTTCTAGAAAAGGAAGGAGAAGATAAAGTGAAACAATTTTCATAAAGGGATTCTAGCTGCTGAAGTCTTTTTGGCTTTGAAGGAGAGATGGATGCTTTTTTATTTGCTGAGCACTTTTGATGAGCAAAAGCAGTGGGAAAAAAATAGATGCAAAACAGAAGGCAGTGTATCTAGTAAATACATCCATACAAGGAAACTAGTGGGGAGAAAATAAGCTTATTTTGATGCTGAATTTACTCTAATGCATTACTCTAACATTAAATGTAAAACATGGGATGATCTAAGAAACTTTATCATTGTAAAGCAATCATCCTGATCAAGTATGGATCCTGTACAGCGATGATAAAAGGGAAATACTTTACAGCTAGCTCACCATTTACCTACTGCAAAGATGGAGTAAGTCCTCTGAGCCATCAAGGAATTAATCATGCCTTCCTCAGTTCGGAGCCTAACCTATCGTTTTGATGAAAAGATAAAAGCAGATTCAGTGGGCTACTGAAAGCAAGTTTACAGGAGGATTCATGCTCGCTAAGGAGTAGATGGAGCCAGAGATGTTGTGGCATGAAGAGAAGGCTGACCCAAAGGGCAGAAGGAGGACTGCCCTCACAGCAGGCTAGGACCTCTGGGAAAAACATACACAGTGTCCCCACTGCGTTTGAAAAAATACCGGGAATGGTGTTCCGTGACACATTATGTTTGTTCGACCCAGGTAGTATTTGATGCGTGCTAGTGTCTGAGTGAAAACCAATACATCTGCCAGAGAACCATGATAAGCTGAAGATTTCTTACTAGCTACTGTACCCAACGAGATATAGCCTGTTTAAAAAAGAGGCCAGTGTGCACATGCAAGGTGTACATGCTAGTCTTCCTCTGAAAAAGAAGGAGTAAGGTTCCAATCTGGCCAGCTCTATAGATAAACAGCCACATTTTGTAAAACTCCTTTTACTATAGAGCAGTTACTTGCAAGTTCAACAGTATTGCAAAAGCAGTGGATAGACAGGCAAGGGAAGACATTTCAAAGCTGAGCATGGTTTAGCATTTCCACGTTCTTAAGGACTCTTACGACTGCTCTTGTCTGAGCCTGTTTCAGACTGCCTTTTGCATGGGGCACAGGTTCTGATATATACAATTTGAGAGAAGTATTGGTGAACGGAGAAATAATTTAAATGTGCAGTAGCTGTTTACAGCAAATGTATAAGTAAGAAACATTTCCTTCAGGTTTTGTGCTGGAGGAGAGGAGCGCACATAGCTAGTGTGTCCCCACAGTGGTTCGTTATATTCGTTGAGTCATAAAGATTGCAAAATGCACTGCAAAGTTTTAACAATTATCTATAGTAAAGCTTATGTCTAATTGAGAAAGCTTTGATGGAAACAGATGCTGCCTGAAAAAGACAGAAAGGAACTGATTGATTAAGAATGGAGAAGGTGTTTAGAAAGAAATAGATGCTGGATTGTTTAATGTGAATGGAGGCATAGGTTGCTGCAGCATACTCTGAGACCTCTTAAGGAGAGGACTCGGACACCAGAAAAGAGTGATGGTATGGTAGATACACCCATGCTAGAATGCAGTACCACCACTTGTTATTATAATAAAGGCTTTTCATTTACAGCAGAAAGTTTGAAATATGAAAGATTAAGTACAAAAGATAGGAATTACTTCCGACAGCAGATGATGATGGATGCAGGCTGCAAAAGCTAAAGCAAAATGAAAGGTGTGAAAAAAGTAATGTGTAATTCTTGTGGGAGGCATTTCTTTCAATGTATCTGTCAACCTGATACGGACTGGTAGTCAACTTTGTTGGCTTCCAGTGAAGAGTTACTGAAAGCCAACAAAGAAACCTTAACAGCAGAGTCCAAGATTTTAAAAGCTTCTCTCTTAGCTGAAGGTGGGAAAATTGAAAGAACTCTGATGTTAAAGCTGATGGAGGTGGGGAGAGGAGAAAGAAATGTTCCTTATGGCTGTTCCCAAATCCTAAAATACCAGAATCCAGAACATTTGCCTCAGAAATGACATCTTCAAATTGGGCATGGCCTATCTCATTAGATGTCAAAGAAATGGGAATCTGAGAAAAGGTAGGAACTCATTCACTGAGATCCTTTTCAGTTTTCTAAAGGGTTATGAAATAGTCAGGAAAAGATCACACTAAACTTTTGGGTTGGTGATTTGAAAATGTCTTGAAATAAATGTAGCATGCAAGTGCTACTATTTTTAAATAGTTTATGTTTTGTAAATGACTTCTTTCTGCTGGCATGGACCTTGTTGCCATTCTAGATTCCACCACTGTGACAGACCAAAAGTGTTCTTATGGTACAAACTGGGTGAAATCTACTGTGTATCTGCTAATACTCTTCCTTTAGACTAAATGTGAAAAACTGTTCTAAGTTCTTTATTCACTAGACAGCTGGAGCTGTAGGGACTGTTAAAGCACAGACAGTACACAGGGCTGACCATGAGTTTGTGCACAGGTGGGTCTGAATGAAAATCCAGTGATCTGGAAGGAGCTGTGCGTGCATGAGTGTGGATGAGAGATATAGAGAAACACCACAGCAGTGCATAGGTACGCAGCAAAGAAACTCCGGCGAAGCACTTGAAACAGAACACCTGGAAAAAAAAAAAAAAGTCCAAAGAGTGCTATGGGACAAGTGCCACAGAGGAAATGCTGGGAACCATGAGCTCCATGGAAAATGCTTTCCTTCATTTGCGTCATATTGAATTTAGGACAACAGAACTGTATGTATATTATTCATAAATAAACATGATTGCGCCAAAGAAATAACTGACTTATAATTGTTTTTCCCATATATGTGACCCTTTTTTTTTTTAGCTTACTGGTTGGGTCCAAAGGATACCCATAATTTGGATGGTTTGGGAAATCTAGTTCAACAGTGTGAAACCAGCAAATCCCCGTAAAGGGGAGTTTCGTGAATAGAGTTTTGCCTTTTTTCCCCCTCCCTTTTCCTCTCTCCACCTGATAGTAGAGTGACTTAATACCGAGTATCTGGGCTACCATTAAGGGACTTGGAGAAAACAGATTAACAGGTAAGAAATGAGCTATGTTAATGGAATATGCATTATAAAAAGCCAAAGTGGTCCTTCTAGACAAAGTCTAAGAAAGGAGGTTATATTGTTTTCATGTGCTATGCCTACGTGTAATTTGTAGGAAAATAAAAATTTACTAATTGATTTACATCCTTTTTTTACAATAATTATGGGCTTGCTAAGGTATGGAAGTGACCTAATAGTTACAATTGTGACCTCTAAGTTATTGTTAATTTTACTGTCAGTATGTGCTTCACATCTCCTACTTAATGGTATGCTAATTGTGCAGCAGGATGTCACATTCTCCAACATACAGATTCCCTATTTCAATTACAGCTAAGTAAATCTCCATTACTAATGAGTAAGCATTTCTTTTCCACGTACATTTGCATTATAATGGACATTTTCTTTATGCACTAAAATTATTCTTTCCTTGACAACAACTATATATTTTATTCTACAGTAAAGGCTACAACATGATGATTCATTCCTTTCTGTTGGGTTTATCTGTATTTAAATTGTCAAATGTTCTGGATAGCCTGACATTTTCTGTCCCATGTTATTTTTCTGTACTTCCAGAATAAATTTATGTATTTGCTTTAAGACAACCTACTTAAGACAAATCACAAAAAAGTAAGCTTACATGTCGGTCATAAATTAAGCCATATTTTCAAAATTGTTGCATTGCTTCATTCATGTTGCTGAGAAATCTCAACTATTTATGTCAGTGCAAAGTGACCTTTATGATATAACGTTTGGCTGCTTTGAATATAAAGAACAAGTGACCACAAGTGACCCATATCACTGCAAGATCCCACTCTGCTTAACAGAGCATAGCTCTTTGACTATTAAATACAATCCCCCAAACAGACATTTGCTGCCCTGCTGATGCATATATCTACAAATGCAACGGGCAGCTGAGCGAAATGAGGGGGGAAGGCCTCCTGTTACATCTGAGCTATGCAACTTTGCTGCCAGATCCGCTCCCTCCTGGGGGCTGTGGCCAGTCACTGGGTGCCGCTGAACTGCTGAACTTGGGCAGCCGGGCACTGCCGGCGGAGGATTCCCCTCGTCTGCCAGCGCGGTGACCCAAGAGGCTTTCCCTGCCCTGCGTCAGGAAATCAGGATATTGGCAAATTGAGTCCCTGTGGCGGAGAGCCTGCCGTCATTCCGCATGGCCCCGGGAAAATGTATCACCTTTTATACACAAATAAGGACTGTGAGTTTTATTGATAAGGCGATAGATTAATCTTTGATAATATGCAGCAAAGGTGTTGCTTTGATTTTGGTGGGGCCACTGCCTATGCAGTAAATTATGTTACAGCGTTCTTTTTTAGATGCCGCAAGAAGGTTTATGTATCAAAGAGAGTGCATTAATTAACAATCATTAATATTCTTGACGATTTTTAAGTTGTCCTGGTGGTGGGTGTTTATGTGGGGAAGAAGATGGGTGTTGGGTTCTTTTAATGATATAAGTACATGGGATATTTTAAAGAAACGAAATGTGGTGAAAGGATTAGGTAGCATTCCAGAAATGCAGGAGGAAATGTATGCAACCAGATGTTAGAAGTAACAGCTTGCTTTCCTGGTCACTGTGCATGAATTCTTTCTAGCCTTGTGTATATCCTGATAATCGGATGGCTTACAGTATAGATACAAAGTTTGTTTTGTTTTTATTTTGAAAGGCCTACGGTATGCAGCCTTTTTCCCAGACAGCAGCAAAAAACAAGGTGAACAATTTTTGCACTATGTGGTTTTGAATTCTGTCATATTTTCTATTACGTTTCTGTCTTCCATTAGGATAGCTTAGTTTACTATATTAACCACCACCATCATCCATATCACTTCCAATTCTGAGTTTAGTCTGCATTATGTATGTATGTAGTTGGATGATTTTTTCTCTCTCCTGGGGGCTGGAAGTGGTTACTCATATGTTACAGTTCAAGATGCTGTTACAATGGTTGCCCTTTAATCAGTCCTTTTCGGAGCGGCTGATGACACCTGGTGGTGTGCTTTGTAAATGCAGACTTAACCGTGTTTGCAGCTGGCGGAGAATTTTGACCTGTCCTACCCCGAGCACTGACAGGCAGAGTTTGAGCTATTTAAATGAATCTGATCTCCTGCATGAAAAAAATGTGTTGGGAGCACATTCTCCTCCCATTCAAACTTATGTAAACCAGGAGAAGCAATAACATTTCATTGCCGTTGGAGCAAAATTAATGCCTCTGACCTTGCTATTGAGGTCAATAGTGTAGTTGTTCACAAGGGCTATGTACCTTTTTTATTTTCTTTGTTAACTTTTCAAATATATTGCATAAATGAATGTTTTATATATACTTATGCACTAAATATACTGCATTAGACTAAAAATCTTTTCTGTGAAAAACCTGGGTGATTATATTTAGAAATAATGATGTTTTCAAAACTTCACAGTGTGAATACTGAAGGAAGCTTCTTCTGGTGTTTTATTTAACGTCATGGTTTCTGGCTTGAGTGTATGATTTTTCTTGCCAGCAAGTATATTTCCGTATGTTTATGAAATTCCGCATCTCTTTGCCAGCATATTTCCTAACAATGGAATATCTGGGATATACCAATAAGTAACTAGTATGAATAAAAATTAAGAATCCTGGAATCCTGATTCTGTGGTGAAATTCCTCAGTAGCTGGGACCTACTGGGGTCTTCTCAGTTTGATTTTTATCTGAATAGATCTTTAATCAAAACTGATTCTTTTTCTTGCTTAATTGGCCCTTTACTGCCATCTGATTATTTTTTTTAGTTTCACAAAGAAGATAAGTATTACACTTAATATGAAGGAAATATAAAGCAATACTTTATCCTGATTTTTCTCGATCTACAGGCAAATCAAGTACATCGACAATGCAGTATCTTTAGTTGTTTCTAAAATATCGTAAAGAAAGGGCTCCCAAAGTGCACTGCCACTGGATTTTGTGGAAGGGGCAAGATTTGGTGAAATGAGAATGTGTTCTTTATAGCCAAATTCGGTGGTATTATTATGCCATTCTGAGATACGCAGAATTGGCAAGTAAAATTAAATGAGGAGAAACGATAGAAGAGTCAAGTTACACTGTTAATCTGAACAACAAAGGAGGGCAAAGTTCTGAGTTCAAAAATCATTGGTTAAGGGTTGTTTGGGGATTTTTTCCCCTAAACTACTGCCCCTGCAGTCCAGCATTCATGGTGTATAAACCTTAGTGTAGGCAATCTGGGTTGAGGCTGTCCCTAAATCTCTTATATTCATGGGAGGCTCTGGTCAGATGAGTTATGTACACGACACGGCTGCTCTTCAGCATAAGGGACTGGAAGTGCCACTTCTGTGTAGCACTTCTTACGCTGCTCCGTTGGAGGAGACCTCTCACACAAGGACTTAAATGACGGTAGTTCCCAGGCATGGGAAGATGAGAATCAGACAAATGCCGGTTCTGGCAGTTGGTGGGAATTGCTAACTCCACCTTTACAACATGACGTTAAAAGTAGCCTGATCAGATTTTTATCAAGATAATTTATTGAAGAATAGGAGTGATTTTTTCAGAGATCTGAACCCACTGAAAAGTGACATTTGACATGAAAAGGCATTGGGAGTTTTATCTGATATATGACAGCTATTTTGCCTTCCAAGTGTAGGGAAAAGTGTAGCATTTCAGATAACAAACATAAACATTTAATGGTGGCCACTGGCAATTCTGTCTGGTTTTAGTACTACAGATTCCTAGAGCAAAATTCTGCCTCCAAATTACATGCATGCTGCTCTCATTTACTTCAGCAAAGCTCGTGCACATGTTTCAAAGGTCAGAATTTGGCCGTTGGGGCTGAATTTTCAAGGAAGAATGTATTAAAGACATCTGTGCATCAGCAGAACCATATCCTTTGTCTTCTGTTGAACGTTTCAGGAGTAAGCCTAGTGCTGTTGGGCACTGCAAGTGAAACATTCTCTGTTTTTTGAATCGCATTGGGATTGCTTAGCAGAAACATTTCTTGCAGTAATAGGTTCATAATTTCATTTGTTTCTTGTAACTCAACACTTCGATACTGAAAAGCTGCCAGTTTCAAGAGAGTAAAGACTGGAAGGGACCGCCCTTCAGAAAATTACAGTTGAAAATATACTGTAACAATCAAAACAAGGGGAAATATTTAGTCCAAGGAAATAGGTATGGTCTGTTGAGGTGCACAAACTTTTGTTTGTAGTTTAATACAGAGAGGTCAACAAGTGTTTTACACAAAGGTAGAAAACAAACCCACTTTTCATTGTGGACAGAGCTCATATTTGAAATTGTTACTAATCAGACACTTGAAAAAGCTAAAACTTGGCATTCATATTCTATTGGAGTTAGTATGTATTAAACTGATGAAGATCTTAAAGCATGTAGGTTTTCCCCTGTTTTTTTTAAACATTATACACTTCTTAAAATGTTTATAATGTCTAATTGCTGCTGGATTTCAAGACATATCAATTTTGTTCTTAGTTCCTGCAGATTTTGACAGAATGTCATACCAAAATATTTTGTATTTTTTGTAGGACTGGGAAACAGAAAATCATGACTGGTATTGTTTTGAATGCCATTTGCCTGGAGAGGTGTTGATATGTGACCTGTGTTTTCGTGTGTATCATTCCAAGTGTTTGTCTGATGAGTTCAGGCTTAGAGACAGCAGTAGTCACTGGCAGTGCCCAGTTTGCAGGGTGAGTACCTATGAGATTTCATGTGCTGATTAGAGGATTGATATTCATTAATAGATTCATTAAGGTGTCCAGATGGTCTGGTCAGGTTAACGGATAAAGAACTGAATATTGAAATGATGGTACATACCTAGAGCATCTATACAGATACCAAAATATGGTGCATGTAGCAGATGGTCATTTTTGAAGACTCCAGCAAGTTTTACTTATGCATTTGAACGCACACAGTATACTGTGTGGGAATGTGTGTACGTATGTATGCCACGTGTGAATGCAGTATATTGTGGAAATCTTCAACATGAGTAAACAAATTGCTGTATAAGATGCTACTGGTTTTACTTATAATTTTAATGAATCATAATGTAATTTTTTTTGTATTTTGATGACTGCATTCTTAGTATTTTATTGGAATCATATTTTACATTATAAAGCCACAATCATGTTACTCATGAGGGCAGTATCAAAAATTATGGGGTGAAATCCTGCTTCTTATTTACTTCTGTGGATTCTATTGGTGCAAAAAGGCCAATCTGGATTTTACCCATAGCATCCATATCTATATTGCTTTTTCTTTAAATTTGCTATTTTTATGGGTATGGTAGGGAGACAGTGAAGAGTATTTTTTATATACGTTCCAAGAATGAGCAGGTATGTTGTCTACATGTCATTAGAAGACTAAACATTCTAGTCAGGATAGTGCTTACTGGAACCTGGCTTTGAATCAGCCAGATACCTCTCCTTACTGTTGTCATCTCCACGTCACCTCCCCCAGTGGAGCACATTCCTAGGCTTCCTTAAATGGAGGGAATAATGCATATGAATGTTTAAGATAAAATTATTGCTATAGAAAGGCATAAAACTGCCAGTTGCACTCTGCCTTGGATTGCTGGAGGAAGAGAAAATTCCCTTGCTAAAAGCTTAGATCTAGCTGTAGAGCAGCAGGCCAACCTTCAGATAATCTGTACTGCAAGGACTGTAAGGATTCAGACACTTCATAGTACAGAGAAGCAGTTTTCGAAAACACGTGGATTGTTTTGTTTCAAAACAGCACTTTCTGACTGCTGTTACCTTAGAACCAGTTGTAAAAAACCTGTTGCCTGTTGCCTCAGATTGGGAGCTCTCAGGGTTTAGGGAAATAGCAAGAAAATTGAGCCTGCCTCAAGGAGGTGGAAAGGAATGAAAAAGAGGTAGTGGCAGGGAAAACCCAGTTAAGAACAGGGACATGTACTGTATCTCGCCATATTGAATTACTAGCATTTGATTTAGCTGCTCAATATTCCCTCTGTTAAAAACAAAGAATGACCACATGTAGGTGAATTGCTTTCAGATTTTTAAATAAATCTCTTTAATAATTGTTGGTTCTCATAATAAGTATTGATAGTTCTTATGAATAGTTAAAATTAGGTAAACTGGATCCAGTCTCCACTCTAGTTTACCAGTAATTTTAAATGACACCTGGTGAGAGCAGGGAATGTAAATAGTTTAAGCCACCTTCTATATGAGGTGGCTTATAACATTTATCTTGTAACATGGATGTCATCAGAGTGGAATGCTGAATCATTGCATGAAATATGCACAGATACCTAGGGTGGTCAGCTTTGAGATCAGTCTGACTTTCATCCTGAGGCCCTGAAATCTTTTATGGCAATGATACTAAACAAATGTTTACCTTGAAAAAGAAAACTCTGAAACTCGGACCATGTGCACTGTGTCTGTCTGTCTGCATATTGGTTCCCTTTTTGTTATACAAAGACTAAGGAGAGGTTTTGGGAGCTCTTAAATCCTTCCTGCCCCAGAGATCTTTGGCTCACTCAGTGCCTCAGATAATGATGAGCCTATTTTTGTGAATATTGCCATTTTGAATGCCATGGCATCCTTATTCCCTCTGTGCTGGCATCCTGTTTTCCTTGTAATTAATTTGAATCGCTTCAAGCCCTAATTCTGCAAACTTTGACTAAAGAGGCTTGCACCGCCCCTGGAAGGAAGGGATAGGTCTAATTGGGCATGGAAGTTAGCATCCTTGTGTCAGGCTTCAGTATTCTTCTGTTACTTTCTCCCCACCTTCCTAGGAAATGACTGCTCTAATTTTATTTTAAAGGCAGGAGAGGCCTATATTAAAAAAACTATGGTAATTTGGAGAGCTCTGGCTGATGTCCAGAGGACATAACAGAGCTTAACTATCTTGCATAAGGGCAATGGGATTTACTTTGCCTTATCAGCAGTAAATATGTACGTTCAAGAAAAGTAATACCTCGGACAAAGAGATGCGTATATTTTCATACTTTATTCTTGTAACTGGACATAGCACTTTTCACCTGGGGATTTCAAAGCTCTTTACAAAGGTAAAGTGAAAGTATGTTTGAAGCCTAATAGATTGGGAGGAATTATCTAAGAACACTTCATTCTTATGTAAAGACTCCTTCTGTAATGCTGCCAAGGTCAGCAAGCCTTTGGATTATTCATTTCACAATTGCTGGTTGTGCTAGTGCGATCAACCTGTGCAGCTTTATCTTGCACACTTGACTACTCAGAAATATTTTATAAAGGACATTGCCAAGGATTTGTTCATAACTTTAAAATATTTTTCTTCCCATAACGTTTATAACAGTCCCTTGCAAACCTTTCTCTGAACTCTGTTTCCCTGCTGGTGGTTTTTCTCCACTGCATCCATGAGCAAGAATGTCCAGTTCCTGGCTTTTTTTTCTTTAACTTGACAGTACCAATCTGAATATTTTGTACCCTACATAATTCTCAGCAGGAGTCATGAGTCAAACAAAGTTCAATTCAAACCACATTGCAGTGATTGAAAATTTTCCCTGACTGCTGACTAATCATTGTCTTAAGTGAAATAAATTGGTATTATCAGCAAAATTCCTGGTAGACAGGTCACAAGAGAAAGACTCAATATCCAATGAACTTAGAGATTACGTTAGCCTTTTCCCACTACTGGAATGGTCCATTCAAGACAGGGTTAGTCAACTCGATCTCTGAAGGATGCAGAAGACTTGTACATTTATTGCTGCTCTTTGGTTAGATAACAGGAGGAAGTTAATTTTCTCCAGCTGTTAATTTAGCATCTAAAGACTATGGAAAGTATTGCAAAAACAGTAGTTTTTGCGGGGGATGAAATAGATATATACAAAAATCTGAATAGGAGAACATTGATCACATGTTGGGGTAACAGACTATTGTTATTTCTTTTTTTAAAAATTCAAATTTTAAAGTAATTTTATAGAAAGGCAGAATTATGCATGCTGACATATAGTTTGTCCCAGAGGAATAGATTTTGATTTGTGAAACAAAAAGAAAGAATTATTCATATGGCTTAACTCGACTACTAAATTTTTTAGAATCATCTGATCAGAGATTGATCTTCCATGCATGTGCTTTACAAGGAATTATAACCAATTTACCTATCATAGTGGGTGTTTCAATATTTCTGGTTTTTATATATATAAGAGTAAAGTAAACTGTAGAGCTTAAGATATTAAATGCTGTGCTGATAAGTGTTCTATAAGTAGGCTATTTCTGAGTTCTGGTACTGTACTAAGCATTTCACAGAGTACATAAAAATACACCATCATGCAGTTCACAATCAATGTTAGACATAATTTGACAAGTGAGAATGACAAACAGCAGAAAGTTAGAAGCACAGAAAGATGAAGGTTACTTAAGTGAGGTAACTCAAGTACTTAGATCAGGGGGTTTTAAGTACTAGTTGTCAGTCAAGATGGTTAATGTAAAATAAAAGGAAGGAAGAAAGCTCTGTTGACTTCATGGGGTGTTATGGCAGGAATTTTTTAAATAACTGCATGATGAAAAATATTCTATAGACAGGATTTGGCATAGTCACACAAATAATAGCCGTGGGTTGGTGGGTGAAGGGAAGTCCTAGTCTAGGACCGATATTAGCACCACATGGTTCAGTGTGCAGAGCCCACACCTGGGGCGGTGTTAGTGCTTGGCAGGTCGCTCCCATTCACCTTGCAGCCACATGTACCCTTGAGTAAATCAGGGAGCCAGCAGAACTGGGCACTGCATAGGGCATATTTAATAAAGGAATTTGTCCACAGCAGTGGGAAAATTGGGAAACCTCCACTTAGAGCCTCCTACCACCTTCTCTGTGCATGTAAAAGCATATTTAATTCATACGATGCTTCATATTCAGAAGGTGCTCAGTGCACCAAACAGGTACAAACCAATTTGTGGATTCAGCTGTAACATTTCCAAAATGCTTCGAAAAGTCTACTTTAACTGTATATGGTCTTGAAAGAGGCAGGTCTTATGGCATATTCTGCTCATGCAGATGCTTTTCTGTGTGCTGCTGATGGCATACGGCGCACTGGTTGCTCCGAGACCCATCCTGTGTGCCTGCATACCTTTCTTAATGGTACAGGAAACCTGAGGACCCGAGGGTTAGGCGTTTGAGAGGGCAGCAGAGCAGTAAAGCTTTCCATATGTACCACCAAATTCCTCTGGAAAGTTAAGCCCTAAAAAAATCCAAGGGCCAGTGGGTAAAGCAAAGGGTTTCTGAACAGCAGTGGGGAGTGTATGATAGACTCATGCACATAGTTCCCCTCTGCAGATATACCCCTGGAAACCTGAATTGCTTCTGAAAATGGAACTGGTGCCTTAGAAACGTGTACCTGTCATTGAGCAACCTTCACCTAATCCATAACTGAACTGAAATGAAGCTCTTTGATGTGCGGATACACATGACAGTTGAGGGAGGAAGGGAAAAAAAAAATTCGTTAATGGGAGATTATAGGGTAACTCCTTTACATGGAGAAAATGTAATTTCAATGCTTATAGCTAGACAGAATGCTGGCACTAACACGTTGCATTTCTTAGAGTTTCTCTATTTTTTTTCTCTTCAAATGAAAGCCTGCAGCAACGGCAGCATAGTGACCATTGTCACCCTGGGAGCTGAGAGCTACATGCCAACTCAGGGTGCATAGAATAGTCATTTCCATCATAAACGGTGCTGCTGCAGGATGGAGTGTTTCTTGGCAGTACCCCTCGCTGCTGCTAACCTCGTGTGGTTCATAAAGTTTTGTAGTGAATTCCTGCACTATAAGCATGTCAGAATTGCTAAATAAGTCACATCTGCACAGTGCAATATATTGCTACCCTCTTTAACAGCTAAGCAGTATTATTAATCTGGAATATTGAATACAAAAAGAAATGTAAATCCGATCTTCAGGTACCAGCTTCTAAGAAATAGATGTGCCGCAGAGAATAAAGCATATGTAAGGTATTTCCTACACTCACAAGCAAAGAGTTAGGTTGCAGTCTTGGCCTTCCACCTAGCAGATCCCATTAATCTTCTACATGAGGATTGCTGCTGTGAAGGTTATTACTTCACTCTTACATCCCCTAGGTAAACATGTATGCCTGACCAAGCCTTTCAGTGTACCGTGATTCAAAGCAGAAGGGTTGCAGATTTCTCTGAAAATTGGTGTGACTTAGGAATCATCCTTGTTGTGGGTTAACTCGGGTAGGCAGCTAAGCACCACACAGCCACTCGCTCACTTCTCCCCAGGTCCCAGTGGGACAGAGAAAGAGAAAAGGATGAGTAAAAGCCAGAAAACTTTGGAGTCAAGATAAAAATTGTTTAATAAATGAAGAAATGGAAGAAGAGAGAAAGAAAACATAACAAAACAGGTGATGCAAAGGCAATCACCCACCACCCTCCATGGGTAGACTGGTGCCCAGCCAGTTCCCAAGTAAAAGATGGCTAATTCCCTTAAAGCCCCTCCTCCCCCTTTCTATTACTGAGCATGACAGTATATGGCATGGAATATCTCTTTCGTTAGTTCAGGTCATCTGCCTGGTCTCCTCCCAACCTCTTGTGTACCACCCCAATCTATTCACTGTGGGGGCAGAGTGGGAAACAGCGAAGGCCTTGACACTGTGCAAACACTGTTCAGCAAGAGCTAAAACATCAGTGTGTTATCAACACTGTTTTGGTCACAAATCTAAACCACAACACCATATGAGCTGCTATGAAGACAGTTAACTCCATCCCAGCCAGGCCTAGTACAATCCTATATTAAGATAGTATATCCTACAAATAGGATATCTACAAGTATAAAGATCCTGATAATCTTTTGGGGCTGGATTGAATCTTAGCAGTCTCCTTGAAAGAAACTTGTTTAAGTAATGAGGTTTGCAGTAGCGTATCTTAGTAGATCTGACTGTGGGAAAAGATACACAGTGGATCTCGCCACTTTTACAGATTCACAAGCCACCATCACTGTTTTTGTTTCCCAAAAGTAGGAAATTAAAAGACCTAATTTTCGTTTATACTTACTTCTATATCACTCTGGCTATAAAGGGACCTGAAAGTGGGTATATTTTCTTGTGTCAGAGCAATATAAATAGATTTTATGCAAATCATATCCCCCATCTAGTATTATCTGTTTTCTTGCTTTAAGTGGCTCTAAGTTGACTTCTCTGAGAACACTACAAGTCTTCAAAATACAAAGTAGGGCTTTTTTAATTAAAAAATTACACATTTTCCATTATAGCTTCCAAAGAATGTGTGAGTGGTACCTCCTAAAGGGCTAATCTTTGTTGAAAAGTGAATGAAGCGGTTGGATTATAACTTGCTTTCTACAAAGGGTGAGCAACCTTGCCGTAAAAAGACATTTTGCTGGCTCATAGGCTCCGATTCCCTAAATTCATTGCCTTTCAACATTTAGTAGAGGAACCTGGAGATCAAATTTTTCTTTAAATAAATCAGTGTAGGGAATTGAAGGAAAAGTGGAGAAATTCAAGTTTGCCTGAATCGGCAAGTCAGTTATATCATTTTTGTTGGTGCTTAAGATGATACTAATTGCTGACATCAATAACGATACAAAGCCAGCTATCTATCTTTTCTTATGATCTGAAGGATAAGACTGTAAACCATCTATCTTAACACAGTCTCTTAGAAACTGTCTTGCCCAGCAGTGCATGAAAAACGGTTCGCATGAATTCTGAAATACTTCCAAAGGATGATAAATTCAGAACCATGTCAGACAAGGAGGTGTAGAAGGACTAGTCAGTGCAAGTGAATTTTATTGTGTCCTAATAAGTTTCAGTCTTTTAAAATGCTGTGTCATTAGCAAGCATACAGCACTCCAGGGCCTAAAATGACAGCAGCGTTTCATAATGCAGATAATTTAATGCACATTTGGGGTTGCATTTGCAGTAGCAATGTTGGTTGATGCAAAACTGAATAGGTGAATTGATTTCCAGCAGAATGCACATTCTCATGACAGACAAACTAAAACATGAATATACAGAAGGTGACTCAGACGTACAGCGCAGGGTAAAACTCTGTCTCATTCCAGAGTTTGGAAGGAAGGTCAGGGAACCATTAATACTATGAAAGTAATGCTTAAAAGCACTGTGAGTGTTAGAAAGACCTGGTGCTGGCCCTTTCCACAATAGTGAATTTTACCCAGCAGTGGTAGTGTCTTATCAGGAAAAAGCTATATAGTGTTGTTATGCATACTGTAGTATCTATATAGGTTCATGACTGAACTGGTATTTCGGCACAGTTTGTAATGATTCTGTGCATACTGTTAAGCAATCAAATAAACAGCTTCATTGGTAGTGCTGTGAATTTTGATTTAAGGAGGCAGTAAGTACAATCCTGAGATGTATAGGTTGCACACTTGCTGTAGCACAAGGGCCAGCCTGTGATTTTCAGTGTCTTCAGTGTCTTGCAGGAGGAATATAAGCAGAGGAGACACAATCAAATCCTATCATTTTTTTCTGCGCTAATGTGTAATTTTTACTCTTGCCAAGTAACTATGTAAAAGTAGTTGCTCTGTACTCAATGTGTCCACTCCCTCTGTATGTTCAGAGTCATATATAAGTAATTCAGTTAAAAATAGCACACTTCTAGTGATTAATAGTTCATAAGCCTCGTACCTCTTTTAGCTGCCTATTAGGACATGGATTCTGTTTTTTCTTGTGTTTGCTGAGCAACAGTCATCTGCATAATTACGTGGATCTTGCTAAAGGCCATCAAAATTTGAGGATGCAGGTGTAACTGAGTCAGTTTGGTCCACACAGTTTGCATACAGGTGGTGATGTGAGGCGTGAGAAGGGGAGAACTCAGCTTGGCGCTCAGTGCATTCGGAGGTGTGAGGAGGAGTAAACGTTTTTGCAAGAGATCTGAGCAGTTAGAAATCACTTCAGGATAATAAACCTGGAACCCATGCTGTTGTTTCACTGCGCTTTTGTTTTGGATAACTACTGGAGGCAAGAGCAAGGAGGAGAAAGCACTTTTCAGCCAGCTATTGTAAGGCCATGCAGAACTGTGCACAGCTGCTGTGACCTGGAATTGGAAAGGCTGGTTTGTAAGAGCGCGCTAGGCATTTGCAGAGAGCCACCTTCTCTTTAGCAGTGTGTTTTCTGTGTGCAGTGCTTCCCACTAGCCTGCATTGACTTTGAAGTGTGGGGATAAGTCTCTATACTAGTCTAAGATGAGGAGGAAAAACTCTGGATCCTGAACTGCTGAAAAGAAGCAGTCTGGATTAGATTTTATGATGGAAGAACCACAAAAATCAACAACTGCTATGTTTCTCGAGCAGTAAAAGGTGCTCTGAGTTTTTACTGGCTAGAGCCTATTTGACTTCCTCCTAGGCGGTGTCATTTTGCCTAGTAAGCACATAATTTGTAGATGGTACAGGATATTCTTTTAAAAATAATTTCTTATTTTACTCAAAGTATTAATGCCTTGATAATAAAAAGACCATTAAATAAATTTTAAACTGCTCCCTAAAATGCCTTTCTTCATTGCTTTATTCTAATTAGACACTTTTTTACATGAGAGGTTTTGACAAAGTATTATGGATACAAGTGGAAATAGAACCTGTATTTCTTCTGTAGCTGAAGTCCTTAGCCCAGACATAATTTAAAGCAACATACATAGTTGTGACGTGTTAGTGTTACTAATTTCCCAGAAAAGATTTTCCCTAAAAAATTGTGTGATACGTGATTCAAAGTTACCTTTTCAAATAATGTTGTGATGCAGAGAAAAATTTTATTGGATGAATTCTGAAGTCAAGTTTAAAATAATAATATGATCCTGTTTTTCTTTGGCAGAGTATCAAGAAGAAAAACACAAGTAAACAAGAGATGAGCACATACCTGCGGTTCATCGTCTCTCGTATGAAGGAGCGGGTGAGTATGGAACAGGGAAGTTTATCGAAGTGTTGGGTTGCACTGTAGAGGATGCATTGCAGTTGGTTGGCCATGTGTGACTGTGTAGGGAGGAGGGCTACAAGAAGGTGTCATTTTATTTCCCGTGTCATAAGGAGTGCGTGTATTTCAACATACACTTACCATGTCTCATTGCTCGGATTAGTATCATTCTGGCAGGAGTAGTTTAAACCATGGGCCTGTGGCTCCTCTGAAATGGACATTTTTCAGGTTTGAGACACATGTAATCTGTCAGATTGTGGATCTACAGTTTGGCCTTCTGTATTCCCCACCGGAAATATTCCAAAAACTATTGCATTTTTAATCTTTTTGTGTATGTGTTTTAAGCAAATTCTAAATGCAATAACTTACACTGTCTCATGGTCCTTTCAGGCTATAGATCTAAACAAGAAAGGGAAGGACAACAAACACCCAATGTATAGAAGGCTGGTGCACTCAGCTGTTGATGTTCCTACTATACAGGAGGTAGAGTGACTTGATTTCTAACTTCCACACTGTTTATGATGTCTTTTAACAGTGAAGATAAACCTTAAGGACTAAAGTACTAATCCTGTTTAATTCTCCTTATGATCAGTATTTCAGTATTGTATCCAGTATTGGATATGGGAGCTTAAAATTTCAAACTTTTCCTCATAAATAGGTAACCTAGTAAAACCATTTTGAGTGGTGCCTAGTTTTCAGACATAGAGTACCCTCAAGTCCTTCTGTACTAAGGTTTTACTAGGAACTGTAGGTAGCTGAAATCTTTAGAGAAAGTACCCTTTATCTAAGTCACTGAATAGGGACTTGAATGTCCATGTTTCCATATCTGGCCCAATATTTTTGACCATGTTCCAATTTTAGTCATTAAGGCCTTGTGTAGGTGGCAGCTTTATAAACATCTAGATGATTCATAAAGAGCCAATCATTTTGTTGATCACGAAAAAACCAGACTCACTTAAAACATCTGTATTGCATTAATTGTTCCAAAAATGAAGTACTAGTAAATATGTTGTCCTTTTTTTCTGAACCGAAGGTCTGACCATGACTCATGTAAATCAACTGCAAATGACCAAAATGAACAGTATATTCATCTTTATTCGTTGCTGCAACTGGATTACTGTGCAATGCCATAGTATATATTGCCCTTTACAACCACAGATGTGAAAAGCCTTTGTTTTATTATTGTTATTGAAACACACAGATAAACGGTAGCTTCACTGCCAGTTTTGGAGACCAGCACTACTGGCTGGCTTGAAGTACTGGCAACACTGGTTGAGCCTGAAAATAGGTCAGGCCTTCCTTTCACTGTGTCACCTTCACCTGCTTCCACCGAAGGTCTTTTGGCCTTGATAACATACTAGAAACCGATGATGTTTTGTTTGATGATTGGAATTCTCATAGGTGTTCTTGACAGAGCACAACTGAAAATGCTGCATTCCTTATCAGACAAAAGACCACACTAGGAAAATGAACTGCATGGCTCCATGTAGGCATTTGTGACGAGTTTGGAAGACTAAGACAATCAGCCTTCATCAGAAAACACTGACTGTCAAGTGAAGATCCTGGAATTACAATGACAGTCAACATTGATTTGAAACTTGCTGGTATTTTAAGGTACACAATCTTCACCTCAGGGAATATATTTTCATTTGAACAAGTCTTCTGGGCCACACCTTATGATGAAACTACTCCAGATTTACCTTGTTATAACCAAGAGATTTTTTGTTTTAAACTTAGTCAAGTATTAAAGCACCTGTTTTACTTCTGGGCATTGCATAAAGGGACCAATGCAGCCAGCGTTCAGGTACTAACAAACCATGTCAAAGAGTTTTAAGTATTCCTTCTGTATGCAGGAAAGGTAGTGTCTGATCTGTGTTGCATAATGCAGATTTCTGTGAAAGCTTCTCTGCATAAAACAGGTACAGCACTTTAACAGTTTTTTCACAGTCCTATGTTTTCTTTTGTGTAGAAAGTAAATGAAGGAAAGTACAGGAGTTATGAGGAGTTCAAAGCAGATGCTCAGCTGCTTCTACACAACACAGTGATTTTCTATGGAGGTAAAGTACTACATTTACTGCTTGCTTCATTTGATTTATCTTTACCTGTAGGAAACTCACAAGTTCGGGATTGAATTTGGTATTAGATAATCTTAAGTGTGGATGAGGTCATTTGAGAGCCCTTAAAAATCAAAGTAAGCTGCAAGAGGACTTCGCAGGGTCTTTTCTGGCCCACCTACTACACGACTATTTTCATCCTCTCTGGCTAAACCTGCTAGTGGGAATTTGCACCTTTGCCATCCTGTTTCCTCTGCAGCCTAAGTCATAAGTGGCAGATTTCTGCTGGTATACATGTGTTCTTCTAGGGTGGAAAGAGGTCTGATGTCTGATGTGCTGTGTCACCAGAAACATGTACTGTAGACACATAGTTTTCACTCGTGGGCAGTATCTGCCATACTGCAACAGCAAATATAGCTACATCCACACTAGAACTGTCCTGCTGGTGCAGTATGTGGAGGTACAGCTGTCAGAGAAGCTGCCAGCCACTGGGAAGGTAATAAGTGACTGTTTGATGTGGTGGGACAGTCTGACTGGAAGTGGAAAAACACCACCACTACATCCAGAAGGTATAGCCAGGTCTTGTAACAAGGTTCTCCAGAGCCATCATTTCAGGAAGGATGTGGTTCCCCCCTGCAGACACAGCCCACATCAGGGACACTGGGAGCGGGGTGGGACCAGTCTATTTGCAGCATCAGATCCATGCTGTTGTTGTTAGGGGGAGATGTGGATGTGCTAATAGAGAAATACACAGGTGTAAAGGGAAACGCATAGTGATAAATAGTCTATGAAGCATTACTCTGAGCAGAAATACTTACGTGATTGTACCTGTGTTCCGGTCAAGTGATGATAGCAGAGAGCCATGTTTTAGGACAATTGCAGTGTGTCATTAAGACACTAGCAGAGAAAGAAACTGAATCCATATGAAGAGCAGCCCTGTCTCCCTGGTGCTGCTCCTCAGATACATACTTGTATTGTTCAGTTTAAAAGCTCCAAAAGGTATTTTTGCATATAAATACGAAAGAGAAAGCAAATACAGAACTGATTGTTTGAAAATTTTAAATGGAAGAGTTATCCAAGTGACTGAATTATGTTTTGTATTCTCAAGCAAGACAATTATAGCATGAAAGTCATAGCAATGACAGCTGCAAATCTTTGTGAGCACTGTGATCATACTGTGATTGTTCATACCGTTTATTTTTAATTTATAGCGGACAGTGAACAAGCTGATATAGCGAGGATGCTTTACAAAGACACATGTCATGAAGTAAGTAGTACCAAGTAACCAAGATGTAGACACGATACTTGATTTTCATTTCAGAATCTAAGAAAATTATTCTTCATATTACAAAAATAAAAAGGGTACGAAGTTTTTTACAAATTTTCCCCTAACTTTCTAACAACTGAGTCAGAATTCCTTTTTTTTTTCCAACTAGACTATCATTTGCAAAATACTGATATTCAACTTTCCGTTTTGAAAATAATCTAGTAATACATAGTTTGACTAGAAATAATTGTACTTGCTAATATAAATTGAATCTGAGATGAGATTCCTACCAAATTCTGTAATTGGCATTGAAACATTTAACATTCAGAGGAGACCAAAAAATAAAGCGAGGCGAGCTGTCACACTTTCTCCATTTGTACAATTGAATTACTTCTTTCAGAATGTATTTTAAATATTTGATGAATTTAAAGAACTGTTCTTTGCATTTTAGCTATAATAAGTCATTAAGAGTTGAATTAGTCTCCTCCCTCTGCCTTGTTTTTCTAAAACATGAGTAACGTTTCTGCAGCTTGTCTTTCATCTTCTCTCAGCTCACCTCAGTTTCACACCTCTAGTTTGCACAGACAGAAGTAACTCCACCAGATTAGCAAGCAGGGCTGAAAAATGTTACAACTTACAAGAGAGGGATACTACTGAAGTCACATAAATAGGATTTTTTTGGCTTATTTACCTTTTTTTGTTTTTCAGCTGGATGAACTGCAGCTTTGCAAGAACTGTTTCTATTTGTCAAACGCGCGACCTGACAATTGGTTCTGCTATCCTTGTGTATGTTGCTGACACAGATTTTTATTTGTTTGCTTTTTCGTATAAAAGCCTGCAGTTTTGGTGTCATTAATGCATTGAATATTCCATTTCAGTAGGCTTGTTTCAAAAGCATGGTTAAGACTCTGTAAGCCTAGATATTTTACAAAAAGTGAAATGTTGATTGAAGTTCAAAGCTGTAACAATATAGGTTATAAAGCTTGGTTATCAGCCAGTTACAACAGTCTCACAAGAAAATAAGGAGCTTACAGAAATAAAACTTTGGTCCTGGATGAAGCTATAAAGACAAGTTTCATTTTTGGGCTGCTTAAGATCTCTGTTTTCAATAGCCAGTTACATCCTTTTCAGACTGTATTTTTTTTACCTTGATCCAAGCAATACATCTGGCAGAGAAATATGTGTTGTAAGAAGATAAAAACGGAAATAGCACTAGACATAAACAGCAACCATATTCTTAAGATACTAGCATAGTATTACAGCAAAATATTTGTGGGAGATACCAATATAATACTTCATATCCAATAATAAATACGACTTTTTTTCCAGATACCTAATCATGAGTTGGTTTGGGCCAAAATGAAAGGCTTTGGGTTTTGGCCAGCCAAAGTCATGCAGAAAGAGGACAATCAAGTTGATGTTCGCTTTTTTGGCCATCACCACCAAAGGTAATTTATTAATTCCATGTGCTGCTTTTTACAAACAATAGTTAAAAGAATTTACCTGATCTATCATGTTGTAAATCCTGGCTCAGCTAGTTGCCAACATTAGAAAGACTGAGTACTTTGCCATAATTGTTTCAGAAAATTTAGAGCTCAGTCTAAAACATCCGAAGTTGCCAAATGGCTCAGAGATTCCCTTTCCACAGTTGCCATAGGGATGTTACTTAATGCCATTTTAATTAAATAAAGCAAGCAAACTTCAACTGTTTCTTCAAATCAGTGGCAGCCTGCTAATCCAGGCGAAGGTGAAAATTGGACAGAAATGTACTCTTACTACCAGCAGTATTGACTTTGTGCAATTTTCTCTTCTGAGCAGGCACATTGCAATTTTGTGTTTTAGTAACATAATATACATCACAAATGTTTCTGTCTCACTGCTAGAACATTGACAGAGCTCCTGCTGTGAGCCAGTTTGCAATTTCAGAGCATAACTTTACATTGGAAACTTCACTTTTAGAGATCAGCTTTTACTTCCATCTCTAGTTGTTTGTTCACCATTTGGGGGGGGGTATAGTAGTGTTACTACAGTGGATGTACTGATTTTTTTTGCTGTTTGATTTATATGCCTATAATGTGAGGAGGAGAGACAATTGCAAAGTAATTCACGGTTGTTGGGAAGGTGGTATATTTTGGTGCATTCCAAAAGGGCCTAGACAATTCAGTAAGTGTTTTATGAGGCTGTTTATTTAAATTGCTTTTAGTGTAACTTGCAGAGTATATAACATGTTTTCATTTGTTATATGAACTACCAAGATTTTCTAATAGGCATAAAGTGGGTAAAGGATCTTTATTTGTGTCTCAGTCACAGAATGATTTACCTTGAATCTGTTGGCAAATACAGCTTATCTCATTAGTAGTTTTGGCATTAAGTTTGCACAGGTTCAAACTATTTAATAAAGTAACATGACACTTGTGGGATGAGGTGCTTGCAACTTCTTAAACGTGTGCTGATAGAAAAGGCAAAATCCATTTTACTAGAGTGCCATTGCTTAGTTACTGTGCTGGACTTGGACGAAAGGCCAAATTCCTGGTTGGTGTAGATTAGCATTGGTTCTTTGGCTTCACTGAAATAAAATTTATATTGCAAGAACTGAGAATCTGTCTGCAGACATTTAATTTGTTACGGTATTTACTCTGTTATGTAGATGTGCATGGCAGTGACTCTTTTTCTTTAATGTCCAGTGTTGCTTGGTATAACCTTTCAAAATGTCAAGAGCTGCCCATCTAACTCTATGAGGACTCTCTGAAAATATTTAAGAGGACAAAGTACCTTTGGAACCAAGTCACTGGCATGAATTCAGTCCAAAAGAGCATGAAAGTCTTCACACGATAGACAGGGGACCAAACTGCAAAATGTCTCTATTCGAGGTGATAATTTGGTACATTCCGTGACAGTTTTAGCAAAGAGGTCAAGGGCTAAATTGGATTAGCATACGAACCTTCAGTAAAGATGTTTCTGTGTCTGACTTAAGGCATTTAGCAAGAGAGCAGGCAGGAGATGTGACTGCTGTTGGTGCTGGGCGAGGTGTGTGGCTCACCAAAAATGAAAGAGACTTTCAGCCATAGCACGCACAGCTAACAAATGTGTCTAATAACACAAATGTCTAACGGTATGCAGTCTGTTTTCTTTCAAATGTATTGAATATACAAAAATTCTAGGGAAAAAGGAGTTGTCAGTGATCAGCCACTGTGAAAAACTGCTTTTGAAGTCAGTTTCTCAGGTCAAGGTCCTTCATCTGTATTTAATGTTTCTGAACCTGCCTGTACTGTGTATTCAAAAGGGCCTGGATCCCCTCTGAAAACATTCAAGATATCACAGTTAACATCCATCGGCTGCATGTGAAGCGCAGTATGGGGTGGAAGAAGGCCTGTGATGAGCTGGAACTGCACCAGCGTTTTCTTCGTGAGGGGAGATTCTGGAAATCAAAGAATGAGGATAAAGGGGAAGAGGAGGCAGAGTCAAGTATCTCTTCCACCAGCAATGAGCAGGTGAGTGCTGCCACAAAGTTGGCAATCAGGGCAATTTATTAAAGGGTACAAAGATGACATATTTTTGATTAATCTACTATTAAATTAGCCTTGTGCTCTGTCTGCAGTTTTGTGGTGACAAGAAAAGGTTCAAAGGCTTATTTTCCCTATGTTTTGTGGCTCAGTAATAGCAAGAATATAGAGTTTTCCTCTTTCCTCAGTTTCTTGGTTGACCTCTGGGAAGTTTTAAAATGTTTGTCACCTACAGCACCTTGATGAGACAGATCAAGATTTCTAAAGTTAAATAGGAATGTTCAAGTTAAATGTCATGGATATCAGATAGACTGCAACACTGCCTTCTTGGACTCGCATCAAGGGACAGCCCTGTAGCTGTGCAGCCTTTTCACAGCTGGAGTACATTCACGTTGGACTGTATTCTGCGTTACAGATCCCTGAGTAACCAACCATGACATTTTCAGCAAGTCCAACTAAAGTTAGCTGCAAACATTGCACTTGAGGACCACGTGACCAGCAACTGATTAAAGTAATTAAAAATAATTCTGCAAAACAAGAAAAATTATATTGCTTTAACAAAGTGAAAAGCACAAAGTGCCAAGATACAAAACTTTGCATTGCCATATGGAAATTCCCTTATCACAGCTGAACCTTGCTAGTCATTCATTGTTCAAGAGGGGGTTACATATTCACTATTACTGACTTGGCAGCAAGATTTTCATAGCTTGCAGGATGCTTCTCTATATTTTTGGCAGCCTTTTCCCTGGCAACATCTTCTTTCCTCATTTAAAACCACTATTCTCTGTATTTTAAAAAATCAGAGTGTTTTGACCCCCTTCCTTTGCCCTTTTGTCAAACAGGTCTATCATCCAATTTGTAGCTAAAAACTTAAGGCTTATAAAACTGGATGTTGCTTTAAGGGGATGCTCCTTATCAGAGTGGTTTTAGGTTTTTTTAGCCTGGTTTGCTTAGCTAACCCTTTGTAGGCCCTTTATTTAATGTCATGTGTGCAGTCATGCAACAATGTATGATGAAACCGGAAAACGGTCACAAATAATATTTATGAAAGACAACAGAGGCATTTTCCCAGTTTTTCAGAAGTGCCAGTCATAAGGTTTAAAGTGCCCGTTTGCATATTTTCTCTTCCACCCCAGCTGTTCATCCTTCATTTGGTTAATGCTTATACCTGTTTCTCTGGTTTCCCAGATACAGGAACATAAGGGTAGCCATCACACTCAGTGCTCTGTAGTAATCTGCAGTATCCTGTCACTAACACTAGCTAGTACGGGATGCTTCAAAGACAGGAGTAAGAACTTTGCTGTAAGCCGTTGTAAGATAATATACCATCCACTGAGATCTCACCCTTGTTTCTATTGCTGGAGATTGGCTTTTATTCTAAAGCATGAAGTTTCATACCCCTCCAAGCATACAGTTATAATCAATTATAGCAAGTCTGGATAATCTTGCTATCTTTACACATATACATTCTCTTTATAATTATTGCTGTTTTCTGGCTTCCAACAAGATTTGCTCCCTAATTATGGGTCACTGATATCAGAATATTCCAGAAAACAAGTGTTTGAATTTATGTGTGAAATGGAGAAAAGAATGATTAAGTGTATTTTAGCAAATACATATGGAATGTTAGAACTTGTTCATTAATTTTGTTCCTTCATGCAGTCATAGTCATCAGTGATAATGTGGAAAGTTTATTGTGTGCACTTCTCATTTAAGAAGAGTATTCAACTTTCTATATGCTAAATTAAATAATTGCAAATAAAAGGTACATTGGTCATGTTACAATGAATGCTACTTATATGAACTGTTTTTTGGAATGATTCAATATGCTTTTCTTAATGTTTGCAGCTGAAGGTTACTCAGGAACCAAGAGCAAAGAAAGGACGACGTAACCAGAGTATGGAACTCAAGAAAGAAGTAAGTAACCTCAATTACCATGTTTGTAGAGACAGCAAAGTACAAAAAGTCTGAAATTTTAATAGACACTCCCTCGGTTTCTGTCACCTTTTACTGATTTTACAGTATTAATCTTGGAAGTTCCAGCCCCATAGCTTGGTCCTCCTTGCTAAGAAACATAACTGCATCTCCCACATGCAAGCCACTGGTGTGATTGTGGTAATATTCTGTATCATGAACAAGTCAACAGTCAGCTTACGACTTTTTTTTTTTTAATGAGACAAATTCAGGCTAGTTAGTAAGTCTATAAACAGCAGAAATTAGAACGTATTTTGCACAATCAAGAATATTAAGTTTATAAATTGTGGTATCCACCCTTGTCTGTGGAACTTCCTTCCTTGTTTATCCAACTTGCACAGTGAATGAAGCGGGGGAAGCAGAAACCTCTGATCATGTAACCAAGGGACTGTATTATTATGCTTGCACACAAGGGGGCAGTTGCTGAGGCAGCCATCAATTTCATATTTCCTAACTTTTGAGTACTTTTTCTTGGCCTTGTTTCAGCTGCATGTTGAACACTAAGAAAAAGTTGCACATACGCACAGTCCTTGGAAGAGGACTCAGGACTCCATTACAGAGGAGGGTTCAGGTATTTTAGCACCAGAGTTATGTGGGATGGCCCTGGTGCCTGAAATACAGACGTTGCCACTCTTAATATCTGGGCACCTGCCTCCCTGTTGTATCTGATACCTCAGGGCTAGCTCTGTGAGGCACCTTCATTGATGGAGGCAGTGACACACAGTCTGTGCTCCCTGGGGCACAAACTGTCCTTGCATGCAAGATAGAGAGACTACAGTTCAGGATGCCTCGTCCTTTTTATTGTGTTTTCTGTCGAGCAAATGCTGTAATTTGCTTCATGTATTTATGTCTTAACATTTGCTGTCTTAGCTCTGCTCATATTTGGTCAGTGATCCAGAAGTCAATCACAGTGACCTATTAGAGAGTAATTGGTTGCAAAAGGGAATACACAGTCAACCTTTTCATTGGTGTGGGCAGTGCCCCATCACACAGACAAGCACAAAGTCCAGTCCTGAGCAAGTCTGGTGTTACAAGGACTGTGTGCTTTGTCTGTACACTGTTAAATGAGCTTTAAAAAATCTAAGTTAAAAAAAAAAACACAAATAATGTTCCTCTATGTCTTCAGAAACTTCAAATATCAATAAAAGTTTGCAGGGATATTACTTCCATCTGTTCTAAAGAGCAGGAACAATTGGTGTTACAGTGTAATATCATAGGCTGCTAAATTCAGTGCAGTACACTACAGTAACTATGATTTCTTTCTTGATAATTGTGTAATTACAGAAAGCTTCTGTGGTCATCCAAGTCTAGTTCTATATTATTGGAAGCAAGACTTAGACGCTCATTAGCCTTTCATCTTCAAAGCACCTTTGAAGTACTAATCAATCTTTGCAGCAGTTCTATGAAATCAGTGGAATATTACAGACTCCAGTGGAGCCTGTTGGGCCGGAGTTTGCCAAAACAATTCAGGCACCTTGGCCACACAGCTACAGTCTCTTCAGGGAGAATGGTAGGGGGAAAAATCTATAGCAACCCTTTAGTAATCCCAAGGGATCGGCAGTGATTCAGCATAGCTGCTGATGTTGGCCGACTTTTTGGGAAATGAGGCCGGTGAGTGTCGCATACTGATGACATATGTGTCCTTCCTTCTGGAGGGCTCCTAGCTGAAGTCAGAAAAGCCTGACCAAAGAGCCTACGCGCTGTCATGCTGGTTTTCCTCAGGGATCCCACGTCCCGTTAGCACTAGAGGTCTTCAACAGACACCTTTCACATTAGTTGCACTGGCATTAGTTGTGTAACATTCTTTCTCCAGGGGGATCTGAAAGTTAACTTGTTCTATTTTGATATCTGGATTTACAAGTTCGTCATTCTCTTTAGGAGCCAGAACCTGAAACTGAAGCAGTAAGTTCAAGCCAGGAAATTCCCACAATGCCTCAGCCCATTGAAAAAGTTTCAGTCTCAACTCAGACCAAGAAGTTAAGTGCCTCTTCTCCAAAAATGCTGCATCGGAGCACCCAGACCAGTAATGATGGAGTGTGTCAGAACATGTGCCATGACAAATACACCAAAATCTTTAATGATTTCAAGGACAGGATGAAAGCTGATCACAAAAGAGAAACTGAGAGAGTTGTGCGAGAAGCAGTCGAAAAGGTAACACTTGTGGAGCACCACCAACACTCTGGTTTGAGGAGAGGAGGAGTGTGGATTTTTTTCACATTCTTTTCTATTTTTGTAACATCCACCCTTAAGAAAATGAATAAAAAACCTTTTCCAAAGAGACCACATAAAAATAGTCTTCATTATTGCTTTTTAGACCATTTCTATACCAACAGACCTTAGTTTAAACAGAAAACTCCTGCTTTTTTTGATTCTTGTCCAGTGAAATCAGTTTGTGATCCAAAAATGAAACTAATTGTTCATTCATAAGTATCTGTTTCCAAAGCCTTTGTCTCCATTGTCAAGTGTGGTTGTAAACAATGGCATTGTTTAAATGCTATTCATAAATAATTCTTCTTTTGTCAATCTTCTGACCTAAACACTAAACAGATTCGCTGAAATTTGTTTGAATTTTCTTATCTAATGATAACGTGTTTAAAATACAATATCTAAGCCTCAGCTGGTCACCTTTGGCTGGAGAGAGCAGGAAAATTTAGAGGATGACTTGTCTGACCTCTCTTAAGTACCTGTCTTAAGACAAGATGAATTTCCTTCTGGAAGAAGGACTATGGAATGAACCTAGGGAGTTTAAGTGTTAATCCTGTAGGATTAAGACACCAAACTTTTAGATAACTGAGCAAGGGCAAAGGAATCCCACTGACAATGAATACTAAAAGGTACCTCTTACTGAACTCAGGGGTATTCTATTTTGTATTTTCCACTGTGCTCTTGCTGTAGATTTATATGCAGTTGTAGAGTTGGAAAAGACAAAATCTTTGTCTAAGATAAATTCATAAATTTGTAAATTGATTGTTGGCAAAATACACATGGAAACTATTTAACTGTTTTTGTGGATGCCTAGCAGAATAGAAATACAGTGACATTTTTATTTTGAATGTTTCGTATGGGATGGAAATTTTGTTACAACTCTAAAAGTTCTCTCCTTTAGAGAAATTTTTGTTTTCTAAATAGGAGAAATCTCTAATTATGTGACCTCCACCCACATCAGTAATAGAGATTTAAAGAGTAGAGGTTTAAAGAAGATACTTTTATTCCAATAGCTGTCCACTGACGTGTTTTGCTGACTTTCTTATGGCAGCTGCGTACAGAGATGGAAGAAGAGAAAAGGCAGGCTGTAAATAAAGCTGTGGCCAATGCACAAGGAGAGATGGACAGAAAATGTAAGCAGGTAAAGGAGAAGTGCAAAGAAGAATTTTTAGAAGAAATTAAGAAGCTAGCAGGCCAGCACAAGCAACTGATTTCCCAGACCAAGAAGAAGCAGTGGGTAAGTGTCAGAAATTTATTACAAGAGAATAAGTGGAAATATATAATGCATACTGCAGGCCAATAGAAGTTGATTTTTTCCTTACTTTTAACTGCACTGCTCTGTCACTGGTCTTTCAGCTTTAAGGTTTTCTCCTTCATATTACTGCTTTCAAATTTTCTTAACCTCCAAATTTCAACTCGAAGTTCTGATTACTTTCCATCTTATGATTACTTTCTGTCTTAATTATGTAGTGTTAACAGCACCATCTTCTTGAGTCCAGTCAGGCATTGGTATCAAAATACTTTTTTCTAAATGCAGTTTTACTCCATGTAAGACATGTTTTGCGTTATGTTCACACTCCTTTGATCTCAAGACCCCAGAGGGTACAATATCTGCCTGCATCAATTTGGATTCCCCTGCTAATAACGCTGGCAGTGATATCCTTTCGGCCTTTCCCTCTCCTAGCTTTTTCTGCAGCTCTTTTACGTTCTTTTGTATTTAAGACATGACTTTCTGAAACATGTTTCCCTCCCTTGTTCAGTCCTTAAGCCCAAATCTGCAGCATTACCTACAAAAAACATGTTTGTATGCCCTTTAGAAAAGTGAAAACAGACATCTAACTTACCATTCTGTTACATGCTGCAAACCTTTCCCCGTTTTTGTTTGGTTTGTGTCTCGTGTTTTATTTTCAAGCCAGAAGTGTGCTCTCCCACATGGCTGTACAGCATCTACTCAGACTATAGCAAGTACTGTAATACTGTGCTGCTAGCCTCTAACAGAGTGCAGGTGGCAACTGTTACGCTGAGGAGCAGTGAGCCTGCTACACATACAAACTTCGCTATTTCTTTCCTAATTTTCATAGAACAAGGAGACGAAAGCCATCGTTCAGGGCATCACACTGCACTGTAATAGCTATCTATAACACGCAGTAGGGTGGGTACAAGATTCTCTGCTCTCCTCCTTTTGAGCTTCGGTTTTGCCAGGTGCGGCTGAGCAGCGTGCGGGTGCCTTGCCACAAGATGGCACGCTGATCTGAGCGGCGATGGACAGCCGCCATCCCGCTGCTGCTGCCGCCCGGGGACAGCCAGCCCCGGCTCCGTCCTGCAGCTCCTGTGTGTTTTCCGCTGTAAAAGGGCTGTTTATTTATGTTCAGCCTCATTACTCCTTGTTCTTACAGATGAAACGATGGCCCCTGCAGAGAAAACTCTGTTCTGTAGAAGACTGAAATAAATACGAAGGCGAGACAATGGGTTGCTGACTACCACAGTTAGGAGTTTGGGTTTTTGTAAAGAGAAGAATTACTTCAAATGGCAGAGCTCCTGTAGAGTCTTCATTCCCGTTCCTAGTAGAGATTTTACTGTGGGTGTTACGATACTGCAGTGCTTGGGTCTCTGTCAGAAAATTTCTCCCTGTCTACCTATCTCTGCAGACTAGAGAAGTTATTTAGGTCTCCGACTTGATCAAGTTACTGTGTTTAATGAGTCACCGGCTGCTGGTGTCTGCATGCATGCTTTTGCCTGTGGCACTTGAGGGGAAAATTGAATTGCCTTTGCCTGCTATAGAACTGCGTCAAATTAGCTCTCTTCTGTCAAAAGTTAAGAGTGCACATGTGAAGTGTTGCCACCTTTCAGCTGATACGCAGTAACTCAATCACAGTAACTTGATTGTGAGTCTGGACTCTTAGCTATAGCTGCTTTTTGGTGGTTTTGAAGGCGGAATTTATGAAAGAGACTCCCGAGACTCACTTTCATCTGCTCCAATGTGTCTTTACCATAGCCTTTAGCCTAATCAGAGTGTGTCCTGGTACCGTATCACTGCATCTTATGATCATGCGCATAAAGCCTCTTTCTGAGCAAGACTATTAAAGATATAAAGAGTATTTGACAGTCTTGCCTGTTTCTGTGGACCCAGAACTATCTGTCAATCGCCACCCTAAGTGAAGGCATCATACCGGCAGCTGGTTTGCATGTGGTAGGAGAGGGAGGGTAAGGATAAGCACCTTTGCATTCAAGCTAATGGATCTGCCTGCCAACACACAGCCTCAGGCGGCTGGAGTTGGTCCAATTACACCACTCCCCAGTGATTTTTCCTTCGGTGGTACTAATGACAGTCCCTGGTGTGTAGTACCACTCTTGTATGCTGCTATTATAATGATACCTCCTTACCAAAATCTCGTGTAATTAACACACATACTAAATGACTTTTGGTGGCTTTGCTTTTTAATTAGAAGCAGAGACCTCTGGTTTTGCGTAATGCAGATGTCTAGGCTTGGGAATACAGCTGCTGTTATTCACGCTATATTTGTCTTTTTCTCATACCTAAAAAAAAAAAAATCCAGTCAGGATGAAGGCATCGTTTTGCTGGTGGTGTACAGGCACATGAGAACATGTGTTCCCAGCCCTTAGGAGCCTAACACATAGTTAAACAACAACATTTTCTGTTGCTCTAACTGGTCACAGTCCCCTTGGCTTAATCCCATTTCATTTTTATACCTCCAGAAAAGTAAATAGCAAAGGAAAGGAAGAAATGTAAAGGCAGGGGTAACGATTATGAGATTATGCAGTTTGATGGCCTCCAGAACACAGGCTGGAGTGCCAGTCTTGACAGCGTTTCTTTTTTAATTTCTGCCAGTTCTTTTATTTGCATATGAGCCTCATTTAAATTGGTGCATAGTTCATTTTTGTAGATAATTTTTATCACCCGTCTCTTTTAATTATATATACATGTATATTTATTCTAACTTACAACAGGTTGTTTTTAAGTGAATGAGCATTGTCCGTGATGTGTACTGTCTGAAACAAAAACCCAAGTGATTGATAATGTTTAGAAAGAGGAAAATACAAAGAAAAGAGGAGGCCTGAGGCCAGCTGGCATTTTGCCTTCTCTGCCACATGTGCTGGTACCAGCTTAGATGACACTATCTTCCTTTTGTAAGTGGAGATTTACACCCCACGCTTATGGCCAGCATATGTAAAGGGAAGTGCAGGACCCACGGATCAGTTGTCCTCTCCTGCCTTAGCTTTTTTGATCTCTCCAAGCAAGCAGATGTGAAGCTGATCTCTGGGCTGAGGCCCATGCTGTATGTAACGGAGAGACACAGCTGTTCCTTGCACCTTTCCAGCGGATGATCCTAATGGTTCCCACAAGCTTGTGGGCAGCCAGCAACATGAAAAACAAGGAAAACAGCTCTCGAGAGGACGCTTGTTTGCAGACATTTCTACAAATAAACTTCCCTGGAGCTAAGTTATAAAAGGAAAATGGAGAGGTTCCCTTCTCATGCAGCTAGGGCAGTCTCTTTATTGCTGATGTAAATAAATAGTTACTGGTTTAGCCAATGTAAATGTCAGCTTTCTTCGATCTGTCTTTTAGTAGTGTGTAGGGTGGTTGTGTTTTTGTTTTGTTTCAAGGCAGTTGGGTTTGTTTTCTTTGTAATTCTCTGTTTTATTAACAATGCTGTAGCAAGACGGGACATAAAAAGTAAATTGTGTGTTATTCTGTGGTTTGATAGCAGCCTGCACAGACCGTGTGATATCCCTCCCTCTGTTCCCCATCATGCGATAAGTATTTCAGACTGGATTTATAAAGATACTCTCTGATTTTGAGCAGACCAAATTCAGAAAGACAAATCTGAGATCCTTAGAACTTGTCTTTCAAGGGCGCTGAGTCTAAGTGGTTCCTTTAGCAGCAGTACCACCCTACTTCACAGGATTTTGTCAGAATGATAGTTAATGCTTTTCCAGCACTCTCTGAAGGGGTATAACACCACCTGGAGACAGGGCACATTGCCCGTCTGGGTGCCATACCTCCTTGTTGACCACCTGTAGTGTTGACCAGCACGTTGCTTCCCTTTTTTGAGTTCCTCAGAGGCCACAGGGTTATTTTCCAGGTAGCTCTTCCAGATACCAGGAAACTGGGGCCATTCTGTGTGTTCGGGGGTGGAAATCCGCTTTGCTGCAGCACTCCCCAGCACCAAGTATTTCTGCAGAAATCACGGGCTGTGCAGCGTCTCTTTCTTTCAGGAGCTTTGTGCCATCCTGGCAGGCATGACAAGGGGCAAGAGCCCATGTAGCCATCCTGTGTACAACAGGCCTTCTCTGGTTTCTGGGCCTTGAGGGAAAAGGCACTTTCTTTCTCTTCTCAGTAGCACTGATGTAGCACGAGCATTTCTTTTCACGAGATTGCAGCGCTGTCTGGCCGTCAGCAAACCCCAAGGGCAGTAGCCTCCTTGCAGACCTACCCTAAACGGGCTATAACAAACCACTTGGCAATGAATTATTCTTTTCTTCAGTGATGTTATTGTTGTGACTTTTGAGATTTTCCTAGCCCAAAAGGATCTTCCCCAGCAACCTCTGGACAGGTCAAGCTTGTAAAGAAACCTCAGAAACATCGATTTTCAAGCTTGCGCAGAACCTGTTCACTCCAGAAGTGCCTGTTGATTTATCGTACCTTTTAAGGCATAGATCAGGGTGCTATTATACAAATGTAGGGTAAAAGATGGTTCCTGCACTGTGTGGCTGAAAAATGTCAGTCCAGTGCCCTGAGAGATGAGTTTTCTTAAATAAGAGATGATTTTTTCAAAAGCAATAATCCAGACTCCGGAAAATATGAAAGCATTGTGCAGATTTGCTAAAGACCGCTGCTTTACTCAGCACGTGTGAAAAATGCCCTCCTGCCTCTGGATGCCCCAAGCATCAATGAACGAGAAGCGTTGCTCTGCATGTGCTGGTGCATCCAGGAGCAGGTGAGAACGCCTGTGCGTTGGTAAGGAGGGATTCTGCGAGGGTGGTAATCTTGTCTTGTTTGTTCTCTCCAGTGCTACAACTGTGAAGAGGAGGCCATGTACCACTGCTGCTGGAACACTTCCTACTGCTCCATCAAGTGTCAGCAGGAGCACTGGCATGCCGAACACAAACGTACCTGCCGCAGAAAAAGATGAAAGAGTTATTCCTCCCCTAGAAAACCACCCCGATGATTGCTATTCTCAGACACAGCGGTTTTTGTTTCCAAGAAGCCAAAATTGTTTAGAATTTGCTTCCCATTTTGCACCAGCCTTTAAACACTTTTCGTAAAAGAAATTTTGCACAGTAATTTCAGTCTTCTGTTTAACGCTCCTCCAAAATTTTGTCAGCGAAATGAATTTAACATCTGTGGGAGCAGGTTACTTTAAATAATTTTAAACTAGAGGATTTGTTGCATTTTCAGCAAATTTTAAAACATTTTTAGGTTTTACAGAGATTTTAATCTTTAAAAACAGCAGATCTAAAAATAAAAAAATCATGCAAGTTTAACAAAAGGAACATTTAAAAGCTAGATCTGAATGTAAGAAGTATAGAACTGTTTCAGAAAAGCGAAGAATACTACCTTGATGTAACATTTATTTCTTAACCTTGTTGAGCTGGTTTTGTTCAGCTTAATTTTACTGTTTAAAGGCATTATCTATTGGTTATACCAGTGGGTACATGATTGAATTTAGGGAACAGGGTTGACACAGCAGGTGCTAGTCCTGCGTATTTTTTCTTAAATATTTCCCAACTGTGTTTTATTTTCATTATTTCTTTTCAATATATAACTTTTATAACAAAATATTAGCTTTGATCTTGTAGTTTAAAATCACAGGGAACTGGGATAATCTTTTACTGAGCTGGATCTTAGAGAAAAATGAGTATTTAAATTTTGAAGTTTGCACATTTCATCTTTGTCCTAACATGAGTGCTTGTAACAAGAATAAGAAAAGCCAAAAAACAAAAAAACAACTACCTTTATTCATACACGGAATTATGAGGCATACAAATTTCTTTATTGCGCCCCCCCTTCAGCCTCCCCAATCCAACGTCATTTGACTGCCTACGATCTGGTGTCACCTGGTCCATTGTAACTCGATAATAAAAGGAGAAAAATCACTTAAGTTTCACAGAAGCCGTTATGTTTGTAGTAATGGGTCATTGCCTAATAATGAGCTCCATCACTGTACTCAGAATGAAGAATAATGCATGTTAATTTTCTTGTATTAAAGATGCCGTGATTTGTAAAAAGTCTGTATTTTGCAGAATGTCTGGATTAAGAAGCATTGCCAATAGGAATGGATCGATAGTTGAAAAATGATTTTCTTTTTGTTTGTTTTATATATAGATATATGAATTGCATCCATGTTCAGAGACAATTTTTTAAATAGATGTAAAGCTTACTTAAATAGCTTTTCTTTTAAAGTGTCTCCGCATTTTAGTTTCTTTCAAAGATTGGTCTTAGACTAAGTCATATGCCCATTAATCATCCAGCTATTTTTTGAGAAGTTAGAGGAATAATTTGTAAATATTTATTTAGATCTTTGATATTTATTGAAAGCAATTACAAGATGGAACGATGGAAGCTGAAGAATCAGGAGGAAAGCCTTTAAAAAAGTTTTCTCTAGGATTTGTCAGGGTCATTGTAAAGATGAAAATATAACTAAGACTTCTGTGAACTACCACTGAAATCCTGATCTTTTTTACTTACAGTGGTGATATAAGTTAATTGACTAGATACTGCCAAATAATGCCCAATATGTTGCAGACATTAAGTGGTAAGTTGATTGGAAAAAATAGTAAGTAGACGGTAACTTGTATTACCACAGCTACATTATTGCCTGATGATAAATGTGTAATTAACTTTTGTCGCCTCTGTGTTGTGACTGTAAAACACTTCACAACTAAAAATCAATCTTGTTCGATTACTTTACAAGTTCCAAAACTTCGATCCACCCCTATGAAAGCAAGTTATTGTGGAAATATTTTTGGTGTAAAATCATTCCAGAATATGTAATATTTAACTGATAGCTGCATGAAAGTAAGATTCGTGTTACTTTGGCTTTTTTGTCTCTGTTGACACGGTTGCACATTTCCAAGTTACTACAGCGTGAAAACTGTGTGTTTTAAAGAAAAAAAAAACAAAACAAAAAAAAAAGATTGTGGCCTGGTTTTGTATAAGTTTTAGGTAAAATTACAATTGATTGTTTTAGGAATCATGATTTAAAATTAATTTTTCTGCAAATCATAAAGCTATATTAAAGTGTTGAGCTTAGCCACTATGCACATTGTAATTATTCATTGTGGCTGTCCAGTTTATGATGCATTCTGGCATTTTGTAAGCTGCTCTGACTAGCAATATATAGAGTCATTTAATGTGTTAACATTGGTTAATAAATGTATTTAAAAAAAGCCCTCTCTGGAAGCGTCTGGGTTGATTTTGGCCCCTTGTCCTGGCGCCTGTGGGTGGGCACGCGTACGGCTGCTGTCGACTTGTCCTCACCTGGAAGGAGCGGGGCGGCGGGTGGGGAAGCGATGCCTGAACTGGCAGGGGGCTGGCGGGGCCACGCAAGGGCTGGAGCATTGGCATGGCTCTCGGCACCAGAAGTGCATCTTTTCAGCCCGTTCGGGGCCAGCAGCCTCCGAGGGCTGTGCCCGTCGTGGTCTGGTTTAATGCCAGGGCCCGCGCTGCCGGCAGCCAGAGTGCGGGTGGCAGACCCCCTTCGCCCTGTGCATCCTCTCACCAGTGGCCCCACTCTGCCTCTTCCCTAACCCGGTCACCAACCCCGAGCCTGCGCCTGGTATCTACTTTGTTAATAATTTTATCTGCAGGGACTGAGAGGACTCCATGAATCCAGCTCCGGCCTGGACGGCGGCAGCGTTTCTCAGTGACGCAGCCCCGCGAAGCAGTCTCTCTCTCACTCACCTTGGAAGTCGGGCCGTGCTGCCGCCGAGGTGCCCGAGGGAGCGGAGGCCCGTGCTGGGGCTGCTGCCCACGGGGCATCGCCCACCGCCGCCCCAGAGAAGGGGCCACCTGGGGATGAGCCACCAGGGCAGGTTGTCCGGGAGCCCCGTTGTGACTTCAGGGCTGCAGGAGGGACGCTCTGGGAATTGGTTTCTCTGTGGCGGTTAAGAATTTCCCTGTGGGAATTAAGACCTAGCAAGACCTGCTAGTCCCGGAGGAGGGGGATAAAAAATTATATTTTAACTATTTAAAGATCCCTCAAAAGTCTCTTTTATTATTTTACTAGCCAAACTTTTCTGCTCTTACATGAGTCATAGCATTCTATGCAAGAGTGCAAACTTCATTCATTCATCGTGATGAAACGCGAGTAAACACAACGAACCAGCGTAGCGCCCGTATCGCACTGAGTCATTCATGCCGCAGCCAGGCAGCAAGGCAGGAGCCTCCCTCTCCGCCCCCCCTTCCACGAACGCAGTCAGCCCCCAGCACAGCACCGCTCACCAGCACCCCACTGGCAGAAATCCCCAGTGGAAACGCTCCCCCCTCCCTCCCCACGCGCGTTTGCCGGTGCAGGTGTCGCCGGCGGGGCTGGCGGGGGCACCAAACCTTAAATCCTTTGGAAGTGCCACGGCAGCTTCCCAACCCCGCTGCTTAACGCAGGTGCTCTGTGGCCTGCCGTACCCCAGCACGCGCCCCACGCTGGGCCCTGTCGCCGCCACCCCTGCAGAGCAGAGCAGAGCAGATTTGTCCTTGCCCTGCCCCAAAGCTGCACATCTCCTGCCACCAGGAATCTTAGTATGAGCAGGGTTTGCTCTGAGCTGCTGCGTCTTCACCACTGCAGACAGGGCTGTATCTTAGTGCTCCTAGAGCATCAGCCTTAAAGGCATTATTTGGGTTTTTATTGTTGGTATTTCCTATTTTTTGTCATTATTGTTGTTGTTATTATTATTGTTATTGTTATTATTATTATTACTCTAGCTATTACTTTATTTTGATAAGGAGCAGCAGTGGCTTCTGCCTCCTGCTTCCTTTAGGTGGAGTGAGCCGCCCAGCTGAGGGCTCCTTTGCCTTTCCAGATCTTACATGACCGAGTATGTGAACTATGTTTGGGATTTGTTGCCGGTAGTTAGGGGCTACCCGGCCAATTTTAGCCTCACTGACTGAGAGCACGTGTGCGATCTGTGCGTATGCTTCCCAAATGCTTTCATAAATCAAACTGGGGCGGGGGGGTATCAAAACCAGAAGGGCCCTTCTTGCATTGTTTCATGTTAAGGAAATTCAATTGCAAGTGGAAAGGTCCCTCCATTTGTGAGAATAATAGAGTGGTTTTGCTTTTAAGTGGAAGATGTTTATAGCTACTGTAAAAGGAAAAAAAACAACTACCTTTGACCTTCTGAAACCCTGAAAAAAGTCATATTTTATCTTAATAACACCTATTTCCAGACGTCAAAAGACTCAAAAGTACATTAGACTCTAAGTAATGGTCTTTAAAAAAAAGAAATGCTGGCTTCCTAAAGGTTCAAAATTGTAAAATAAGAAAGAGAACCCAGAGAAAGTTAAATTGCCCCTGCTGCTGCCCCAGGAGGCTTCAGGCATAGCACACAACGATGGAGGGGCTGAAATGAAATACAGCATCTGCTTTGCAGATAATTTTTACATAGAATGGGCCTAATAATTGAAGATCACACAGAAGAAAGGCCGGGAGAGCGAGAACAAGCCATGCTAAAAGGCAGAGCGATGTGTTTGTTTACGAAGCCACCGGCCAGTTTCTGTTAACTCCCTGGAAGTGCAAATTAAGCTGGCGTGAAGCTTCAATGGAAATAGGATTTGCCCCAGGGAGGTACCTAAAAATAAACTTGAGTTCTGCATAGAGAAGACACTGTGAAGCTGGTTATACAAAATGCTTTACTACTGTTTGGAAATGGACTTCTGCAGCAGAAAACAATGTTTATTAATAAAGCCAGAGCACTATTTTATTTTTAACTGCTTTGTTAATGGGAGAAGTATCTTTTGCGGCCAGCCACTGCAGGTGCTCAGGACCCCGCTGGCTGCTGCGGGGGGTCTCTGCCTCTCCTCCCTCGGGAGGCACGGGAAGGGCGCGTGGGAGCCAGCGCTGAGCCACCATCCCACCCCGCTTGGGCACAGCAATGCGCTTTTGTCCCTTGTAACAGGGCTTTCAAGGTGAAAAATGGCTTCGTTAAAAGCAAAAAGGGAATCGGTGCCTTGCACACAGCAGCTCTCGAAGGCCCTGTCATCAGGAAAGAGGGTTTTGCCTGGCTTGGGCCACCCACACACACCTTGGCTGATCAGAGCACCCCGTTAGCTGTCCCCGGCAGGAGGAATAAGAGCCGTTTCCATAAGAGCTGTGCGGGTCTGCGCACTCCCAGGAGGGAGCAAAACGAGGCGTCCAAACCCCAGCGGTGCGGGCAGGGAGCTCCTCTGCTGCCTGCGCTGCAGCTCAGCCCCCGCCAAGGAGCAACACCGGCTCCTTCCCGAAGAAAAAGCACGGCCAGGAGCTCTGCCGTGTGTGTCTTGTGCACTAGGGAGAGAATTTCTTTGGCTGACACAACACTTAAGCGGGTGACAGAGCCATTCCCTGCTTTTTCACCAGTCTGTAAAGACCATGAATGCAGGAAAGCCTTTTATTTTTCCTCTGAAGAAATGAAAGATGTGCAGCTCAGGAATGCAATTGCTTGCTATTTTTTCCTATGGACGCTGGAGCCAGCAACATTTTGATTCTGGGCTCCCTAATGTCAGCAGCCACTGCGGCAGCGAGCAAGCTGCTCCGTGCCAGCCAAGCCCTCGGGGATCGGTGCGGGATCCTGAGCCAGAGCCCAGGACCGCTCACCCCTTCTCACCAGCTGCACGGCCGCTGCATCTCTGTGCAATATTTGGATGGGTGCAACACTTGCAAAACAAGATCCCAAGCCTTGGAGTTTGTATTTCACTCTAGTCGGTGGGGTGATGTTGGGTTTTCAGAGCTGGGAAGGGGAGCAGGAGGCAGCCCAACCAGCCGGTCCCTGCCACAGGGCGCTGGACCTGTTCTGCAGTGCCATGCCGACACGATGGCGCGGCCACCGGCTCCCGCCGAGAAAGGTCTGAGCCACCTCAAGCTTGGCCCGGTGCAGGAGCCTCCTTTTGAAACCCATTGACAACAACAAGCATCAACTGCTGCAGGAAAGGCCCGGCAGGGAACGAGCAGCCAGGACTTCACGCTTAGGAGCTGCAGAGCTCCCTGAACTCCTCACCAGCCTGGCAGAACCCAGCCTGCCACAACGCAGCCTGCCCCCCCCGCCCTTGCAAGCTGCCTGCTACGGCCCAGCCTGCGCCTGCAGCAAGCCCTCCCAGACCATGGCACGGCTGCTGGCGCGGCAGTCCCGGGGTCCACTGAGGAACTACACCCGCCCGCACCTCGAAAACGATCAGTGCCACCCCCCCCCAGATCCCTGCTCACTGCCTTTGCGTGACAGGCCGTAGGGAAAGCTTACCCATGGTGCCCATGCAGACCCTTCAGGGTGAGTTCCATCTTCTGGCAGGGGTTTCTCGACACCCGTGCCCAAAGCCTTTCTATTGAGCAGAAGGCTCCCAGGAGTACATTCTCTGTACAGAATCACCTGCAGAGATACAACCTATTTACAGGCTTTTCTGGTAACAGCTCGGTCAGAATTTGCTGATTCTTCACCTGATCTTGATCTCTGGTCAGGGCCTCCCTGGGCAGAGGGAGCGTTTCCATCTCTCCCACCTACCACAATCACCATTTGGCGCAGCAAAGCAGTGTCCGGAGTTCCCTGTCCCGCAACAGCCCTTGTTTTAAAAAAAAAAAAAAAAAAAAGGTTGAATTTTGATTTACAAACTCATTTCTATACACTAGTGCTCAGCGCCTCAGAGCAGAAATTGTCGTGACATTTTTATGCTGGTTTGAGGTCCTCCAGCTTGTTGACTGATTGAGTACCCAAGCCTTGAGAGCTCCTGAAGCTTGGAGGAACTTTGCTAAACAGCAGCTGCTATGGCTGAAATTCAAAGCAATGTGTCAGCAGTGCTTGGAGGAGGAGGAGGCAGAGGAGCAAGAGGAGGAGGAGGAGGAGGAGGAGGAGGAGGAGGAGGAGGAGGAGGAAGAGGAGGAGGAAGAGGAGGAGGGCATTTTCAGTTGCCCATCCAGAAGTTGCAGCAGGAAGACGGGCTGGCAGTTTGGTACGTGGGTGAGATCTGTCCTTCTGCATGTTGGCACCGTAGAGCTTTGTAACAAAGTCGCTTTACGACACAACGGCAGTCCCTGGGGACTCCGCTTGCGCGGGATGCGTGGCTCAGCTGTAGGCTTCAAGACACCCATCAGGACATTCCTGAGCGCCTGTCACAAGGGCCAACTCTGTAATCTCTATTACCGTGACTTCACTAGGGCTGACTGGATAAAAGAAGTGCAGAAGGGAGTAACCATGGGATTAGGGGCAGGGGAGGGACTTTCTTTGCTTTGACTTTCTTTTATCCTCTACTTTTTAATTTTTCTTAGCAACCTCTTAATCCATGGTTTGGTTGGCTTGCTCCTGTGTTCAGAGCAGGAACGTGCTTGTGCAAAGGCACTCAGAAAGAGCAGGGGAAGTTCTCCGAAGGTTTTCTGTGGAGCAAGCACTGCCCTGAAGGGAATTTCAGCCAAATTTCTTACCATTTACTGAAATTCATCTCACGATCACACCCTTAAGACCTCAAAGGTCATGGGCGACTCCATTGGTGCCGCAAAGCGGGGCTCCTCACCTAATGGGGGTGCTCCTACAGCCCGGCCTTGCCCCATGCACTGGGGTGCAGGGTATCCGCTCCACGTCAGCCAAGCGGGACTGATCGTGCCCAGCTTCGGAAGAGCCCTCCGAGATGCCTGCGTACTTCCTAAGGGGAACTGTATGGGCACAGCGAGAAAGCAGCATAACTCCTGCCGCTCTTTAAGGACCCTAATGAAAATGCTCTCCCTTTGAGATAGAGTCAGTCCTTACTTACGCAAAAAAATAATCCTCCTGTGGATTTCAGGAAAGTATCCGAAACCAAACGTTTGTGAGAGGCATCCTAGAAATGTTAATGAGCACATGTGTCTGCAATGGAAAGTTTAATTCCTTTCTGTCTCTTTGGCCACTGGTTTCTTTTGGCAGTTGTTGGCTCAAACTCTTGTCTTCCTCTGCTCGGTGAATGCTGGCCATGCCATACTCCCCTCCTGACCTTGCTTCAGGGAAATACTGTTTTCTTCTTGCATGCAGCTGCTTTTCTTACCCTAGTCTTCTCTCAGCGCTTCTCTGCTTCAGTCCTGCCTTTTCCTTCATACAGACCTGGGCTTTTTTTTTTAGTTTCCTGACCTTTTCGGGTTGGGCTAACCTCTGTCCTTGTCTTGCACCACGTCTGTGCTCCTGCCTCCATACATTTCTTCTCTTGGGTCTTACCCCGAAGCCCCTTGGCCAAGTTCAGCAGGTGGTCGGCAGTTCATCCAAGCCCCCGGATGGAATGGGGGGGCTAAGGCTAAGCCCTGCATTACCCCCCACAATGCAGGGCCGTGTGTCCCAGCACCTGGAGCTCCCCGATTTGAAATGGGCTCACCTAGGTCAGAAAATTAAAATGCAGGCCCCTAAAATTCGGTGCCTGATAGCACTGGGTTAGATAGATAGTCTCAATTGCTTGATCCTTATCTCCAGATACACGATCTTCTCTTTTCTGGCCTTACCTCCCTTCTACGCCAAATGCTCTTCCTAAACCTGCCCCTCATTGATGGCTTCCTCCACCGGTGTCCTCTTCAGCAGCGATGGCTCAGCACAGCTCTTCTCTCCATGCCTCTCCCCACCATGGCCAAACCTTTCCCAGACACTGCCACTCTCACTGGAAGCCCTTCCCTGTCGTGCTGCTTCCACCGGCTTCGTCCCCTCCTTCAGCCCCCTCCACAGGACACCCCCTGCCGTGAAGCCTCTCATCGTTAATCTACCAAAGCATGAAATCAAAGCAAGATCAACTTTGTGCCTTTAGGATCAGCCCATTAACTGGCCATAGACGTAAAACATTTTGCAATCATTTTAAAAATTATTATTAGTTGTGTTGTTGGATCCCTGGGGCAAAGACTGGTTTCTTTCTGCGGGTGGATCATACAGAAGACAACAGGGCTTTGGCATTTAAGAAATCTTGGCCATGAAGACCAGAAAGAGGTACAAGAGTGCTCCTGTACTGATTTTGACTGGTGTGACACAGTACAACCTGCTTAGGCCATCAGTCTATGGCTGACCTTCAATGCCGTGCAGTTTCCAGCATCAGGACGCACGCCAACACTGTATAGAAATGGGCTGATGCTGGTTTGCTGGGTGAGAAGGGGAGAGCCGCTGTTTCTAAGATGTTGACCTCAGTGAGGTACAGCACAAATGAGGCAAGATTTCAGAGGATTTTTGGACCAGCTTTAAAGTGATACCCCTCAAAAGAGAACAGGAAAACCCTGGGAAGGAAAGCCTGTTTATCTAAATCATGGCATGGTGAGAGCTTTTGGGAAGGCGGGCTGCCAAATGAAGCACTCCTGATACCAAAAAATAGCTCAGGTTAAGCTTTTAAATTTTATCCCCAAATGAAGTGATTCATTTCTACATTCAGAATGTAGAATCTGGTTACATTTTTTTTTTCCCTCCTCAAATCTCAGCCAGTTTTAAGCAAAAAGTTCTTCTATTAAAACAAACAAAAAATGCAGAATCAGGGTTGGCGCTTGCCCTGGGGACCGCGGCGCCCATCCCCGCTGGGATGACCTTCCCGGGCTTCCCCTCTCCCCCCGCCAGCGCCCAGCCCCGGCCCCCACACCAGCGGCTCGCCCCGCGCAGAAGCCGCAGCGGGATTCGTATCCCCAGGGTTGCAGGGAGGGGTCTGCGACCGCTCAGGCTGACGGCAAAAAGCGGTGGTGGAGAAAGCCAGAAGTTCCCCCAAACCCATCTCTCCTGCGATTCCGTTCGCGAGGTGACCAGTGAGAATTTGTTGTTGATCTCTGTGCATGTCCCTCCCTCCCTCTGTAATGATAATGCTGCATAAAGCAAATTTTCGTGTTGAAAACCACACACAAAAAGCTGCAAGGTCTTTTATCAAGCTTTTTTCCAGTTCTTACCTTGTTAGCATCAACCTGATAATGAATAAATTATACTGTTCTTATTGTGCATGAAATTATTCTTCTATCCCTACTAAATTTTTTTTTGTTGAGCTTCCCCACCAGCTTTTCAGCGCTATAGCCACCATTTGCCAAAATAATTTGTAAGATGTGTACTTTTGACCTTTTAAAAATCCTCCTCATCATGAGCACAAAACATCAAAACCCTTTCCGTTTTTATAAAACGATTCATAAAATTGCATGAGGAACTACTTGCTGTTCTGTCGTCCTCTTCCTTCTGCCGCCCGTAACTCACCCTCGCCCTCCCACAATTTTTCAGTTGCACTCTTTGCTCTGGAAAACTGGGGAAAAATGGGTCCTCTAACCTGCACCCGCCTCTTGGGATGAGCAACCTGAAGTCGGAGCCATTGGAGACAGCATTTGTACCTTGAACTTCTCAGCTGGGCCACCAAAGAAACAAGGACTCAGAATTTCACCCTCTGAAATCACATTTGGAAAATCAGAGCTAGGGCCAAAACCCTTCTCCGAGGCCGCTGCTGCTCAGCGGCCGGGAGCCGGCTCTGCCGTCAGGGTGTTTGTGGCAAGGCCCAATGGAAACAGGCAGATCACGTCTCCTAGGGGTTTCATCCGGTCGCCCACGGCTTCTGAATTGCTGCGGGGGTTCTGGCCCCACGTGTGACCAAGCAGTGAGCCGTGTTACCTCCACTGGCAGAAAAGCCCCAGCAGAGACCGAACACCTGGGTCAATAACGTAAGCGACTGATGAGCAGTATGCCGGTACCAAGACCTTGCAACAAAAGTGATAAGTGACAAATTGGAGGAGTTTTACAGTACTAATGCTTGTTATTGCTTCTCACAAAATGTTACCAAGCTTACAATAATCTTTACACTTTCAGCAAAAATGTGAACAGTATATTTGAATATATTAAAAAGAATTAAAAAAACATTTCACAAAAAACATTTGTTGCCATATGAAAGTCTTTCAGCAATAAATGCCCACACCAGTATTTAAACATTGTTAAAAGTATAATGATTTGTACTAATAAATTATGCAACAAGAGAGGTAAACAAAATAAAATTACAGTATAGCTCTCCGTGTTCCTCCACCGAGCGTCCACAGCTCTCGGAAGCTCCATTTTAGATGACTAATTAAGAAACCGATATTTTCAGAGCAACAAAAATAAAAGCTTTTATTTGTTCATTTGAATATAAAACAGGCGTTATCACAGATGTACAAAGCGTACTGGTGGTTTAACATACAAGAAGGTTGCTGTCCTTTGCACATAAAAATTTTTGTTTGAAACTGTGATTGGCTGAGTTACATGAATTTCTCTAACCAGTCACCACACTCTATGAAATAACGCTGCTAACATTCAACTGATAAAAGGGACAGTCTTCCCTTGGGTAAAGTGTCAAGCAGGATTAAATATATATAATAAACAAGCACCATGAGGAATCTGCTCCTGTTTGATTAGTTTTGTGTTTAAATGTTCATTGTGTACCCTCTTTTTTTGTGCATGTGCATCAAGTTGATTACATGGTTTTGTCTGACTCCAAAAGCACAAGGTCACAAGACAAACATTTTATACATTCTCATGAATGGTTTATCTACAGTACAATTTCTAATACAGAACAATCCTTCTTTATTGCTCAGTCTGATGGTGCTTAAATGTTTCCTTCCTTTTGCTTGCACAACAAAACCAGAAACTCAGTTTATCATTTCTCTTAACTCAGGATTTAACAACCACGGATGACAGGTTGCAGAAGAGAGCTGTTACTAACTGCGTTTCACAACTGCATTGCAGTTCTTTTATTCTCTACGAATGCAAAGTTGACTTCGTGAAGGTTAAAGTGATGCTTTGAACGACAGCGAGATTTGTTTTGCAGTACTGAGATCAGCGATAGCAGGACTTCACAAGTTAGTTCACACACTGCAATTATGTTTGTAATCAATCAACATCTTGTCTGAAACCTTACAACAACTTGCCATTAAGAACAGATTTTATTCTTTTTAGGGAGCAGAAAATGAATCTGACAAAATATAGGATTGGTCTGCAGAGCATGAACAGGGCTATTCACAGGACGGTGAAGGCGGAAAGGATGGCCTGAAAGAAAACGCGTCTGACGTGGCAAGATGCTCTGTACTGTACATGCAGACTACAACGTCCCTACCTTTTAAAAAGATTTTAAACACCCAGCATTGAGACTCCCTTATACGTGATATAAACATGATTACATTTGCCCTGCAACAACCTTCGTCATGCATATCCGGTAATGAGAGCCAGCACAGGAACGGCGTTTGGGACAATAAGAAAAGCATTCTTGGACTGCAGCTGGTAAATCCCACTCTGGATCACAAACAGGTCAATTCAGTTACACCACAGGAAGGAAGGGGAGGGTTTTAAAAAAAGGGGCAGGGGCTGCAAGGAAGACAACAGAACTGGGGAATCAAACCTCTCTTGTATCCAAAGGTAGTAAAATGAAGGCAGCTGTGATGCATGTTTTCCTACTCTTCTCCCACGATGGCCTCAGATCGGAGGCCGCGGGACTCCTCCGTTCTTTGAACAGGCAGATGGGTTCCTCTGATGTTTTAATGCGTTCAGGGACTAGTTAGCAGATGCACAATTCGTGCCGAATCGGTTGTAGTGACTGTACGCTCCGCTCTGTTAAGGAATAAATTAAAGACCATCGAAACAATCGTTTCCTGTAAATGTAAACTGGATGCATTGGCCACCGAGCTACGTGTCCTAGCTGAGAGGCAAACCGATAACTCTGTGCAAATAACCCCAAAACTTTTCCTTATAGCAATAAAAACACCAACTAAAACAATGAAAAAAATTGTGCAACAAAGTTCTGCAGCTAGACAACAGTGCTATTCCTCAACCTGCCTTTTCTACGTCTAACAAGTGTATGCACATGCCAGCACGAATATTTATTGTTGCCTCCATGGCAAAGAAAAGAAAATTATTGTAGTGCATTTTTAGTCTTAAATTCATTCACTGCCTTAAAGGCAGCAATAATTCCACTTGCTGGTATCTAGAGGATTCTTTTCGACAGGGATACTTAGCAATCCAGGATTGCTTTTTTTTCCAAAAATTTGTGAGTAACATTTGATTATCTACAGTGGGAGACACCATGCAAGTGACAAGTACTGCATTTTAAACTTTAAAATCTTTTGTCATTAGTGAATTTATATTTCATATATATATATTTGATGTGATACTATCCACTCAAGATAATACAACACTTTGTTTTTATATTAGCAAACATTTCAAGACTTTAATATTCTTGAATGTTTTTTCTCTTTTATACTTCTAAAGAGATCAAAATAAATTAAACGTTTTGTACATAATTACAGAAGAAGTAGTTAACTTATTTTATCTTTTTAGTTTAGTACAAAGATATTTGCAAGTTCATTGCCGAAATACACCTTATTTATAAATTTCTTCCATTCTAATGCTAACAGCAAAGGCTCTCTGGCCTTTGGGCTTTCAGCATCTCCGACAGAAAGCTGCAAGATTTCTAATTGAAAGGTGCTACTTTGGGTATTCTCCTCGTACCACTACATAGTTTCCTAAGATGTGGGATCTAAAATGGCTTACGTTAGTAACGGATCTGTATTCATCAGCTTTTATGACATATTAAAACAAATGACAAAAACAATTATTTGTATTAGTATGCAAATTGTTTTAAAAGAATCCATTTGGAGGGCAGAATAAAAAAAAAAATCTACTTCAGCTTACTTAATGTAAAATACAAGCCACATTTACTCAAAAAGCAGTATTGTCCAATAAGCAAAAAGAAAAAAGTTTAAAATGGGCTTTTCCAACACACTGAAGGGCCTCACCCCATAGTCCTTCTTTTCTAAAATTTAGTGGTAAAAGAAAACATTTCACATTTTATTTCCTGCCAATCGTGACTGCTTTGAAAAGTCATAATAGAAACAGTTCCATTCTGATGAGTGTCAGCATCTTATCTGCACACTTTTTTAGTGGACACCAAAAAATTTTATACATCTATAGTAAAGTCCATGGAAGCTTTAAGGTACAAGACTACATGTTGTAGGCCACATAGATGGGATCTAGCTGGTCTGCCAAAAATCCATCTCGTAGGTGCATACGTTGTTTCTCTCCACGGGAGTTGATAGGAATTACACCAATGTCCACAACCACCACCACCCCTACAATCAGATAGTGTTCCTCCAGGACCACGTTGGTGACCAAAGGAACCAGGTCCAAAGCTTCTTGCTCCGATCCATCCAGCTCAACTACAACGACTAATAAATTTGTCCAGGTAAACACCGCACTGGAACGAAACAAAAAATAATATTAGTGATGTTTTTTTTTTTTTTACCCATTTTATTTTTTACCCTTTTCATTCCACCTTGGTTACCTTTTGTTTCAACTCCTAGGGCTCCTTCTGTATGCTCACTGCAAAGCCTAAGTAGCAAGAGAGAACAAGTCTGCACGCAGGGGCAGAAGAACAGCCCCGCTAGCTCTCACTTTAATATTGCTGCAATACTAAGTATTGGGCTAAACTTTACAGAAACTCGAGTCTAATCCTTGCCATCATGTAAGGAGGTAGTAAGACAACGTGCGGCTCCTTCTGAAGCCAGAGAACTGTCACAGCACTGCTGTGTTCATGAAGGCATGCATGAGCAATGTGTGGGTGGAGGTATCTTCTCTGGGCTTTTTTGAAGAGCAGCCCAGAAGAGCAAAGGAGGTTAAAAGAAAAGGCACCAAAAGGAACAGCAGGAACATAGTCCGAGCTGAAAGATCTTTGGGATAAACTCGCCTAGTGAAGGGGTGCGGAGCCCTGGGGACGTTTGCATGGCATACTGCAGGCTGCACAGATGTCCCCGGGCGGCCGGGGAGGGGGATCTCACTTGCACGGTGTGAGGCTAACATGGCTACGTGCCTTCTGGACTGGGCTGGCTGCTGTCCAGGCAGGTCAGAGCTCAGCACAAAAGAGCTGCAATTCTTCTGGACCAATTGGTTTATACAGAAATAAGCAGTGTCTCCATCTGTTTTATTTCGGCTGTGTTTTATTTCTGTTGGGTTTAAGGGGACAGGAGTTTTTACATTCCTTATTAACAGGTGAGATGGTCAGGGGAACACCATTACCACCAGTATCTCCTCTTTACTAAAAGAACTTTGGAAGACTCCAAAATGTTGGTTAAGCCCTTGAGCCGAAGCAGGTAAATTTTGGTTTCTGCTATTGTACATCTTTTGTGGCTAAGGATAATGCATTTATCCTTCCAAACGGAGGCTGGGAGGGTATGAAAGTCTGGTGTATGCTTCCCTCCATCCTCCTCCCTACCTCTCAAATGTCTCCAAAGCCTCTGAAGTCTCCCAGGAGGTCAGCAGGACTGAGGCTCCACAAAGAGCAATCTCATTCTTCCTTGCAGGTGTTTAAGACACAGATGATGGTTATTTCATCCTCTAACTTATTCCATAGCATAAATAATAATATTCTACACATGTAACTCATACATCAAGCCCTGTACTTTACCCTCCTTTACCTTATAAAATCAGGGGATAATTTCTCAGAACTGTCTTGAGCATAACCATCTGAAAGTTAGAATATATTATGTATATAAGCCAACTTCAAAAAGAGCTACTTACCCTAAGGTCAACGCTTGATTGAGACAGAAGTGCCCTGTTTTAGTCTACTAAGACAATTCTGAAAATCCCTGTACTTTGGAAACATGTCTTACTTTGCCCAAAAGTTAGCTATGAAAATGTGCTCTATGTTGATGCTTAACAGAATGGATTTTAGGAGAAAAGTACTTACTATTAAAAAAAATAAATTCATTTTCAGATCCTGCCAAAGTACTATTTGATTGAATTCTTATGTGCTTATTGATCTGGAAAACTAATGGGCAGCCAAAGCAAGGCTGTGCAGGCTCCTTTTGACTTAGTACTGCTACGAAATTAATTTTAATTTGTAATTATGTTTTCACAGACATTCTAGTAAGTTTTGATTGATGCTGAATATTAATAAAGTGAAGTATCAGTCTGCACAGGTGACCATCTCCAGAGAGGCCCTAGAATTTTTATGGATTGCTGTACAACCGTCTCTCTTAGTATTATATATATTTTAACAAAAAAGCCTGAGGAGGTTTTATTAAAATATAAGTTAGCACTTGAAACCATGCCTTAAACCTACTGCTAGCTTGTTCCTTGGGAAAGCAATTAATGGCAAGATTCAGGAGCAGGTCCCCAAAACATGGCTTAAGAGAAGTTAGTTTGTCTGAGTTCAGAAGACTGATTTCCAAAACCTTCATGAAGTTTCTTTTAGGTCCTAGAGCCACTGGTACTCCTAAGAGGGCTTCAATTTAATTTAAAACTAATTTCATATGTCATGATTCTAACTCACTGGTGACCGCTGTAAGTAAAAGGAAATACTGCCCTTTATGTTCTCATCCATTGAGATGAAGATATATTGGCCAGCATGTATCACTTAGGAACACGCTAACTTTCTAGCCCTGATGAACCAAAAAAAAAGCCAAACAAAAACCTAGGGACCCAGGAAGGCTGCACTTTCTCAAGAAATTACAGAGCCACACCCAACAGATGCAACACTGAGCTGGGAACGGCCCCTCCTGCTGCTTCCATCCCACCAAACGCTTCAGGAAAAGCAAGGAAGCTGTTGAAACGCCTCCAGAGAAAGAGGCCCATAATGGTTTTCTTCTCCACATATCTTGTGTAGCTTTACCTATTTGTCACTATGCAGAAAGAGAAAACCACTTCTTAGCAAATTCCAGGCAGCTATGTTCTGTTCCTCTTTCAAGGCTTTGAAGTTTAAATGAGTCAACAATGTGCTTTAATTAAAACACATACACATACATTATTTCTCAAAATACTCTGCAGTATTAAAAACACTTTCAAAAATGCCTGGTGTAGTTATACATCACAGTAAAAACAGACTATGCCACTCTCTTGCTTGTTATGTATTGAGACATGGGAGGCCCAGAGTCAGAGGTTGTTGATTTTGTGCTAAAATTTCTTAAAAGACAAGAATAATTTTAAATGACCTTTTAGATCTGATCCTCAATGACAGAAGTTGCACAGCAGGATCACATGTCAATCAACAAGTCACCACTTTCCTCAATAGTGTCAAACGTTACAAAATGAGCACGTGTTTCTTGGAAGCTGAGGCTATTTTTACAATCTATCGACTGGACATACCCAGTACCTTTGGTTTGCAACAGGTATCGATGCAGTTAAATCCTTAATGGGTCACTGCAACCGAAACAACAGTGGCCTCCAACAAGAACAGAGGCTCATGCCTCCGTCCAAAGGCAGGCATATACAAAGTATATACAAAAAGAAAGATTTAACTGGCTATTGCATAGTCAAGGGGTGTTTCACAAAGACAAGAGGAGGATTGCTAAGAGAAACTGAAAGAGAACTTAAGTCAAGGACAGTCAGGACTAGGACTATGGATGAAAACTCCATGATGGTGGCTTGAGAGCGCTATTAGGCAGAGCACTGGTTAGGAAGATGCTGGGAACTGTGAGCAAACCAGATGATGTTGCTCTGATCTACTGTGTGTCCATTTTCTGCAGGGACCACGAGAGAAACATTGAACTCATCAGCGATCTCTCTTCTTTGAGGAAAAAACAACCCTGAAGACTTTCAATTTTGGCCTTTGGGCAAAGGGTAGGAATAGTACAGCGTGTTTTCTGGTATCTCACTCATGTGCCTTGGACATTATCACCCAACTACTGGGAAGAGTTAAAGCACTGAGAATTATTTGCATGTACTTCTGCCTTCTTGCAGAAATTCAGTGGCCTTTTCCTTCGGTCCTCCCAGCTTACCCTAACTGTTTTTCAGTTACCACTATCCCACTCAGGATTTCCATGATAATGGAAGGAAAAGGATCCTCGAAGGAAAAGGATCCTCAAAGGTCTTGAAAAAAGGAACATAATTTAAGCATTTTTGGCCACTGAAACCCCTGATGACCATTTCTGCAGTGTGATGTGGCTACTTCATTCACTGCCCATGAGCAGTGAACTTTCAGAACACACAAATCTCTGACGAACAAGTACTGCCGAACACATTGATTTATGTATCTGTGGCCATCCTATAATAGAGCTGTCCCTAAATAGCTTGATCTAAAAACTTCCCATCCGCTGCTGATACTGATCTGACACATTTTCAAGGAGAATTTCACAGCATCCTTAAAGTGTTCACGCTGGTCTGTGTGAGGACACAGAATCTGCCAGCCTGTGTAATGGCTAGCTGGCACAAGACCATACCAGCAGTGGCGATGCTCTAGGGAGGAGGCAATAAGGCAAAACCTCAGTTACAGTCAACCAAGCAATTAACTGCCTTAATTTTAACAGATATTTAAGAAAAAAGCAGGGTGTTTTGACTAAAGAAACCAGTCTGGTTGCTGTGCTTCATTATTAAGTTTACTGCTCCAGGCCACACCTTTGCAGCCAGGACCGAAAAGAAAAATGGAGAGTCACGTCTTATACTCACTAAATTGCTCTAGCTGTTGCGACAGGTTCGTTTTGGTTGAAAGGAGAAGAGCTGCGCTGAGGTTATATCAAAACAAAACAACTACCTGACTCAGTCTGCTGATGCAAGAATAATGAAAAGCAATTTATTCTCATGTCGGCCTCAAGAAATGATTACCTGCTGTGTGCATTTGATGATGCGATACATTGATTAAGACAACATCATTATTAACTCCTTGATGTACTGCTTCAATTTCCATTGTGACCTTGATTTGATCACTGCTTGATTTATTAACAGTGTGTTCACTAATAAAGTTTATTAGTGTGTCCATTTATTTGAAATGTTTGCTCGCTTACTCCTTCTAATAACAACACTCCTAAAGCTCGCACTCATACCAGTTTGCTTTTCCTGGTTAGAATATAAATCTCCAACTCCAAGACACAGCTACTGACCTACCTGAGAGCTGCTTGGCTTTCTCAAATTAAAAGTTTAATCTTTCACTTGTACTTAAAACCACACAGAAAAAAGAAACATATTGAATGATCTTAGCAGAAAACAGTCCTTCCTGATTAAAACTGTTTGTGGAAAGTTTCATCCTAAGGACATATTTACAGCTGGGTTATAAATCCTGTGACCATCCTGACAGGCCATTTCCTCGATCAATTGCAATATCCAAGCAAAATCCCCAGACATTATAGATATTTCAGCTTTATATAAGGGCCCCGGTGTTATATAATCCTTACCATTCTGTGATGCTCTTGTGTGCTCTAATTACAGAGGTTTCAATATCGATCGGATGGTATCTCATCCCTCGTAACTCCATGGCTTCATCTAATGCACCCACAACATAAAGTGCATCATGGCGTTCTGGTTGTAAGGAAAAAAATATAAATGATCCTGTTCTCCAGCACATTAAATTACAAAAATGTTCACATTAATAAATAAGTAAAATAAGTATAACACTTATACGTTATCCTCGAATTTCTGAAACCCTAAAGCGATTTCCGAACTAATGAGAATTTTCCACTACTGGAGTGCAATGCAGAGCAGAAAGCAGAAGAAAGGAAGGCAGGAACACTATTCCCATTTGAAGAAGAGAAAGGTAGAAGTCTTTATCCAAAGACAGCAGCATAAATTCCTGTTTTTCTCCCAGGCTGATGCAGAATAGACTCATTCTTTTCTAAGGCACTCTAAATAGACAATAAGCTCCTTGTTTTTCTCTCTTTCTTTTGAAAGAGAAAGGATGGATCTGACCCTAACAGTATGGATGATGTTCTTCCAGTAGCTTTGAGATGGTCAGTACTGATGCTTAAGGTGTATTAGAAAGGTGTTTATCAATAAACTAGAAATACGTGCTACGTGCCAGATAGCAAATTGCTCATTCAGACAAATGGCAAGCTCTGGAGCATAATGCTCTTATAGTACTAATTTTTACTGGCTAAAGAAACAAATGAGGCTGAAATGACACTTTTAAAACGACATTAGGCTGATAATAAATGACTGCATGTTATCCATAAAGAAATAATATTCCCTAACAGACTTAAAAGCAGATAACTGGCTCTTTTTACATTAATTTAGATAGTGGCACAGTGGTAGTGTAACGGCAATGTAGCCTCTACCAGTAATAAAGGGCAGAGAACTTTCTGCACTGGGAGCTAAAAGTGGGAAGAGAACGGAGACTTAGCAACTCTTTGCCACGAGAAGATTTAAGCTATTTGGCTGCTTAAGTTGCAATATCCTCAGAGAATCCTGAATTTTCTCAAGGCTGGGCTATCATTATGAAATGAAAAAAGCCTGCGCAACTGCAAGTAAATCTCTTCAGGAAGATGCTAACATAAGGACATGAGCAGCAGTTGTAATCCACAGTGATTACTAAAATGCTTTCAGATTTGATGAATTCACTCTTTGGCTGAAGAGTGGCTCTTCTAATTGCACTGACACCGGGGCCCTGAGATCACTCCTGGAGGTGCTCCCAGCATTGCTAGAAACCATACTTTGCCAACAGCCTTGACTGCCACCTCAGCCAGCCGCCGCTCATGGCACGTGCTCTGCAAAAATCACAGGAAAGTAACGTTTTCCCAAGCAGAGACTTTGTGTGCCTGGCAGTGCTGGTTTGCTTACATGTGTACACGAGATAAGGAATGTCATAAAAACAAGTAATGAAATCCTGTACCTTCCCGACAGAAATCTAAACACCCCGTAGCTTCTCCTGCAGGCTACTGCTTGTTTTACATTTCAGTAGCCATCCCTGCAGGTTTCAAAACAGGGAAATTTGAGGAATTTTGACAGCTTCTGTAAATAAGTTTGTAACAGAGGACTTATCAAAGAAGGTGGTCATCACAGGAGGGACAGGGCTCAGACTCATGACAAGGCTTTTTCTGTCTGCACGAATGCATTCCTGCAGATAGGACTGCAAGAGCAAATGATGGCATTTTAAGCTGCATTTCATATTTTTCAAGCTGAAGCACTTGGCACATTAACAGTGCCAACAAGCCACTGGTGGAGGGGATTTATAGCACCTGAGGTACAGCAAAGGAAAAGCGACTGCTTCAGCAGGGAAATCTCGCCCTCTGTTTCATTTTCTGATTATTTTAACTAAGGCTTTTTTGCCATTCTGCAGGTTTCACAGATTGAACACATCAAGTAATGCAGGCCAAGAGACACGGTGCCAGCCTCAAAATAATCCAAATTACATGCATAGGCCTAGATGATGAGAACCCTCTTACCTCCGTTTGCATCTGTGAGTTCTGTTCTTCTCAGGAACCCCAGATAGCCAGTTCGAGCCCAAATAGTCTGTGTGTCTCCAAAGCTGAGTCTTGAATTAAAATGATCTGATTGCAAAGATTCATCTCCATAGATGGTAAAATATCCACTGGCATTGTGAGTGCTGTGAACCCATATCTAAGTTAAAAGCAATTATACTGGTATTAATTAAAGTAGCTTTCCAGAATGAAGCATTATTGAAAATTCTTGATGTAAATATTTTTAGTCATAGCTAGATAATACTATAATGCCTTTTAACGCTGTTTCTGAACCTGTGACTGACGCAGTTTTAGGCACAGAGACCCCAATCTAACCTCGCTCAAGTCGGAGTGCAGATCTGAGCCGTGCCTGGGGCAGAGGGACGCTGGACTCATGGCTGCGGGGACACCTGCCTTGCAGCCCTCTGGCCCCAGGTTAGCCAAAGACCTCCACAGCCTCCCTGAACGGCTCCGCTAGCTCTGAGGTCTGCTTGGTTATGGCAATTTTCAGAAGAGCCTATACACCAGTGCTCTTTCCACAGTCCCCCGCTCACGGTTCAGTGTATTCACTCCAGCAGGGCATCCTCCGTGAACACCAGACAGACAGATTATTTTAAAGGGTGAGACCAGGGACCTTCACCTATGGAGAAGGATTCATTTCATCTAACTCAAGGCATCATGGAAATTTTTACGATTTCATAGTAATGAAATCTTAGAGATGAATCTCACAAATTAGATTGTAGTTTTAATTATGACTAAGCAAATTCTTCATTTTGTTAATTAGATCTTTAATTGCTCATTGAAAATAACTTTTTTTTTCTCTCTCTAGAAACATAAAATAAATTGGAAAAACATATAGCCTTGCTCATCTCAGCTAATGAGAGTACTTCAGTGCGTTGAAGCACAATGATTATAAAGAGAATAGCACTAGAAAACCATCTAGCTGAAATTAGACTAACCAATAAACTTATTTTTTCCTGTAAGTTTCCATCAGAATTAGTGAAGCACCAAGTAGAAAATACAGTTAGAAAAAGCAGATTTTTTTCAATTTTTTAACAAACTCGAGCTATTTTTAGTATTTATCAAGTATGTTACTAACAATTTCAATAATGATACAAATATCATGCTACACACTAAGATCTGTAGAATTCACAATTTTCTCGACTGGGCATTTGATAAGATGTATTAGAGGAAACCACTGGCAAACACGATGATAGCTTTTTATCTCTGCAATTTAGTTCAGAGCGTACAGAGGTTAAGTTTTCATGACTCACCTCACCAAGATGAGAATCTCCTAAGGGTCCCTTTGTTTCTGGATTAGCAATAATGATACGTACTCCTGGGAGGATCTATTGAAAGAAAACATGAGGCAGTAAGAAAGCAGATACCAGCTTATGCAATCATATGCTGACTCTTTGTCCCCAAAAAACTTTCATTAGAAACTAGAAGAAATCCTTGAAAAGTTAAAGTAGACTTATAACATAAAAAATTAAAATAGCCCATAGATGTAATAAATTCTGAGATAACTGGGAAATGCTACAAAACCTCTTCTCTTTGTGAAAGCTGTTCCATCATTAAAAACTCCTCAGAAATCAAATGTTCAACTACGATACAAAAATCCTACCAAATGGCCCAAGTCTCTCTGAGAGTATATACTTGAATAGAAAAAAAAAAACAAACCAAACACTGGCCACATGAAACTTTGGCCTGAAACAAAAAGAAAGCCAGAGGCACCATGCAATCTCCCCAGAATGAGGCCCTGCCAATGACTTCATGTAATGGACATTCAGCCACTACAGAGGTGGGCAGATGTTGAACCCTAAAATAGAAAAAGGAGCATCCTCTGTCCGTGTTTCCAAAGTTATGGTTAGGAAGCTTGACATGAGCATCCACAGCGTCAAGGGCAGTCAGTGAGCAGGGAGCGCCTCGGTGGCTCAGTGCCGCAGTGATGGCACCTCTCCTTTCTCCCAAAGGCAGAGCACGCTCAGCAGCAGGCCTCAGTCACCAGCGCACAGCCAGGGACAGAGCTGAGAGCAGCACCCCTATCTCTGTGTGCAGGTCCCGTGTCCTCACCCTGTCCCCACAGCGATGCCACCCACCAGGGACGGTCCCTCTGCAGGAATCAGTAGCCTATGAGTACAGCGTTGGTAACCTCAGACCAGTTCTCAGTGGAGGTGGGTCTACATCGATAAAACTGCCTTCACTAGTGGCACATCTGTTGGCTGTTCAAAGTGAGATGTGGAGGATGAAATACCTTCTTTTTGCATGAAAGAAGGAAATGCTTTTTGCATGAGAGGGAGGTACAGCTTCTGAGAGCGCAGTAATGCATCAGTTACTGCCATCGTGCTGTAAGCTCAACAGTAAAGAAAGGTCTTCAGTCTGCACGGCTGATAAAGCCTTCCTCAACACTACATTCACGTAAAAATGAACAGAAACGGAAATTTACTAAAAATATTTACCATAAAAGGTACATTTAAATCTTCTTTCAGTACTTACTTTTCCTGACTCCATGAGGGGCAAACTATGTGGAGATCCTCTTTCGACTAAACGAACTCTGTAAAATACATGTAAAAATAATATGCATAATACATGGTTGTGTTTATTCGCTTTTCATTAACATTTATTTCTAAAAGGAATGGTTAATGGTCACAGAGATTAATGTTATTTTTGGAACAGATGAAGCTTATATCCTGTAGAACAAATTGGGCCCAATACTTAATCTTAGTCAAGACTTATGGCTGGGAAAATAATGAAAAAAAGATGTGTGTGAACGTTTTCTTAAATATTAAATTCTTCAAATGTATTTAGTGCCTTTTATTTGTTTTTGATAAGACTTTGGTAAATGGAATTCCATGCACAAATTTATTCGCAACAAGAGGGATCTAAAATACTGATTTCCCCCAAGAACATCATAAATGCCAGGGCACAGACACAAAAGCATGTGAGCTTAGTGAGCAACCACATTCCAGGAGTAGCTAGCAGTTAAAATTGAAGTCACATTGACATAACTCAGAACCTGGCCTCAACTTCAAATCTGCATTTGCAATCTTTTAATTATTTTCAATGGACAGTGGTTGATAAACAATTTAATATATTAAAAAAAAAAAAATCATTTAATGAAAAATGTTATTACTGCTGAGGTCAGACCCCTTCTCCGAGTGTGGCTTTCTGGTCCTCTCTCTTCCTTTCTTAGATACCTTATTTTCCCAATAAAGAAACAGAAATGGCAGCTCTCCTTCAGTGGTGTGATGGTCTGGAAGGAAATTCCTCATTTAACCTTAGAAAAGTACTCAGCGGGTTAGAATGAAAGAGACTTTGAAGTTCTAAAATAGCTGATGATCTCAGCCAGTAGATGGTGAAGAAAATTTGGTAACATCTAGGCATTCCTGTATCCTAAGTGAGATAACTTAGAAGTTCTAACAGCCCATGAAAACCTTAAACTTCCACTCCTGAACATTTTTCACAATCCACTTAACCAAGCTAAATCTGGACTTCGATCAAAAGAGCTGTTCTTACCTCTTTCCTTCCCTCAGCCCTGTGATTAGAAAGAAAAAAAAAAACAACACAAGATGCCTAAAACCAACCCTGTAAAAGGTAAAGATGAAACATCAGAAGAGAGGAAGACATAGCTAGGAGTGGATGGGTGGAGAACTGGATCTAGTTAAACTGATCATAAAACTGCAGTCTTGTTAGGAGCAGTCACGACAGATCTTTTTCGGACTGTTTTGAGGTCTTTTTATAGACAGAGTGCAGTGCTCCGTTTGGGAAAGGAGGGATGAGACACAGAGAGACCTCAGCTAGAGGTCCCTTTGGAGAATAACAAAGCTTTGGCAAGTTCAGCCCCTAAACATAAAGGAGATGGAAAAAGATCATAATCTTTTTTTTTTTTTTTTTTTTTTTTACTATTCTTTTGCTCCAGAAGTCTTCTATAAAAGCTGGGACTGTCGAGGTCAAGGCAGGAATAGTCAACAGTATTTTATCTGCAGTTCTGGGAAGTCTCTCAACCATGATGGATGGGGCAGGGCTAAGCCCTGAGGCATTGCACATCAGTGTGAACAGTTCCTCGCACTAACAGAAGGAGATACAACCCAAATACCCAGCAATTTCCAAGTCATTTTGAGAGGAAAAGGATGAAAAGTGCCCTACAAGGGGCACTGCCTGGAGCAGGCTCGGTTAGGCAGCTGCAGCCTGACCTGCTCTCCTGCAAGGTGCACAACAGGAATCACCTTCCAACGTCTGTTCAGCTGCCACAAAACTCCCAGAACAGAGCCTGAAGCACTAATTACCACTTCTGTGTGCTACCTTTAATGCTATACTGCCCTTGTTTTACACTGTATTGCTCTCTTAAACCTCTGTTGTGCTACAGGTGTGCACACACGCGCCCGTGTTTTCTACAACATTTTCTGTTGAACCTCCCACCAGCTGAAGAGCAGTAGGGCCACCACTGGATTCACAGCAAATGCAGTGAAGCTACAACATCCATCTGTTCAACCAGGGACACAGAGACGGGGCAGCAGAAACCCCGGCCACAGAAGCTTCACTATAAGGTGTACAGGCAAGGCTAAATTAATGTTACTCTGGAAAGGGTATGTCTAGATAAGTCACACTTGCGTTGCTGTTCAAATGGCAAGCCAAATCATAGGTATTTAGGAGTATGCAGCAAAGGCTTTAAAAATAACTCTGTGCATATGGAAACAAAATGAAATATTGCAAAAAACAGTTGTTAACTATACCTATATTTCTGCCTTTTTATATATATCTTTGTTCTGTAAAATCCACGTTAGTGTAGAAATAGAAAATGCCTTTAACTGAGTTCTTCCAAACAACTGACATCTCCAACCTTTAGCCATGTATTGGCAGACAGGTAGCTGTTCTTAGAACTAGTCATCATCTCAACCACTTGCTATCTCCTTTAACAGACAAGAGTTATCTTATTTATTATTTACCAACATTTGTCAAATACAGAAAATCTTAAAAAGGCAGAAATACAGGCATAGTCAGGAAGTACTTTATTTGAATTTAAGATTGGTTTAAAAAAGATTTCGATCTGGATAACAGTAGCAAAACACCTCTGGGGCAGGAAAAGCGTATGTCAGAGCTGTCCAGCTGCCCCGAGGTACTGCTGGCCTCTGCTCCCTTCCCCTTACTAAGACATGCCTCAGTGAAGTGTTGCTGAACTCCAGGCCCAGCAGAAATCACATATAATAAAGCTATGCATTCAATAGTCAATGAAGTGACTACTGGATACGAATCAACATTCATAAATCTGACCATCTCTTTGCTTTCAGCATCTGTGCTTCCCACCTTGTTCTTATTAGCACTAGCATATTCTTCTAGTTCCCTTCTCCGCCTGTTTCCTTTAACCTTGTCTGATTTCTTAGCACATGACGATCCAGAAGGCGCAATTTCTCAGTTTCCAATTCTGTTAAACCTCTCCCACTCTGTGCTTTTCGCCTCGCGTCCCTACAGAGTTATCACGGCAGCGCACTAAACATAGAAACGGCATCTCCTGGAGGTTTTCTGCGAGGGCCCTGCTAGAGCTCAAAAACTTGGGACTCCTTTTTAAAAAGTTTCTGCTAAGCTCACAATCCATTTGGGAACATACTGTTAAACCTCTAACAACTCTGAAATAAGAAAAGATATTTTGCCACAAAGAGATTTCAAAAAAATAGAAGTAAAACATTAGATTCTGGTGTTACCGACTCCTATGTGCATACTTAATTTTAAGTGCGTAATAGTCTTATTAACTCTACTGGGACTAGTACTGTGAATAAATTATGGACATTAGGCAATAATTTTTAAAATGAGTCCTACTGTGCCTCAGCATAAAATAATTCAATTGTTCCCACTCTTCCCCAAGAGATTTCCGTTTTTCCACTGACAAACACAGACTGCAGACACGATTGAAAACTTTGCTTTCCCTCTCGAGTGAGCAGCATCGCTATCAAGGCTGGTCTGGCAGGCAAGGGAAAAAGGCAGAGCACAGGGCCCACCAGACCCTTGAAAAACGACGCCTCTGAATCACCCAGGTGATGCTGGCAAAGAAACCCACGGCTCCCTGCAGCCTTCTCAGGACAATGGTAGTAAACCTTCTCCAAATTCACAAATAATCATAACGTGCTCCCAGACAGCAGAGGTCTAGAAAAGGCAAGTCCTGTTTCTCTGCAGTGCTCCAGCCATTCTTTGTTGGGAGGGAAAACAATCTCTTACGAAGTGAGTACAGAGCCTTCCCGCTGCTTGCTGCTGCCTTCGCGTCCTGCTGGGAAGGGCAGAGGAGAACACGGCAGTAGAGCCAGCCTGGGCAAAGAGCCTGAAAATCAAGTGGATGGGAGAAAAATGCTGCCCTTGGGCGTGAAAGCTACTTTTGCACCTTCTGGTGGTTTGCAGCCAAGCTGAGAGGGAAAACATAAATGAGTGACCCAATCTAGGGCAGACACAGAGTTTCTCTCCCACCAAAATGTCTCCCTGGAGGGGAGAGGCAGAAGATGTTTAAGAATTGTTGCGCTGTTACAAAGCTATTAGCAATGATGATACACAACAAATATGTAATATTTACATAGTATAGTATAGGAGAGTATAATTTTTAGAATGTTTTTCACTGCATCCTAAGAATTAATCTTTTTTCTTAAAAAAAATCTCTAGCTGGAGCTGTACAGTTGAGAAAGCTGCCTATGTTTCAAAGTCTGGCTACTGGGATTTAATAAGGAATGCAGCTATAACACCAGTATGTGCTAAACTTCTTTTCTTGTTACAATTTAATACGTTGGACAGATTTCATCTCCTTTAAATCAAACACTTACTATAGAAAAGTAGGAGTGAAATCTGACTTTAGAATGAAAACTGGCAAGCAATAACTAACTGGGCACTGTAATCACTGTGCAACAAAGGGGGTATCGAAATACAGTAACAACGTGTTTCTGCCCAACTATCTTATATGAAACTGCAAATTTTGTTTATGCTCCTTTTTAGAACTGGTCTGTTCGGTGATTAAAACTCACCAAAATATATTCCACAGCTTGCTAGTATTTCACACTAATCAGAGAGTTTGTCAGCGGAGCTATTAACTATTGCTTTGGGAACCTGCAGGGGCTGGAGCGTGCAGAGTGGTACTAACCAATGTTACGATGCCAAACTGGGCAAACCTTCAAATCTGGCTGTGCTGTTGCTCTGAGGAAGACTTTGGGTTCTGTGATTCTAACAGAGATGGAAAGAAGCTGTGAGGTCATCCAAGTCTCGCTCCCTGCCAAAAAAAGACTGTTCCCTGCAGTGCACTTTTGAGTGCTTTGTGTACTCCTGTTACAGTATTCCGCATGATGGGGCTTCTTCCACTTCCCTCCAGAATTTATTTCTCAGCTGAATGTATTTCATAGTCAGGAAGCTTTTTAATCTGTGATGCTTGGCAGGAACTGTTCTTAGCTTCCTCTTGTTATTTCTAACTAGCTCTCCACGTCCAATTCAAAGGAGTTTTTCCCACTGTCCCCTTTCTTTTTAAATATAAGTCAGCTAAAGAATTTGCCTTTTACCCTAACACTTGGCCAAACCCCACATCTTGAACTTCTTTCTTCCCTTTAGAGCCATTCCTACAAGCTGAGCCACGGTAACTGCCCTCCTCCTCCTTGCCAGCATCTCCCGCTGTTAGCCAGGCTTGGGCACTGAAGCACTGCACCTTCCATCCTCTCAAGCTCTTGTTTCCCTGTCTACCCTACCAACCCTTTCCCCTGTCTTGAGCGATCTGTTCTCACACCATGTCACTTTGCCGTCATGCCAGCTTGGAAGTCCAGCTTTCTGGTTTCTTTAATAGTAGCTATTTTGCACACCAGTTTCTTTCAGTAGCTGTTTTGGGATGCTGCTACTCTTGAAAACTTCCAGCAAGAAAACCTAGAGGAAATCAGATGGGATGCAATGCATATACAACCTAATATATATCGAAAATACACTGTATATAAGTCCCCTCCTTGCCCATAGCCTTTCTGTGGCAGAAAGAAGCAGCTGATGGTCTCTCTGGTTTCATTACAGCCTATTTCTTAAGTTTTCCTGCTGATTGTCATCTTACATCAGATGTTGAGCTTGTGGGGAAAAAGTGGATATTTTCTTATCCTGCAAGAAACTGATGTTTTGAAAATTTTTGTGTATTACACTGGAACAAAAAGGGAAATATGGAAAGAAGCTGTAAATGGAATCTGAAAAAAAATGTTGCAGGTCAGAAAAAGAGGTTATTTATGTTTAGTGTTTCAGGGTTTTTGTTCTGTTTTGAAATGTAAGCTAATTAACTCTCCAAACTGAAAATGCTTTAATCACCGTCACGAGCAAAAGTTCAAAAGTTAAAGTAGGGTGTTTTGACCACGTTGAGAATCCTATCTTTCTCCTTAAGCTGAAAAAGGTCTGTCAAAACTGACTCTTCTGATTTCAACACAACAGTCTTTTCTGGTGAAAAAAAGACAACCAGCTAATTCATTAGAAATTTTAACCAAAATCTGATTGTAAGGCATTTAATGCCAGAGAGCACATATGCTTTCATGTAGCAATATCCACAGCACAGTGATTTCCCAGTTCCGCCTCAAATAGCTAGGAACTATTGCCATGAACCATTGCCATCATCAACACCTTTCAGCTATACATTGCTGTCTAATGTTGAGATGGTGCCTGGGTAAGACTGATGGTGGGAAAGGGCTGATGCAGCCTGTTCCGATTTTTTATAGTTAGGGGAAAGATGGGCACTGTAGGTAACAGTGGGATCCTGGACTGGGGTCAGGGCTCTTTGACACTCAAGACTTTCAGTGCATCTTCTCTTTACTCAAATATTTCTACATAAACTATTCCAGAATTTACAAGTCAATGAGCTTATTCTACCAAAAATGCAAATACAGATCAAAGAACATAAGCTCTGCCTTCCAAAATGACATACCCAGTTCAAATAGCCAGATCAGAAAAGCAGGAAAATGGCATACCTGAACAGTTAGGCTGAAGGGAAAATCTAGATAATGAAGACGAGTGTCCCTGCATCATCCTGGTCTCCTCAGAGCAGTTTTCCACCCATCACATGACAAATTCAGATAATGGATAAATACAACTGAGACTGAACAAGGGAGTTTTGGATTGAGGCAAACTTTAGCCAACAAAATGAATGACCATTAAATCTTCTGTATGTCTAGGACATATTTTAATCCTGTTAATTCGATAATCAACAAGTTCAGTTAAAGAATTAGCACTAAATCACTTCTTTTAATGTAAAGACTTTTCTTCAACATAAACCGAAATTACACTTAATGTCTCAAATTCCCTGAGGTCAAAAGCAAACAGCCTCCAATCCTTCAGATGGCTGAAAAAAGCAGCAGAAAAGGTTACACAAGGATTGAAGACAGTTCAGAAACTTGTAAAGGGATTGAAATGAGGCAGGAACTCTGGTTCAGGAAGCGAATATTCAAAGCTTCAGAGATTAAAAAAGTAATAGCAATTTGATCATATAAGACTATGGGAATACGTAAAAAAACTAAGCCATGTTTATGTCTGTTTTCAACCTTGGAATACTTTAAAATGTTCAGCTTTCATTCTATGTGAACTACATTAAGTTTGTTTAAATTAACTTTGCACATTGTGTAAAGCACAACGCACAACTATTTCAAATGAATGCAATGGGCAGGGACTCCGCAGAATTTGCTCTCCCTCTTGGCCCTACCTCACACCTACCCTGCCCCATCAGGCACAGCATCACCTTTCTCTGTGCCTCCGGTTCGTATTTGCAAAAACAGGCATAAAGCTGCTCTCAGCTGTTATCTTTTTATTTAGATTACAAACCTCCCAGGACACGGTGTTTATCACTGATTGTTTTTACAGCACTTTTCATAATCACAATTGTGATCTGATGATTCCGTTTAATGCCATATGCTTTTTCTATTTTGTAATGCTTTATCTTCCCAGTTCTAATTGAGAAAAAGAGACTCCACACATAGGGAAAACTTTCATTACAACAAACTTGGGATCTGAAAACTTCCTCATCTAATCCAATTAGCTTATTTGTTGTTAACAAACGATGGAAATAATTTCAGCTTCCCCAATGCAATATTAATATTCTACATTCACACAATGTAATCAAAGGCGGAATTTCTGAAATCAAGTCACTCTCTTTCACCTTCCCCCTTATCTTGCTACAACCTTCAAAATTCACACCACCAGCTGACTCACCCTGCATTTTTGGGGAAGAACTTGCAGAAAGTTCCCTCTCCTTAACAACCACCAGGGACATTTCCTGTGCATGGAAAACTTCAACACATGGAGCTATTTTTTCAGTTGCATTAAAACCGCAGATTACCGCTCTGAAGAAAAGGTTAGTGGTGCCATGAGCAGCAGGGCCTTGTACACCTGAAGGCACTGAAATGGGACTCTCATTTTCACAGGAGACTTATTGGGAACCCTGGCTGAGCTTCACAAGACTCTTCACATAAGTAAGCTCATCTTCTGCAAACAGACATTTCTAGTATATGCAATATTAAGAAGGATATGTGAGGCTTGAACGAACATATTAAGAGCTATTGAAGAGAGCCATTTAAAAGGATATTACATCTCTAACCAAGTTAGTGACAGATCCTTATATAAATATAGGATGCTTTTACTGTTCTTCAGAGCTCTCCTTCCCAATCCTAACCATTCAGTATTCCTACAGCCAGAGACTCCATGACAACAGGAGCCAAACGAGTGCCTGAGGCTAGCGAAGCTGGAGTGGGTCCCAAAGGTGCCGGAGCCCATTTCTCAGGGGTAACCGCCAGCACAGCACCCTCTGCTGAATTATTTGTCGCAAAAAACTGTGAGCGTGTGGGATAGCAAAGGCCCTGTCCTCCCCCAAAGGCTGGCAAGAGAAGAGGCGAAAGGAAAGAGGGATGGAAAGCACTTAGGAAGCTCCATCTCTTACAGCACACCACAGGCTGTGGCTAGGTCTGCAGAAGCTACAAAGGCTCACTCCAAATTTTACATGTATTCATTAAGTATTTTTCCTTCCAAAGCAGATGCCTCTATTGTGAAATGCACTCTAAGGTAGCAGTATGGGAAAGCAGCACTTTGTCCTCCACTACTGAAACAGTAAAGGTACTCTATGTTGATCACTCTTGGCATTTTTCAAGAATCACTGTTTAGTGCTCCATTAGTAGCATAGACCAAAATGAGGGGAAAAAAGCAAATTATGCTTCAGAATACACTACCGTAAAAATAAAACACATAATACATTTTATCTGTAAAGAAAATGGAAGAATGAAAATTCCATTTTTTTAAGACATTCCAGTAACTGTATGGTTAGACTCATGGCGAATTCTGGGAGAGAGAAAGAAAGAAGTATGGCTCGTAGGGGAAAAAAAGGAAGAAGTTTTAATAAATCTTCCTCAGAAATGTGGGCGGCCATCTTGCTTTATCAATTCCCAGCTTCTGTAAGGAGCATGATTGAAAGAGAAGGACCTGTAACACCAAAGCAGCTCAGTATACTCTGAAATGGGGAATTCCCTGGTTTTTTTTAACAGCATCAGAGATCCTTCAATCATCAAAAATGTTGGTGTATTTTAATAAGCTGCAATATTATTTGGAAATTCAAAACTGGTTTGTAAAAAGAAACAAAAATGGAACTGTTTTCCATCTGGTTCTTTTACTCACGTTTGAAGAATCACATGCAAATGGCACTTGCAAACAATTACACAAACATACAACCGCAGTGCACCTACTTTCCTGGAAAGCTATGGCTTTTTGTTTTCCCTTTGTCTTCATCTTACTTGGTACACATGACAGTATTCTCTTTCCCCTAAGCCCTCCAGGGAAATATAACTGGAATTTCTTGATTTGTAGTTAAAGTATGCTAAACCACATCCTCTTTCAAAAGCCACATTTAGCGCCAACTCTCATTGTCCTGTTCCACTAAAATCATAATGGTCTGATCCCTTGAAGATGACTTTATCAAGGAAGAAATAGATGTGTTTCAAGGGAGGAATACTTCAAGAGCTAGTAATCTTGCCTTAGAAAGTGCAGAAATTGCTTTGTAGGGCTCCCATCCCCCTAGGTTAGTCTCACAGCTCAGACTGATCGGGACAAGAGGGGGTGACTTCCCATCTGAAAGTTATTGGATGTTTGTCCCTTTCTCCTGCCCTGCAACAGAAGTTGCTTTATGCCTGGAAACATGAAGCATCTTTCAAAGCTCTTAAAATAAGTACACTTACAAATTTTGTTGTAACTCTGGATCCTCATATGTAAACAGTGCAATCCCTTAGACAATATTTGCTCTTCCGTTTCCCAGGTCATCAGCTTTATTCCTAATCACTGACTATCCAGCACACAAAGGTTGAACAAGCCTCTTGGTTAGTTCCCCGACGCAGGCAGGACCAGCAAGAGAGAACCTTTCCTCTACTATGGACAGACTGGGACTTCTCCTCTAAGTCAGAATTGGAAGCGTTGTTATGATGCTTATCAGCCCGAATTAACTTTTCTTTCTGGGAGACTTCTTTCCCATAGATCAGAAACAGTGCCAAGAGGATTTCTGAGACAGCAGTGTTTGCATGGCAGAAATAAACCACAACGCTGCTAAAAGGCCAAGGCTGTATCTTCTGGGCAAAAACATGAAGAACACGGAGGGTTTTGCCAGTACCATGACAGACAGCTTAAACTCACTAATGAGTTGCTAAAGCAACAGCCAATCTAAAAAAAAAAAAAGCATGGGTGATGTGCGAAACTTGGAATTGGGGCCACTCATATGAGAAGATCCTAGAAGCTTGGGATGACCGGAATGGCACTGCTGGAGGTAGTACTTGACAATTCAATTTGTAAATGAGCTTAAATGTGTATAAAGCACTGCTGGCTTTCTGAGGCCCATGACTTGTGAGGTCTATGTTTTGAACAGTTCACCAGGTATATAGCACTTCAAACCTCAAAATACTCTACACACTTTACCTACCAAATCTCACAGCAAGGGAAAAGGTGGCTGGGTGTAAAAGGGGGCAATAATAGATTTTAACTACTCCTTTGGACTCCACACAGAGCGAATAATTGAGGGCTGGAATTTTCTGTAACCTGTGACTGGGCTCTGTACGCTGTAACCCATTACAAGAGCTGGAAAAAGCACTGCTGTCCAGCGCATCAGGGAGCGCTCTTCAAAGTTTCTCTTTTGCTACCATTGGCAAATGGCTTTCAAGTATGATTAATCAATTAAAGTTTCAGAAAAGGTAACTATTTTACTGTCACTTGCCATTAGCGTGCCTCCTTCTGACATATCTCCCCTCCAGTCCCTTTTCCCTACTACGTGACTATAATGGTTATCCTCCATGCCGTGACTGTGCTACCGAGCACTGCTGCAGCTATAGCTTAGACAATAATTTAGCTAAGTAGTTCTTTTGTCTGGTAACCCTTTAATAAGGGTCTTTTTCAAGGTAGATGGAGTAGAAGTGTTTGAGAATTAGGAAAAAAACTCCCGTGGCTTTGTTGCTTGGTATTAACCAAAACAATGTATACACAACATGAAAGTTTCAGTAAAATATGGAGGAGAAGGATAAACAATTGACAGCCAGAATAAAAGGCTATTTTTCTTTTACTGCATGAAGTCTGAAATGCTGGAATATATTAAAATGAAGCCAAAGCCTTAACTGATTGCTTTTGACAGAGCCTGCATTTGAGACTGGGCTCAGCATATAAGCAATCTACAAAAATAAACCCTAAGTAACTGTTTTCACATATCTTTGAAACGCTACAAGTGTTCCCTTCTTTTCTTGGGGAATGAGATTCAGAATTTCCACCCTCTGAAATCCCCTTTGTCAAGGAGGCAATGCCTGAGCAAGTCTGACGGAAGTTCCGAGAACTCTGAATAACCCCGAAGTCCAAAACAAAAAATATGATTTAGCACAACATACGAATGACTTCCTAAGAAATCAAGTCTGCTAATGACAGAAGTATATACAAGGGTCACTTCTTTTTAAGAGATACACTAATTTGCATCACTCCAAGAAGATGTCAGTGACCACATAAGAAGAGAAGACACCTATTTGTACAGCTCCACAAACTGCTTGTACAGAGGGTAATCAGATTAAAATAATTATTCTAATGATGGAAAGGGAGTATTTCAATGAGAGACTATGGATACCTCAAGCCACACATTGAATGACAGCCAGACTAAAAACTTAATAACTTGAACCCAAATACATCTTGGTGCTTCTAGTCTATCTGGCAATATCCTACATCTGGATTTGGCTCCCTCTTTGGTGCCAGCTGCCTCACCATGTCTGTGACCAAGAAACTATCCAAGCAGCTCACCATTACATGTAGCTCAAAAAGAAATCTAGTAAACCACAGAAGGGTTTAATAAATGAAATCCTCCATTTTTCTAATCCTACTGAAAAAAATACAGACTTAACTAGATGAAATCAAATAATTTAAATGATCATTTAATGCACCTATTATTTCACCAAAGGGAATACTGGAATTTAAAGGCAGGATCAGAAGGATATGAGGGGTAAGGATGCCTGCATATATGAAACTAGAGATGGTATCAAATAAAGCTGAGAATAGTGTTTACTAAGACTGGCTGAAAGTCTTCATTCTTGCCTTGTTTGGTATAAAATGTGGATGTAGTTAAGTAATCAGCTTAAATACAATTTATAGTCAAAATAAGGGGAAACTGCCTATTACAAATACATGCAAAATGATACAAAAATCTTCATCAATACCTATGTGACTTGATTAGTGGCTCTCTCCCCCTAGAAGTCTAAGCCTCCACTCCATCAGAGCTCATAAGCCGTCACTACCTGCTACTGAACAAGAAGACTGGTGACATTTTTAATTGCTTTTGGAGGTAGACAGATCGCACTGAATTTGTTTCCTTTTACTTTTTTGTCCTTTTAAAATAAACTCTAATATCAAAGTAGATCTTTCCTTGCCCCACTTAGAGCAGGACAGTGATTTTCATCATCTTTTTTCTTTATGGATAAGGTTTTGCTATAGAAGAGAATATCAGGATGCAAGGGGATGTTTGTCTTTACAGGATTTGCAGCAAGTTTCAACTTTAGAAGAAGATCAATGGTCTCCCTCAGCCATCACCAGATGGATCCTTCAGCTCACTAATTAAAACTTCTGAGGGAATCCTCTATACAACATTTTAAATATGAAAGATACAGAAATGCAGAAAAAAAAATTCCCATGTGAAAAATTTGAGCAAAAATTCAAAGCAGTCAAAATATTTCAACATTTTCATGATATTTTATTTCTTATTCATACCAGGTTAGTTTCAAATTTAAGGTAACTTCAAAATTTAAACTAGCAGGTTAAAACAGTAACATTTTGAAAACAGTTTTGAATGATTCTTAAAAAAAAATGTTTTCGCATATTTGCAAATATATTGAAACATTTGAGAATCCAGCCTGACCTCCTGAAGAACACTTAAAACTATTTTTGCCCTGTCTATGTGAAAGGAAGATTTACTTTGGAATACACATGCGGTCTATTCTCAGTGTGATGAAGTGGCTTGTTTTGCCAATTAATAATTTTTCTACCAAGGACTAACCTGCTGTTAAGGTTGAGGACGCTGTGAAATTTTTATGCTAATATCAGAGATGTATTTTTTGTTGGATATTTTTAATTTTATAAACGCAGGTACATATTGTTGTAGAACATCCTGGATAAAAGGGATGCTCAGACTTTACATTTACATCTTTACTGCTACAAAAGCATGTAAGTGTTACAAAAGCCAACGTCTTTCAAGTATATGGTGTATATATCATCAAGTATGATGAGAAAAAGGTCTCTCTGTCTTTTTTATTTTCCAAGCACTTCTCAGCTTTTAGCATATTTAGGTATCTTGTGCTTAACCACCTGAAAAGCTTTCTGAGGAGAACATAACTGGTCTAAAATGATGATGGAGTGATCTGAAAACCACCAGTTTAGACAGTGGGACAAGAATATGAATGTATTTATTCTATTCCTTTTTCTTGCTGGGGGGGGGGGGGGGGGGGCGGGGCAGGATAAAGTTGTTTTCCCAGAAGCAGCGGCAGAGAAATGTAGCCAACAACCCAACGGGGTGCTCACGCCTGGAGTTTTGGTGCATTTGCCCTCCCGGCAGATGCATGCGGGCACACTTACACGACCCGCGTTGCACAGTGAGTCAGCAACTGGGACCAGCCATACTGTGCCAGCACAGCCTGCTGCAAAGCATTAATCCACCTATTTTGCCTTTTGGATGTGAATTAACCTCTCTAAACTGCATTGCACTGCAGTGCAGGGGCATATCAGCCACTTGGGGCTAACTCAGGGGTCTTCTCCTGTTTTTTTATTAAACAGCCCAGGTGGGATTGCCTGTCTTTGCTCACTCTTTTGTGGCCATCCTGAGGACACTCTGATTTTTAGAAAATCAGTGAGATGCCGAGTACAACAATACTGACGTATTGTCACCAAGAGCAAGCCAGAGCTGTATACTCTTGCTATTACGATGTTGCTCAGTTTCCCAACAGAGGTGTCTAATGCCATTTGAGACAGCACAGGGTGCTTGGGACATCACATTAGTGCTAGCAAATACAACATGAGCTCTATGGGAGACCCTGCTGGAGTAGCTGTAGCATCTAAACCTGCACTAGATGCTCACAGCTAGGCAATCAAGCCTTTTTCCAGTATCATAACTGATGCCAGCCGCTGACTGAGTGGTTGCATGCCTTGGCACAAGTTTGCTGAACCTCCAGGTGAGCCCAGTCCCAGCCATTTCCCTCAGCTGGCAACTATGGCCAGAGTTGCAGAGTCCCAGCAGCTAAACCAGTGGGCTGGCGGCTCAAAACCATACAGAGGCACACACAAAAAGGTGTTTGAGAACCTCCAACTTGACCTAAGAAGCAAACCATCCAAATCCAGTGAGAGCTGGGAGGAAATGTCTAGTTTGGTTGAACGACCACCCCATGATCTCTACCCACGTTGCACACAGCACAGGTATTTTGATCTAAACTCCTATCAAACAACGACATTTTCATAAGCTGTGAAGTATGCAAACACATAATTACCGGATGAGCTTGAAATAGTTGTATTCAAACTGATTATTAATTTTTATTTGCAGCAACTAGAAAGTGTTATCATGCCAAGAAAAAAAAAATGTTGTCTTTTTCAAATTCTAGAAAACATCTTCTAAAATATAAAATATGAAAAAAAATTTCTCACATTAAGTGTACATATTGTTAGGGGACTGGCTGACCTGCAAAGCCTCAGTGGGTTGTTACTATACAGTCTCACAGCTATGTACAGCAATCTTTCAGTTACTGTTAAGCAATAGTGACATTCAGTTCCACTAAAATGGTTAGAAAAAGCAAGTGTGAAGAGACTATGCCAAATAAAGTTGTTTTCTCCCCTAATTTATGACCCATGATTCTAATTCTAAATTCCACAGGACTGAGTAAATGAGGCACAGCTTTAATCCATCAAATTAAAATCTACATTACCACAATCTGAGAAGCCAACTCTTAAGATCATCTTTCATGTTCTGTAGAATTAGTCACTAAATATAAATTAATACACTGCAAAGTCTGATCTCAATAATGATGCCTACTTCTTAATGGCATGCTAAGGCAGGGAAATAGAATATCCATGGTTTACACAGTTTTTATGGACAGTAAATCTTATTTCCTCTATATAAATATACACAAATTTATTTTTATTGTTTATAATTTTTATTAACAACTGTGAATATTATGTTCTCTTTCTATATATATTTGTTTCTACATACTTCCCTTCCAATGAATATTCTATTAATTTCTTTCTCCTCTCAGAAAAAATAATTCCAAATAAGGAATTAACCTATGTTTGCTTTTTTCTTTCCCCTCTATAGCTACAACTTTATTTTCAGTGATTCATTAGCTCTTTCTCCTGCACTTGAATGATGCTTACATGCTATCTACATTGTGTTCAACTTAGCTTCAACCATTTCAGAGCTCTGAGATTAGAGCAAACACTAATCGTACATAAGTCTCAGTTCACTGTTTCCATTAAAAAATAAACATCTGATTTCCCAAATTATTCATATAAGCTTTCTTCCTCATCAATACACAAAGAAAGGTACCTCAAAGGTCAATTCATCCCATGCTGGTGCACGTCTGAGATAGCTGCGATACACTGGTGGTGTGCATGCCTTTCCAGTGACCGCAGAAGGAGCCTAGGAGACCGCTTTAGGCTGGAGGAGATCTGTCCTGGTCACAGTGTTTGCTCTGCTCTTAGGCAAAGAAATGCTCCACTTTTCATTTCTTTTTTACAACATAAAGCATTCAACTTCTCAAGTAAATCTCCTTTCGAAAGTGCAATGCAGAGAGGGTAAGCTCACATAACAATAACACCTTAAAAAAAAAAAGCCTTTTTTTTCACTGGGTTGGGTATGAGCATGGACTGTGCCTACACTACTGCAGTTGCTGGGCCAGGAAGACCAAGTTTTCTATGGCTTGGTCATGCAGACAGTAGTATCCCAAAGGATGGATCAGACATGATCATTATCGTTGGTAACATTGTGTGCAAAAGGAATAAAGAAATGGTGAGAGAGTCAAGTATCTTGCAGTTCCTTTCTTCCACCTGCCAAACTCCACGTGCTACAAGAAAATATCTGTATGTATGTCTGACTTAACTACCCAGAGGATAATTTGGGCCTGCAGTGCCCTGAGGTCTGCACTCTGCAAGCTGAGTCGTTCACTTTGATATAGCCAAAGTTGGTATTCACCTAAGGGGAACAAATTAGCTCTTAAGCTTTTAGGAAGGATGAAAGAAAAAGAACAAAAAAAAAAAAAAGAAAGAAAAAAAAGCCCTATTTGGATAATAATTTTTTAAGGTACCAGGGCTGGTGTATGCTGTCAATTAAATGTTCATCTTTTCCAGAGTTAACAGAAAACTTTTGGCTTTGTTAAAATTTTGTAAAGAGATTACCTGCTAGCCTTTTGACCAGAGTACTGGAAAACTGAAATATATGTGCATGGGTATTTTCTAAAGTTACACATAAAATCACAAGTTTCCCTCCAACCAGAAGATTTCAGACATCTCCTTAATACCACTAGCGGTAAATTTTAATTCTCGCTTTTTGTATATGTCTAACATTACAGACAGAACTAGAAAATGCCCACAGTTACAGAATGTGGTTGCTCACAATGGCTAAAGTCAATAATCCATTGCCTCGTAGTCCTGCAGCATGAAGAATTACAGCAAAATGCCCCCAAGGTCTCCCCGCTGGATAACAGTTGCCAACCCAGGAGAAACACCCCTGTGAAGCTAAGAGGCCCAAAGGGACTCCATTTCTTAGGGACCAGCTAGGCTGCACCACCTGAAACAAGTGTCATGAAACCCTGAATGCAATAAAAGCAGGGAATTTTGTTAGTCTTTGCAATGGCTATGTCAGATGCTTCAGTTTTATCAATGGTAAAATTAACTAACCAGCTAGTAAAAAAATCTATGTCTGCTCGCTGGTAGGAGCTAGCACAAATTATTTATGAGGATAACAAAGGTTTTCAGGGACCAGGAGGTGTGCTGAAGTAGATCTCCTTCTAGAAGCTCTGTTAATTGTGTGTAGAGAAAAAGAAAAAGGTGGTTCCGACCTGTCATGCCTCAGTGCCCTCATATCAACATACACTGTGGTGGGATCTGGTCCAGATGTTCCCTGTAAACAACAACATCAGCTAATCAGAACCTGAAGGCTGGGAGGAGAAAAGAGCTTTACCCCCCAAATAACCAAATGTTCATTTCACTGCTAATTATGCTAATCAAATGACAAGTTATATTTAAGCTATTCATCAAACAAAGCTCAGCTTTATAGAATCAGAAAGAGCACTGGGAAAACATACCTACCGTCAGGTACTTGTTACCTTGGGGTTCGGAAAAACATCAAGCGGCCATACTACTTAACCAAACACATGTCAACATAGGTTTTATTTGCTACGAAAGGCCAAGTAATCAGCACGTGGATACATACAAAAAATGTTAAACACGTTTTGCCATATAAAGGAACGCGGAAATTGCTGAGGAGACACAGTTTAATGGCAGAAGCACATGGTCAGGAATGTGAAGCATGGTTTACTGAGAGTCTTCCATACATGCAACAGAGAATATACTTGAAGCTAAAGATAGTAAAGGTAGCACGCATGACATGAACCAACGTGGATTGAAGGTCTGTAAGCAATTATTCTGTTTCTTTTCAGTCTTCCACTGCATAATTTAAATCCTTGCTTTATGTCACAATATTTAGTTACTTGAAAAGCAGTAGACTAATTTTAGTTTCCTTTCATACAGAGATGATACAGTCTTTTAGGCCCTTCCACCCACAGCTTTGCTGCAGTTTTGTAACCTGCTATGATCTTCCCTTATCTGAAACGTCAAACTCATCACCACCGAACATCACGTGAATTGTCAATGCTCTAGTCTAGGGCTCGTTTCTCTGCTGCATACCTCACGTCACTGCTAAGCAGGAAGATAAAAGAAAAGCACAACTTCATTTTGAGACACTGGAACTTTGGAATTTTTTTTTTTCCAGCAGATAAATTCACCTAACCCTGGCAATCTACAGATACAGGAACTCCTTTATCAGTTATTTAGATGTTTACTACTTAAAACAGCAGACAGCATCAACTCCCAATGATTTCTGTCCCTTTTTGGATACATTATAGAGTACAATTCTTCACGCTAGGAGTGTCTAGGGCTCAATTTTGCATTTCTGCAATGCTGGCTGGTAGTTCCACAAGTTGTGGAGCACTAAAAACTGCAATGGAGTTCCACAAATAGATAATTTTTGTATCTAGAGGGGGATAGAGTTATCACTACCAATTGATACTTACTGTACAGATACTCATAGTGACCCACCACCAGAGGAGAAAAAGAGTAATAGAGCTGCACATGCATGTTAGCCTCTTTAGCTTGTTATACACAATACAAGATACAATATCCTCTCTAGCTATTAACGACACGATTTTCAGTCTACTAGTAAACTCAGCAGTGTAACAGACTAGTGCTGAGTGGAGAACTTATTTGAAATATATGCAATGTTAAAAAAAAAACAAAACCAAGGAAAAATTGGTTATCTTTAATAATAAAACTAAACCTGAATTGATTTATAAAATAATGGAAACAGTCAAGTTTGAAAATCAAAGACAATCACTATGGTATTTGTTATTTTCAGTGTGAATGAAATAGTTACAACAGACAGCTAATATTTGATGAAACCTGCATCCAGATAAGCTATACTGGACTTGTTCATAATTTCATAGAAGGATCTGAAAATCCCCAAATCTCCAGACTCAATTTCTAGTCTGTCCCACTGTTGGAAGCTGATAGGTGGGTATTGAGGGAACATGAAAATCCCCTACCTGCTCGGCCAGCTTCCCCAGCCTGTGAGGCTATAGCAGCAGGAATAGCAGGGATGAGGGAGAGAAGGAAAGAAGGTAACACAAGACGAAAATAATAATAAAAAAATGGGAATGAAGGGTGGGAGGAAAAAAAAAAGAGGAGAATGCAAAAAGCAGGGAGTAAAATAAAAAGAAAAACAATGTCAAATACAGGAATCTTACAAATTAACCATTATACCATTAAAGGTTAAAAAAAGTAAAAAATGAGGTGTCAACATTTTAGTAGAGCAACAGAAGAGACAGCTGTAGACTGCTAACCTTGGACGAACAGACTTAAATGGTTTTAGGACACTACAGACAACGTTGTTAGTGGAAAACATGTGTCTAGAATACTGTGGGGTTTTTTTTTTTGGTGTTTTTTTTTTTTGGTGAAGAAGTCAGTAAACATTATGGCCCTGCTATTTTAATGTGCATCCATTGAGACAGGGGTTCCAGGTCTGCCATTTCACTACTAAAAGGAGTTTGTAAGCGATGTCCTCTGGAAATCAAAAGCAAGCTCTCTTTTTGGAAAAAAAAAAATTAGTATACAACGGAGAAAGATACTTACACCTTGTTTCATACAGATTAACCTGCTCCTAAAGTGAAATAAAATCAAGGCTTTGTGCACAGCCTAATTACTAGAAGACCATAACTAAATGGAGGAACTTCATAGTTCAACAATTCTTCTTTCTTAGTCTATTTGCCATGATAAACAGTGTAATATGTATAAAGAACGGTAAAATTAAAAGCCGATAAAAACCCATCAGTTCTCCACCACCATCGATAACACAGCAAAGAGACAAAACACAGTGGTGACTAGTCCTAAGCTGCCACTGTCACGTGGAGCATCTAACACCAGATGGCTGCAGTGGGACTCGCCCTACAGCTTGTGACAATAAACAGCTCTGAGCTGGCATCCCACATCCCCCTCATCGAACTTCTGAATTCCAGCAAAGTTAAAAGACTACAGGAAGCTGCCACAGAAGCATCTTAAAATAGGTTTATTTTGGATGCGGGGGAAGATGAAGCATTTAAAAAAATAGGATGGATCTGCTTATTACATTGCTGCCCCAAAATAGAAATATTACTAATAATCCAGGTTGAACACTGCAGTGTAACTGCAAGAAAGCAGGAGAACTGCTGAAATCCATCCGTTATATAATTCATTGCTTGTGACTATACTGCAGGTCCCGAGAGGACTTTGAGAGTACCAGAGCCTCATACGGCTTTTAACTAAGGAAGGGCTTGAGAAACAGCAGCTGAAGTCTCAGCATCGTCCTTTTGCGGCCAGCTGCAGCTGAGATACTCTGAAAGTGTTTCAAAAGAAGCAGAATCTTAGCCAAGACCAGAGTGACTGACTCAATTTATCTTATTTTGTGAGAGAGAGATAGAGAGCACCTGTAACGCTGGTCACCGGAAAAAAACAACATGACTTCTGTTTTATCTGTTACTTACTAAGGACAGGTTAGATAGTGTTCAAGGAAATAAAATGGGCCAAATGTCATTTTCTGTCTGAAAACGGGTATATCACAAGTCACATCCCTTGTACTAAAAATACATCTTCTGGCCATGCACAGGTTGCCACCAGTGAACCATCCCTGGTCTGTACAAACCTCTGCAACGTGCCAGGCTTTTATTCTCTGGGAAAACATTGCAGGTCAAAACTGCACAGAGAACCCAACAAGTCAGCAGCAGGGATGACCATGTGCCAGCACTCAGCCTGTACCTGAATTCCACTGAAGTCAAAGGCCAAGCTGCATGCTCTCCCCTGCTTCCCTCCCTAGAGTTAAAAACTAGGAACTAGGCAATTGAAAGTCCTAAGAATTTAAAAATAACTGTTGTTTTGGGTTTTGTTTTGCTGTCTAAGGATGTGGCCTCAATGTTTACTCCGAGTCTGCTTCTGCTCCAGCGATGCTCAGAAATGAAGTTTTGATGTACACTTAACAATCTCACGTACACAAGCACAGCAGCTGGAGCTGTGAAAAGAACTTCACGGCATGACTCATAGTAAAGGTGGGAAAACACAGAATCTGAGGGAACTCACCCAGAGCTGTACTACATTGCTAAGTGTGAATCATACCTCTGATAAATTGCACGGTCTCCTGTCACACTCTTCACAGAGCTATCCCTTAGTACTTTTGATATGGAAGATCCTCAAAAAGTGTGATCTATCACTAAGTAAAAAGAAACATTAGCTTTAAGCCCTAAATTTACTAACAAAGTTCCCTTTGCTACACGGTGAAGGAAGGATTCATTTCATATAACCAGCCAACGAAGAAGAAAGTGTGCAGTATAGGGTAGGAAGTACCTCCTGAGATAGGCTGAATGATGCTCTCCCTGGAAGTATTTCTTTGGCTCTGCTGACTATAGATGGATATTGAATAACTCACTTAACCTTGCCATCTAACTTAAAGGTGACGTAAAAGAAGCAAGATGAATTCTGCTCTCCTATCCTAGCTTGGGCAGATTTGTTAGTACATTTTCAGAGTCGACTAAGGAAAATGAACAACTTCTAGAAGTTTTTCCTCAACTGAAATTGAGTAGCAGGTTGAATAAAATGAAAATATTTATTTCAAGTGTTTAAATGGAAATTAGCTAAAATCCTAGAGAACCATCTGTGCTGTTGTAAGAAACAGGCTACTTTTTGTATCTATTTTTCTCTCTTTCTTGAGAATGCCAAGATGCTAGTTAATGAGAATTAAAATATGCTGGATGCAATCTTTTCATCTCAGAAATCCCTGGACTATTATCTGTGCCTATACAGCCATAAAAGGTCAGATATTAATGGTATTTAAGTGCCTAAAGGTGGAGAGAATTATTTATTTTCAAAAGCGTACCTCTAAAAATCTAGTCCAAAATGATTACATCAAAAGAAACATAGTAAATCTGCTCTAAATTTGAGAGGAAATGAATACAAATGACAATGCATTAGTCTGTCAGTGGCTTAATCCTGAAATTAAGATCCATTTGGTAGACTAAGGCTCTTCTGTACCAACAGGATTATCACAATGGTTTGCTTTTTAAAGTAATCTTTAATAAAAGTTCAAATTCTGCTATCAAGTTTTTATATACACACACACAGACACACATACACATGTACATTCACGCGCCCCCCCCCCCCCCCCCCTTCTTTTTGGAGGGGGCAACAACAGTAAAAGCTTTTTGGAAAAATCAGGATACCTTCCCCTTGAAACACTTGAGTCTTAAATTTGTCCAAAAAATTGGAAATGAAGTGAAGAAGGTATCAAAGATCATATCCAAGCTGCGTTAGGGGCAGCCCACAGAGAAGAAAGCCTGGATACGTTTTTTGCTGGTAAGGGTCAATAGCTGAATACTGAGATATGTTTAGAAAGGTGATTAGCAAATACATATTTTAGAAAGACTGTAGAGTAGGCTGGATCACAGTTATCCGTGTGGAAGATGCTGTTCCAGGAACCACACACTGATCTCATGGATGACACAACTTGGAAGAAAAAAAGCAAAGGCAGATGCTATTGACTCCAACATCTTTAGGAGTATTTTTATGCAGTGTGAAGAATCCAGAAATCATGACCCATTTCTGGAACATACTGGAGACAATGCTAATTTCAGGAACATTGTTGACCAAGGATTAAAATTCATTCTGTTCCTCAGCCCAAAAAACAGAACAGCCCACAAGCTATTCCAGAATATCACTAGCCATAAACTTTCAGACAGTTTGGAAAGAGCATTCAGTCTAATTCAGTATCCAGTCTTTGGCAGTGTCTACTACCAGATGCTTCAAAGGATGCAATCCTGTATCTTTATATTCTCTATCAAAATGACATGTTTTGTGGTGAAGCTTGTAAGTAACATCTTCAGTAATTTTTCAAGCCCCTTTAAAACTTGCCAAACTACCCTTGGCTTAAATGCTTCAAAACCCATTCCACTTGAAATGGTACATTACTAAATATAGCTTGTTCTGAAATGGCTTTTCTTCATTCCACACTAGACAGTGTATGGCTTTTAGTCTGTCCTATGGACTGAGATGCAACATCTTAGTAGAACTCAGTGAAGCCTGACACTAAGCTATATCATCAGCCAGGCTCCTAATCACCTCACTCAAGGCTCTCATTCTGTGCTGTTCTTAAAGTCATAGTCAGTATTAATAATATTCCTTTAGAGAGTTACCCGCTTTTACAGTTTGATTCAATAACTCTTTCAAGAATTTCTGTCAAGAACCATCTAAGAAGCAAACTTCAGCTAAGGAGTTAACACAATCAAAAGGCAAATATACATAGTCAAGCAAAAATCCAGCCTAACTCCATGCTGATTAGGACTTCCAGTTTTTCTGAGTGTGTTCAGCTTTCCTGCACGTTTATAGTGGGTTGACCCAGACAGCAGCTACGCACCGACCCAGCTGCTCGCTCGCTCCCCTCCCAGCGGGACAGGGGAGAGAACAGGAAAAACAAAAGTGAGAAAAGCAGTGGGTCGAGATTAAGACAGTTTAATAAGGAAGAAAAGAGGAAAAAAACCCAAGTGATGCAAAAGCAATCACTCACCACCTCCCACAAGCAGAACAATGCCCAGACAAGCCAGTCTCTGAGCAATGGCTACTTTGGAAGATCACTCCCTCCTTTTTTAATGCTGAGCATGACATTATATGGTATGGGATATCCCAGGTCAGCTGGGGTCAGCTGTCCCAGCCATGTCCCCTCCCAGCCTCCTGCTCTCCCCCAGCCTGCTCGCTGGGGGCAGTGGGGTGGTGGTGCGGTGGGCAGAGTGAGAAATGGGGAGAGCCTGGATGCTGTGCAGCACTGCTCAGCAATAGCTACACCACTGGTGTGCTATCAACATTGTTTCAGTCACAAATCCAAAACACAGCTCCCTACGAGCTGCTACAAAAAAAGTTAACTCCATCCCAGGCAGACCCAGTACAATATTACTTCCAACGAGGCATACTTGGGCATTGAACCTGACTTACTGCTGCTTAGTGTCATTCCCTGGTTTTATTATGTACTGAACAAATGACTTATCTCGTAAGTGAAACAGCCACCACAAACAGTCCAGAGATCACTGCAAGTCTTAAATGGAGATGTTCATTAGTGGCAAGCAAACTTTTGCAGCTAATCTGTCCTTGTTATCTACAGCATCCTTCAGGTCTGGTCGCTCCACGGACCAGAAGCCAGAGAAGTTCAGTTATTTTTCAGAAGTAGCTCCACTACAGCTGCAGGGGAGAGCTGACGGGCCCCATCCTGACCTGTCAGGAAAGTCAGCGCAGTCGGCCATGAAGGTGTGCCATCACTTGCCATCACCTTCCCCTCATCTGTAAAAGACATCCCATGGGCACTTCAAAATGGCTAAAGATACAGGAGCAAATTAGAAAACTATTGTTACCAAGTAACCAGCTCACCTCTTTCTCTGTTGTCCCTTTCTACGTGAGGGAAAGCTGCCAGTGTCCTTGCTGCCTGCTGTGCCCCTCCCAGCCAAGCGTTTAAGCTTGGCTGGGTTGCTGACTGGGAAAGCACACCAGCCTGCACCTGCTAACTGGCCTAAACTGGTACCGTTCAAATTGCGCTGCCTCGGTTGGGAGTGCCTAAAGATTTCTTAGATGTTTTCTGAGTTGTCCTCTCTGCCTTGTCATCACCCAGGACTCTAGATATGGAGAAAGAAATGAAGAGGCCTGTATTCTTGCAAAGAAACATTCAGTAGAAGAGATTTCAAAACATCAGTCAGTACTTTTTGTATCAAATCCATGACAGAAATATGGGGGAAGATGCTGCTTGAGTTCATAGACATTTCTAACCTACCAGATGTATTTTTCTCTCAAGACTATTTATTAGGTTTTATTAGGGTAAAACTGTTTTGAAGGACTCAAGCGCTGCTTTTGAGACTACAGGAGATTTTCTTAAACTTTTATTCCTGAAGAATATTTATGGCAGCAATTACAGAATGTCAAACTAAAGAAATCCACCTCTGGGACACAGAATGACTTTTAACCCTGCTCAGCTTTGCCTTGTCATATGTTTGATAATAATAATAATAATAATAATAATTAAAGTAACCCTGGGCTGAAGGGATACTCTGCTGGTAGTCAGAGAGAAAGCAAGCAGTACTGGAGATGTGGCATACCTCCTGTATTCATATTCTGGTGACATGCTGAACTACAAGGCCACTTTTAGCCAAGGCCTGATGAAAGCCAGGAGTCTTTAGTGACGCTGAAAAGGGCAAGAGGCTAATGCAGGCATAATACACAGACATACAGGTCTGTGCTGATCCCATCATCCGTATTTGTGACATTTTTTGGATAAAATAAAAAAATCTTTACATTGACAATCAGGAAAAGAATAGCAAATTCCTTATTTATAGTGTCACTGAGAAGATCTGTTACGGCTTCCACTCCTGAGGAATTACGCATGTTACAGTCATAAGAAATCCTTTAATGTAAATTGGAGGTAACTGCCAGATTTGAAATGTGGGATGCGCCATATAGCGTACAGGCAAGTTATACCGAGGAGACAGTGACTTTGAAGAGGTTAGAGACATGGTAGGTGACCAAATGGATATGGAACTTCCCAGCCAATGCAGCTGCCAATGCAGAAGATGATTCATGTATTATTTAAAAAGACTATTAAGTCAGAAATCATATTACATCTGAGTAGGACACCTGTGGCATTATTACAGGAATAATATGTGAAGTTCTGATACCAGATTTGGAAGGACAGAAAGAGACCAGGAGTCATAAAAATGAGACACAGATCAGGAAAGCATGTCTTAGGGTTCTTTATCTATTTATCAAAGACTAAGATGTGTATTAGAGTCATGACAGAAATATGATTCTTTAGTCTAGATTAGAAAAATGTAATAAAATAAAAAATGGCTGCATCTAATGCTAGATAAATTTAAACTAGAAATAAGGCAAAATTAATTAAAAATTGAACACCTTATAAAAAGTTAGCTTTCATCACTTGAAGTCCTGAAAGATAAAATAATATACTGTAGATCAGCCTGAAACTATTTGCTCGGTGTAGTTATTGAGTGAAAACCTAGAGGCTATTCAGAAATTCAGAACAGATAGCTACAGTGCTCCACCTGTCCTTAAAATCATGATTCAATAAAGAATCCTGGAGAATACAAGTTAAATCCTACATTATCCCTGGGTACTTTCTTCTGATTAGTGGATCAAAACAGAATGAAAGAGATGTAGCAAAATAATTTCCCATTGTAAGCAATAAACTGTGTGCAGAAAATATCTATCTAGTTAATTAAGTAATGGTTAGAATTATTTTATAAACTGAAGGAATCCATTTTGTAACGTACTAAAATAAGCACTAGGAAACCGGATTTTACATTACATGAGTAAATACTATTGTTGGAGTACATTCTGTCACTACCATGCGCTTTTCTGCATTACTGTATTCATGGGCAGAATAAATGCTATGAGTGCAACATGAGAGGGATGAATAGTTGACAAAGTAACAGAAATTTACTACCTGTATATACAGGAACATTAAGTACCACATGCATTTTCTTAATATGTCTACAACCAAGCAGTCAAAGGAAATACAATGAATGCTTCCTATTGAAAAACATTTTCTTAAAACAAGCTTAAGGAGTGAAAAATCTTACCTGTAAACATATCGCCAGGTTAACTCTACAGCCGAGTGATGTGCTGACAGCCCGTGGATGGAGACCAAGGTCTTTAAATAATTTTGAAAAGGACTGAGTAAGAGCTATCCGAGGTCGTTCTTCAGCCACTACTACACATGTCCGTACACGTGAAAGGTCCAGTCCCCTTGCCTAAAAAGAAGTTAAAATGTAACAAAGGCCACAAATGGGCAGATTTAATGAAAAACAGTTAGTAGTACTTAAGTGTATTATGAAGGTATTATGATTCAAGAGGAACAGTGGAATAAAGGCTAAGGTGCCCATATAATTTCCATCTTCCCTGGAGGCTGGATGGCCAGATGACAGTCTAATAGCTGTAGAAGAGCAGACATACTCGCTTGTCATCTCAACATTAGCACATAGGAAGAGATGGGTATGCTAGTTCTGAAGGGAGGGAATGCTATTTCCCAATATTAATTCAGAAAGCCAGTGAAAAATAGCAAAGAGGAAGCAGTGTCTGGCCTTGGAAAAACTGATTAGGAAATTATTAAGCGAGGATGGTAAGGGCTGGAGACATCATAAATATCAGTATCCCAAGATCTAATTAATTTCAGTAGCATAGTGGAAATTCTAGATGGAAATGTAACTGGCTACCTGGCTTTTAATTCTGGTGAAAAAAAGAAGAAGATACACACCTCCCCTCCTCCCCATACAATGAGGACAATCCAGTGAAAACAATATGGTACTTTTAGGTACGTGATTATTTAACTACAGGGGCCAAACCCAAACTATTACTGCATATAATCAGGGAATTCATAAAACATAATATACAATATAATACTCCTTGGGGCTCTTGGACGTTTACACCTCTGTTTTCCAACACTTGCCTATCAACACAGGCTGCAACATGGATCAGAAAGCTTAGGTAAATAAAAGCCTTTCCTTCATGTTTAAAAGCCTTGTGATCTGAAAGAGAATGGCTGATACTCATATATAGCCTCTGGCAAGGAATAACACGGGTTCTGTGGAAGCTGCCCTTGCCCTCTGATGATTTTCTCCTCGGAGCAGACATTTAGCGCAGCCGTTCAGGGCAGGGAAGGCTCTCAACCACCACTGTGCAGATGGCAGGTTGTGCAGGACGACAGAATTACTCACCTTCAGTGACTCTGTTTGCGAACCGAGTCCCTTAGTACAAAGCTCCATGACCGAATAGGAACAAAAAGTGTCTCTCACTTTGTACTGACTCACAGCAAGAAGCCACAGAGCGGGATTGGTCTCCAGTTCTGAGGGGGGAATCAAAATAGACTGGTGTCCTGAATAAACGCTGTAAAGACACAAGATTCGTTAATGCATGCTAAATGTCTGTGTCCACAGATGTTTACAAGCTATGGGGTACTAGAATATAAAGTTTATCACAGCGCTGGATGAACCATGTAATGTCTTACAGTGCTCTACAGGTCTTACAGTGCTCTACAGGTGCTCTACTGTTTAACCAGTGCTCTACAGGTTAAACATGAAGTTTAACTCTGTTATTTGCTATACCTTCAGAGTCTATGAGGAAGCATGAGGAATGCTGGCAGAACATGCTCCTGAAATACTAACTTACTCAAAATGCCTGTGGACTTTGCTATTAGAACTGTACCTAAGAGAGCAAAATAGCTTGGTTATTAATGGTGCTAATAAACAGTATTATAATATCAACAAAAATTATGTGTTGCTAACAAATAATTAAGATTGAGTAATTACCATTTTAAGACACCTTGATTAAAAGAGTACTTGATTGCTTAATATGGAAATAACCTCTCTCCTGCTGAGGCAAGCAAGAGGTTTGCAACCATTTTCAAGGGAGTAAATCTGGCCCCAATTTAACAATCCTTGTGGCTTTAAATTTCTTCTGTGAAAGTTTTATGAACTTTTAAAACCCAAATACACTACATCTCGTTTACTGGATACCCAGTGAGCATAAGTATTGAGAAAAGACACTTATCAGGGTCCCTGAAGGAAAAATTTATGTCAGAGCTAATTTCTCTGGTACCCAAGATTCTCCCCAAGGGAAAAAAATATTCCCAGTTTGATGTCTTTATTTCCCGTGGGTCCTGTGTTGTTCACTCATCTCAGACAGGCAGATTTACCATCAGTTTTACAGTCCCCCTCACATCTTAATTTGTGATTTGTAGAACGGTCATAGCATAAAACCCCCAATCACAGAAGTTCTGAGAAAGGACCATAAAGCCCCAGAGATTTATGATGCACATGAGAGAAATTCATTTGTGAATTGAAAACTTGAAATTCCAGCTTGGTAAAGTAAAGCTGACATTTTTGAATCCAAGCGCCCGAGGTAAGACACGAAATGGAGCTTTATTTTCAGGAATATGAGCATCTCTCTAACATTTGACATTAGGAAGAAGATACACACCTTTGCAGTTCTTGAAGATGGGCTGCTCACACAGCCTCCCTCCTTGGTGAGTGAGTGCCCCCACTCCGCCCAAACCCAGAGGAGAGTGCCTTCAAAAGCTGTGCAATTTAGAACCAGGTTTGTGTGACCTGGACGTCTTCACTTGGTATGACAAAGGCATAAAACGCATAGAAGTCCAGCCACAATAGCAGTTAATAATCCAAATAGTTTAAGTTTCTGCTGGAGTATGAGCCAGAGAATGTCATGGAATATATATGAACTACAGTTCAAATAATTTCATTTATCATACAGTAAATATTTTATCTTTGACTGCTTGTCCACATTTATGCCACTCTTGATGATTCATGACCAGTGACTTGCCAGGAAGCGATGTGTTCTTGGATACGGTTGACATAACGACTATAGCACAGGATGGTCAAATGAAGCATTATGCTTATATGTTGCTTTTATGGAATCAGAATAAAGTACGACTGAACCTTGACCATGTGCTTCATAAACAAGTGAAAAGAGATGTTGGCAAAGTTACCCAAACCTCAAAGGAGTATGCCCTGAGCTCAAGCGACAGATCAAACCCAGCAAGGGAGTAGTAACAGTTTTTACTATAAATATTACTTCATTCTTTCTTTTTCAGCCAATTCTATGAAGTTTTTCAGAGAAGACCAAAAGGTCTTAGTTCTTCACAAATTTAAGGTTAGGGCACCACAAACGATCAAGGTGTATGATATGTGTGGTAAATAAACAATTCTTACAAACGGGAAGCTGTAACCACTCGAGTAAGAACATGGGATGGGCTCCAAACTGTCCAAATACAGGATACAGAGACTCAGCATCAAACCCTTCCCTCCGTCCCTGAACTCCTCTAGTTGATGCAACCACTATCAGGAGAAAAAAAAAATCTGCACTATAATAAACAAGCTGCCAGGGGGTCAAACGTGGGAGAATTACTATTATTCAGAACCACATTAAATCCCTTAAGTGTCACTTATTCAACTGGGCAGACCATCCCAAAATAAAAACAAAATCAAAAGAACGAACTTTATCGCTGTACTGAAAAGTGCCCACAGAAACTCCACAGGAATAAGGGAGGAAAAAGCCGCATTGCTTTCAGTAGAAGAACAGAAAATTGATTCCAAGTGCACTTTACCAGGAAATGGTCCAAAATGGTGGCATTTGGGAATACAAATTTACACCAAACACAAATCTTTGCAAACTCAAACAAATCTCAGCAACACTAATGAGTGGGGCTGAACTGTCTCCCTCTCTTGATCAACTTATGCTGGACAGGTAAGAAAGATACTTGTGTTTGCTCTTAATCTCCCGCCAACAGCCATGCAGCAAAGCATGAAGATTTGGATGGAAAATAACCCCAGCTTCTCCAGATTGAGGGAAACAAACACTCTTATGATCAGACGTGGACTAAAACAATCACTCCGATTAGACAGAAACAAATGAAGATGTTGCTAGTACCTTTTCTGAGTTTTCGAATCCCTCAGAAATGCTGAGGAGCTCAGAATTAAACTGCAGAGCAGCAGGAAATATCTAACAGGAAGGAAACTTTCTGTGGTGCAGAACCTCAGACATGTGCTGCTCCTGTCGACAGTACATAAACCTACAGAAAGATGATACCGTGCCTGGAAACTTGATGACCAACACAGGCTTTGCCTACCGAGCTGTGGTTCAGTAACCCATGCATATCATCCGATTTGCTAGAGCAGTTGGTGGAGCTAGGAGAAGGACTGCAAAGACATATTTCTGGGGTGAATGTGCCACTTCCACAGCTGAAGTGGTTTATGCAGCACCTGGCCACCACGATGTCAGACATAACTTGGCTCATCTCCCTGAATCAATCTGAGAAACATTACGTAGGTTTTGTGAAAGACTCCAAGCAACAAAACGTTCCTCGTAGCCACATATCCTTACAAACTTGCAGCCTTTATACTTCCATGTTAACCCCTGAGAAGCTGTACGTCACCAATGTTTTGGTGGAGAGAAGCTGAGAAAAGAGAGACACCCCCTTGTACAGCTGGTTGAAGCATTTCTACAACTCTGGTGGTTTCAAATCACTGTGAGATGTTAGAAGGTGTTTGCTTAGTATGGATGCCGACAATCAAGCAGAGGACCACGTGCTTGAACAGACTGCAGTTGTGGAAGGCTGCAGAACACAGCCTAAAAGTGAACACAACTGCAGCTGGATAAAGCTAGATATGTTCCCAAACCTATAGGAAGTTGTGTCAATGCTGTCTCTATGTAATTCTAGGTATGGCAGAGATGTATGGTAGGTACATCTAGGTATGGTACATTCTAGACATGGCAGAGTTAATCCTGAAACTGAGGCACTGAACAAACAGTTCCATCTCACCTTCTTGAAACATTAGATAGTCATCAAGAGATGGTTACGCTGTCAGCTTTGCTATTCTCATACTGGAAGCAACACAATTGTGAAGAACACTGTGGTATCAGGGGGATCAGATGGGATATTAGGAAAAGTTGGGGGTTTAAATATAAATTGTGGAAGCTAAAATTACCATTCTGAAATAGCAACAATATATGGTATATTGGAGCAGGTGCAAGAATTTAGTTACATAAATACCGGGAAGGAACTGAAGCAAGATCGTTTCTTCCACTGCTGTAGAAATCTGTTGTCACAAAAGTAACTCCGTCTCCTGATACAAGTCTTATACCAGGAGCAGACACAGTGCAGAACTGCAGGGACTACCTGACAGACCTGGACATCTGTTTATCAGTCTCCACCATTTTTAGAAAATGCAAAAGGAGTGGGCAAGAAAGAAGACAAAAAAGGAGAGTGACTATAGAGCACCCCCCCATCATCTTGTGACAATGACTTTTGGGATGCAGACGCAGAGTGAAATGCAGGGGTAGCTGAGGTGGGAGACCACCTTTTAGAAATGCTGTCTCCTTTAGGGGAGCAATCTGGGGAAAAATAAAGTACTGACGTGGTGGACAAAGCCTTGGATCTTGGCAGTAAGTGAAAATCCTTGTCTGCCTGCACTGAGCAAGGGCTGCCCAAGGACAGGAATACTCCAGTTAAATGCACCAGGATGTATTTTGGTATGACGGCGCCATCTGATCACACCACCGGTTCCACTGCCTGGCAGGCTGTTTTGGCAGCAGACCGAGATGCCTGGAAGGACATCTTGGCAATTAACTGTTCCACTGAATCAGAGATTGACCCCATGTTGTACTGAGGCAGATTAACAGTAAAGTCTGAGGTTTTATTATAGTTCCAGAAATTTCAGCAGGGCAATAAATGCTGACAAATGGCAACTGCAATTTGGACTTGTATTCTGGCAGGCTACTGACCCGCCGTTGCCCTTACTTCTGGTGTCCTTCTCAGGTGATAGGAGCTGCTTTCCCACTTAACTGCAGGAGGCAGGTAGGTACTGCTGAGTCTTATGAGTATATGCAATTTTTTTCTGCATTTCTGCAGATGATATTTGGCGTTTGGTGATGAGGGACAGGTACGGGAATTGGGCATTTGGTAGGGCCTGAAATAATTGAGTTGCCACGCACATAATTCCAAGTCTGTGAAAAGAGTCTGCTTGCTGAGGGAACCTGAATTGGACGGAGCAAAAGCCTTCACAATCATCTAGACCACAGTCTGTAGCAAGGAAGGTACAGACCACAGAGGAGAGTGTTTAGGCATATGTCTGACCTAGGCTTCATAGGACTTGGGCCAAAATAAAATCTTCAGTTCTCCTGGAGACCCATTACATGCACAAAAAAGGGGCTTCTGGAAAACAAGTAAAGGAATTCAGACCACCTGCAGGGTCCAAAGATGCCCAGCTGGTAGACAGTGCACTAAGATCATGGCTGCACACGGTAAGCAGATAAGCAATCAGTACTGGCGAGGCAGAGATATCTCACAAAGAAGTTTAACTAATGTACAGCAAAAGGGATCATTGTGTAGGGCACGCAAATTTTCCCAGAAAGGAAAGGACCTCAACCATACACCTTGAGAGGCTTCTAGTGCTGAGAATAGGTGCAACTTAAACATCTTTACATCTTCCACATCAGAGTACTGGGAGCCAGTGAGAGTGGTGCCATAACCCAGCACCCTGCTTTAACCCAAGCTCTGGTGCTGGTACCCCAGTCAGATATCCCTAAGTCTTTGGTTAACATTGAAATCCCAGTATTTTGTTCCCGTACTGCCTGCACTGCCTGCTGGGACCGTGCTGTCTGCCCAGGATGAGAGCCAGAGGTGACTTGAACTTCTTGATACTACTGATTCCTCCAAAAGCTTCACCCTCCTCCTTTCAGAGGAGTGTTTCAGAAATCTCCGAGCCTCGCAAGGGAAGCTTTCTAACATGGCTCTGGGCTGCTACTGGGCACCTCTGAACTGATGTGTAACTTGTCACTGGGAAGTGTGTTGCTGGTGGCTCCTGAGCACACACACATGACCCAGCAGCACCAGCAGTGGAAATCATACTGGTCAGAACTTGGGTTGCTCAGTGCCATTCAAACACAAAGTCCCTTTATCTAAATACTTCAAAGCAGGCAAGCAAATTCTAAACATTTGGCCACTGTTTCCTTTTTGTATTGAAGAGAAAAGAGAGATGGCCATCTTGCCCTGCACACAGAAACCACAGCCTAAGGTTAATTAAATGATACAGATGGCAGTGTCATTTCTGTTGGCGTTGGCATTAGACATCAGACATCCTAAGGCAGGCAGAGGCTAAACATGTCCAGCTTAGTTGATTACAGTACAGTTTGTATTTGTAAGCCATTGCTCAGATGTGAGCACCACTCAGGTGGTGCCTCAGCATCACCTCTCCTGCCCCAGTTACTCCCCCATGTGAGGGCAGCTCTACAGAGCCGGTGGAGTCGGTCTGTCAACACATTGCAGAACTCGCATATCAAGGTAAGTCAGGGCTTTCAGCTGCTGTTGAACCTTCTAGACTTGAGACAGGTTTAACATACCTATTGGAATGTGGAAGAAATGCAAATTGCCTCTTCCACAAATTGCCACTGGCTAAAGACTTTGAGGGAAACATGCACACGGCAGTGTGTGGGCAGAGGCACCTTTATGTTCCTCCTGCCCCTGTTATGCACTTTGCAACACATAGAAAGATGGCTATGTTCATATCCTTCACTTCCCATGCCAGAATTATTCTTTTCTGATGTGGCATTTAGGGTTCTTTATGCAGTCTTGCCTTTAATTTGCTGTAAATGGGCTGGAGATTAGGTGAAATCATAGAATCGTTAAGGTTGGAAAAGACCCTTAAGATCATTGAGTCCAACCGTTAACCTACCACTGCCAAGTCCACCACTAAACCATGTCCTCGAGCGCCACGTCTACCTGTCTTTTAAATACCTCCAGGGATGGGGACTCAACCACTTCCCTGGGCAGCCTCTTCCAATGCCTGACTGCCCTTTCAGTGAAGAAGTTTTTCCTAATGTCTAACCTAAACTTCCCCTGGTGCAGCTTGAGGCCGTTTCCTCTCGTCCTATCGCTTGTTACTAGGGAGAAGAGACTGACCCCCACCTCGCTACAACCTCCTGTCAGGTAGTTGTAGAGAGCAATAAGGTCTCCCCTCAGCCTCCTCTTCTCCAGACTAAACAACCCCAGCTCCCTCAGCCGCTCCTCATAAGACTTGTGCTCCAGACCCTTCACCAGCTTCGTTGCCCTTCTTTGGACACGCTCCAGCACCTCAATGTCCTTCTTGTAGTGAGGGGCCCAAAACTGAACACAGTACTCGAGGTGCGGCCTCACCAGTGCTGAGTACAGGGGCACCATCACCTCCCTGGTCCTGCTGGCCACACTGTTCCTGATACAAGTCAGGATGCCATTGGCCCTCTTGGCCACCTGAGCACACTGCTGCCTCATATTCAGCTGGCCGTCGACCAGCACCCCCAGGTCCTTTTCTGCCAGGCAGCTCTCCAGCCACTCCTCCCCAGTGCTCATGCCTGCCAGGTATCTTCAAGTTAGCCTAAAAAATCTAATAATAGTTAATGAGTCCTAGCAGACTTAAGTTTTCCAAAATGCAGTTCTCGTGTTAATGCTGCAATTCCTTGGTTACTTCTTGCATAATTCCACATATTTGGTTAATAAGAAACCTTGCAGCCTCTTGCTGCAGAAGCTACCCAGCAGCACCATGGGGGACTTCAGCTTGTGGCTGTTGAACAGAGACAGCAGGAGCAGGACAGGAGAAAGCCACTTCTTTGCACCTTACCTGGAAAGCCTTCCCAGGACCATTTTACAGCATTCAAACTATTTATTTATTATTTATGTGGCCACTGTGGACCGGAAAATTCAGTTCCCCTGGTTCAGTCTGAGTCTTCCTGACTTGTACTATTACAATCTCAGTTTCTGAGAATATATATATAATTTATTTAAAATTATTAATGTACTTAATTTTAATTTCAGCAAGGACAATTCTATCTTCCAGTAGTAAAAGCAGAACTGCAATATGGGCTGGCTTAGCTGGGCTAAAATGGAAGGAAAATTCTTATTCTATTGCATCACTCAGCAACTATCAATTAAGTAAATCCTCACTAACGAACTGTAGAATGCTCTATTCTGCCCCAGAGTGAGCAGCATTAAGATAGGGACATCTTAATTTCAGGAAGCATTTATGAACAATAGGATTTAGTATTGATTGTTTTACATTGGAGGACACTTAATTTTTTTTTTCTTTCAAAGTCTGTAATACATTTTAAAATGTAATGCAATGCAAGTCAGAATACTAGGATTACCCTCTCAGAATGGATGAATGAGATTATTAAAGAGAAAAACGCAAAAATGATGTATTCTTTTATTGAGTCATTAGTAAGAACTTGTTAAAATTAGGAAGTCTGGGGTTTGTGAACTCACATGGGGCTGATGACTGCTGCCACACGCAGGACGTGCTGTTCAATGACAAAGGTTCCAAGGAAACCCTGCTGGAGCATGCAGCCAGTTTAGAGGGAACGTGGTAAATCCCATTTTTTTAATGTATTGCTCTGCTTTGCAAGGTTTCTTTTCTTTATTATTTTATACCCTTTAGGCCATAAAATAATAAATTTTTTAAAAATAAAAACTTTGCAAAACTATGCAATATATTCCGAACTTACCAAATGGCTGGCTCCATGCTCCAGCAGCTTTCCTAAGTAGCTTTGACCTCACAGAATGGGGCATTCTGGGGCACCGCAGTGGAGCAGGCCAGCACAACGTCTAAGCACCTACAATGGGGATAAAAGGTTAGTTTTTCTTTCATTCCTCAGTTAATGCCTCCTTTGGTCTAGTTAATGAAGGGATTAAAATGTACTTGTCATTTTAACTGCACCCAGCACAGCAGGTTGCTTTCTCTGCCTGCTGGGCTCCTAAAACGAAGAGTTCCTATTTGACTCTCAAAACCCCCTACCTGATCAAAAATTGAAGATCTAACTTCATTTCCATATGGCACTAGAAGTATTAATTTAGTTAATGGGAGTGACAGACAATCATAACTTTACAGTAGAATCCTCTGAGGTAGAAATCTGGGCTGTAAAATGTTGAGGAGGATTTGGGTATGCTAAACAACACAGAGTAAAATGCAAAATTGCAAAGTTTTAAGTTATGAAGAGTAAGAGTCTAATAACCTCCAGGATGTATTTTTTGCTATCACATCAAATAATACTCATTGCTAAAATAGTAATGAAATGGAAATTAAGTTTGTAAGTGGAATTAATGAAGCTGTATCTCATGTCAGCTTTCTCTAAATGACAGTCACAATTCAAGCAGCCTGCAATTTTTCTGGTTTTGTAGGAACAGGAGATCAGTGGTAAAGAAGAGATTGACATGATGGTTCATAAGATTAGTGTTGCTGGACTGATCTCAATTCCTTCAACTCCCTCGTTTCCTTTCTCTTTTTTGAAAATGGCATAAAATTTTCTATTCCTTCTATAAGCTACAGAGGGGCACAGACCTTGATTGCTTTCTCCCAAAGGCTTGCTGCTTTATTCACTTGCCAGTCATAAACAATCTTCTCCTCCTAAAAGGCTGAATACTATCAGTATTGGGAAGGAGCTAGGGGCAGCAAGTGCTTATTTGTTGCAAATATGGTTCTGGAAGAAACAAAAATTTCTGTATTCAGGAGAGTCATGTGCATCACAAATTACTTGGGTTTTGGACAGGTCAACATTTATCTGTATTTTACAGCTCTATCATGATGTCCCATAGAAGTTATTCTTGGATGCTCCATGTCCCAACCTCATTCCATAAAATAATATACTCCTTAGCTGAACTCTCCCATGCTGCTCTACAGTCCATCCCTGGTCTCACTGAATGCATCATGGCAGATTTGGATTAGCCCCCAGCAGAGCGAAGGCCTAACAGTGTTGACATCAGGGCATGCTGGAACACATAAGTCTATATAGGAAATACTCAACTGACTTAAAAAATCAACATTTTAAAAATTTAACTTAAACAGAGTGATTTAATTAAAATCTCAAAGTTTCTGAAAGGTTTTCTGAGTTTTCTTGCAGCCTCAATATTTTTATTTTTGTGTTGGGGAAATAAGATGTTGAAAAAAAAAGATCTTTCGAAACAAAGAAATCTCTAATCCCTATGTAAAATCTGAAATAATATTAGGGCAAGTATAGTTTAAATCAAGAAAGACTGATCAAGAATGAATAAGATAATATTGTAAATCTTCGGCCCATTTAATATTTAATAACAAATATTTTAAAAGGGCAACAAAACAGGCCAATAGCCCACTTTTAAATAAACAATACTTGCTGAAAACAAATTGTTGCAGTTGTTACCAAATAATGCTTCCTTCAGGTATTTAGTAAATTGGTAAAAAGTTTATCCAGAGTATTTTTATTGCCCCAGGTTATCTTCATTTTAGCAACTAAAAATAGCAGTACTGCCAACACCAAAGACCTTTCTATGGAGGGAGCAAAGATGTTGGACTACTGTGATTCTAAGATGTCTTCATGAAAATGTGCTCCATTAACACTCTCATAGCTCTTCCCCTTTGCCTCTGCATCAAACCAGCTAACTTAAAAAAAAAAAAAAAAGGAAAGAAAAAAATCGATGGAACTGCTTTCAGTGCTGAACTGTAACTTCCCTGGAGCACAGAGATTGACAAAATTGTTTAATTTCTAAACTTCTGATTAACAAAAAAAGCTGATTCTCATTTCACTAGATTTTTTTTTTTCTGATAGCTTTGCTACTGCCATAGAAGTATCCTTCTGCAAGAAAACACACTTTCATGTCTCTGCAAAAATCACATCCATAAGTCCCACAAATGAGGAAGTCCCCGATGTCCACTCGTGCTTTCATATTAGAGAATGAAAAAGAGGACACCAGGAAACCACTTCCTTAAGGTAATATTGGTAGAGCACTGCCTTCATGAAAGAAAACTAGCCAGACTCCGCAGAGACAGCAGTAAAGCAGCTGGAAGTCCATAAGCAGCCGTGTTGATGCTCTGCACTCCTAAGTCTAAATACCTATGGCCATGCCCAGCTCAAACAAAGCGTATTTTCCGAACAGCCCTCTCCATATAGCTTCCAGCAATTCCAATTGCCTATGTCAGTCCCAGAGGTACTGTCTGTTCTTACCATCCTTTTATCACTCACATCATCTGGTTTGTTGTGTTATGGTACAACGGAAACCGTATTTTAAAAGGTTGAGAAGAAACCTCACCTGCAGAGGCACCAGAGGACAAACCCAAGTCCACAGTAGGGGTCCAAGCAGATAGCGACTTCTCTGGAGGGATAAAGCTCACACTGCAGCTTAATAGAACGACAAAAGGCACTAGTGGCTGCATGAGACATCTGAAAGACAACAGCAAAGTAATTAAAATGATCAACTATGTCATTCGGAAGGCTCATTCCCAAACTGTGCCAAGTGCTCAAATCAGTTACAGGATAAAGAAAACAAATAAATATTGACTTTCTGCTCAGTGTAAACACACTTGTGATTTATATCTAAGGAAACATAATTTTCCTTCAAGAGGGCATCCAAATAACCGTGAAAGGGGAGGGGAGACAGAATGAATGATAAGCTTGAAGTGATTCAGGGAGAAAGCTGTGAGTGGTTTAAAGATGTGCTCCAAGCTGTATGCAAACCTAATGATAACAAGCTAAACTTTCTGGGAGAACAAAGGAATGAATGACTGCAGGATCTGAAAGTAATTTGAAGTATTTTGTTGATCATCGGTAACATATTTCTAAGTACATATTTAATAATATATTTAACAATATATTTAATGATAAATAAAAAATGCCAACGCACTTTTTAAATTGAAGAGGATTTTGCATGCAAAATGTTATTAAGGACCTAATCATTTGGCGATAAAGATCCCCAATAAACTTAGCAAAGGTTCTTCATGTCTGCATGTTATCTCCTATGCGAGAAATAGGCTCTTAAAAATCTTGGTAAGAAAGCTCTCAGAGAGAAAACAAGCAGAAAATAGAAACAAAAAACCTGATCAAAAGGAAATTCTCCTGATTTTTTTTTTTTCTAGTGTTAGGATGTTTCCCACACTCACCCATCCTGCCTTAGAAGTTCTAACTAGAGTGGGAACAGAATTACATCTTTTAATCTTTGTCCTGTCTGTTAATAACAAGAAAGATACTCGTGTTAGAAAGACAGCCTGGACAGGATTTAACTCATCTAACCTTTGATACCTGCCACATACTGAGCTAGTTGCCTTATATACTGTTAGAGGCAGTGGAGGGGAACAGGCACTTAGAAGGTAAAATTTATTTGATCTCAAGGTAAACAGAGGAATAAAGCTCCAGAAGTGACTTTTTCTCTGTTGCCAATGAGAGCCATAACTGAAGCTGGATATGTTCCAAGTGATGCACAAAGACCAGCTCAAAACAGGTGTCCACATGGCGATCATCTACAGTTTGCAGAGATTAATTCTACTCCAGCTGAATCAAGACAACTTTTTCACACAGGATTAAACTGAACTCTGTAGGGCCAGAACTGATGTTATTCTGTGAATTTTGACACCATACTGGGTGCAAGCTAGTGAAAAAGTTGAGAGTAAACATAAGTGGAATCTATTACTTCCAAAGTGATTACAAAGCATTTAGCAACTTTTCAGAAGCCACATAAATTGTTTAGCCATTTTTTTAATTTAGCATCACTGCATTATGAATATAAGCCTTGTGGCCTCTTATAATCCTTTTATAATTAATTAATCACTAGTGATGATCTAGTAGATCTGTTTACATAAACGTGTTCAGTCAGTGATCGGGACGCTTAGTGACCCAGATATCAGAAGCTAATCAGGAATTCCTTGAGATTTATCTGGATTTCCCTTTAGCCACATTAAGAAAAGGTTCTTTGACTTGCCCTGGCTTTGACTGTCCTTGAAGCTCTCCAAATACTGACTTTGCATAGTTAGTACTCATTTCTGCAAGCCTGATAAGGTGGAATTCAGACCTGCTTTAATATGGATGACTCCATCTGGAACAATCGTTTAAGGCTCCCTTTGGAAGAAATGAAGGCTTATGTGACATTCACCCCATTCAAAAACAGATGTTTCACTTAAGTCAGATAAATTACACCCTAAAAGTCCCTGCTTCTTTCTGTTGATTCTTGAGGAGCCCAATGACTAGTGCACGTCTGTAGGCTATCTGTAGCTATCGTAGCTATTTAAAGTTAGATGAAATGAATCTTCCAGGAGTGTCCAATATGTGACCTTCAGCAAGCTCAGCCATTTAACCATCAGTCAATCTTGGGCTGGTCACTTCACTGCTCTGTCCTTCAGATTCTCCATCTGAAAACTGGGAAAATAATGTTTTCTTTCTCATAAATTATGCTGACAGCTTCTGAAAACAGATGCATGATGCCAAAGAGTATGAGGGATTCAATACAGGCCATAAGTGTGATACATCAGCAAAATTGCTGAGGTAATCATAATCCTTAGATATGCAACAGATAGGAGTAAGGAAGTAACAGGTAAGAGTAAGAGAGTGATTTTACCTCTGCCTGCGTGTTGGTGAAACCAACACTGGAATAATATGTATGTTAGCAGCTAGAAAAGACAGCTTTGATAAATTGAGGCTAGAGGGTTGGAGAAAATGCCAGAACAGAGATTTAAAGAGCTCAGGATGTCTAAGTTTATCAAACAAATCCATCAATGAATTTTTTTTGCTGATTAGTATTGTACCAAGTGAATATACCAGAGACATCGGCAGTTCCCTTAATAGCATGAAGAAGAGAATATACTGAAAACCAATGGGCAGCAGTTGAGTTGCAATAAAGAGCAAACAGGGATGGGCACTGGAACAAGTAGAAAAGGGATGACCAGGTCTCATTTTCTTCATAAAAAGGAAAGAATAGATGCTTCAGTTGAAGAACACTTCAGGCAGACAAGCTACTGGGCTATCCGCAGGGGTATCGGAATTAAATTTTTAGTCTGAGAAGGAGGAGCAGGGCTAAACTTGCCACACACAGTACCGTAGTGAGTACAGAAGAACTAATTTCATGTTAATGGAATCAAATAATGACTGCAAGGGAGGAAGCAATTCAATCTATAACCAAAAATCAAGAGGAGTGACAAATCAGGAGCAACGTACCACCTGCCAGCCAGGCGTGATAGCAGGAATGCCAGCTTTAACAAGAAGTCCCTACCTTTACCCCTGCTAGCATGCCAGTTGTGGAGACACTGAAGTCAAGGTAAGCAAGCGTTTCAGGGTTAGAAGGTTTGTAGATCTGTGCAGGCCGCTTCTTTGGCAAATCGTCTAGTGAAAATACAGAAAGAAAACGTGTGTATCTTACTCCCATGACAGATAGACCTCTGAGTGCTTGACAAATACCACGACAAAAGACGACACAGAGGTCCCCTAGCCTTAGTACTCACCTGTATCTAGTACCGGAGGCCACGTTCTGACATCCACTGCTGCTGCCGCCTCTCGTGACCGTAACAATTTACATATTAATTGTGTAGTCATTAAGCAGGCAGAGCGGCTTACCTAGGAATTTAAGAAATAAATAATAACGCAATGGGGTACTGATTAATTCTCCCATGAAAATGAGCAAGACCATGATTTATTTTCTGCCAGAACAGGACACAGGTATATTAGTCTTATGTTTTCCAATTAGGAGGTGGAAAGATGCACAAAAAATGCAGCTCACAAAGCAGACAAAGTCATGTGAGTTTTACAAATTACATGAAAATTACACTTGGAGAAGAGTGTTGTAATGAAACTAAAGGCACCTTAATAGTGAGAACGTGACTTTTCCAACGCATTATATCAGTTATCAACCCAGAATGCCAGTACGGAAGACTGTACCCAAAACATTTCCTATGTGATGGTAATATATCTTGGTTTATTAACAATATTTTCACATAAACCAAAACTAGCCTGACATTTATATGAGTAATTTTACTATCTTAAGTCAATTTTATGTTAGCCATATATTCCTGATTCCTGTGCTAGTGATAAACCACTGGGAACTCTTCTGATACCAGCAGAATAGCTCTAGACCAAAAATTGTGCAGGTGGCACTAAGAAATGAAATGGTAAGTTTACTGCAAATACCATCTGCACTGAATTTTAGATGACATATGTTGAAGGTATTCTCCTTTCAGATTTGCTATTTTTAAAAACACATAAGTAGCACCTACAAGAATATTTCTTACTGATTATAAAAATTAATATATTTAAGGAAATATTCACACAAACATAAATATGAACACTGTTAATCACTGAAGACAGTACAGAAGAAAAACTGAAAAGGCTGAAAAACTGAAAATTCTTCTTTTCCTCAAACTTTGAGAATCTGTGCAAATATTGCTAAGAGCATTTTTTTCTTTAAGGAATCCGAGACATTTCATTGCACACTGAATTTCCAATGTTCAACCTAAGGAAATCAGTAACCATATGGACATTAAATTTTACCACTGAGCAAGAGATCAGCTTCTGTTGACAGTAATCTCATGGAGGTCAACTTTATAGAGCACATGAGGCAATCAGGAGCATACAAGCACTGATCCAAGCTCTACTTCTCTAACCCCATGATTTCCCTGTATGGCCAATCGAAATATTTCAAGCTAAAAGTGAAGACAAATGAAGCCACCGCAGCATCCCTCAATCCAGTCATGTCACTGCCATGGCAAGGCAAGGTAATTCTTACATAGCTAACTTTAATCTATGAAAATCTTGATTTGGGACATAGTAGAGCCATAAAAGAAAAGGAATTTCAAGAGTTGGTGGTTACTAGCCCTCTCAGGAATTATATTATCTGGAAGATCAGGAGGTTTATTAAAATACAGAATGTCCAGACCTAGCGAATAGCAAATCTGAGGTAAACATGTAGGGACAGTGGGAAGGAGAAAGAAGACATCTTAGCTATGTTAGCAACTGCTCGAGATGTGACTCAGTAATGTTTAGTTATATTTTACTACTACGAGCTCATCACCAAAACACAATTATGTAAGCCAAATTTTTCTCAGATGTCATTCTTACTGATTCAAGAGGTGCTCTGTAGACGACATACAGCATGTCAGAGCAGGCTTTGACCCCATCACACCGGGAAATTTATATGATTGCATTGGCAATGAAGGAACAGCCTCAATATTTTAATTTCTACAAGGTCATCCCTCTCCAAAATGAAAGAAAATCTTGTGTAAAACAGAGCTGAGAGGCTTTTAAGTCAAACTGGCATTAATACGGCTAATACATTTCAACATTTTATTTAAAGCTGCTCTATTGAAGGGAAAACGACTACAAGTCAACTTAGGCCTCTCCTAGTTTTCCATCATTAAACCAAACAGATCTAGTTTGGCTATTAAACATCAAAGGAAAAATAAAATAACACATTTTACATCACTTCTATAATTTTTACAACTGATGTTTAAAAACTGTAAGTGCCAAAATATTAAAGAATGAGAACCCTGAAGACAATAGGACAATTTCTCATACCTCTACTGATACTTTGTGGCATCTGATGCCATAAGGAAGCCACAAATTATAACTATCTCTAGTACTTACTACTTGAAAATATCAACATTAATTAGAAATGTTAAAATCACATTTGTTTCAACTTGTTTTTTCAGAGACTCAGAATTCCATTCAATAGATTAGAAACTGCCAGATGTAAAAGGCTATGTCTTTGCAATCATTTTATTTCCCTCAGTAACAAGCACAATGCAGTTATTTATATGCAACAAAGACTAAACATTATTAGATAAAGTCAAAATAGCAAAAGAAAGCATTGAATGAAAAAGTCTGAGTAACACTTCTATGGATGAAACAAAATACCGACCAACATCTTCACAACAGAACTTTGAAATTGCTTCAAACTGCAAAACAATTTTATGTACGGAGCTGAGCACAAATCACCATCAGGTCAAGCTAAGCCTTCCATTGGGATTTTTCTCAATAGTCAGTGTAGCGTTGCCAGGTGAGGAATCCTACCATTCTTGGCATATAGCTAAATAGAAGAATGCACTTCAAATATATTTCCTAAAAGGAGCAGCATAACTGTGGCAAAATGTGACAGTGGAAGTCAGAAGGTTGTTTGCTGTCAAGCAGCGTTGACCCTGCAACACACTGCAGTCCTGAGTCTTTGGAAGGAATACAACTCTTCAACCTACACCACCACTCACTTAAGGTACCGCTCCTAAAGACTACGCAAATCCACTGCCCATTTAATCTATTTGTGCACTTTCAGGTGCCTGCTCACCTCCACAATCATCTTCACTGTAGGTAACGTGGTAGCTATGTTCTGGGGATGTGGAGGTCGAACTGTTATTGGCACACAGCCTGCATACAGGCATCCGTAAAATGCGGCAATCAGGTCTATTCCTGCATGAAGAAAAACAAAAATCCTCCCCTGAAAACCAAATAATTTAATCACAGACACTTATGTCAGCATAAATATTACTTGGAACTCAACTCAGAAGGTTAAATGAGCGACTAAGCCCTTTAACAGACTTCTTTTTCAGCCCCTTGTCAGTATTTGTTCAGCTTCACTGATTCCTTTCAATTGTACTGTTCTTCTGAGCATGAAAAACCAAAGGCGACACACAAAGCTGCAGCCAGATATCATCATTTAGGTGAACTTCACTTTTATGATCAGGAAGTAACCTGTTAAAAAGACTGATTTCTACCGATTAATTATCTTCCTAAATTTACATTTATAGACAAATGAGTCTACAAGAAAAGGGATGCCCCAGCAAAAGGACGAAGTAGGACGATGTCTGTTCCTATCAGCCACAGAAGGAACTGGAGACTTCGTTAAATACTGTCTTTCTCATGCTATTTTTAACCTCAGATATGGAGCTTTGACTCACCTACTCGAAATTTTACAGTAAAAAAGGGAGTCATGATTTTGAAATCCTGCTTCTAACATAAAAATAGGTGTTGTTCTACATAAAAATTGACTGCAGGTGACAGATTGTGGACAGCACACTTCAGGCTATCTAAGGAGGCTGAACAGATGACAGCACAAAGATCCTGTGAATACTGCGGTTTGGCCATGATAAGATGACAATGGGGACCGTTTTATTTTTTCAGTGGAAAAGGATCTGGAGTACTGATAAGTTATTGTTCCTTCAATAAAATGCTTTATTCTTGGGAAATGAAATACAGAAAATAAAACCTGAAGTTTAAAATACTAGTCTTCTATTGTGGAAAAGGTTTTCTCATATTAACCGTTGAAAAATTACTCCTATAAAGATTTAACCAGTATCTTGCAGCCCTTACAAACCAAATATCACAATACAGGCCTTAAATCACACTGTTTATTTCACCAATGGACAAGAAGTTTTAAACATAAAAAAGCAGCACTAGATCAGAAATAATTTCAAGCAAATGTCAAACATGGTACCAGTTAACACAAGCTTAAAAGCCCTTATGCCAAAGGATGAAAACTCAAGCTACAGAGAGCTGTCTAGGTTAAAGAAGTATAGAGAAAATAGTGATTATAATTTGCTAATTCTTAATCATCTCCTATTTATTCATCATATTTCTGCTCTAAAAAAACATTAATTACTTCCTAGGTATTGCTGCTTTACCCTCATGAAACGCAGCACTTCCAAGAAGGAATTCAACAGGTGCATCTAAGAACACTCAGCAGATGGAATATTTTAGCAGAACTGTATGCTCATAAAATAGTGTATTTCCAGCAAATGAAAAGAAAAGCAGTAACTAAATTTGACTGCTTGTAAGAGACAGGTTTTATAAACAGAGGTTAATCTTAATCTGAACCCAAAGAAATAATATCTATGAGCATATGCAAAGAGAAATTCTTTTAAGCATGTTCAACTAAGTTCAAAGAAATGTGCATAAGGCATATATTTCGTGTTTTGCCAATTAACATGGTTTACAGTTGGTAAGACCCCCAGTGCAGCACAGTTCTAAAGGATCTTGATAAACATTTGGGACTACCAAGGTACTGAACATGGCAGTTCTTTACCTGGTGGGTAAACCAAAGCCACATGGTCTCCATCTTGTAAATGTCCCCTTTCCATCAACATGACAGCTATCTTCTCAGCTCGCTTATGTAGCTGGACACATGTTAGCGAGTTGGCTATTGTTCCCTGCACAGGAAGAAAGGTAAATGTCACAGAAGATAATGCAATGTGCTGAAACTCTATTTTCTGCTGCATGTTAGAAGTTACTGGATGAGGTGCAGCCACAATAAGTCATGCAATCAACTTAAATATGGAAACCTTCGGCCTTACGCCAAACTGTAGTTGGAAAGAAAAAAGACGTTTGTCAAGCAGCGGAACGTTTTCCATTCCCCTCTCTGTACCTTCTGCCCTCAATGGTGTTTTCTCTCTAGCCAAAGGAGTACAGTAGTACGCTAATATCCTGCCCATGTAACCTGTACTCCTTCCCTTGCTATACAGGCAGCATTCCTGCTACAGCCAGGAAAGTGCCTTTATGGTGTCTGCAGCAATCTGGAGAATCTGTGGAGAGCAACCCTGAAAATTGCACTTCGTTGTCTGCATGCTGGAAGGAAGCCAAATGGCACAGCAGAAAGATTTTAAAAGACAAGAGATGAAAGACAGAGGAGAAAACAATACTTTGTGATGGGGAAAAGAATTAGTCTGGAACAAAAGCTAAGCACATGCATATAAATGAAACAGAAAAGAAAAGCATTTGTTGAATTTTAGTAACTCTGGTCAGCATGAAAAAAAAGGGGAAGTGACAATGCACTACAGTTTGGCAATTCAAATAGTGCTATAGTGTTTTAAATTGGATGAGTGTTATGGTTCTCGCATTCCCTAAAAATATGTATGTGTGTATATATGCACACACACAAATACACTTTTAGAGAAATAAATACATCTGTATCACAAAATTCACTACCACAGTTGACACCTCAGAAGAGAAGTCTAAAAGTGAACATGCAGGACAGACTGACTGCCTAAGGCTGGTCTGGCAAGGTCTGGGCTGAGATAAAGGGACAGGGCAGTACGGGAAGGGCTGCATCTCTCTGCCTGTGTACCTGTTCTGCGGAAAAAGAGGACTTCAGTCTCCAGTACTGCTATGATATACCTGGCACCTATCACAAGCACTAAGTTCAATTAAAATCAGAGAAGCTGAAGAAATCGGGGAAAAAAAAAAGTAAGAAAATACATACACTTAAAAAGAACAATGTATCAAAAATGCAATGCAATGCAATAAAAAATATTGTATCTCTGTCCTTATTAAGAGAGAAAGCAATAGGGTCTTCTGTTTTAAATAAATATTCTTTACACTCTATTTTAACAAGGCAAAAAATAGTAAGTGTTTGGCTTGATTGCTCGTTTCTATCCACCATCACCACCCCACACACCACTGCAGTATTTATTGACCACAAGCTTCAGAGAGGAGAGTGCAGTTTGATAAAGGTCTAGCGTTGGAAGTAGTGGCATGTTACCAGGCATCACTTGGCATTTACAAACTTTCTAACAAACTATACACAAACTCAAACACTGCCAACAAAGAGGACAAACCTAACTGAAAATAAGAAGGGCAAAGTCAGGGCTTAGTATTCCTCTTCACAATCTTCAGCAACCACACTTACTGCAATGCACTTCAGGCAATTTTAATCAGTCTTCTGAACAATGCGGAGATCATTTCACTACGAAAGCTTCCTCTAAAGACATAAGCAACTATATGGATGCTGGACGAGAGATGGCTTCCATCTGTCCAGCCCTAAATATGGCCAAAGTGACCTGAGGTCTTGGTGTCCTTGTCACTGTAGACCTGCCAGTAGGAACGTGCTTAAACTCTTCATTCCTTCTTTCAAAAAATTGCCTGTTTGCATAGTCATGGGAAGAAGGACCTTTTATATCCCCATGTACATCAGAAGCACAGGCCCCACTGACACAGAAAGGGAATTGCTGCAAATCATGTGAATTTGTGCAAAACTTGTTTACATTTAAGACTTCTGGCACTTGCTGCACGTGAACCAGCGGAAAGATAGTGTTTATGTGAAGTGCAGGGAAGGAGAATCCTGCTGTTGGACAAGAATCACTGGCAAGCACCAGGCAACTATTCCCTTCGGGTCTTTTATACAAGGTGTCCTGCAGAGTAAAGGTGTTGCAATCCTTCATGACACACACTAAAAACAATGCACTGCTCTAATTTTAGAAATATTCCAAATTCTTAAAAAGCTTGGGTTACAGGAAAAAACTAATCTCAGTGGATTTCTATTAGTCATCCGCTGCAAGATGCCTGGATGTTTTAGAACAAAGTGTACAGACAATGTGCAAGGAAGACAAAAAGGGAAAAGTTACAAACCAGAACTAAAATTCAAGACGGGCATTATAACTTGCCCAGGCTAAAAGCCACCAAACCTGTCACTCCTTTCCATAAAACGTTAAATCTCTCCACAAAGCATTACATCTCTCAAACAAATTTCATATAAGATACTCCACAAAGAGAGTATTAAAGGAGCAGAGAAACTGAATTTCAAAATTCAACTATTTTTCACTTCTATGGAATGATAAATTATTTTGTTCATCTTTGTTTTCCACATTGTGTCCTTCCCTCCCACTGTTTGAACCCTTCTGCCAGCATGGGAAGTCTGGCTTTCTTTAAAGCTCAAAAGCAACAGCCTGTGTGGATATCACTGTCTCTTTCTCGCAGCATCATTGCTCCTAACTTACAGGACTGAACAATGCACAATTTTAATGGTGTAATATTGACTCTATAAACAGCATTGCCTCTCAAGTTTTCTACTTTGCCACAGACAACTACATTACTACTTCACTATTATCTGTCACGTTGCACATGTTCACAGAATATTAGCTATTAACCTGAATTTAAAAAAGGTCATTTAATGACTTACTGGTAGCCTCAAACTGAACTTTGGTACCAGAATGGTAATATGGGCTGGGGAAGCATATCCTGACCACAGTAAGTGGTCATTTCCAAGAGGTTCACAAACTACTGGAGGTTTAAGAACCCATCCAAGTTGCGTAGGGACCACATGGGCTGAGACAACACCAGCTACTCCAGGTGGCCCAGGGGAATAGCACTATTCCAGGTCCCTCCTCTCTTGGAGACCCTCACACACTATGCATGTTTCCCAGTTTTGACAGATGTGTCTAGATGCACTGCGGTGGGATGGTTTGGAATCAGACTTTCATTCTCTACAGTGGTCTTGGGATTTACTGGTTTGTCATCTACAGTCATCTAGGAAAAACTACACTCTTAGTAAAGCCAAATTCTATACCACGTGACATGCATTAATTCATTTTTGATAAGCAATGAAATGCTGTGCCAAGCTGGCACCTCATGTAAGCTATGCAGAGAGATTTATTAGTGATCCTCTACAGACCTGGTTGGATTCTAGACGTACCTCTCCTCCTCTTCACCTTCTTTCCCCATTCTCACACCTCCCCCAGATGGTCCACTCTCAAAACCAACAATCATTGTTTTATTTAGGGAAAATGCTTTGATTTTGCCAAGCTTGTGCTTTTCGAATTGGAAATCAGGATGGTGAGCAGTATTAAATACTACGCTTCAGTACAGGAATGATGAGTGTTGAAAGAGATTTGCAGTGTCAGCTCACCCACAACATATATGTGGTGGAAAAAGAAATGAGAAACGTGTAAGACGCGCTGTCTGATACAAAAGCAATCTATATTTTGACAACTGGCAATGATTATTCTCTTTTCCTCTCTGCCTCAGTGAACATTAAATATAGCAGCTGAGTATTAATGGGAAAAGAAACAGAAAGGTTGCGTTCTGCCACAGCATGAGCAGGTGCAGCTGAAATACCAGTGTGCCATTTTCCATACCGCAGCCTGTTGGAGTAACGGTCTGAGTTTCTTACCCTGCAGTTGAGTAGAGTGTAAAGCACATGGTCAGGAGTGGTCTGAGCTCTCCACTGTAACACTTCTGAGAGGAAGAGGAACTAAAATAAAGCAGAGTGATAGTCATGACACTAAATAACTTTTTGGGTTTAAAAACCAGATAACTATTTTTGCTAGTTTAGCTATGTCTTTCTTATTTATATGCTGCATTTTACATCAATACCCAGAAGCCCTAAGCATGAATTAATTTTCTTGTCACCACACATATTTATAGCAAGGTGCTTTTGCACGGTAGCAGCAGCCTCTCTGGAAGTGAAACCACTGCTGGGATTATGATATATTGCTACATATACTTTCAAAGCAATAAACTGGTTCTTACCGATCTCTCTGAATTTAAGCACAATTTTAATTCTTTAGCTTTTTCTTACTATGAATATATAAATATTTATACAGCTTAGAATGTATTAATTTAATTACTCACAAAAGCCCCCAAAAGAGCTGAATTTCAAGTTAATTTTACAGGATCAAAATCAGGACCATATACGCAAACAAAATTCCCTGGATTCCACTTGAACTAGTAAAAAAGATATAAGAGAGGGTGATTTCTGGTAGAAGCCCCATTAACACTTTCCACCATATTTGTTCTGTTGTCCCATGTACACTTATTAAAAAAAATCCATAGAGATTAAATGCAGTGATCCTCCCTCACGTCTACTTTATATTTATCTGTAAAGGGGGTTCTGAAATATTTTAGTGAGAATTAGAAAAAGCAATCAACAAATTCTCCAATAATACTACTACTACGTACTGCTAAGTGTCCTGATGCTAACTAGCTAAATATAAGCCATACTGGAAAAGTTTAGCTTACCTTTCTGGCTTGGTCATTATCTTCTATTTGCCCCAGATCTCTACCACTGGCCTGTGCAATTCTTTTTCCAGAGACCAAGTTCCCCACCATCACAGAGGCAGGGCCAATTTCTAGAATAAATAGAAATGTGCTAAGTGCAATAAAAATCCTTTGCTTGTGGATGAAAAATTATTTTTATGTCTTTTGCATTACATGATATTTTTCTCATTGCTATCCACAATACCAAACCTTCAGCGCAGCTGTGTTGATACAAACTTTGGCTGATGGACCAGAAGTAGCTGGAAGATATGTAGGCCTGGATTCATTCTCTCTAAACATATCTAACTGAGGAGCCCATTTAGCATGGGCTCTCTACAGCTAGAGACACATCCTGTCTGCCTTGATATAGGGAATCTTTGGAAAATTCAGCTCCTAATTTAGGCATGTCCATTCAGGTGCGTAAAACCAGATGAGATGTACCCAGGCTTCAGGGACAATGTTCCTACTTCTCTCTTCTGTTCCCTAGGCTAAGTTGCATCTCTATTAGCAGTTCTGTAATGCTATAGACGTGAAGTGACAAGGATTAGGAAGGCAGATGGTGCTTATGATAAAATACATGCAAGCCCTTTAGCACAAGGTAGAGACTGAAGAAAAATAATTTAACTTTGGAAGAAAGGAAGATGTCAAGGCTGATGCTTCTCCATGAGGTGGATTTCACTGATGTTTTGTTGCTGCCATTAGGGAAAAATACCTGTCTCACAGATACCATTTATGCTCACATTATCATTTGTTTTCTGCTTCTCCAACGTGGATTACTGATTAACTGAAACTTATACCAGGCTTTACTTCTAGTCTATGATGTCCAAGCTTCGTCTCAGCGATGGTAAGTGGTATAAGTGTCAAAATAGAAGATGTCTAAGTAATCAGATAATGTACAATAAATAACATCTACAGACCACCCTGCTTTAAAAAGATGAAAGCAATATATCCTCTGGGTATGTCACAACTACGCGAAACGGGAGAATGTGATGCTATCAGTTTGGTTTCTGTGCTCCTGGCATTGTTTTACCATAGTGATATATAATGTACGCATAACTTACCCGTAAGTTTCTCCATTGCACTGATCCTAATTCTGTGATTACTTTGCAACAAGGAAATACCAAAGTGAGCACTGCAGTTGAAGGCTTCATTGCTTTTGTTAAGTTAGTGGAAGTCACTGTTAGCCTCTGACAGTCCCAGTATCCACAAACTAAGATTATGGTTTTGATTTCTGAGACATATCTCCAAGGGTTTTAAATAAATAAACAATCTGACGGTTTTGGCAAATTTGCATTGAATTCATGATGGACAGTCCCCATATTCGAGATCCAGAGGGTAAAAACACTTCATATTCCAAGCTAGTTTTCAAAGTGGAAAGCAACCAACACTTAGTCTAACGTAGCTGAATTCAGGTCTTAAGCCTGAGGCTACAGATCCAGAAATCCTTGAAATTAATCTGAGTACTAAAATCTGCAATTGGATTCAAAGTAAAAAAAATCTGCTAAAAAGGTTCTCATTCATTGGGCATGAACAAGCAGTGACTGGACTACAGCAGCCTACAAGGGCTTTCTTGGTGATTTGAGTCAGTGCCTTGCTGTACCATTTCATCTAATATTCTTCAAAAAGTGTGGCAGAACTTCTGAAGAACCATCTCAATACTAGTTAGAGTTTTCCCTCAAATACACCTGCTGTAAGAATAATCCAGAACCTCCCTACTCAGGTGAAAAACTTTATCCTCATTCATGACCAGTTTTTAAGTATTTGCTCTTTTTCCAACACTTGTTTAGTGTCAACAGTCCTCTTCCTCTCTACTTCTACTTTACAAACTCAGCCTTCAAATAAGCCAAGATTTTATCTTTCTCTGTTTCGGTCTCAGTCCATCCTCTTTAAACAGAACTGACGAGGAATTTACAAAGAAGGTGTGGTCTCAGCAGTGCCTTGTAGAGTGATAAAAATGTCTTCATCTTTACTGAACTTAGGTTTTTGGAGCATTTTTCCTTGCAGTCTTTGTGAAGGTACTTCTAGCTTCTGCCAAAACCAACAATGTCCTTAACACACCTGGAATATTTAACAGGAACAGCTGACCGAGCTGATTCTCACCTGCATTAACAGCTACTTGATTTTGCTCCATACAGTACCATGAACACACAGCATTAAGTCACGGTCCCTTTGCCTTCACTCATCTTACCTGGTTGTTTTTGCCTTGGTTTAGGCAGGTTTGTTACACACGTGTGGGGACACATCAGCACATTACAAGGATGCAGTGATCCTTCCAAGAAGAGCTGTTTGGTTTCTGACAGGTGTATTCCTCCCAGCGGCGTCTTGGGAAGCGTGTTTGCTGGTACAAGTGCTAAGCAGTAGACTCCCACTTGATGAATACTGTCAATAGCCTAAAAAAAGCAGGAAGTCGATTTTAATGAAAGGCTAATTTTTCATCATTCTAATAAGCACATGTTGTTCTGAGTTACTGCATAAAACAACCCTAATAATTAACTGGCAATGGAAAGACACTTCAGCAATGTCAGTGATAAGGAGGTTCTTTTCAGCGGGAACAGGTGGATGGAAATGTAACACTCATGTTATTGCACTCATTCCAGAAGATTAAAAAGCAAAAAAGACCCCGGTGATGCATACATAGAAATCTATTAAGAAATTCTACCTAGGCATTCCTTAGATTTTAACTGGCACACTTCTCAGAATTAAAGTTCAAAGGATTCCTATCAACTTAACATCCAGTCCATCTTGCAGAGCAAAGAAAAATTTCAAAAGTTGAATGTATATCACCATGTACCTACTGATGTATGTAGCTTTTAATTTTTTAAATTTTTCTAAGATAATAACTGTTTCACTCCCTGATTACTGTGTAAAAGATCCACAGGTAGGAATGGGAATTGGTACAATGTAAGGGAAAACTACGAAACTATCCACTTGAAAAAATATCTGTTTAATGAAAACCTGAAAAATAAGCATCTTTGAATCTTACAATAACCTTGTTCATTGTCTGACAAGTGGAGTAAACTGCATCACCTCCAAAAAATCTATAATGTACAGTATCTATGTAATTCATTTAGTTAAACATGAATATCCATGCACTTAAGATTTTAATTCCATACACATTTTAACTGGTTATTTTCCTTACGTTGGTAACAAAAATTGCAGCAAGTGAGTCAGAAAAACAACTTCAGACATCCAAGCAGACTGAGAAACAACTTACAGACAGCATCTCTAATGAGTAGTTAAATGTTCAAAAATATAATTTACTTAACCTGCATTTGAATTTTTAACTGTGAGAAAAGTGAAGGCATACATCTGTTACCTTGAAGATACAATCTATATTCTGAGAATCATTTATAGTTATGTACTTAAGTGTAGACCAATAAATTACTGATTACTTCTACAGAGCCTCTAAGTAATGCTTTGCTTTTGGCTTCTGTTTGCTTCATTTTTTATTTGATTGCAAAATTTCATAAGAAAGAATAATAAAGCAGTTACTCATTTCACAAACATTGCAGTTTTAGTAGTGGTAGATCTCACGGTAGCATTGTAAGACCTCGCTGATGGTCTACATACACCTTAACTGAAAGATCAGCAATAGCAAGATATATATGACAGCCAACACACAACGTCTCATGTTTCTGGCAAAAACCATCATAGCCTCCTAATCATAATGTTATTTGTAGGTTCTGAAAAGCAGTGATAAATCATGGGATCCTCACCTGACATCAGCTTGAAGGAAAACTGTTACGGAGCAAGTAACCACCCTTATTCAAATGTATGACAGTGTGGCTCTGAGAGTTGGTGAATGAAAAGCAATACTCAGCTGGGGTGAGATGAGAACTGTTATATATAATGATTCCCCAGTGACTTCCGAACTGTATCCTTTGATAGCTACCTCTGCAGCACAAGGCTTGATAAAATGTCATGGATCATTCAAAACTGCCACCTTTCACACTTTGGAATTTGGCATTGAGGCAGGGCATGACTTTGTTTCACAAGCATGAGTCTTAATGAAGTGAGCCGTAAAATTTTGTGAGAGAGGAGTACCAGTCAATTTCAATACTGCTGTCTTTTATGCCTCTAGATGAGATGGCTTGGTTTTTGAATTTACTCTGTCCAGCCAGAAGTAAACACAGTATCTGCAATCTTTATCCCTCTGTTTCATTGAGAAAATGGACTAGAGATACCAGGACTTGCAGAGTCCAGATTGCTACATTGTTCAAGCTAAGAAAACATCCCATTCTGACAAAATTCTCCAGGCAGACACTCTCCAGTTCCGCAGTAGATCTCCCAGCTTTGCCTAGTCCTGTCAAGTCCTGCCAGTGCACTGGCACTGGTAAAACGAACATCCAGTCTGCCAGGTAGAGGAACCCCAACTCTGCCTGAAGAGTCAGATCAGTTTGCAGCAGTCTGGGGGATGAATGAGTACCTAGGATCCATCTGACTGAACTCCTGGGTGACCTGGGATCTTCACTCACACAGTCGCTAAAAAACCATACTCCTCCACTACTCCCAAGACACTCTCTACCCAGCCTGACCACTCCCCCCCAACCATGCCTCTGCTAAAACCCATAGACGCAGTCCAACATAGTCCCATACACAGAGCAGCTCTACCATCCTTCACCCCTCTGCTGAGCCAGAACAAGGTGCAACCCACTGGAAACAAGTCCAGCAAATCGACGGAGCTCAACTCTAGCGAAGAGATGCAGGGACACAGCAAGGCACAGCAGAAGCAGGCAGCGTAGGGCAGGGCTGGCCCAGGGCAGCACACGCAGGACGTCAGATGAGTCTCACAAATATCATCAGAAATGAGTAGGAATTTGGTAGTTTGTTATCGTGGACATCACTGAGAGTCATGACACAAGTGTGGTATTGCTATGTTGCTCATCACTAGCAGATGATTCAGATACAACTGGTTACCACTTCCTGACATCTGTTATTAAAAATCTGATCGGGAAGGAGGTATAATGCATCCTGCATGTTCCTGGCTTCTGTCCTCCATCTCCGCTCTCAGCTGAAGTGGAACCAGAAACTTCTTGTCACACAGTGATGCATGCCAGAGTTGCAGACTTCACACATGGGTGATAAAAGCAGCCACACATATGTGTACTTTGATATATGGCCTACCACCCCCAGACACTGCTGTGACTTGATCATACTCAGAAGAATAGGACTGACTTTTGGCAGGAGCAACTTGACACCAGACTCCCACAGTGTTCAGTACTGAATTCTACTGGCTATGATGGTGTAAGACATGATTTCTGTAAAAGTCACAAAAATGCACAGCTGACAAAACTGGAGAAGCATTAAGTCTAGAATTCCAACCTTTTTTTTAGGAGCTTGTTACTTGATAAAAATTACCAAAGCATGGGCAATCAGAAAGCCTCTCCTTCTAAAACAGGTTGCCCTACGTGTTACTAGGTGCTTCAAAAGCTTTCTGTGTGATGGACAAGCTAAAGGTTCTAGCTTTTCTTGGTAATAATTTAGATCTACTGTGAATATGAGATGCCTCTAGCTGTATGAAATGTAGTTATCTTCTAAATCAAGAGAGCAGACAAACCTGTCTTGAGATGGATGAAAGCTTATTTGTTCAGTCTCTTCAAGGATACGGTAGACAGATTCCCTTTCTTATTCAGTACAAAGCAATAATGAATAAAAACATCTTCTCTGAATTGTGTGGGATCTTTTTCTTTGGCTCTTGGGTAAAGCAAAAAAGATGTTTGCAATATTTTTATCTGAGAATTGTCCTTGAGGAAGGACAGAAAGGAAGGTAAGCAGGGGAAGTGGAACTAACAAGTGACCAGCTGTAGATAAAGCTGAGATGACTCCACAAGGTAGCAACAGACTGACTTCATTTGACTACATCTCCATTAAACCTATTGCTTTTGAGTGAGAATTAGCTTAACCATGGAGATGGAAGAGATGGAAGATGACTGCTATCTAAAGTATTTAATTTTTTGTGTGTGGACACTCAAGTTGAAAAAACTTTGAGTATGGTAATGATATTGTCTTAACTTGGACTGCTATATGTAAGGAGAAGGTCAGAATGTTTTAGTATTCAGTAGCTTCTGTCTTCCGGTCAAAGTGTCCACACCACCACTGAGGTGGGTTTTATCACAGCGGTATGTGCCTTGCATGATCCACCAGACAGCTGGAATGGGAATCCTTGCAATAGGTGTCCTTTATGCAGATAGCCTCACTGTAGATACCTAAATCTGAGCTGATCAATCACTCCCCTTCATTTCAGTGAAGAGAAATCGGCATTCTTAGGCTGTGTTTTGTTCAGTTTATTTTAGCTACCAACATGGTGCACTAGAAATACATTATTCTCTCCCACTGATTAAAAAAAAAATCTGGAGATCTAGCTCAGATACGTATATCTACTTTTGATTAGGTCAACTCCATACCAGTGTCAATAACTGTTTAGTAAGAGACTTTTGACAGTACGAGTATATAATACATTCATTCATTACTCTTTTGAAGTAATGAATGACTATATCCTTATGAACCATACACTACTCTCTCCTTGCTATTACTTACTCCAATTCATCCCTGTTTTCTTACAGCATTTTGATTAGGAAAAGGCTCACTCTTTGGATACGTGTGGCCTAAACAGGCACTGTCACTCAGAAGAATCTAATTTTGTGCTCATTAGGTGCAAGTGCAACTGAAGGTGGACTTACAATTATTCAAAGACAAATGTCAGTTACCTTGGGGGCCTGAAAGATCAATAAAAAGAATATAAAGCAGGAAAAAATAGCTTCCAAACGTACATAAAGAGCATTACCTGGAGAACTCTACTCATCCATTGAAAACTGTCTTCCTCTGTGGAATCTGGCCTTTGCTCAGCAACAATAACTATCCTTTCATCGTGCAGCACGCTCACTGAAAACACTGCTATTCTATAGAAGAGAAGAAGAGAAGAGTATTTAGTGCCAGGACAGATGGAAAAACCTGTCTTCTAAGTTAACTCTCCATAACTATGATTTTGTTATTTATTACCCAGACAACTGGTGCATCGATTAGTATTTTATTTATGGGGAAAAAGCAACAAGAGCAGTTTTGGGTAACTTCTGGAGGAGAAATAGGGGGGTTTCTTCTAGAATCATGTAAATATAGGCATCATGTCACAGCAGGGCTGGAGAAGTGAACCTTCTTGGGGTAAGAAAACCACTACATTTGGGTCACACCGAGGCTGCTGTTACACTGTTGTATAACAGCCAGCATAAGCACCTTCTTTGGCCCTATCTTAGAAGAAAATAATTGCAATGTCATTTTGTGAGAGGTCTGCCATGTGATCACATGTGAGTGCGTGTTACTGCATTGGGCTCTTCAGAAGTCTTAGATGTCTCCTGCTCAGTTTCAGCACCTTAGGAAGGTCACACAAGGAACCACTGTCGTATTCAAGAACTTCAGTGTTAGGCACATTGGAAATGCTGCACTTGGAGAACTAGGATTCTGTTGAGTCAACACCTTCAGAATTAACCAACTGTTCAACAGGAAATTTTAATAATCACAGTTTCAAACCGTAGTATCTGCCTCCACACTGTCTTAGGTTTCCCTCTGCTCTCTCCTGGTTCTAGCCATATAAATAGCAATGTAGGGAAACCACAAAGAAGTTTCATATCATTGCTACTTTACTGATACCAGCAGCTTTCAGAAAGCCCAGTGCAGATTAAGCACTGCCTTCTGAAAGCATTTTGGGTCACTTACACCTGTTCTAAGCAAAATAAGGATTTCTACATAATATAAGAAAAGAAAGGATCAAACCTTCCCCTGTAGACAAATTTCATTGGTTCCACAGCCAGTGCTGTTGCTACAATGTCATCAGCATTATGTCTTCTTCCACTGACAACCATCAAACCATCCATTTTGCCAATTACAAAGACAAGTCCACCTGGTCCTATAAAGCCTAGCAGTCCAGTCCTTATGAAAGGATATTCAGTGATAGGGCCACCAGAACTGGTCATAGGAAACACCTGTAAGAGAGAGAAACACAGTCTTCAATTCTGTACACAGATATCATGCTGTGAAATATTTCAGGCATGCTCTCTCAGATGGCTCTGCTGGAATGAAGTAAATAGGTCGCTGGTGATGCTCTTTACTCTTCACTGACCATGAAGGGAGTGTCAAGAAACTCCTAGACTAGTCTGCGTAATTTTCAGTGCCTGAGTTCCAGCAAGTTCAATCCCACTCTGTTTACCACACACATTTTCCCTAACCATGGCTCTGAAAATCATTTATGACCTTAAAAAATATATAAATCAACATAAACAGTATTGAACAACAAAAAAAAACCAAAACAGTGTGCAGCCTGCAGCTAACCTGAGATGCTATATATAGGTACCTGAGAGATTAAATTGTAAACATTACAGTAGAGGTTCTTTTCAATACCTCGTGCTCATTTCCAGCACAGTATAGAGAAATAAGCAGGCTAGAAGTGAAGCTATTTTAAGGTACTGTACATTAATGAGTCTTGCAGCTGACCACATTTTTATCTAAGGCCAATTAAGTCCTCTCAATACCAATGATAATGCCTTCTGTAGCATGTCTAAAAGTGAAAATACAGCCCTATACAGAGCCTCTCTAAATGTCTGAACATCAGACACATACATGACTTCCACAGGATAGATTTCTACCGCTTTTCCTATCCTAACTAGCACAGTGTTATCCTTCTGGCACATGAGCTACTTTGAGCTGCATTCTGACACAACCACACTTTCCTACCATTGCTTCTTTAACCTAAAACAGCCTAAAGGCAAGTTATGTAACACAATGGCAAGTGGAAGACCATGGCTATATGGTGTCCTTCAAGGCTCATGTAAAAAGAAAGGTCAAATTCTGCTGCCAGATGCCCATGGGTGACTCTTACTGAACAGATTTAATGCTTATAAATCCTCAGCCATAATTCATTTCAGGAATGCAAAACTCTCTGACTCTCTAATACCTGCAACATGAATTACACAGTAAAACAGAAAAGAGGCCCACTTGGAGAGGGCTCCTAAGAACATGCTTAACTTTAAAAATGAGTGGTCCTGCTCACTCAATGGCAATTTATTTGCTTACCATTAGGAGTAAGTCTAAATCAGTCTAAATATGCTGTTAAACTGCAGACCCAGTTATGAATTATGAATGATTTTATAATTACAGCAAGTACTACAAAATGAATGTAGAGTACCTTTCTACCCTGAAATACGTCAGATCCAGGATTACCATTCACACTGAGTATTGCCAATTGTACTTGTAGCACAGTAATTAGCTATGAACAAATTTCAGGTCACAATAGCATAGTAGGATTCCTGGCTTCAATAGCAGGATGGCCAGTCGTACCCACTAGTCTCCATTAATTATTTAATGTACAGTGTTTACAACATTCAGATCTGCATTTTGCAGGAGATATTAGTCACGTTTGGTCTATTAAAAATGGTAATATCAGAGCATTTTTTAAGGGAAATGTAAATGTATTTTTCTTTTTTCTCAAGTATTAAAAAAGGATCAGAACTTAATAAAGAGCTCAATGTTTTTCAGTATTTCTCTGATTTGTTCAGCCTTTCATACTGGCATCAGCAGAAGTTAATGATAACAAGTGAGCAGGTACAACAAAGCTATCAATACAGCTCTCTGCACTGGAGCTGAAACCTACTGGAAAACAGATTCCACAAAGCAAAAAGGCTTTCACCTAAGGCAATTCAAACAAAAGCAGGTGGGGACTAATTAGGAAAAGGTATCTTTGCTATTCAGATACCTCTTGAAGACTACATCTGTCAGGATTCTGTATAAATGCAAGCCTTTAATGCCGGCTGCGTTGTGGAAATGTTGGAAACTGCTTTTTAAAGATACCCAGCAGCCTTACCACTGTTGCAACAATCAAATTCTGCACGTAGCTAGCTTGTAGACTTGTACGGTATTGCCTTTGGAACTTTGTCTTTCTTCCTGCTTTCCGTCTCATAGTTTCAGCCCCTGGTATCTTCTTTCAAAATGAAAGTAAAAGCTCTTCAGTGCCAAAACTAAACCCACATAAAGATCTGCTATTGCACTTAATGAAATGGGCTTCAGTGCAGATTATCTGGCTAGGGTACCTAAGGTCCCAAGCCACAGGCGCTGATTATTACTGCTATTCTGATATTATTACTATCAATACTTTATGTGAAATATTATCCTGAAACAGAAAAAGTTAAAAAGGAAGGATTTTTATATAGCATTTTTTGGACAGCTTACCTCAAAAGTATTTTTGGTCATGCCCGAGAGTCCGTAATATGATGTACCCGTTGCAATAGCACATACACAAAGTTCTCCTATCTCATCTGTTTTACAGAGCTGAGGAATTCCATCTGGCTTCACCGAACACATTATAGCTAGAGGGAGAGCAAAGGACTTTAAAAAATATTATAAAATGAACTACAGAATAATATAAATGCTGTGAGAAACACATCATGGTGGAGTTGACATAAACAAATTATACGTAGACTCTAGTGTCTAACAATTGTTTTCTCAAACATTAAGGTGTTCAGCGTTACATTATCAAATGTTATTTATATTATAAACAATACTTACACAAAGAATGCAAAGATCTTTATGTAAACTTAGTCTTCACACTGGTAACAAAACCTAATTTGCCTTGTGCTCCAAAATTTCAGTTGATCTGTAATATTGCTGTGACGTGATTGTGTTCCCAATTCTGCATACTGAAGCCCAGATTTGCCGCAGTCAGTGCAAAATGAAATAACCTAATGGAGTACTTGATAATAATCATACTGCCAGGGAGGCAGGCAACCAGGAAAACCACCTCTCACAAAGTAGCAAGTAACACCGTATGAAAGATCAAGATACTCTAGGAGACTAGTATGGTTGTTTTACTAAGAATTTATCAGAGCTCAGACTCCCTCTCACTGGTCTTATGGGACTGCAGAGAGAGCAAGAGCTAAACGGGAGGGATTAGGAATCACTGGTCTGAGGAAGAAGCACTATTTTACGTGTGAGCCATGTGAATAAGAATCAAGTATGCTGCTTTAGCTGCAATCCCTGGAGTAGAAGTCCAACATGTGTAAATTTTGCAGTTGGAAAGAGGATATGATGAACAAGGGAGACCAAAAATGAATCAGCATGTCTTTTAAATACAAGTGTAAAGAATCTTTAATGACCTTTCTCTCACTCTGAGGATAAACAGGAGCATGTACTTCTATTAAAAGGATCAGAATGTAGAACGAAGTGCAAGATGGCATGTCTATAATAATACCCTATATGATAACTATTAGACAACAACCAATCTTATCTTCCTTTATTTTAAGTAGTCCAACTGAAATTTTATAAGATGCATCATTATGTTTTATTCCTTTGGTGCATAAGAGACATCCTCTTATGAAAAACTCCAGTATTATCCTTTTCTAGTCTCTGTAACATCTCATTTAAAATCTAGCTCTTATGAAAAATCTTATCTTCATATTTAGAAGCACTGACTTCAGTTTGAATTTATCAAATGAACTGTTCAGTCATACCTCCTCTTTCTAATAACTGGGTGATAGCACAAGATCTTTGGAAAAACATTCTGCAAGCCTTCAGATAGCAATTTTGTTGGTCCTTAGCACAGGTTATGAAAACTTCCACTATCTAGTCTCATCTGGGTCAGGCTTATGGATATTTATAGCCTCCAGACATCGGAATCCAACTTGCTTATTTTCTGTACGAGTATCTCACAGTTAAGGAATGGATGTTCTGATGTGATGACAGGTTGTTTAAAGCACGCCGCTAATGCGAGTAAAGACAGCCACAGAGGTAAACAGAGAGAAGAAATCTAGGGATTTCCAAACTATCAAGTTTTACAAGGTAATGCTTTTGGACTAAAACGCTTTCAAGTACACATCTTCTAATCCCAAAGCTTGCTGTCTAACAGCAAAGTACGCCCACCTATGACTTTTTAGAGCTAATTACTTAAACTGATGAATCATAATAAATTTCAAAGAAAGTTCCTTACCTCCTGGCATCACTAAACCAACATCCTGGACAGTCAGAACAGAAAGCTTTTCTTCAGAGTCCACTCGAATCACTCCATAAGTGAGACCATGCATGGACAGAACTCCTCTGCCTGGTGGCTGATTGCTGTCATCTGTTGGCCTGCAACCATGGGTTATAACATCAGTGCACCATCAGGCAGACAGAAGCATTTACTTATTTTTAATGGACTATTATTGCAAATATTTCTCTATTTGAGTTTAAAAGTTCACCTTCTTTTTTCCCCTATTAGACCTGACAGAATCCTGTTTTTCAGTCATTTCTGAGTAATTATTTCTGTCAGCTCTCCCACTCAGTAGCCACCCACATATATGGGGCTGCAGAGATGAAAGTAAGACCTAACATTTACCCAAAACAACTTGTATTTAATTTTCAGATAGATTTAGAGAGATTGTTTGATTACCCAAGTAAAGGCCTTTTGTCTTGTTTTAAAGATACCAAAAGGCAGTGCAAACGATGTGGAGGGAAACTGCACTCTAAATATTTGGAACTGATCAGTAAATAACTTGATAAACTCTCTGTATGTTACCTACTTTGGGGCAACCTAGGAAACCAAACTCACCTGCCAGACTAAAAGCCTAACTCTAGCACACTGCTATCAAAGCCAAGATGAGAATACAAGTATGCTGTGTTTAAATCACAGATATGACTTCCCACTCTCAGTACTTAAGCATTTAAAATTACTAAACAGAAGAAATTAGGTTGTCATAAATTCACTGCCAAGTATCTGTGGAAGCTGCAAGGACTTTACCATCTTTAGTTTAGTGCATATAATTGAATTCTTCCTATTCTAATTTACGCCATGAAAATTAAAACAAATTACACCTTAATCAGTCATGGTCAAAATGCTGTGGATGCAGCCTCTTTGTAACGCCTCAGTTTGCTCAGATTCACTGCCGACACGCTGTACAATTCCACAGCATCAGCACAAACTGTCTGTCAACTTGTTTCAATATAAAACCGCCTGCTGTATCAGTAGATACAATTATACATATGTAGAGCGTGGCTTGAGCAAACCAATGTTGATGTATGCAAGTTATTAAGTGAAGGGAATATGTCAGGGCTTTTCATGTCAGGCAAGATTCTTATACTGTCCTGCATTTTAAAATTCAAAACCAGAAGGTAACGTGATGCTGATTTGAGTGTGGATAATGCACCCATGTAGCGCAGCCAGACTCCAGCCATTTTCAAGATGGATAAACAGCCAATATTTAGATCAAGATTCTGCATTTTTCCTAAATAGTCCATCATAACACAACTATTTTTTAACAGCTAATGTCCTTTTATATGACATTTCTCCTCTACTATGCTTGAAATACTAGATGGGCCTTAGCCAATCATGCTCATGTAAGCCTTGCAGTGATCGGCACTATAAATTTCAATTAATAGGTTTTACGAGGCATATTTCTCAAGTGACATTGTCAACAAAGAAGGATGTGGGCACGCTTGAAAACGCATTAGAGCATAACAAATGGTGCTAGTAAACAAGCAGCTGTGATAAATAACATTCCCATCCTGCGAAAGGAACTTTCAGCAACATTATTGATCAACTGCCTCTCACCCTTGCTCCCCAAAACACACATTTTACTGCTCATGAGAAGAAAGGTCTCCCGCAGGCACACGCAGCTTCTCACAACCTCTAGTAGTAGAGGCCATCTAGACTCCCATCACATACATTTTCTTGCATTACTTAGCACATCCAAAGACTACTAAAAAGAAGAGCGGGCGCACGGTTGAAAGACGCTGGCTGTGAACAGGGCGGGGGTGGCAGGGAGGGAAGCTGGAGGCACGGGGCCTGCCAGGATCATGGCGGCGGACTTCTCAATAGAGCTACGCTTGTGTGGCCTGGTTGAGAGAACAGCTTTGCCTGGGTTAGCAAGAAGTGCCGTGCAATGGAAGCAGGCGTGCAGAAGGAAAGAGTCGGTGCTGAGGAACTGGGGTCCACAGAGCAGGCATTTCAGAGCTGCTATTTCAGAGTACTTTTGGTATCCTGGTAGTCTGAGGTGGATCCTTGAATGAGACACCAGACAACCACGCTCGAGTCTCCTCTTGCGGGCAACTAGCTGTCTGACACCGAATGGGAATGCAGAGGACCAGGACAGAGGGGTGAGGTGGGGAGCTAAGCACCTGACAGCGCCTATACATCCTCTTAGAAAGTATCTTGTCAGCAATAATCCTGCAATATATGGTATCTTATTTTGTTCTGTGCGTGATATCCACATGGGAACAACCCTAAAACAAGTATCTCGGCCAAGCAGAAGGACAGAAATCACTTGGAAAGAAGATGAAATATAAATAACCCCATTCCAATGTATTTATAATTTATTTTTAAGTTCACATTTTTAATTTTCTTTACACATTCAATATTTCTAATACTGAATTTGGAATTCTGTAAGATTGCTTGCTAGACAAAGACAAATCCTTTGATTAAAGTAGGAGCAACTAAACAAAGGTATAATTCCACCTACTTCATATACTCAATAAACGTAGCTTAAACCACCAGACAAACCTACCCCTTTAGTTTCCTTAACCATGAAAGAGGGACAATGTACATCTACTTCAAAGCTAATTTGTTCATACTGAGAATCTGTAGAGAATTTTGAGAACAGTTGCTACTACCATTTACAGATACAATCTATTTTACCACCTTTTTTTGCCAGTTGTTTAAATGGGAAAAGACGTATTCTTAAAGTTTTGCACTCCCTTAAGCAAGTGGGTGCAGACTAATATGCAATAAACTAAAAGGAAATACCATAAAGAATTATTTGCATGACACATTCCTTTAAATATGAGGCTTCATGATTCAGCTCTAAGGCTAAAGTACCTATTAATCTATTGCTGACTGCCTTTTCTAAACTATAAGGGTATTTCAACTGTGAACTGGTTTTGTTACTCTTCCTTGTAGGAAAATCAGTAAAAATACACCATAGATTTTGAAAGAGTCGGAGCATTACCAGGGAGTTCTCTGGATCTGTGCTCTGCAGGGAGTCATTTTAATGCATACTTCAGCTGTAACTCTTTGGAACTTGTATGATAATGACTTTACTGTCAGTGGAGATGGCTTGAATAAAATGAAAAATACTAAAGCTCCCAAGTTCAGCTGGTGTTATCCTACCATTAAACAGACTTCAAAAAAAAGAGGTACATGTTCAGTAACATTCACTGTAGTAAGAACTTCTCTGTAATTACACAGCGAGGCATTGAAGATAAAAATGCCTTTTTTTTTTTGAATTATCTGCTATTTTATGTGCTAATAATTTTTTTTTTATGTGAGCTCTCAACGCTAGTTAATTTGAAGATGAATCTCTAGTGCTTCAGATGGCTACAAGCATAGTTTAAGTCTAGAAAGGGCATGCCAGCCATCGCATGTTGAGATACAGTGAGTTCTCCCACTTCATCACCTGTGATCTGGGACAGGTTTTCCAGGGCTAGCACAGGAAATGAAAACCCTCTCCCGTTAATCAGTGCTCAGCACAAGCGACGTCTGCTGCCCATCCACCTCCTCTCTGCACTTACAAGCACGAGCTCATTCCAAGGGAGTGAAGGTCTGCACAGCCTATGGCAGGGAAACTCATCGCAAGGGAAAAACAATGTACTCCTTGGTATAAAGCTGAGAACAGGCCAGTGGAGCTGAATGAAGGGCTCTCTGAGATCCTGTAGTTCACAGAAAGGCAACTAACCTGGACAGGATAAGTCCCTGATGGATAGCTTTCAGATGTTTTAAGCTAATAATGAGGTGGCTGAAAGTTAACCACACTCTTGGCCTCATGTCTTTCTTCCTGTGATGTTTTGTTGGAAAACTAATTGAAAATCTAGTTAAATTTCACTTGGACAGTGTATTTTAAACTTTGTGGCAGGAAGTATTTTATTTTTATGCTATTACAGTGCTTTACACTTTTATGCTGCATGTTTTAACATGTGAAACAATTATAAATGGCTGCAGACATCTGAACTTAAAAACAAAGTGCCTACTGTTCAAGGTATAAGTTTTGGAAAACTCTGCCAAAACAGACAACAGTTATGCCATTTACTGTATGCTACAACACTCATCACAGCTGGCTGCTGCATACTGACATTCACGTACATAAGGCTTAACAGTTCTATTAGAATTTATCAATTTTATTTCTATACCCAAATCTCCCAGACTCAAAGGGCATTTCCAGACGATTACTGAGTCTATGAATGGTTAAAAAGTGCCAGTCAGCCAAAAACAACCTGCAGAATGTCGTAATTCTTTAAACAGACTACTTTAAAGCATGATTTTCCTCGATAGCAATTCCACTTAAATTCCCACATTTTAATTATTTTTATGCTTACGGTAGCATTTTTCCACTTCGTTTTACAGAATTAGCTTTTGCATTTCAGTCTGTTTCATTTAAAATTAGATAAAATTACAGAAATGAGAACTATATTATAAAGCTCTCTGAAGTTAAATTATTACTCTACAAATTCTTCTTGCATGTCTGCTTTGGACCTAAACAAAATGAAAACTAAAAATGTCATTCAGAACTTAAGTATGCAGATTCATACTTGAATAATTTTTTCATTTCTTTTCAAATTACCACATATATTCTACAGTGGGTCTATTTCCACTGGTGTAACACAGTACCTTCGAATAGCCACAGTGAGAGCTTCCGGTGAACTAGCACAGGGACAAATGACCTCCTGTCTTAGACCTTTACTTTGGAAGACATTGAGAAATGCATCACAGGAAGAAATAGACCCTGGGGTAAAGAAAAAAAAATGAGAGGAGAAAAATAATCTGATTTCTGAAGTGATACTATTCAAACTGCAAACTTACTATTGAATATACAGGCTTTTCAGGAAAAAAAAATTTAAAAAGGACCCGTGTCCACTGGGAAAGAAGTCATAGCTGCTACAGCTATATATATGTATATACAGTTGTGTATGCATACAGAGAATAAAGACTAATTTTCGAGCCTAAAGTCCTTTCACTATGCTTACGTGGAAAAGCTATTGCAGTTTTCTTTTTTAGGATGAGGCAAATTAACGATTTAATTCAGAAACTTGAAGCAAACTACTACAAACAAGCAGAACACCTATATGTTGGTACATTAAATAATATAGAGAAACAGTTCATGCGATTAATTGTCATGAACTGATCCAGATGTGGTTCTCTAGAGTAGTATAAGTATTCCTCTAAAATTCTCAGTTACTTCTGCATCTGAGCACCATCATTCAGAAGAAACTTTCTGATCCTTTCTATAGCTTAAGGTTATTTACTTCAGTCTTTATACATGACTGTCACGTTAAACAAAACTGGATTTACTGCAACTTACGTTATGTGGAATACCAAGTTTGCTTCAGGATTAGCTAAAGAAAAATATATTTTAAAAACATCCAAAATTAATTACTGTTTCCATAAGTATCATATAGTTTGCAGTAGAAAAAGCCTATACTTTGTAAATATTTTAGCTAAGATGACTGAAGATTGAAACTTTAAATGCAAGACAGAAAACACTTCCTGTTCTCTACTGGACTGCAGAAGCAAAGCTTACATGGGTTTGCACCATCAGCCACTATCAGCATACGCAGTGAGGAAAGGTTGATGTCTCTCTGATCCCGATGTGCCACCAATGCCCAGTGCATGTCTCTGGATTTTACACAGGCAACTTTTGCTGCAGTAAGAATGGGAAGATTACTAATACACCATATAAAAGCTGTACAGCTGTATTATCAATTTGTACTTTTGATTTTGACTATCAAGCATACTTTTGTATATTCTTGTTCCTTACCTTTGTATTGACAGACTTTTTGTATCCATGACAGTGGATTCACTTTCATTAAAGAGTATGGAATACTTATAACATGCATCATGTTCATGACACTCTGTAATCAAATAAGATAAATGAGTTTTATACAACAATCGTGGTAATTATTTATATTGTGTTATGGGCAGGGGCATCTATACAAATCACTCTATGCTTGTTTTATTGTCAATGCTGGCATTTATCTTTTCCTATCTGGCTATCTACATTAAGATGAAACAGACACCCATTTTCTAATGCTTTAATTAAGGATTAAGGATTTAGACTAATCAGATCATAATTTTGAAGCGGTACTGAAAAAAATGAAACAGATTTTCTTTCTGTTTATACTCTAAGTGATTCACTTTAAATAGAAAAAATAAAAAAACATTGGATGAACAATGTCTGCATGTTTGCTATGTAGGTTAATATTATCCCTAAGCCTGCTAAACTTCAGTATATATAAAGACTCTTTACTCAAAAGGACAAGTAACAGCAACATATCTGTCTAAAGAAATCCATCTCTGTGAAGACTGAAAAACTACTAATGGTAGCGGGGCACAAATTATTTAAAAGACAGTAGACAGAGAAACTGGAGTCACAGATTAAGCAGGGATCAATTTATTTTAACAGAAAATAAATGAAGTTGTTGCTAGTCATTCTCCAGGTGGGCTAATTCCAGTATTTTCAACAAGGTCATGAAAAGTTGCAGGAAGTTTAGAAAAAGCAGCTGAGTGAAACCAATGACATCCAAACCCGATCTCTCAGTCTGAGGCAGTCAATTGCTTTAGTGATTTCTCAGTGTTACTACTAAACAAACAGCCTGTAAATGAGCTGCTGCTTTACTTCTGTTACCGTTTGGAAACATCTTCTGAGAGCAACGCGTCTCCACTCATAGCAGCACAGGTTAAATACAGTATTTGTTTTGGAAAACCTAGGCTTAAGAAAGATTGAGTGTCCGAGTGGATTAGTCATCTAAACACTTGTAGAAGTGCAAAAGATAGTTCTCCTTTCAGTCTGGCACAAGCGTAGGTACAGGAAAAGCACTTACAGGCAAGTGATGAAAAACATAAAGTTCATACCAAGATTAATAGCAAAGGAAGGCATAGAAAAGCTCTATTAGATGGTTGCTTTCAACTTCAGTGATAAAGATGGTTTTTTAACATGAGATACTTATGGGCGTTAAGCCTAATAGATTGTTTCTGCTTCAGAAGTGTTATTACTGCCCTTTGATATTAAGAACAGTATAACACTGCATGGGAAAAGTATATCGGATCCCTGGGAATCATAGCATGTACATCCTGGGACCCCAAAACAGTGCCCTTCAAAGCTTCCTATCTGTTCTTAAAATGATCAGTGAATAGTAAGTATTTTGTCAGTCACTGATTGCAGCAGCACCTTTAGAAGCAATTCTTAAAAATATGTCAGTTGCCTCCCATGTCAATCGAGGAAGACATTCAAACAGCAAGTAGACAATTTATGCGATTTAAAGTATCAGAAATGCTTTAATGTTAGCAAAACCACTTGTTGGTGGAAGTTTTGATAGAGAAGCTAGTCAGTGACAATATAGCTATGCCATGGGATCATATCCTTACAGAGGCAGGTACTAATTTAAATTGTTTCTGCTATAAAGTCTGATCTCAAAATCACGCATCAGTAGGATCAGAATAACATGGTAAGAATGGGGCCAGAGTACTTGACATGATGCATAAAAATACATTTGCATCTTTACCATGCTCATTATGGGTAATGTGCACTAACAGAAGATAATGGGTTTAAGTCACTTATTTTCTGCTTTCAAAGCATAAAAATTTCTATTAGAAGAAACTGTAGGACATCCCAGTTTGTGACAGTAATAAGCATACTAAGTTAGTTTATTTTCAAATACTCACACAAAATAAAAAAACATACTTACTGTAAGAATCCCATGCCATAAACCAACATCCTTCTTGAAATCTAATACATTCACAATTGTTTCAGCTGTCCAACAAAAACAAAACAGAGTTTATTTTTTAGAACATGGCATTGACCCAAAGCAAACCCACTCAAAGGAAGGAAACCTCAGTATAACGTGACTGATGACCTCAAAGCTTAACTTTCATAGTAAGTCTCCACTGCAGGATTTCTACTGGCTAGGACATTATTTGTACCTCTCACAAAGATATTTTAAACGTGTACATATTTTCTAAAACCAATGAAAAAAAAAAATCAGGTTTTCAAATCTAGAAGCCTTTGACACAGATCTATGTAAAACATAAGACAGGAGCCTGATGAGAAACAAATTACAATTTACACTCGATTTTATGTATGAAGCAAGGGAAGCGTACTGCATACCTTCTGTGTATCCACATGCCTGGGTCAGAGCTTGGCAGTGCGTCAGCAGTGCAATCCTTGTCACAGTCACCCCAAGCACGCTTCCATCTTTACATGTTTTGTACTGAAAAGAAATAAGCAGGGAAAGTCAATGTGCAATAGTTGTCCTATTTCCATTATTTAATAGCTACGTTTAAAGTGTTTCCTATGTAGGTGAATGATGGACACATCTAATGACTCTAATTTAAGAGGGCAACAGTATCGAGGAGTTTGTGAGGCATTTTTTTGTTAAAAGACACTTTTTTCAGATAGGTTTTCTCTTCTTGAGTGAAGCTTCCCAGGTTTGATATCAGAAACACATCTGCTGTTTGAATACAGGCATTATGGAAAAATAATTCTAACAATTCTGATCACATTAATGACTAAAGAACTGGCCAGATTTAGCAGATAATAACCTAGTTCAGTCTGCTCAGTGTTCACATTAGATTTTATAGGCCAACCAATAAACCTGAGCTTCTTCCTTCTGTGTCTTATAAGGCATGGGATAAGAGCTGACCACAGCATCCTTGCTGGGTGCTGTTATAATAATCTATAAGTATACAGTCTGAAAGACACAGGCTATTTGATCAGAAGAATATGAAAGAGTCATGAGAAAGCAGCATAAAAAAGAGGTGGGAGATCATTGCTGATGATTGCAGTAATTTTTGCAACTTTATGCAAGAGTCTGAAAACTATCAGTGGCAATTAAAGCAAATCTTTCTCCATGATGATGATAATCAGCAAGATTGAAAATGAAGGTATCTCTCCTTCCCTATCCCAGTGTTCTGACTTCACAGATAGGAAATACCTTTGCTCCATTCACTTGAACTTACTCCCTTTGAATAATAATTTAAATTCAATACTAACATCACTGAATTTGAGGCATTTGAGTTTGTCTATGCAGAAGTGGGGAAAAAAGAATGGGGAAAAAAATAAAAGAGAAAAATTAAACTTAACAGCATTGCTAATTTTCCCTTCCTGAAGCTGATCTTTTGGGGGGAGTGTGACTCACAAAGCAGTAAGTCACAGGGAAGCATTTGAACAAGAAGTTCCTTCTCTTTCAAAGGGTCTGAAGGTAGTGATATGAGAACTGAAGCTTCACTGTGAAACTTGCCGTCTATCCATCTCAAGACTAGTGGGCAAGCCCACGCTGTGAACGAGACTGAGATTGGTTAAGGCAAATTTAATATAATATTGTGGCAGCCACAGAGATGACACAAAAACATTAACGTTAGAAACCCCCAAAATGCAATTTAACATTTCATTAACTTTCCTGAAATCAATATGCAGTATAATTTATTAGAAAATATTACTTATTAACAGGCTAAAACAGGATGTTCTTTGCTTCTGTGACTAGTGAATGAATAATGATGTTTACCTAATCCAGAAGTGCCATATGCAATGATTCGAGGAGAAGATGCATCTTCATTAACTCACCTCAATGTAAGCTGTGTCATTGTTTGCATCCTTGATGTGTGGGAACCAGTCACGAGGTGGCTTGGAGAGGTGTTTAGACTCTGTGACAAACCACAGCAGCTTTGGCCAGCCTGAGGTACAAAGAAAAGCCAGCTTTTGTCGCATTTCTGCCGGATAAGACAAGACAAAACTCTTCTCTGCCAGCATTTTTTTGTTTTCCCAAATGCCTGTGTCACCATTACCTAAACATTGCTTCTTTTAAACCTCAGAGTAGCATGGAAAAGAAGATTTTCCAGAACTGCTTTCTTAACACGGCTATCGTGACCTTCTCAGACAATCCCTGAAGAAATGGCTGGGCAGTTTAAACTGTTATTGACCCAAATAGTTTATTACCACTCTCCTGTCAGAGGTTACTGTCCCTACCACTTAGCTACAGGACTGAACCATACACATACTTCTCATCTACTACAGTCATAAAGTCTGTTGGTTTAATTTCGCTTGTGGCCACAGATGATCTCAGCAGCCGAGCTGAGCCAGCGGAGAAGCAGATGAGGAGCACTCGCACTGCTCGGCAGCCATGAGGTGGGAGCAGCGATCTCTACCAGCCAGCGACACACAGCCGGGGCAATCGCGTCCCAGCAGCCACGGCTGCTCCTGTGGCAAGTGTTTCATCACGGGCCTGATCCTCACCCACTACAACTGAACAAGTGCAACGACTGTTATTGTAGGAAATGGCCCATGATATCCATGATAAGCAAGGGTTAGCTTACCTTTAAACTGTGGTATCTCCCCTGTGGGGCTTTTAGGCAGTCCTTTATGGCATGCGTCGCTAGTCAAGGCCACAGTAACTCCACAGCTTCCAAGCAAAAAGCCTATTTGTTGACTTCCTGCATCCTAAGAGATGACAAAATAAAAGCAATATACAGAATTGATTAGAAGTGATTACAGGCTGAAAACGTTATCGTCCTTTGGCACATTACCTTGAGAGGAAAACAGTTTCTTTCCTTTAAGCAACTTAGCTGATTAGCAAAACTCATTTGTGCATTGACAAAGGAATCCCACAACCTAGATATCCTCTCATTTGTAACAACATAAATCATAAAGAGAACTGAAGCCATCAGATGGTGCCTGCTCTCACATCTCTACAGAAATGATGATGAGGGGCTGGGAGGAGCGGCTGATAACGCCAGAGGGTCGTGCTATCCAGAGGGACCCTGGAGAAATGGGCTGACAGGAATCTCACAAAGTTTGACAAAGGCAAATGCAAAGTCCTGCAGCTAGGGAGGAACAACCCCCTGCACCAGCACAGGCTGGGGGCTGACTGGCTGGAAAGCAGCTTTGTAGTAAAACACCTGGGGGTCCTGGTGGACAACAAGTTGAACGTGAGCCAGCAATGTGCCCTTGCACAAAGAAGGCAAACAGTAACCTGGGCCGTGTTAGGCAAAGTATTGCCGGTAGGCTGAGGGAGGTGATCCTTCCCCTCTACTCAGCACTGGTGAGGCACATCTCAAGCACTGGGTCCAGTTCTGGGCTTCCAAGTACAAGACATGGAACTACTGGACAGAGTCCAGCAAAGGGCCACTGTGATAATTAAGGGACTGGAGCATCTCTCCTATGAGGAAAGACTGAAAGAGCTGGGACTGCTCCGCCTCGAGAAGAGAAGGCTCGGGGAGAGATCTCATCAATGTCTACAAACATCTGAAGGGAGGGTGTAAAGAAGAGCGAGCCAGGCTCTTTTCAGTGGTGCCCAGTGACAGGACCAGAGGCATTGAGCAGAAACTGAAACAGGAGGTTCCCTCTGAACATCAGGAAACACTTTTCTACTGTGAGGGTGACTGGCACAGGTTGCCCAGAGAGGCTGTGGAGTCTCCATCCTTGGAGATATTCAAAAGCCACCTGGACATAGTCCTGGACAACCTCCTCTAGGTGTCCCTCCTTGAGCAGGGGAGCTGGACCAGACGACCTTCAGAGGTCTCTGCCAACCTCAACCATTCTGTGATTCTGTGATGATTCCAGGAAATAATACGGATTATAGATGCTTCCACCTGGAGAAAGCTTTCAACTCTTAAGATGTTATGATGGGCATACAGTGGTGACAGTATCACTATTTATGCTGATCTAACCTGATCTGTCAATAACCATTTCATTGAGTAGTTACAGACACATTTCAGGAGCACTACAAATAGTCAAGTGCCCATTAGAGAAAGCACATTACATTTTACTTTCATCAAGGGGATATAGGCAGTGAGGCTAAAAAGTCATGTAATGATTTTCAAGTCTAGGCCATAGCTGTTCTTTAAGAGATGCTGTGCTTCTACAGCATTATGTCTGCTTTACGTATAGTGTCTTGTCATGATTCTTTCATGAACTTTACATCTATCCACTAGGGTCTTCAACAGAGCAAAGCTCTAGATGTAAATGCACATAGAAGTATTAACCCTTTCTTCACAGAATGATTCTAAAGAAAATAGCCTATGGAGTCTTAAAAGATCAAGTTAAAATATCTTTCAAATCAACCATGAAGCACACTTAACCATGGGAGCAACCAGAAATACAGAACAGTTGCCTTAATCTATTGATTTATGCAAAGCAAAACTGTATGATGGAAAGAAAGCCCCAAGGCCTATCTGACTAATTTTTAATGCAATTTTTATGTAGTCAAATAAAGCCATCTAAAATGGGGAAGCAATGAGATCAGAGGAAAAACAAAAGCTTATTTGTTTTCCATACCACCTCAAAATATGTATATGGCACCAATTATCAGAACTTTGAACAAACAGTGTGAGACAATAAACTGATCTGTCAAAACTATGCTATGTAACTCCTACCACCCAGAATTACTGCATTTGCTTTTGCTTACTATAACCAGAATGCATATGAAACCAGGAAAAAATGATGAGGTACTTTTTCAGGAAAGCTTTTTAAAATTAAGCTTGTGCATCATCTTTTCCAATAAAAAAACAGACAAGGAGAGTACCCTTTGAACAACAGGTAATAATACTGGTGTATCCATGAACAACATTTTGGGGAGCACATTGTCGACCCCACCGTACCTGCACCAGTGGGGCTTCCAGGACAAAAAGGGCTTTGTCAAGCATTACTGTACTCACTGACTCTTGTGTTAGCTGGTCCATATCTACGTTGTCAAACCCCTGGGACAAGTGCTTAGCCAGATTGGATCCTGGTTCCACATTAGGATGAGACCTGGTGTCTCCACTCTTGGAGTGCACTCAACAGAACGAAATGTGGGTGCCTGACCAGTGCAGGAGAGATGGCTCTCCTTGGAGGGCCCTCAGAAGGAATGGCAGGAAGATGAGGGCTGGAGTGCTCCATGGAGAACATCACTCCTTTGGCAAGACACAGCCACTGAGACCTGCTACTCTACCATGTATAAAGGGAGGTCATCAGTTTCTTAAAATATCAGATCCATACTACCATTACCCAAAATTTCCCACTAAATTCAATCTAAAAAATGGTTACCAATGTATGTATATGTATGAATTTCTAACTACCAATTAAAACAAATTTTGCACATAATTTTCATAACTCAATGCAGCAACTGCATCACCCTCAATTTTAAATTAAAAATAAAATCTTGTTATAACTGTATGCCCTATAAAAGACTGCTAGTGAACTGTTTCACAACTGTAGCAAGAAAATGCTGATTCTCAAGCAATCAAACTCCATTTAATGCAGGACTTTATAAGCAGAAACTAACCTAATAAATTCCATTAAGAAATCTAACATACGTAAACCAGTAGAAAGTGTGGACCTTAGAGCATCAGCCTATCATGGCCCTGGGGGATGCATCAGTTACAAAATGATCTGTCAAGCTTTTCTCATAGCAAAACAAAACAGAAGGAAAAGGAAACTTGTATTAACAGTTGGAGTTTTTTAGATATCACAAGAAAGAATGACTATGCTTCCACTTAGTACCGTATCAACTGGTTTAGAGCATGTCCCCATAAATACTACTCATTCATTTGCAGTAGTTCACACACAAGCCGGGAGAATAATGACGAGATTTCTTAATACAATCTACTCACATGTCACAGTTTCTAATAGCACACTCTTTTACATCAGGACATCCCCATCTCAAATAGCATTAAAATCTTCACCCCAATCTTTTCTGTACTTTTAAGTCTTTCATTTGAAAGGACAACATGGCTAAACAATTATGTGATGCAACACTTACCACAGGAGATTGGAAGAATTTCACAATGCATGGACAATATCCAGTGTGTTTTACAGACTTTCAAATCCTATACCCTGCCCTTGGTGTCCACACTAAATCCTGCCTTGCAAGAAAAAAACAAATCAAGATGCTGAAGTAGAGGTACTGTGATAGACACTGTTCTCAATGGCCATGGGAGCTCCAGCTGAGGATCTTACAGTACGAACACAACAAAGCTTTCTGGCAGTCTGCTGGTCTGTGTCCATCATTCCCACTTTCAGTCTCAGTCTCACACCTCCTAACTAGTTACCACCACCTCCTGCCCTCTTCTGGTGGCTTCATCCTGACTTAAAAGCAAAAAGTACTGCAGAGAACAGAGACATGAAGAAGGGGTCGACATCCCTTGCCCCATGCAGGTGCCCCTGTGATACCTGCTGCCCCACAGAAGCAATTGTTTCTAACTACTCAAGTGGTGCTGAGCTACTGGACTGACAGCCAGGAGGTGGAAGATCTGAAACCATCTCAAGCCGAGAGCCTTATACATCCCACAGACACACCGCAACCTTACCTACACACTCAAGCACGTAAATATAATAGCCTTCGCTGTTCCTCACACCTCAGCATGACAGGCCCAGAGCAGTGAGGACCTTGGGTAAAACTTGTAAGTTTGAAAAATGAAATTTGAGTTGAAAACGCAGTCATTTGCATGAAGCAGTCAAAGCTTCCACGTGGGCCAGGAAAAAAAGACTACTGACTTTAAAGGCATTGACTATTTCAGATTTCAGAGACAAGTTATCAGCATCCCTTCTGAGTAACGTAAAATGAATGCTGAAAACTGCTTTGTAAGTAGAAAAAAAAAAAGAAACCAAATCATCTGCTGCCGAAAAAAAAAAGATCTTTCTCCCCCCTTAAATAAAATCACTCTCCTGCTTGTAAAGGGAATAGATTTTCAGGACACACTGTTTTGTCAGCAGTTTTATTTGCTATTTTGGTAGCTCATGCTAATCTGCTACCTTGGCAACCCCCCCACTTGCCACACTTTATTTTGCTGAATTTTGTGGGGGTAGAAAAAACCTCAGGGAGCCAGTGGAGACCAGGTGAAACAATTCAACCAACGCAGTCCCAACCGCAGATGGGGATAGACCTGCCAGCGATGCTCATCGTCAAATCCTCCACAATTCACAGTTTGAAATGACACGTAATGCAGGTGGAAGGCAAAAGACAGAGCTGAGGTATTGTAGCATGAGGTTTGAGACCAATTGCTGACTTTGGAACTATCATTTTACATTTCTTGAAGGCACAACACTTGCTGAGGTACAAAAAATGAGGTCTGCATAGCTTTAGACTGTGTCTGCACACACCTAGAGAGATCAATCTTTCAGATGAAGCGAGCCGGAAATCCTCTCTGCTGTAGGTAACCATTCAAGGTTCTCTAAAGACTTTTATTAAAGGTTCCCTAAAGGTTTTCGCTAGTACTTGGAGGCAAATCGTCTTCTTCCTGCTGCAGAGAGTGATAATTCATTGTCAGGATAAAAAAATCCCACGTGTGGTTGCATTTCAGCATGCTGTTAATGTCATTTCTGTAATGCTTTGTGAGAGTATCTGTGTGAAGGAAAACAATTATGATCCTTTCTCTGTGAGTGAGACTGCATGTCCTTATCTAATAAGGAAGGAAGGAAGAGACAGCCTGTGCAAAGGTTGGCCTGATGAAGGTTACTCCTGTCCACTTGCAAATCCCAGACTGCTTTCAAAATGAGAATTATGTGGGGAAGCATGGCAGACTGAAGTAATCTTGTTTTCTGTTACAATGCTTCTTTGAGCTCCATTTGCCCTAACAAAATTTTGCTGGTAAAGAACAAATAGGGCAACCATCAGATGTAAAGGCCAAGCATCACCAGTTCTGAAGCGAAAGTGAAAAGGCATCAAGGAAACCCTCTATTGTTAAAACACAAATATCAAAGACCTTAATAAAAATGGAACACAAAGCAGATGCAATTTTCATAACCAACTTTAAGATGAAGAAACCAGCTGTCTCCTCAGACAGAGCTTTGGTATCTGGCTGTAATTTGCACGTGAAATCTGCAACTATGAGCAGTCTTAATGTCCAAAAGTCTTAATGAAAGCAAGACAATGGTTATTTTTCACAGGGGACACTGCATGAAATGTGATATGCTCTCTAGGAAACTACCATTGCCTAAACTCAAAAACATGAAAAGAAAATGCAGACTTTAAAGGATCTGAGATTCACTGTGGCCAACTCAGCAAAGACCTCTGCTGAGTGCCTAGCTGCCAAAGTAGATGAAGAGGGAAGGATGGGCACAGGGCTTACAGGGATCCAGCGGTGTGCACCAGGGGCTCAGTGGGGCTGAGGGAACTTGTATTCTTTGGAGGGACTGGAAAACTATGTCACCAAAAAGAAAATACTAACATTTTATGCATATTTAAATCCAGCGGAGAAAGAGATGCATTGTCAAAAGACCTTCAAAAGTATGTAGAGCTCCAGTGTTTCTGGCACACTACAGCCCAACGATGAGTAAAGCTGAGAGGAAACAAAGCTCATTTTATCTCAGGCCCTGAAACACTAGGAAAGGCGTCAAGTTGTATTTCCATTGGAATACAATTCTGCCTTCAAATGGAAGACAAGACTGGGATAATTTCACTGTCTTTAAAGAGACATATCTCTCTGGCTACTGTTAAAGCTTTAATAACCTAACTTCTCAGGATTTAATAAAAAGAGCTCCTGAAAAACAGGTTTTACCCTGTATGAGGCATCCTTTAAAAAAAATGAAGTGTCCCTGAGTGGGTATCCCCAGATTTCCTATGACGATATACAGGCACATTCTCCCAGTCACCCTGCCAGAGCCAGCATCTGGAAGAGCACAGAAATGCGTGCTGGAAGCACACACAGCATTAAATCTAACAGGCTAGGAAACAGTGTTTTGACTGAGAAATACATTTTTACATGCTTTCATGTCATACCCTGCTACAAATGATAAAGAGGCCATAAAGATCTATGTGGGATCGCTTTGTTCGTATATTCACAGCATGTGATTGAGCATAACTACGAATGTGCTTGGAGGACAAATATGTTATTCTAAGATTAAAACTGATTAGCTCCCCTGACTGTATCAGAGCAGAATAATAATAATGTTCATGGCACCCATCAAATGGAAAAAAGCATTAACCTAACTAATCTAAAGGAAAAGAAATCAAAACCATATTTTAAAATCTTTTCATAAGGGAAATAATAAATCGCTATTTGAACTAGAACTTAACATGTTGAAAATCCTGTATCATTACTTTGATGGCATATTCTATGATATATAGTTTGCAATTCACATCATATCACACATACAACGAAACAATTTGTAATACTCCAGCTTCAGACAAGATTAACAAAAGTGGCAGCTCAGAAGGAAGAGACGTTGGTGGGAACATACTATTTGCTAATGTTTGGGAAACATAGAATATTTGGAAAGAGGGACACTATTCTGGAAGAACATAGCCTATAATCCAAGGGATGAGGATTAGTTATAAAAATTTTGGGGAGTGTTCACGATACAGGCATTTCAGTGGTATTAATGCAGGGAAAGAAGAAGAAATACAACACACAGCTTGTTCTGTCATTACAATGACCATGGAACCCCTGACTGCTGCTTCTAGAATAAAGAGTTAGTTTTGATGTACTTAAAAAAAAGCCTGGGATTTCAGTTTTTAATTTTAGATCTGATTTCCCAAGTCTAAAGAGCCAAAACCATGCTAACGTGAATGCCAATTTCCAGGTCTTTGCTGAACACAAGAGAGAATTTTGGATATAAACCTAAACTAGAGAATGCTGCGTGGTTGCTGGGTATTCAGGCATCCATCCCAGATGCCACGTCAGACAGGTCTCCTGAAGTCCTTGGGGGAAGTACAACTAATGCGAGGTGTTCTGTCAACACAAAGTTGGGATACAGAAGAAAAGAGCAAGGAGATGGACCCTCACCTAATAATGAACCAGAAAAAAACCCTGCCAAAATCTTAAAAAAAACCCAGTCATGCTACGAAGAAAAGGTAATGCACACAAAATCTATGGGCTGGTAACACAAAAGCCTTTACTTCCATATGGATATAGATGTCTGCAGAGTAACATGTAAGCCGAAAGGCTATCTGGCTGCAAACATTACTGTTCAATTTTAAACTGCCAGGCACAAAAAATTTGCATAGAGCTGTGAAAAACTCTTCTTTATGAAAATGCAGAACAGTATTAAAGCTGCTAATATTAATTTAATATTAAAAATGTGCTCATAATATAACTCCCTGAAATAGCTCATCCTGTATCAGCTTATTATTCTTTAAGTCTGTATTAGCCTATAATATAATTGTCAGTCTATTTGTTAGTTCGCATCTCTGTCTTCCAAAAAGCAAACCAAAAAATGTCCACTGCCAGAAAGTACTGAAGCATGTAGAAAAGAGAACAAATAATGGAAAAGCATAAAAGAACAGTCTAGGCCATTGTGTGATGACACGAATGACATCTTCCCACGGATGCCAGAAGCAATCTGCTGCCGTTTGACCAAGCAGAGGTATTCCTTCTGGGACGACCTAGAACACGATTTTCATCTCATTGTTTCCACCCCAGTTCCCATTGCATATAAACAAATGCAAAAATATTTGCAATAGTATATGCTGTGAGATTGCATAGTGTTATTCATAGATCATGTTGCTTTTCTAACTCTACCACTGACATCTCTCTTATTGTTTTATTAATCTGATATTTAAACATTATGGAATGATCTTGGCAACAGTTAACAGCCTAAGTCTGTAGATATTCCTTTATATTAATATATATATGCATGTGTAAGTGTGTATTTATATATCCATATATATTTTTTTAAAAAATTACTCAAGAGGTTCAGCCAAATTAGGGTAAGTTATTAATTTGACACGGAGTATTTACTTGGACAGCTGGATTTTATAGTTTACTGGATGGATGTGGTATCAGATGTTCCAAAATAAATCAAATTTACATCTATCCCTGTACTTTAAAATGTCATTAAACCTTGGGAAATAGTAAAAAGGGAAAGACATATTAGAATTTTATCCCTCAAATCCATGTTGCTTCTTTCCTTTGTAGAACGAAAGCAGACGTACTCATGTGAACACTCCCTATGATCTTAAAATGTACACAGTCTGCTCGCGTATTTTTGTTGATGCATTTAAAATCTATGTTTTATATTGAAATAATGCACCACGTTATGCAACTGCCTCAAACTATCTTACGGTACTGCACTCACATGTGAAAGCACGGTGATAGCTTGACGCAAACATGCTGTATTTCTACTAAAATCATTATCCTCATTCTGTAGTCATGTCCACCTCTCAGTGCTCTCAAATACAATATTTTACAAATAAAATAGCAAAACCTTATTCCCCAAAGCAGGTAGACTAGTTGAGGTCCCATCCTCTCTCCTTGCATGGCCTTTCTAGCTCACCTGCATCTTTCCTCTAGTCTTAGCCAATTAAGCTGGGGCACCTCCTGTCTCCTCTTTCCCTTGGTTCCCAGTGCCTCTCCTTCTGCTCAGCTACTCACGTCTGCTCAGCTGGATCATGGCCTTTTGTTGTCTGATCCACTCACGTTCCCCCATCTCTCTCTACTCCTTCACCAGTTCAGCACCTTCCTCCAGCCACCACCCCTTCTCTCCCTGCCAGCTTCTGGTTTCATCATGGCAAGGGCCCACTACAGATGTTGGCCAGGGCATGTGGGAACATAATGGAGAAATGACGAGATCAACTCGGCTCCTCAGAGATGAGGAAGGATCAAACGTGTTCAGCTGGGAAGGAATCTCCAGATATTTCTAGCTCTTAAATTGCTAAAAGCCTTTATGAGGGCTTAGAGACTTGTTTTCATGGGTTTTCATTTGAAAGGCAGGTTACTTGCCCATGAAACAAAGATTTGAGCTTCTGCTCCAGGGTGCTGTGACACCAGAGCATTTCAAAGAAAAGCCCTTGACAATTGAAAAATTGAAAATGTGAGCAAAGCAATAAATTTCCCCAGCCCTTTCCTTGGAAACACCTCATGGCTTCACTCAACATTTTCCAAAAGAATTCAGTTTAAAGAAGAAAGCTTGTAAGGATTAAAGGACACACTTTGTGTGGACAATTCCAGACCAAATAATTAAAGTAAGGCATTATTAGTGCTAGCTAATAAAGAAGGGATTATATAAGGGGATATTTGGGAGAACCTGACAACAGGCATTGTGGCCAGCCATGGTAAAACTGAGGGGATATGACCAAGTAACTTGCAATGAATAAATACATTTTGCTGTATTTACAGCCTTCAAGGCATACATGCTCAGAAAAAAATGCAAGTTCAGCAGCGTCAGTGTAAGCTTCCCAGCTGTGGCTCACCAACACCACTGAGCCCCCTCCCCTCGCTGCCCCCAGGCATCCTTTCTGGCTGGAACTGCTGTACCTGGCTACTAACACTTCCCTAGGATACATGGCTGAATCTCTGAACGAACACTGGATGTGAAAGGCTTTTGATTAGCAATGGTCAGTTTTCTCTATGGATGTATGTTCTGCGGCAAGAATTCCCAAACTTAATTAGTTCAAGTGCCACCCTTGGCGGAGATGACCGTGGTGACAGAAGCTTCGGGATACATATGCACATATAGATACAGGAGAAGGCATATCCATAACTGCTTTGAAGTAGCATACACAGCACTAGTGGCATTATAACATAGCTTGGGTTGCAGGGACAGGTGGAAAACCAGCAGTTGTTGCCAATGATTCTTTGTCAGTGGCCAACACCAGAATGCTTTGAGAGGCTACAAAGATAATCCATCTAGGACTGGCAGAGCTGTTCTCTCGGAAAATTTTTCTCTCATTTTCCAGACGGACCTGCATCTGCTGAAATTGCAAGCACATCTTCAGATTTTCCATCACAGAAAAGAAGGAACTATATATAACTCACCACACAGCACTATCTTTGTATCCTCAGATTCAGAGCTAGTTAACCTCAAAAATGTACTCAAAAGCTATGTTCAGTTGTGATTTGTTCTGACATAAGTTTTAAAATGCAGTATAGAGAAGAAATTCAGTTTCCTACCTTTCTTGTAAGTGGCACTTCAATAGGGACGGGGACAACTTCTGCAAGCAGGCAGCCATAAAATGCCACCATGAAAGCAGCCGGATCGTTGTTAGGAAATACAAGTGTTACCTGAAACAAAAAGACATATGTTAAAACTGTTTTATACCAGCTTTCAGATAATGATAATTGGAGTTTCCATGCTTCCTTTTGGAGACAGATGATTACCGAAACATTTCTATGATAACTATTTAAATACGTAATGAAAGACGAATGAAGAATCAGAAGGAATTTATTGTGATAGATATTCCTTTTGTGAACATTTTCCCTTATGATGCAGTTAAATATTTTCATGCTGCATTGTTTCCTACATTGACAATACCTTTCATCTGGTTCTCAATTTACTGATTGCTTTACAGATGTTAAATAACCATGTAAATGGAATTAACAGAATTTTACATTCTAATTTAATAATTTGCTTGTAGTTACTGAAAACAAGGTGGATCTGTGACCAATTCAGATCACGCAGACTTACTCTGCCATTATGTCAATCATGAACACATTATGTTTTGTCACCCTGTGTTTTGCCTCATTTTAGGATTGGACTGTTGTCCAAGTGCAGAAGTTTCTGTGTACTTGGAGAACACAAATAGCTGATACCTAGAGAAGCAAACGGCACATCCAGACCTGGGCATGTAGCATGCCAACCTAGGCCTGGATTTGTTATTAGGGCTAGGGCTAGGGAACTATTTTGATAAAAGAATGCCAGGAAAAGATAAAATGTCATAGCAAATCACCTGTATGCTCTGGGTGCCCTTCCTCCCCCAGTGTGACGAACTGTGCAGCTGACTTCTGCGGGCACTGCAGACAAAGTCTTAGATCCTCCAGGGGCAAAGGGGAAGGAGAGGCGAGAGCACACAGTCTCGCTGAGGATCCAGCAACTTCAAGAGTCCGCGACTCTCCTTGCAAGGGCAGGGAAGACTACTGCTCTCACTTACTGGTGAACGACCTCAGTCACTAGATCCTGTCTACATTTTTGTTCTGCTTCAGTCAGATGGACGTTTGCAGCTCATGTCTTAAAACAGCTGTAATGCAGCTGGTAACTATCTTGCACAGTCAAATGAAGTGGCATGCAAAAGGCATGGTGAATGACTTCGAACTTAATTCCTTTGGGCTTGCATATAGGATCAGAGTGTATTATTACAGCATCTTAAAATTTGCTGAAACTACTTAATAACTCTTGAGTTTTGACTGCTCTGACATCCATAGGAGCTCTGTGTTTCAGTCTCTTGAAAGAAAATCATCATGTTTTCATATATGCTCCAAGGTTCAGTTACTGGAGATAGTGTTTCCAGTGATTTCATATGGCTTCAAAGATAGTTGCCTCCCATAGATTAACTCGATTTCTTCAAACTAGAAGAAATCTAACCAGCCTTGTCCAAGTAGGTCCAAAATATCTCTGTTTTTAAGCTGAAGCCTGAAGCCTGTAACTTCAGAATTGTTTAGAGAAACTTCAGAGAAAATACATTGCTACTTTATCTGTACGCTTGCACATGAAACAATCCAACTGCTGGAGATGGCTGTGCAGAGCTTACCGTATGTCTTCTCCATGCACATACCATAAACAGCCTCAAGGGAAACGGAAAGGAAGGGATTTTGCTAGGTGCACTGAGGGGATGGTAGAGTTTGCTGAGCCCAGCAAACATCTGAAAGATGTTGAAAGATCCCAAAAGATACTTTGAGGACTGTTGGTTTTTGTGTTGGCCTTTGTTTACATACATGCAGTGAAGGTTTGGCTGGGAATCTTTGCAAAGGAGCTGACAGAGGTGAAAAAATCTCACTGAAGTCCAGTGGGAATGAGGCATTAACTTCCCCTCCAAAAAACATTAATCACTAACAGACCCGTACCAAATAAATAAATAACGTGTGTAAAACCAAAAAGGGATAAGGCTGAAGGAAAACAAAACATAGAGTCTATATTACCAGACAAGAATCTGGTTATCTAGTAGATATTACAGAGGGCAAGCTTAATTTCCAGGCAGCTGTCTGGGGTGACACAAGGTTAAATTTCTGAAGTGACTATAGAATGCAAATGCAGCTCGTTGTGTACTATAATAATACCAGAAACAGGGAATCAAATGCAGACACATTCACCTACTTTTTGGCTCAGACAAAGCACAAGAGTGATGTAATGGTAGTTATGAAAAATAGAGATTGTATTGATAGAAGATGCTTTTAAAGGGAAAAAGGCCTTTCTGAATTTTATATAATATTAACATAAGGAAACAATTACACTCTTATTTAGAAAAGACCAGAAATACATGTCTGTATTTCATTTAGTATTTAAAAACTACCTTTAACTGTTGTCACACAAAATACATTACTTAGAATAAAAAGCCATCTTCAAAGAGGTCAGAAAGCTTTTATGTTATTACAACAGGGGGATAACAGCCAGAATAACAGCCTAGAACATCAGATGTACACTAACACCTCATCTTCAACATGAAGTGGCTTCCAGTGATCATGTTTCTGTTACACAGGGATGCTAGGCAAGATGTTTTTACAATGCAAAGCATATGCTTTCAGCACTCGGCTATAAATGTTTGTTTCACTGTAATCTAGGTGGACTTATTTTAGAAAAGCTGCAATTTGTTTTTTGTGTGTCCTGCACTAGCTAAACTTCCAGCTTTCAGCCTGAATTATCCACAAATCCTTTCTTAATGTTAGGAGATGCCAGTGGCTGCTGCAGCGAACGAATACGAAGATGGGCAGTTAGCACACAACAGATAGGGAGAGATGCACGCTGCCCATATGTGAACTTTATTCCTTTTGGAGCTTTCTGGGTGGATTGTTTTGATGTGTACACTTGAACAACTTGTTTCTTCTGCTGTTGCTTAGAGACACGCTTGTATATCAAGCAAAAGAGATTCTTCAGATCCTACTCCTGGCTGAACGCTATTGTAGGAAGTAATTTAGATTAAGGATCTAGAGATCCTTTAGTTAAATTCTTTATGATTTATTTCAAAAAGAGACATAGGAGAGACTGTCAGGTTTCATTTTTTAAAATTTTTTTTCTTCTTTTTTTCTTTTGGGAAGCGTTATTGCATGCTCTCATTTTTGAAGCCCTAAGAAACGTGTAATGCAAACAGACATGTTTCTCACGTGTGGCACAAGAGGACCAAGTGAACCAACAGTTTGAGAACTGCTATCAGACCCTGGGGGAGGAAGACTTAATCCCACCCTCACAACTCTAAGCACTAAGGCAGGACTAAAATTTGCATTTCTGACAAATTCGTTCTGGAATGTCCATCCCACGGCTTAAAGCCAACCTGGTATGGGACCTGTGGAAATTTCTATACACGCTCTGGCAGAGAAAAGGGGTAGCAGGCTTGGCCAGCCTTGACAGAGGAAGCGGTAGGTTTGTAAGTACGTCAGTAGCAAAACCATAGGATGTTCTTGTTTTCATTTAAGAACTTCAAGGGTTACCTCTATAACCCTTGCTCTCTGTGGACTTTATCCACTCACCTAGATTCAGCCTCTAGCAGTAGCTGCATCAGAGTCAGGAACCAGGAAGGGAAATATTCTCCATGTTACCGCTCAGCGTAATTTATTTATTTAACTGGCTGCCAAAATGTGCTTACTTTGCTTGTCTTTGTCCTCCACAATGCTTCCCTTGCTTCTACCATCTCAACAACTACAAAGTCATTAGTAAGGAAGTTTTTTACCCACATGACACCTCCAGGCTCCAAAAGCAAGCTTTTGCTAAACAGACTGCTGTTCTATGTCCAAAAATCACTTTCCATGGGAATGTTTATTGTTGGTGTTGCCAGGACTTCAAGTTACCATTCAGTAAGTACCAGCTCAGCTTATTTATTATGCAATTCAAAACATCTGTCTGAATGATCAGTCTTTTTCTGAGCAAAAGGCAGATTTCACCCTCCCAACATTTTACTTCATTAATTTCCTCTGAGCACCACAAATACCTCATTCTCTCTTTGTCAACATGGGATCTGAATTATTACTAATTAAAAATCATTGAGATACTCACCCTGTCTCCAGGTCGTACCATTGGTTCTTGTTTTGTGCCTAATTTATGTAGTATATTGTAAGCAACCTTCATACTTCTGGTCCAAAGTTTGCCTATTAACACAAAATTTGTGAAATTAATTTTAAAGTTCTTCTTATGTTTTACAAGATTATTCAAAGGAAAGAATACCTAAGCAGTGAAAAAAAAATAGTAGGGGCATTATTAGTTTTCCAACTAAACATGACAACACTACCAGGACTAGTGCCAATATTCAAATACCCATCAGAAGCTTTCTTTGAACTTCTTTTTTTCAGGACAGCAGCATTTTTAAGAAGAAAATTAAAAGTAAGAATGGAACATCATCAAGTCCAGACAGATCACTCTAACACCCTTAGCTGCAGCAAGCTGGGCAAGCCGCGTTTCAGCCCAGGCTGACCTCCAAGGGAAAGACTCGGGTTTCATGATGGCACTTCTCCCACCCCAAGTCACCAAGGGGAAAAGGAAAGGAGTCCCAAGAAGCAGAGACAAGGAAAAAAAACCAACTAACAGAAAACACCCCGCAGCAAAAGGGGCACACTGAAGCAGCAGGGACCCTCTCATCCTTAGCACACCCGTATGCTGCATTTCACTTTTAATTCTGGGCCTTCTTCCATTTAACTTGGCTTTTTCTTCTCACCCCCTCCCATATCCTCCCTTCCCTCAGTTTCATTTCACTCGCCTCAGGTATCTTTCCATTTAACCACCTCTCTTCTCCCTTGCTTCACCTCTCCACCTCTGCACTTAGCTAATCCTCATCAAGACCTTACCCCAATATTCTGTAAAGAAAAAAGTCTCTCATCAAAAGACCTTGTTGGCCACGTTACATGCCTTTCATTAATCCTTCAAGTGACTGGCATCTTCCAGCTACGCAAGCTCTTTCAGATTGCCTTTGTTTAGAGACCTCGTTACTTCCATTTGAACAATACCGACCGTAACAGCCCTTGTTCCTGGCTGGCCCCTGGGTACTGTCTTTAAGCAGTATTCAGTCTGACAGTAACAAATCTTTAATTCATGCCCACCAATAACTTAAACGATAATAGGTTCTGACAACAGATTACCTATGGGGTTCAGCAGTTCAGGCTCCCAAACAGGCAGTATTGCTATTTATAACTAAGCCAAGCAGTTGTTAATAATAAGTTCCCCCACATCCTGGTTATAAAATGCAACACTATTGAATTATTTTTAAGTGCAAATCTGATGTAAATGTAACGTACGATGAGAAGGCCAGATTTTCTTTTTTTCCTCTTAAGGAAAATTGGAAGGATCACTGCTGCTTGTTACTAAGAAAGTACTAAATGCAATTACTTCTTATGAAAACGGTAATATTGTATCATCAAACTATGTTTTGCGAAGTTTTTAATTTATTTAAAATTACTCCAGTATTTGCATGCTGAACCGCCTCAATGCTCAGAAATAAACATGACTCAATTCTCTTCCACTAGAAACTCAGTGTGGATACAGGAGTGCATCTGCAGGGTTAACCCTCACAGCACTATGGCAGAACCACCTGCATTTGATGGAAAGAAAGTCTTTAAAAGCATCCCTGCTGCTACAGTCAACAATTAAACTTGACAAGCGAGTAGGATAAAAACAAGGATGCCTTAAGAAAGCAAATATTCTTTTTCTTAAAAGTTTCCAACACTGAAGTTTCAGTGACAACAAACTTAAAAGAGCAATTAGTAATGATACAGAAAACTGGAGAATGGAAATCAAAAGCCTAGCAGAAGTTCTGAATTGCAAGAAAGAACCATCTTTACACAAAACACTTGCAAGCCTGGAATGAACATTGCGTTTTTAATCTCTTTTCTGAGAGACATAAGGGGCTGCTGTGAAAAGTTCTGTCTGAGCTATGGAGATTAAATCTGTTACAAGTCTTACATTTGCATTTGTGGCATATTCACCCTATTTTTTCATCTATATCAAATGTGCCATCTTACAATATTTTCTTCAAAATCTAAGGGCTATTTATGTTAAGATGCCTTCTTTCAGAAGTACCTGGGTACTCAGTACAACCATCTCCACGTAAGTGCTCTGAGTAAATGCAGAAATTAAGTTTTCTCAAAGACTAAGAAAATTTAAAGGAGTACTTTCTAGTAAAGTTTTAAATAATTAATCCTTTAAATACATTTTTTCATGATGCTGTTTTATTGTCAAAATTCTGTGTCAGCTTCTGAAACATAGAGCATATAAGGCTGCCTCCCTAATTCCTCACCTTTCTGTTTAAATACACTTTGAACTACACAAAAAATGTCCATAACATTTCCTAACGGCCAGAAAAGACTTGAATTTTCTGTCACCACAGCCCTTTCCCGCTCTGTTCACTGGTGCGATACCAAACTACGTTAATTAGCCGAGCTAACTGCATGTGCGTATTGGGTATGAAACTGTGCAAAACTGGAACAAAGCAGCTTGTTTGCATTCAGCTGGGAAGGAGCTGGAGTGCACGGTCTCTCCTGCGGCCCTTAAAAGCTCCAGCACTTTGCTCTCACCCTTGCAGGCTCTGCCTGCCCCTGGCTGCTGCCGCCTCTGCTCCAGCGTGGGCAGCGGCAGACGGCGCAGGCCGAGCCCGCAGGGCACCCTCGCAAGCAGGCAAAGTCCATGCAGATCTTCAACTGGATCGTGTTCAACAGGAAGCCTGTAATTTTTCTTCCAGGGTATATAGCTACGTTCCAAAAAATAAATAAAAAACAGGGTTACAAAGGGAGCAGTAATCCAGAAGCTGGAGCCAGGAATGTGTGAATCATCAGGGCCCGATCCGTGGCTGCTGGATGGGGCACAAGCCCAGAGGTGGACAGAACCGTGTGTTTATTTTGCCACCTTCGCTGTTTGGCCCCTGCAACATCACTAAGAAATACAAAGGACTCCACAACCGCAGGCTAAAAGCCCTCAGTAACAGAGGACATTATAAAGAAGGAAATCTTTGAAGCACTTCCTTCCTTGGTTCTGCCTCGGTTGCAATTCAGTGTAATTCTTCCTTTGCAAACTTGAGAGATTAGACATGGCTGGGAAAAAGCCGATTGCTAGAACCTCTCCCACAACCCCAATGCTGCGACCTTGCCGCAACTTCCACGCAGTGCCGTGGCGAGGCGGCCAGCTGTGCTTCACCCACGGCTTTCGCTCTCCGGCAGGGCTTACGCCGCCGGGCTGGCCCTCCTGTGGGGTACGCAGGCTTCCTCGCGCGGGCTGCGGCCGACTTCTGGCTGTTTGGGGCCGCTGAGGATACGTCCCGTTGTCCTCAGCCAGAGTGCGATGAAGCACTGGTCCTCCTCAGATAAACACACTGCCGTTAATCTTGAAGTTCTTGCATTTGGCTCGAAGACAGGAGGGCAGATGTAGGAAACCCAAGCAACAGTTTTATTTAGTAGCGAGTGGACCAGCCCGTGTGCCAGCTCAGTGCCAGAGCTCCTTTTGCTGCAGCAGACAGCTGCCCTCCCTGCCATTTCTCCAGGTGAAGACCAGAGCCCATGAGCCCTTCTCTTCTTCACCTTCCCGCCCGCATCCCCGCTGCAGCGGGGTCCTTTTGAACGACACTCCCACCTGCCTCGCCAGCGACAGGATTTGTCCCTGCCAGGCTCTGATCTGCTCACCAGCCATACGTGAGCAGCTACTTTCTTGCATTTAAAAATGAAGAATTGCTAAGTCATCTGCAGACATAAGTCAGTAGCGAGAGATTTGAGTGTCCAGTGGTGTTTCAGGCATGAGGGTACTCTCCAGCAGGGGCCCGGGCCTCTGCAGACCCCGTGCCGTGCCTGCCAGTCACACACATACATCGTGGTAATGTGGGGCACTTGACGTTTAAGCACCTGAATTACCCCTCAGTTTTCAGGTCACAAAACTACTTCCCAAACAAAGCAAACTAGTAGGTGTCCACAGAAGAGTTTCCCAAGTTGATTTTGGAAAACGAAAACCCAACAACATCCAGTTAACACACACCTCACCGCTACTGCAAATTATAACCTTGTTCCTACCTCCCATCAAGCTGCTAATTGTGGTGCTGCTTTCCAAAATCTTGCATAACTCCACGAGATGGTAAGCAATTAAGCTTTCCTCTGCATCTATCATTGCCTAACTTATAATTGCTTACTGAAAGCACTGAAATAAATCTTCTTCTAAAGAGGATCGTATATTCCTTAGCCACTTCTGTCACTGCCCTAGCAGCGTGTTTACGCAGGGAGGCGAAGTCACCTTTAATGCTCTTCACACACTTGCAAACTAAGCTGAGTGTTCCCGCTGCCCAGCAAGTATCAGCAAGCACCGCTACGCCTCTGAAGCCGAGCCATACCCAGCAGACATGGAGTACGCAGATACTCTCAGCGGGACAGGATGGAAAACAGCATCTTGCTTTCTGGCAGCTGTGACAAACACTGTTAACACCTGTGTGGGGCAAGTCCCTTTTCTTTTGCTGCTGGAATTTTGATTTAGTTGAATTGTAGCAAATCTACACCAGCAACCACATATTTTACATTTCATTTGTATTCAGTCTTGTTCTTTTCTTAACAGCCTATTCAGAGGGCCGCATCTTTTACCAACTAAAATTTAGCAAGCCGGCGTGAGTTAATAGCCAGTCCCATCTGGTTAAGCAACACATTATGAGGGTAAAGGAAACCACCAGGTCTTAAAAACCACACAAAAAGGGATCAGTTAACAAAAATTAGATCCTTTCCACATGACGCTGAAGTAAATCCCCTTCCACTTCCTTCGTAAATCTGTAAAAGGACTATACGTTTGTGTCGAATGTAAAGAAGGTTATAAGAGAAAAGCTGTATCAGGGAGAAGACTCAGACAGAAAACAAACCACACTCCATGTCCTTATCGTCTTCAGGACGCTTTTCAGAACCACACAGCACTAGCTCAACAAAACCAAACCAGTGGTTGCTTACCAATCTCCGTGCACAGCAACTGTGAGACTGCCAAAGTTTAACTGCAAATAATTGTGTCAAATATTCATTTTCTCAATATCACAGTATGACAATTCTTATATTAAACAGAAACAAGAGTATTGATTAAACCTGGTGTAAATGGCAAACTTCCTAATGCTATGCAGGTAAAGGGGCACTTTTTCTGCTTTGCAAAACAACAGTTGCAGTTCTGCTGCTCCGCTAACCCTTTCTTCATAAGCTCTTTAGATCCATCCTGAGCAGCAAATGAAGTTGTTGTCTTTTGGGAGAAAAAATCCAAAGAAAAAGAACAAAGATGTTCTGTTGCAGAGAATAAAAGACTGCAAACATACTCAGAATAGAGGTAACCTTGCTATTACAGTGCTTGATACTCCAGTCTTAATCATAGATTGTAATACAGATTTTTTTAAAGTCATTTTCTGTCTTTTTATTAAAGAAAAAAAGGATTGAAGTATTAAACAATCATAAGATCGATATCTGTCTAGGGACTTGAACTATGACTATCCATACTTCTGCAAGCGCGGAGTTATTTCAGAGATCAGGACAGTCTGGTTATGTAGCTACTTGGTCAGAAGAGTCCCGACTCCCTCCCTCTCCTCCTGATTGATTGTGAAATTCCTGGCCTAGGAGATTCTGGCCGCAGGAGGACGCGGGGGGCTGGGTCGCACACCAGGTGCAGCACGGCTTGGGGTTGGCTGTTTTCGGTCTGTTGTGAAGTTTCAGCCATCTCAGGGTGTCTCCAGTATAAGCTACATCACCTCTGCTAAGGCAGCATGACTTTGGTCTCAAAGTGTTTACAGTTGCGTTTTTTTTTATGGACAATTTATTTGAAAACAACGCCATTTTTCAGACATTTCTTTCTCCACAGAATCCAAATGGATAAAGAAAAAATACTTCTCTATCCAGAGAGCCTTCTCTGCTCTTTTTTGCTAGGCTTGCTGTCTCCAACGGGCCTCCGACGTGCGAAACAATACATCGGAGCTACTGAGAATCGTTTTTAAAAAATCTGATTACAGAAAGTGTTAGATAAAGGAAATGAGATTCTTTGAATCAGATGTAGTTAACTGGTACTCGTTTTGTTGTTTTTAATAATGGTTACAATAAGAAAGCTCAAAACTTGCTCATTCCCAAATTACTTTCCACTTTTTACTTTTTCCCCAGCCTTTCTGATTCTTCTTAGAATAATCATTTTAAGTAAGAAAAGTAAGTGTGATAGCGTAAGTACTATATAGGATTTAATTGTCCTTTATTCACATTTCTCCTCTAAGAAATCACTAAGCACTTCATTATTAATACCAACAATACCAAAACCAGATGCCTGACTACTCTGATTAACTTTGTCTGAGCCAGAAATTGTCTTCCTTTTCCTCAAAGAACATATTAGGTTTCTAGTCAGAGTTCAGACTTACATAAAACCCGATAAAGACATCTTTCCTTCCCATATCTCAGACATTTCAATTTATGCATATTCAGTGATTTGATTTATAAAGGGATTGTGAATAACTTAACTTAGATGTTCTCCACTTAACCAAGTTCCCAGAGGAACAAAATATTTAAGAAATAAGTAATATTCATAGTTTTTCATTCACTAGAAAGAGTGTAAGAGTTTTGAGCACATTAAATAAAGATTACAGCTGGGGCACTGAGAACTTCAAGAACTGAGGCAATCCGCTTCAAAAACTTGGTTGAAAAAAAGATCAAGTCTACGAGTGCAGTTTTTCATTTCTTCTATCTACAGTAATCTGAGACACATGGAGAAAAAAAGTCCTGATGTGCTATGAAGACAAAAAGCTCAAAAAACATGCCAAAAAAGACACAGGAGATATAAGGCATTACAAATCAGATGAATTCCTGCAGAGAAATGGGAAGGCAGAGATGATTTTAAGCAACAGCTGAAAGAATAACTTCTTTAAAACTAGTTCCCCTTATGGCACAACAGCACATCATGATCTAGAGCACTCACCACTTAAATCCACACTAACTGTATCATATCCACATCAGCCACTGTTAGGTAGGGAAATTCATTCCAGTAAATCACATGAGGTCTTATTGCACCAATCTACGGCTGTCTGCCACAGCATAGCATAGCTTGGCCATCAGTCTGGATGTCCTGTCTCTGGACAGGACAGCAAAAGAGTTGTGAGGAAGGCTTTGGAGAAGGAGAATTTTGTGGACTCTCAGAGAGCCCCTTTTCAGCACGCAAGGCCACCGAGGGAAGTATGAAAGCATCCTGGAGACATGCAAGAGGCCAACACTGCGTTTTTCAGGGCCAGAGATAGCCTGCTGTAAGAATCAAGACTAAGGTGACAGATGGGATGAGACTTAACCATGTAGATGCAGCAGAAGGTCTGCATTTGAAAAGATTTGCTCCCAAAATAACCTGCGAGGTTTAGACACAGAACAGCTGTACAAAACTAAAGACATGTCTGGGTCATGTATGATGAGTTACAGCCTGAGTGGTGGGCACGATGGCAATATTGTCTGCAATGATCCACAAAGGAAGAGATAAACTTGCTTGGTGTTAAGGGAATAAGTACTCTTGCTCAGACGGGCTATGACCTAGCGGACAGCTACAGAGACGCTCCTGGAATCCTGTTTGGAAAGATGGAAAGAAGGCTGGAATAAGCAGGCAAACCTGCAATTCATCCATGCAGAGGCCAGAAATTGGAGAAGATGCTGTGTATGAAAAAAGTAGGGATCAAACGACATCATGTAGAAGCCTCCTCTTATCCGGAAAGCTGGAGGATGAATGAAGAGGATTTCCATGAAGACACAAGAGGGTGTGAGAAAAGGCTGATGCAGAAACAGTAAACAGAGGTAAAATATTCAGGAAGAGGTGCATAGTGACCATGTTGGTAACATGTTAAAGACTGAACCTCTAGAAACAGAATTATTCTTAAAACTCTTGGAATATTTGTCAAAATTGTGAACACATGAAAAATCCTGGTAATGGTGTTTCCTTAAATTGGCAAAGAACCTGAGTAAAACTGTGAGGTACAAACTCAGAGGCTACTTAAAGTCCTCAATGTTGATATTTTAAAGTTTTAGTCATCTGATCATAGCATGCACACAAGGAAATGAAGCGTCACGTTAATACCATGTGGTAGGACTGTGGGTTAAGCTCATCTTTCAAAAGTTTATTACCACCAGGGCCAGTCGAACTATGCACAGGGATAAAAATTAATGAATAAGAGTGTCTTTGCTGAGTTCAAGGCTTAATGTCTATTAATGTTCAACTTTAAAAAATGCCATGCCCACAGTTGCTAGAAAATACTACAGACACAAAAGGTAGAATAGCTACAGCAAAATCATTCATAAAGTCACCAGTAAAATGGCAGGTGGCTGTAATGTTAATGATTTTTCAAAAGTGAATGGACATTTCCCATGAAGAAGAATGTCAGCTTGAAATCTAGCTGGCAGAGAAGAATTCACTGAATCTTTTATGAAATGTTTTTGTTTGTAATTTCTTTTATCTATAAAAAGAAGGAAAAAAAAAAGAAAAAAATAATTGATTTTTTCTGACCTCAGGAAACTACTGAAAGGCAGCAGCAAAAACCATATCCTAGAGTGCTGTCAAATGAAATTAATGAAAACATGAATTTTAGTCCCATTTTTCTCAGGATTTGGACAATGTAGAATAGGTGTTTGGAAAGAGTTAGCTTAGGATAGAGAAGCAGGCTAGGTGGCTCTGCGAGCCATGTGGCTGAGTTCCTCAGGTTGATTTGCTCAGCCTCCAGCCCTTCAGGCAAAGCAGGACATATGCTCAGACTCTCTGGACAGAATCCCATATTCAGAAGAATGGTCTGATTCTCACTAACATCTTAATTTTCTTTCCTGTCCAATTTATTTAGGGCATTCAGTAGATGATATGAATTGCTCTTCTGCAAACATGTAATTGCAAACTTCAAAATTCTTCTCTAGTTCCAAGTAAATGTCCTTAAGGAAGAAAAACATTGATCAACGGTGAATCATATATTTACCCCCTAATTTAAGGAACTTCTTAACTCTAAGGTACCTGAAGGGAAAATATTTCATGCATGACCTTCAGTTGCAAAGGTTCTGTTATGCTTTAAAAGCCTTTAACTATATTTGCAATGCCAAAGTTGCAGCAGGCATGTTTTTGGCCAGGGACCATCACTCAGTCTGACTCCTGAATGGAAAGGAGCATTCAGCACTGAACAAAACAGACAGACCTCTATAACACAGCATGTAAAAACATTCTCTGCACAGAACTCTAGGTCCCTGAGAAGGCAGAAATAAAAAAAGCAAAATAATTTTTTATATCCGTATCAATAGCATACAGAAATGTTCCAACTTGCTTTCAAAGTTTGACCATTATTCATAATAATTCCTTTGAACATCTCCCAAATGTCCCCTGAACATCTCAAAATTAGAAGCTATATGGGAGCTACTTGTCAGAGATAGCGTTATGTTTATTTTTATTTGTCCTTTCTTGGTTGAAATAGATTGTCAGGCAGTACACATTGAATTATATCAACATACCAAAGATCACACTGAAATATATCCTGGCAAATCTGTCTCAAGGGGGTATATTTGCTAGCTGTACAGCTACGCATCAGGAGGAATAATTCAAATCACACTTACTACAATGTCAGCAAAACACGGTAAAAAAATCCTATTTTAACTTCTTCAGGAAGCTGTTGAATTTTTGTATACCAGATTCTGCTTTTGCAGAACAAAGCCCAGGCAATATCCAAAGGCAATGGATTTAGACGTTAATCTTCAGGAAAATCTGCCCTAGGATGTATCTCTATGTAAAAGGTGGTTTTAATTTATGATCTGTGATTCCACGAGTGTATCTATTCAGCTTTTTTCCTTTTTGTGAAATAAATCATACTATAACATCTCAGCAATCCATACTCAGACACCAACAGCTTCAGAATTGTCTTACCCTACTCAGAAATGGAAAAGATGCATCATTGGAGGGCGTTTTTCACTATATTTTTGCATCAGAGGGCTTTTTTCATTATATTCATGCATTTACTATACACATAGACGCTGTATAGAATATATAATAGCACAAGGAGTTTGAAGAGTGCTCACCGTAAGTGAGAATATACAGTGGTTTTCCATTGGTATCCATAGTGGTTAGGCAAGGAGCTTTCGGTGAGATGGTCCCCCATCGCTGCAAAGCTGCTTCCAGAGAAGGCGGCCAATTTGTAACCACACCTAATTGCTCCCCACGCATAGCCAACATCTGAGCTCCTTCTGGCTTTGGCTGGTTTGGATCTGGCTGTTGAACTTATGATTATGAAAAGATATACAGTTACCATGTAAATTCTATACCTTGTGTACACCTGTGTAACCAAGAGAATAAGTTACCTTTGCAAAATATCTTGGAAATAATAACATGTTAGAAGGTATTGAGAAGCAACAGAGAAATAGAACAGAATAATTATCTTTTAACTTTACCAGAGATGAAGCAACTGAAACATCTCAGGAACACACGTGCTTATCCTTACACTAGCTCTACAAGCAGGGAAAGAAACTGCTGAGGCAACATGCATATATTTATCTTTGAAATAATCAACCTTTCTTTATTCCTAAAGAGACATGGAGAATACTTTTTCCTAGCAAAAATGCAGTAATGAGATGAACCGCAGAACTACTGAAAAAATGTACTTTAACAAGTCATCAGTAACAGATTGATTTAAGTCATGTTCTGTTACAGTGCTTTCTTACAAACTACTATGAAGACTATGTAAATCTCCGCATCCTGGCAAATCTTCATTCTCAAAGCACTGGCTTCCTTAAAAAAAAATCCATTTATTGACTTTATCCTTTTTTCTATCTTACATTTAGTTCATTTTTTCGATGTTTCTGTTACCAAGAATGTGTAAAACATTTCACATGCTCCCTCGCTGACAGTTTTTCTCATATTGGTGTTCAAAAGCAATGGCTGTAACCCACACCTGAATGTAAAAAAAAAGCAAAGCTTCCCTCCACTCTCTTCTGTTGTTTCTTTGCAAGCAGAACCAGGAGCTGAGCAAACAAGAGACTTTTGACTCTACAGCACTACGTCCAAGCTCACTACAACCAGATTCCACTGAATACCGATGCTTTTTGGTACTTGCCAGTAAAAGGAGGGCTCACTTAGCTTTCGCGAAAGTCAATGTGCGAGACAAACATTTTACAGAGTTTTAATAAGAGATCCCCAAACCTTTTGAAAAACAGTCATTTTACCTTCTAACAATTCCTCAAAGTCATCTACAAAGAACTCTCGTAATGGTGGTCGTTTGGGCCGTTTTAGTGTATTGACCAGCTGCTGAATCTTTGCTGACACTCTGCTGCTCACTGGTACTCCTGCAGGACAGGGATCAATGGAGACATCAGTCGACCGCTACGCTGAACGCCACCAGATGTTAAGTGGGGTAAGAAAAAGTCTAGGACTGCAAGGCCACCACAACTACAGTTTCATGCCATACCGTGACTCAAGTATGCAACATTAAGACATTAAGATCATTTCAGCAAAAAGGAACAATGATGCCTAGTTTAAATACAAACAATACAACAATGTCAGAGTGAGCTTGCAAAATTGGAGGCGAAACAGCACATAGACTGAGGGAGAGAAGCACAGTGAAAAAACCCTTCCTACAGCAAATGTCAGTAACCTTAGAGAACTCTTCCAGGTGGCGTTGGCAATGGTCAGTGAGAAGACAGGCGTTGGCTCTCCCCACGATCACTGGTCATACCAACGTTGTCTGACTAGACTGCAGCTCAGCAAGGAGTGTGGCTCATAGGCTCTGCCCCATCATTTATTCTGGGTTGCTCTTTACACTGTAGTGGACATCTGTCTAGTATCCATCTTAAACATGGTTCACATCTTTGTATTACTTCAGCATGACCCTGTATTCTCTGAACAACCCTACAGCCAATCCCACCAGCCAGCGATCTCCAAAGGGAGCACGCTTGCCCATACAGCACTTTAAAAAACACAATTCTGAACAGGAGCGTGGGGCAAGGGGCACTTTTATAATATAATCCCATCAATCACCTCCCCCTTCCCTTTCCCTAGTCGAGTGCAAAGCCTCTGCAATGTTCATGTCATCTGTTCCTGAACTAATAGCTTCCTGTCACTGCATTGCAGGAATTTCACCTTCTTACCCTTCCATAAGTTTGGCTCCAAAACTTTTACCAAGTGTTTTTTAGAGCTGAAGCTGCTAAGTTTAGATGCGACACACTTGGTCAACAATTCCACACCTTGCTGAAATATTGTTTAGTACGTTTTAGAAAAGAGGAGCAGTAAATAAGAAAGGGTTTACAAATAACTGTTTTTCAAAAAAAAATATACTCAGAAAATAAAACTTCAAACATGTCACTTTTCAAGATGTAGCCATCCTAGCATGTCACTTTCTTTGCCATTTAAAAAACAGACTAGCTGTAACCAGGCAGCATGATAAAAGCAGATCTAAAGAGAGTCACTGCTTTCTTTTGCCAAACAATTTCTACAGGGAATCAGCTCTGCTGATTAAGAAGTATTTCTCTATGTCGGCTTCATTTATACCAGTTTATTTTAGGACTGTAAAGATGCTGCAATTTTGTACGTGTTTATAAGTGAAATGTGCTCAGGAGAAACAAAGAGCAGATGCATACAGGAGCCACTAAAAGGGTTACGATACTCAAAAAAACCCCAGTTTTGCTTTGTGACATACCATCACCAGTCTCCATAAGTTCAGCGTTTCCATACTTCGGTGCCACCCGTGCCGTTGATCCTTGCGGTCTTTCTACTTGTATTGAGTGTTCTGAGGTGTAAGTGGTAACATCTGGAGGGGCAGAATGATTTTCTGTGAAAAATAAGTTAAAAGGTTTAACCGTGTACCTCTAGTGTTGAAGGGCAGAAAAGCAAAGGGGAGAGGAAAGGATACCATTTGATTTTTTTTTCCCCAACATCTAAACAGGCGTCAAAGTTAATGCACAAAATGAACGTATACAACTATAATGTACAGCATGATTTTAATAAATAAAGTTTCTACTGATTAAAACAGGGGCTGTATATCTGTAATCATATAAGCAATAGACTAAAAAAAGATACAATTAGGTTGTAGGTTCTCCACTGACATTTAATTTTATACTAAGTTAAAGCTTGTGAACAGCCTCAAAAAGAAAAGACCCAGACAAATATACTTCTGATAGATTATTGCGTCAGTTTTTCTAAATAAAAAGAATACAGCATGTTGTCAATCACTTGCAAGTGCCAATGCATATCCCTTTTATAACATCTGTATTTTGAAAAGGCCAATTTTAGTTAAGAAAGGAATTTTTTCATATATTAGGAAAAAAATCAATCATAGCAGGGTTGGAATCCAGGGGAAAGAAATAAAAGGTAAAGAAACATGAACTTTGCATTCTGCATGGACACTTGCTTGTCTACTATTCTTAGACAGAGCTATTTCAATTCTTCCGCATAACAAAGACTTGTCTTCCAGAAGGCAAACACAATTTGGTCTGACTCATGCCAGCAACGCCAAACAGCTCCACAGAGCTAATCTTTCTCTTTCATAGCCTGGTAACTCAGCAGGCTACCACAGTTTGTTTTCCCATGTTTTCAAGCCTGCACCTGTATTACCTACGTATTTGTACTATTTTTATGGGTTGTCTCATAATTTTTTTCCAGGTTTTTATCAGCATTAGAGTAGATGGAGATAAATACCACGAGCAAATAACAACTTCTCTCTCGATTGACATAAATGATCCCCAGCAGCCTCTGAGATACAAAAGAAGGCATGTCTTCATTCTGCTGCCGCTGAAGTGAAGAGGAATGCACTCAATTTTACAATAGGGTAAGAGTCTTTAAAAATGCAAAAATTCTGTAAAAACTTCATCTTGTTCCAATACTATTTTCAAGTCATGCTTTTTATTACATCTGCCCTATAAGCATTATGGTGCCGTAACTCTACTGTAACACCAACTTCTACAGTAAATTTCACCTTACATGTAATTATAAAGCATCTTCATGAGTCTTGAACTTTGGATCATTGTAATTCTTGTGCATTCAATCCCAGATTCATGCACCATCAACACAGATAACTAATTTTTATGGCTACGCATACAGTACCAGGATGCTATATTAGATGCCTATTTTGCATACTTCTCATTTGAAGGTAGCATTTTAAGGACAATCATAATGAAAAATCAAGACATGATATTAATGTCTGTAGTTGTTATTTAATGTTTATATTCATGAACATCGTAAGGACTCAACCTTATCACTCAACCACAGTACCTGGTTGAGGAAAACATGAGATGGCTTTTATCGTGCAACTCAAAAACATCTTGCATCCTACACACGTCCAGTCGAGCCTTTTGAGTCTGATCACATCCATTGTTATAATGTTACTGAAACAAACACCTTATATTATGCTATAAGTGACCAGCTGAAGTGTAATAGCTCAGACAACGAAGCTTATGCTGGTAATTGTTTGAATAATGTCTTCATTTTAGATGTCTTGTCATTATCAACTATTTTAGACTCAGCACAATTTTTGGCCTTTCTTGCTAAGTGGCGAGAGCTTTTTATAGATCATGATTGAATTACCCAATAACTAAGTCAATTAAAAAATGCTGATGTTTATCTTTTTATCTTTTACTTATAATGCAGTTCTGCTATGCAAATAAAAGAGGAGATCATGACTAAGAAAATAATTGTACTTAGTCAGCTATTAGTAACATGAGAAAGTATTTTTAAAGTTAGCTGTAATTGTTTACATCTTTCCAGTGAAGTATTTCCATCTTTCAGACTTTACAAGGCAAACTGAATTGGAGTTAAAGTATCTCTTTTTCAGGTTTTAGCACTGAGATGAATTTTTTTTAATGCGTGGGAAAGAAGATACGTGATCCAAAGCACCGCAGAGCAGAGATGCTCTCCCTTCAGATCTATAAACTTGAAACCAAATACTTCTTTGTACCACATGGTGCCGAGTAGCATGAAATAACATGAGAAAGAAGCTTCTTGCTCTTTTGTAAAAGGGTTTCCTTTTGAACAAGCAGCACTGGCACTTGAAATTACCTAAAAGAAACTCTCTTCCCAAGGCGGCCACCACTGGCTGGCCAAAGAGTGAGGCTTTAGCACCCTGGCTGCCCATCTGCTAGTTACATTTCCATTAAGGAGAACCCTTATGTAGCAGAAGAGAAACATTAAGGTTTGTCTTGCCGTGTTCCTTTATAGTATCTGCTATAACAGATGTCTTACCATGGCAATATCTACAGCTGTAGGTTTCATCCATTAGATTTACAAATCCTCAGTCGGTTCCCTTCTCAGAGTCAGCCTTGGAGAAATGAAGTCATGCAGACAAAAATTTGGTCTGAATGACTTCTAAAGATAAAGATAATTGTTATGTTATGTGAAATGTACCCTTTTTTGTATAGAACAGTCAATCCAGGCTTAGACTGTGGACACAATCTGTATAGAGCTGTTTGGTCTTATGTCAGGTAACTTGAAGCACTGTTTGAGGTTCAGTTAAGAATAATGATCCTGACACATCTGTTGACTAAAAAGTAGAAACTGTGACAGCTGCATGACTTCAAAGCATTTCCTCCATCAAACATACATATTTGCGTCACCTCCTCTTCCCATCTCTTCCAGTATTCTTGCACTAGAAGATCACAGACAGAACAGCTGTTTCCAGTTAAGGCTCTCTTCATTTCTGCCACTGGAGTGATATAATTTACCCCATTTCATGAAAATCGTAAAGAACTAACAATGCAGAGCACATTCACATAGGGACAGAGTGTGTGCATTGACAGAGCCCCATGTTTGAGAAGAAGCGAAGAGGTGGAGGAATACTTTCCAGTGGACATTTGGAAGCACTCACAAGCACCGTGTATTTTTAAAGTCTCCGGGAACTCAAAAAGCATCCCTGCAATACTAAAAGAAAATGTAGCTTTATCTCCTGAACGAGCTGGCTGTTCTGGTTGTCAGGGAAGGGAAATCCAGAGTCAGAGCTGTGGCTTTTTCCATTAGCTGGGTTTCTGCCATATTGATGTCTGGGTGACAGAGAGCATTTTAAACTAGTCTCCTGTATTATAAGTTAATAATCACCCTCAGAACACATAAGAATTTTAAGGTTGTCAGAGAACTATCAGTCATGCCTTATCACACATGTTTTTATATTTACTTTATTAGAAATCTATGTAGCCTTTAATTTGGATAGAGGCCTTTGATTTTCAAACAGAAACATATTTGAAGCATATAAAAGAAACATTAAATGCGCCTACAGGATCAAAATTTTGTAGTGAGATGTTTAACTTTTTATATAAATTTACAATCATAGGTAAGCGCTGTGCGGTTTTCATTACATGAACTTTTCGAGCTTTGGGATGTGCTTTCTCTCCTTGATGTTTATATACGTACAGATCCAAAAAACATAATACAGTCAAATGAAAGCTTAAAGACCTTAGAAATATATACAGTACTGACCCAAAGATGGGTCAGAACATTAGACATTTTTTAGAGATTTCACTGGTTTGACCTCTAAGTTCAAGAACTACCCAACACAACCGTGATACCTATGCCAAACTAGAGATCCTCCCTGGAGCTTAGTACAGACACCTGATTGTCTTAAAACTGAGAATAAATATTTAAAAGATATCTGTCCTAAACTAGAACTTTGGCCATAATAGAGCAGCAGCAGCCAAATTAAATGAACGGTATAACATTAAAAGCATGTAATATCTTATGCAAATTATCTAAATGATCCACAAAGCTGAACTCTGATTATATTATAGCCAAAGCTTTTTATCAAATCCCTTCTGAGGACTGCATTACAGTACTTAAACTGGAAAAATCTCCCTTTGATTCTGTGATGCACTCTGGAGGTCAAATCCTAGTGGATATTAGAATGGAGGGCTTTTTTTGGTTATCATTAAAGGTCTTTCCTGTTGCCCCTTAAATTTGTATTTATCAAAATTGGCATCTTCAGAGTATGGCAGTATGTCCTTACATATTTACAGATGAGTACTCTCTTGCAGGCTGATCTGTCTCTGGAGAACAACTCCCTGGACCAAACAAACATCAAGCCATAGGAATATATGTTCTTTATGATCCAGAACAAATTGTCTCCAGTAGCTGAGGAGCTTCAGAGAACAGGATTATTCTTCTCTGCCACCTTCTCTCCTACCGAAGAGGATTATTCATCTACGATCACTGGCACGCTGCCTCTGAAAAAGCAAGGCTATCTGTGGGAATACTTCACATCTATTACCTCTTAGAATACATTTAAATGCAAAATCCACCTCTTCGGATTTTAAAAAAACAAAAGAGTCATTTAATTTTGAATTCTTACAGAAAGCAGCTCACCATGAAGAAATACTTCTTATAGTTATCATCTGTACAGCTTCTCTTACATTTCCAGTGATCTTAGCAATGACTGATGGTAACTTTGAGATCACAGTCTCAATCTGTTAGCAGGTATCACTTACATTTTGTATCCAAATGACCTTTACATTACTACATCACAACTACTGTCCAACTAGAAATGCAATTTAAGGTATCTTATTGTCAGAACGAATAAAAATATGTATACACTGAGGTAAGCTTAACTGCTTCCTTCAAAGGAGGGATCTTTCCAGTCAACAACAACAAGGCAAAATAAACCAAGAAGCAGTATGTTTCCTCTTCTGCAGAATACTGCCATCTTAAATTAGCTCTATAAATGCTGTATTATTTACCACAAACTCAGTGATTATAAAAGAAGACTTACTGTGCCAGATTTAAAATTACTGAAATGTCACATTATAAAGAAGCTATATTTAAAGACACATTAAGACTTGGTGTGTGAGTAATGCAACCTTTTAGAGTTTGGATAAATTTAATTCTCCATGCTATAATTTCCTCTAGCATTTCAAGATGAAGTCACAGAAAATAACCAAATGCAATGATTAATGTGTTCAGAAGTATATGTGTTTCTAAAACAAGGTTCTAAGCTATTCATTTAGCATGAATTTAAGAATACAATAGAAATTCTTCTCCTGACTGCAATTCAGCAATTCCAGACCACAGTGAGAGGATTAGTTATCTGAAAATACAGGTGTTGCATCAAGGTATACTAAGAGAAAAAAAAAGGGATATGGACTACTGTTCCAGCACATAAAATCAGAAACATTTAAGATGCTTTCATGTATCTCATTACATATACTTGAAAAGGAAGGATCAGTCACACAAAACAGCATTTCATATGTGTAGCAGAACAGTAGCAAGGTTGCTTTATCTGTTCCAGTATAGATTCCAACAGATTTTCAGTGAGACAACCCAAAATACACAGCCCCAGCAAGAATGCACCCAAGGCAGATTCCTCGTATGATAAACAGCAGTTACTGGAGAATGAAGGGAAAACAAGCCTTGCTTTCCACATGCCTAATCGAATAGCTGCCTCATTTTAATGAAGACTAATGTCAATGGCACAATATTCAGAAATAATTAATGTCTGTGAAGCTTAGTCCTAATGGAAAGAAAGCTTTGGCTTCCTAGGATCTTTCCAAAGGATATAAACAAGCTACTAATAATAATACCAACAGATCTCTTCTCCAAAGGTATATAACAGACTTTCCCAAGGACTATAATAGCTAGATATCCCAGCCCAAGTATTCTATATTCAATTAAGGGCAGAAAAAATATGTTTAAGAGGACCTACTGTTAACAGAATTATCAAAAATCACTCAAAACTATGTAATTAAAGTGGTGTGGCAGTAGGGGAAACTCATGCGCAAGCAATTCCTAATGCTGCATGCACGGAGTTTCCTTACTGATGGATCCTACAGAGATGTTTTTAGTGCTAAGCAATGGAACTTGGAACTAATGGAACAATGGAACTAAGCAACTGCACATTTTAAGATATTTGGGAGCCAACACCTAGACCCTGTTTGCCGCAACATAAATCTACCCCCAAATCTAAATTGCTGTTTTTTTTTATTTTCTCATGAAATAAGAACATAGGATTATCACTCCATATAATATATGTAAATAGCAAAAAGGAAAGAAGAAAAAGCACAGGAAAGACTTTTATAACACTTCATATAGCAGTATCAGCTGAATGTGAGAGACAAAACTCATGTTAAACTGGACATATTCGAAATGTCCGTATACTAACCTATATGCGTTTGAGCCATAACATCAGCTAGTCTGTGTGCAGCACCACTGCCTCCACTTTGTGTCGAGGAGGAGGAAGTGGTTGACGTGGTAGAGCCGTGGATCGCTTGACTGATCCAATGTTCCATGTTTATACTCCCCTGACTTGAGGTGGGAGTTCCCTGGGAGTCGCCCTGTACGGAGCCTTCATCTTCTGAACCAGAAGAAGTATCTAGTAATTAAAAACGGCCTGTTAACTTGCAGTGCTTTTGGGTTTTCTTAATAGAAATAAGAAATGTTCATATTACAAATCCATAACTGCCATTAAGAGAAACTCATGAAGGTAGGCAAACATAGTAACAAAAGGCTGTAATACTGAAAGCCCTGAAGCGAAGTCAATTGCTAACTGCACCCTGAGAGACCTTTCCTGCTCTAAGGCCATGGCTTGTGTATTATCGTACAAAAATAAGGGTAATAAAAGAGGCTTCCCTTATAATGTGGCTTGAGAATGTTCTGAAGATATCCAACCATTTATTAACAGTACAGAATACCCAAAATACTCTCCCAAGCTCACTCCACAAAGTCTGTGAAAAACTTCTCCAATTGTAGAAAGCCCACCCCTCAGTGAGAAATGGAATCCCAGCTGGATTCAGCAAGTATGAGAATGCATAAGATGTGGGGCATTTTCACAGTCTAGTAGGTAAAAGAGCAGATAAATTCAAAAAGGAATGGCATGACTCATTGTAAAGACAATGTTCCATTATAGCGTTGAATTAACTAAAAACTTGAAAGAAACTTTGAGTCACAGAAAATATGACAAGCTGGCCATAGTTAGGTCCTCATAAGACCAAAAGGACCAATGCAAGTTGAGGTACCACCAAAGGCAAAGCAATCATGCAAACTGCCCCAGTTGACTTTCCAACCATTCAGTTTACCTTTTCCTCTTCAAACATACGTCAATGTGTGCTTCATACCTCAGTGTGCTTCAAACAACATTTCCATTACTACCTATGCAGGCAGATTATTAGTTCATAGCAGCACAGAGAACCATTTTTAACATTCTCATAAAATACACAGAGATGCTCACCTGGAGGTGTGTAGGCATCCATTGATGTTTGGACCACCAATGAACGTCGTTTTGAGGGCATGGGGACTGCCATTTTCCTTTCTTTATGTTTAGCAAGGGCTGCCTGAACTGCTTCTGTGTGGACATCTGGAAGAAAGAGAGATTTCAAGCTAGCATTCAGACAGAAGCGGGCTGTTTGTGCATTCGGCGCACCTGCGCGCAGGTTCATCTATATGCCAGCTAGGCTGACAACGCGCATGGAATGATGAAAGGCCAGGAACGCATGGGATCTCAGAGGGACTGTGTGAGTTCTCTTCACTGTAGAAAAAGAAGCTATAGTGAAAAGTGCTGTACCAACAAACAAGTCCTTTGAGCTGTATGATATTCCCAGAATAGTGTTGCAGTATTTGAAGAGTAGGAACTCTGCTTCCCCAGAGCAAACCGCGGTTTCGCCAAGAGCTGTTACTTCAGCAACCATTACTGTTTTCAGTGAAAGTGTGGTGTATTAACATTGCCCGTTTTTTAAATGAATGAGGTTTCCAATTTACACAAAAGTCACATAGACTAAGTGAACAGGAACATGTGCTTGAAAGGTAAGAGGTATGTGAAATGTCACAACAGAAATGGCAGCAGGTCCCCCTTTCCCAAATCCTACTCCTGCCTCCTTCACTTGGCTTTATTTTCAGAAAAGTAAGTATTACGTAGGGTTGGCCTGAGGTGGAATGAAAAAAAAAGCACAAGGCCTTGTGCTTTTTCTGAGCACAGGCCTTGTGCTTCGCAGGCGTGTGCTACACACAGCTCACACCAGCCCGCTCTAAAGCACCCAACAGATCCCTTCTCCATGGGGACACCCCCAGTGAGGAGTTTCTCTACCCTTCATCTGTACATACAGCTGCCTGCCTCCCCAAGTCTGAAAAAGGCCATTTATCATGTCTAAAGGACACTAGCGACATGTTTTACTTTGATGAATTACTTTGTTTTGTGCAACTCTTTTACTTACTACCATAACTATACATTGAAATAAGTCTGCCTTTAGTTTACTACCTTGCACTGTTGGTCTGTGTATTTCTGTGCTTTTGGGACAAGATGAACATGAGGAGACTGTATGCAAAACACATGGCAGCCAACACAAGTCACTTATGGACAAGGAAGCTGCCACAGGCCGACCGTCTGGCACACCACTGGAAGCACCTTAGACATTGCCTTTTAACAAGTCGCCGTTAGTCAGCTGTAGAAAAGGCAGCAAGTTGTGCGCACTATTTAGCTGTTCCATTTGTGAAGTCAGAGCGTGGTGAAGCAGGGTTAATCCAGAGTGATCCCACTTCTGCTGCTGAATCTGTTTGAAGACCACCCTTATAGGCTGGTTTGGCAGTGCACAGCCTCTTTCCTACTCCTGTGTCGATGTGGTGGCAGCTCTGAACAGGCAATGTTCCCCAAGAAAAGCAACAGGGAAGAGAAGAGTATATATATTTTTATTTAAAGAGCTGTTGGATCAATCACATCAGTATAAGTAACTTCTTTTAAGTCACAGCTGGGAAGGATGACTAGAAGCATTAGATGATACACTCTGCTGATAAGCTGCTATGTCTCATTTTTAATAATAGTGTTCCCTATCTTCTGCCAGGGTTTAAGCACCTCTCAGTGGCAAGACTGCAGAGAAGAGTAAGTCTAAGAAAAAGAATGTTATCAGCTGCTTCTGTGAGTTATGTTTTGCTTTTGTTTTAAATCATGAAGAGGATGAGCACGTCAGCAAAAGCAAAACAAGAAAAGCAAACAGCAAAGCTAGAAAAGCATACTCAAAAGATAAAAGAACCGTGTGGCTGACGGACCAAAACGGAGGAAGATTGCAATGCTAACATCAAACCAGAAAACAATTTCTCTCCTGTCAAGTCCTTATTTTAAAGTAGAAAGTTTTCGGACTTTCTTATAATTAAAACCTGATGAAAAGTTTAAGTGAAAAGTATCAGGCTAAGAAAATAAACAATGTAAGTCTTCACCTAACAGCATGTCCCCAAGATAAATTCCTACCTGCTCTCTCCACACCAATGCCAATAACGTATACAAGACTGAACATGCTCACTAATAGTTTGCGTTTCTTATCCAACAAACAGGTAAAATTCTTGGTTTTCCTTCAAAGGATAGCAATTAGATATCAAGCAGTAAAAAAATGAGCTTTCCCTTTTTTAAAAAAACAAAACTCTACAGCAATTTTTGGAAGAGAATAAATTTTGCTGATCAAGACAGGAAGAATTATTTGTGTATTATTGTTTTTAGGTTTGTTTTTTTACTGTAAGTATTAGGAGGGAAATGAGGTGTAACTCAAATTCTTCAAAAGTTTTTTAAAGGAGGATAGCCAACAGAAAATCATTATTAAAATGCTTAGTGACAGCTGGACACTGAATCAGAACTTGCGAATTCTTTGATTTCTTTTTTGATGCTTTTTTGATATAAGAAAGTAAACTCATCAGCTTAATTAAAAAACACTCTGCAGGGTTTTGATTTTCAAATGAGTCCACGGGAGTCCAGGAATTGAATTGTTTTCTTAATAAAGCACATGCCTGATATGTTTATTTGTAATGGGTTACTGTGGAATAAACCAAATTAGAGATTACTAAAAAAAGAAAACCCCAAAACCCCACAGGAAAGCCAAAACAATGGAAAAGATAAGAAACTCTGAATAAACACGAGGGAAGCTGACTGGGGAGAAGGAACACGCACACCTGCTCCCAGCCCGGCCTGCAAGGGCAACTGTTCTGAAGGCATCACTCAGAGCAGGGGGGCTACTAAGAAAAACAAGACACATGCCTAGAAAAGGCTGAGGACAGACAGTCCAGATATGGTCCAGGGACTATCAGCAAGAGCTTACAGGCTTTTAGGGGAGAGGAAAAAAAGGCAGCAGGAACAGTCAAGCTTGGATGAAAAATCTTTTCACAGCATTCTCTGCCAGCAATAAAACTCTTGGCTGAACAAAGTGTGTCTAAGCATATAAAGAAAGGTTAAGGATTAGCTAAAGAATGAGTAACAGCCTACATAGTTTGTATGGTCTTATTTTTGAATGAAAGACTGTAGATGGGTTCTGAAGATGCTCTTCAACCTGTTTTGACAGTCTTTATACAGTATAGAGTTGGACTTGTTAACCTAATGAACAGCATTCAAGCCCTTCATACCTAGAGACGAAGTCCCAAAGTATTGAGAAATCAGAGAGGTGAGGGAAAGCCAGACTAATAATTAAGAATTACACTTGAGAACAACTCACAGGTTACAACATCTATCCTGTAACCACAGCACAACAGTAAGTAGGTTTGTTCTCACCAAATACCAGCTTCAGGTATGCACTTCCCATACACATGCTTTGCCTTTCTCTAGGTTTTTGCTTTGCTTTTCTGCTCTACAAGCCAACTTTGATGATGTATATCACAAGGAATGTTAATCAAAATACAACTAATAATGTCTTTTCATAATTTTATGAAGCATGAATTCAAACCTAAACTGAAACATACATTCCTCACCGAAGTGTGACCCTGGTGATTTGCTTCTCATCAATTCAACCAAGACTGTGGCAGCTCTTTGCCTTTATCTTGGTGAAAGATAGGCTATGGTGTCCATCGTATTGTATGTGACCCATTCTCTCCCACTGCTTGCCCACAATCTGTCCCTAGCAGCTACTGAAAAAATACAAGGAGACTTGTAATAGGAATTTCTACTATAGTAATTGGAAGCTCCTTGTTCACTAAAGGAAGGAAACGACATTTGTGATACACACTGGGACAAAGCACAATGAGGGTAAGAACACATATCCAGGTTCCCTCGGGACAGGATACTGCTTATCCCCCTGAATCCCATCAGCACAAAGCAGTTTGTATTCTCCACATACCACACAGAGCATCAGCAGAGAACATCGCATTAGAATTTCAAACTGACTCTGGCAGGGTGATGCCCCTTGTCTTGCAGGTCTGACAGAAGTGTCTGAACTGTCTTCTCTATCTACCCTAGCACGCTCAGGCTAACTGAATTCATCATATTGTGATCGAGCATCGCTTTAAAACATGGATTTCTTGTTAAATTTTCCTGAAAAAAATTGTTCCAAGTATGAAGATTTTGTGCAGAAACACTACACAGTTACGAGCTTTCATTAAAAAAAAAAAAATCAACAAAACCCCTACCTCTCTTTCCTCATAGTGTGGCATGCTACAAGTTCTCACCTACTATAAACTTCTGACAGAGTTTCAAACACAGATACACCTTGATGTAGGTGCACTCAAGCCTTCTGAAAAAGTCCCGGGTCTAAGTGGAAAGAAAATGCTTTTAGGCGAAATGTTCTTTCATGTAGAAGTCTGTGACATTCTAACTACACTGTTAGAGCTGATAAAACGACTCCAGGTCCTGACCCATCAAAGCACTCCTATAGGTAACAAAATCTTTATACTCTTCCCACCTGGCTTTTCCACAAGAAAGTCTCAATGGAAAATCTAGAGCACAGAGTAAAATATCATCACTACCTACAGTAGTAGGAACCAATGTACAGTTCCTTATCTGCTGTTGTCCTCCACTGTTTTAGGTTGGCCAACCATATGTTGAATCTAATTTGTGAGTCTGTACTCAAGAAATCGGTAGATGGGAAAGAGTAAAGTGACATGGTTGGGAAAGCTAATTGCTTAACTTGTGCTGTTGCAATCAACCCAGTGTTCAGTATTCAACCTGACACACATTTCTTATAGGCTGCCTGATAATACTTAGAAAACTTCAGACAAAACAGCTCTGTCCCCAGTCTTCTCTGTTGCATTCAAGCATTTTTATTTGTTTATTCTCTCCCTTTACTTTCTATCACAGGATAGAGAGGGCAAGCATACTTCTGGGAGCAAAGTCAGTAAGTGAAATACAAAGGAAGTGGAACTGTAAAAACAAGCACGTGGCAGGGAGAAAGTTTCCCTTCAAGGAGCTAACGATCTATTAAACAAGAGATGAGGCCTCAAAACAAAGGGCAGAGAAATTAAAACTGGCATAAAGAATAAGAGTCCATAAGCTCAGACTCCCAGAGCGATGGCCCATGGCTTTGGCCACTGTGCTCCATAATCAGAAATGCTCATCTATTGCAAATAGAGGTAAATTCCTCATTCCATCAGCAGGACGAATTGCCCAGCTTTCCCAGAAGGTGCTCTGCTTAGCACAGTCACTCTTTTCATCTGGTTTATCTCGTAACTTGGCACAATATTGTGCTCCTTGTTTAACTGAAAAGGCTTAGGAAAAAACCCAACCCACTAACATACATTACTACACAGCACCAGCTTGATATGGACACTGTGTTCTCCATGGTCTTTCCCAGCTTTATCCCTCAGTGTGATCTAATGGCTGCACGTTCAACACATCAGTGCATTTGATTGTCCATGGAAAAGGGAACAAGCCCACCTCTCTGCTTCTGTGGAACAAAGTGACAACCTACCTGCGCCGGCATGCTGCTCCGAGGGGATCCTCCGGGGCACAACAAACCAGCGGGAGACCGGAGAGCCGGTGGCTGGCACAGAGCCCAGCCGGAGGGACGAGCCTGTGCTCAGACTACTCATTTAAAATGCATGGCGATGGGGCAGGGAGCGACCTATTCTCAAGAGGGAGAACTGGGTGACAGAAGACCTGAGGGAGATAACTCTGTTAAGTGCTGATAGGTGGGCAGTGTGGATAGACGTGCATACACGTGTTCAAAGCTTAAATAATAATGCCCAGAAAAATAGAAGCAAACATTGTTAATTACAGATTGCTCATACTGTTGACCCCTTTTTCACCGTGTTCTTTAACCATTTATTCCCTACTTTTTTGATGACGTGGCATGTAATATCTTTTTTGTTTGGGGAGGCCATTTTTTCTTTAGTCAGAAGTTAGGTTGGCACATAGAAGAGAGCCTGGCCAGGATTTTTTTGTCTGGTTTGTATTGGCTCTGGGATAAGAAAAGTCTCTTCTGAACTTCTACTGAAGTCTTTTCTGTAGAACATGCCTTCTCTCCTCCTTGCAGAAACATATGCATACTTAGAACAAGTAGTGACTTTCCTCTGTGACAAGCTGTCCTCTCCTAGCTCTTTACTTTGGGGAAGGCAGTATGTACAATCCTTCTAGGCTCAGATGAGCTCCACAAGCAAATCAGCCTTCCTTTCCTGAAGCAAGGAAGAAATTGCTGTGTGACGAAGAAGGTCAGCCATCTCCTGGTCCGCATGCGGAGCCATGCTGCGGAATCTCGTGTTTCTTCACAGCTGCCAGAAGAGCACTCTTCTGAGTGGGCATCCTCGTTTGGCATGGAGCATAATCCCGACTCGCCCTTCCCCTGACACCCTATGAACAGGGACGTCCCATTCCCTACTTGGGCCAGATACAGTGTCCTTGAAAGCTGAACTGTAGCTGAGACATTTGAAATATGCTGCATACTTCCTAGTCCTCCCACAGACTTTTGCAGCTTTTAGCACGAGAATGAGTTTGCTCCTTTTTGTTCATCTCTTTTTTAAAAAACAAAAACCTATTCAACATATTACAGTTGCATTCTTCCTCGATATGGAGGGGTTGTTAAAATTTTTTTCCTGTATGAGTTTAACATGCCTCAGTGGCTTCCTTTATTCTGTATTAGCTGCATTCGCTCCATAGGCATGTCAAACATTCAGCATACTGTAAGCCAAGTGATACCTCCTCACGGATCAGGGATCTGGGTGTTAGTTCTGCATGGATCACGAAACAGGGCACTCCTCCCATGGTAAACATCAGCTACATCGAAATTTTCCACATTATAAAACCGTTCTTTGCACCCCTTGCATAAAATGCTTCAGCACACAAAAGAAAAACAGCGTCTTCTTTTGTACTTAAATCAGGTCTTGCAGTTGTGTGTCAAGTAGTTCTCTTGCATCTTAATTTATCACGCAGCCCTGTTTCTTTTTAAGATAAGAAATCAGACTTGCTGTAGATAGGAGTCGCGCATTGCTAGAATCAAAATAGCAGAGGTCTGTTTCTACCTATGTTTCAGAAAAAATATATTACTTCTGCTGTTTTTGCTCAAGTCATCAGTTTCCCAGTAATTATAAAGCCTTGATACCCAATCACCAGCTGTTTAAGAAACACAAATATGGAAAAACAAGCTGCTGCCTCATTTTTGCTGTACAGATGCAGAATTATCTAACAGAGTCCCTACCATCCTCTGCAGCCTGGTTTTCCAGTTCTGAAGTACTGGTATTTCCATCCCTCCCTTCAGGGGACTTATCCCTGGAAGAATCAAACTGCTGGGGGACATACCTAGATGTGATCTGAATTCATCCATTTCATCTGTTTGTTCCTTTTGCCTCGTGTAATTCCTCTCCCCTGAGCTATTTTTGTCTTTTTTTGATTTAGCCTTTGGAAACAATCTTTCTTCCTTTGCTTTAGTAGACAAGTCCTGGTAACATGACGATATGACTGGGAGCAAGACCGGCCCAAGGACTCCAAGAAGGTTTAGCATCCTTGCTTTTTACAGGATAGTCCACAAACACAACTGATTCACTAGCAGAATGGCAGATAATAGATCAAGAAGGTTGATGCTCTGCACTAATGAATTGAGAATGCCAAATGATTTTTAATAAGAGGTTATTAATGTACATATAATACATATTTATGTCTTATTTATATTGCAGTAGAGGATCAGCCCTGAAGTCAGACATTTAACAAATAAGTAAAACCACAAATAAGTCTCCGTCTCAGGGAAGCCAGCATCTGGGGTGGCATCAAGGAAAGCAGCTGGAAGAAGAGGCAGAGAGGCGGCTTGCAGGAGGCAACAGGGGCAAGGGCAGTTACTGCTGCATCGACACACAGTGCAACAGAAGAATCCTAACAGCTTCTGAGTTATTACAGGGAGGCAGCTGATACTGTGGGAAAACAGCACTATCAAACCAGCACTATCAAAGGTGAATTTTGGCTGAAAATTCTAGATAAGACAATGCTAAGTATAGCAATAGTATGCTAAGTAATTATACAGAGGAAAGGCTGGCAATTGCTGTCTTACAGGAAACTAGTAGTTGAAAGTCTCTTATGAGTTTAATCAGACCTTTGTTGTAGCTACCATGGAAACGAAGGATATACTGAGAATTCATTTCCTAATACGTGGCCTGTAAATACTCTGAGTAGAGATAATTTGGTAGCTACATCTATTGGAAATGCAATCAGGACGTATTAAATAGGGTGAGACACGGTAAATGTGGTATCATCAGAACAGATTATAGTTAGGCTTTGTCTTTTGATTGTCCTGGGCTGACAGCACTGACTTATTTTCAGGCAGATATGGGGCAAGTGATTTCATAAAAATTGCTGTGTTCATCCAACACAGATCAGTCCTTGGAAAATCATCTCACCCCTGGGAACGTGAAAGTAAGTGAGTCCATATAACAACGGATCTTTGCTAAGGGTGATGCTGTAATGAAGCCATCTCAGAATACTTCCACAATCGCTCTGGGTATTAAGATAGGAAAGCACATAGCCCGAACACTGTGACACCTAATTTCTCTCCAGCTGCAAGCAGGTGTGCTATTAATTCTGAAATATGGCATTCCCAACACAGTGAATACTCGACTGAATGCAAGAACATCTGCTCTAAGACGACACTCAATTATACAAGGGCTGTGGAGGTTACTAACAGAAATAAACTGTTGCTTACATTTCAAAAAACAATTCAAGTGTCTAAGTTTCAGTCTTTGGGATGTTTAAACTATATATACTGGGCCTCTGATTTTACTGGGAACTGGGGATACATGGATATGCAGGGGAAAGTTCTGCTGTCTTTTCATGAATTCAGGGCCAAATTTTGTTGACCTGCACAACTTTTGACAATGAAAAGTCAGCATTTAGAAGACATCTGCACTCCCATGAACGTGCCACTGAAAAAGGCCTGGCTCCTCTAGGATGCTGCATCCAACAAACTCCACGGGTGCAGGAAACTGCGCTCGGTGCGTGCCGCAAAGGGCTGTGCTGTGCCATCCTTCAGCCACTGCCGAGTCCCTCCCAGGCATCTTCTGGCCACCTCCCCGTGCACACGTGAAGAAGCTAGAAGCTTTGCATGTTCTCATGTGGTCAGGAAGCTTAACTCTAAGGAAGAAAAGCATGGCTGTCATCTCCCACTTTGGATGGCAGTGGTGATAATCCATAATTCTGGGTGGAAGGAAGGGAAAAGCTGAATATGCAGTTGGGAAAGCTGTATGGGCAGGCTGTGAAACACAGAGGTGATGTGATGGAAACAGAGGACCGAAACAGGAGACTGAACTCTTCGTGACTCCACTGCTAGTTTTGCTGAAAGGCACAGCTTTTGCTTTGCTTTGGATTCTTCAGCTATTATAATAAAGTTGATTTTTAAATGTTTTTCCCTAAACTCTGAGGTTTAAAACTATATTAACTCTACTCATACATGAAATAAAAAACCAACATGCAGGCCTCCCACTAATAATTTCCATCCCTCCATTTATTTATTATCTCATTTGTAATGCAATCTGGAAGTCAGCTTCACATAGTGACTTCATCTCAGGCCCCCTTATTGTGCGATCTGAAGTAAATCAACTTTGTATTTGTTTCTCTCTGGAGATCCTTGAGTAATTTTCCTCAAGAGTTCTGCAATTATCCTTACAAATTTTTCTGCTGGGTCAAAAGCAAGGATGTGGTCATATAAATTACATCTTTGCAGAAGTTTTTCTTCAACCTCTTTTTTGTCCTGATTGAGTTGTAGCTTGAAACTAAGTTTGTAAGTGAGCTAAATCAAATAGGAGATTAATTAATTTCTGAATACGTGTGTCTGCAGCCAGGTTAATTAATTCAGATTAATGTTTCCAAGTATCCCTCACTCACCTGAAGGGTTAATAAATTCTTTGTTTTATGATGAGCCACCTTAATATATATATGTAGTCTTGTCTTGATACATAGCACATTCATCATGTTTTTCTTTCTCCTTGTTCTCTAGAGTAACATTAGATTATAAGGGTTCATTAAAAATGATTCCTCAAATCTTCCTGTTCCATCCTTTCCTCTACCATGCACTACAACTCTCATATTCTCATTGCATAATTCTTTTTTGTCAGTTCTGGCAAGATTGCAGAAGGAAATCTTGAATGTCCTCTCAAAAATGCAGAATATAAGCTACCCATATATTTAAAAATCACTATGAGGTAAGCTGTAAACATGCAACATGTCAGCAACCTTTGCTACGGTTCGTACACACACTTACCTCATGGTAAATGAGAACAAATACATGGTAAGGCAGGTACCGAAGCTGCTACAGCAGAGTGGCTCAGCTACCTAGGGTCTGGTGCCAACGTCTCCTCGAGGATTTGGGTCTACAGGGAATGTTCTTTTATTGCTAACTCCCTTATTTCAAAAGCCTAGCCTGGGATGATTTGTTTTGAAGTTTAATGATTTCATGCTCAGTATGAGCTGTTCAGTCTTTTCCCTATTGAATCACAGTGTGGGAAAGGTGGATCAGGAATTTGAGCCAGGAGAGTCGTAGTTAGGATGTGTTTGTTTTGGCAGTATCTCCAAAAATCTCCTATATTAAGATGTCTTTTAAAAGAAGTGCTGAGTGCGCCTAGAAAACGAGCTGTTCTCTGCAGCGGTGGGATCTCTGGGGCAGGGGTTGGCAGCCCTCCAAGAATGGTGTACCAGACTGTTTTTTTCTTTCTCATCTTCCGAAGTTAAATGAATGTGAAAAAAATCAGCAAGAGTGAGTGGGAGACAGGAGGTACTCCCTCCTGAGAGCCCGGGTACCGCAGCCACCTTACCAGCAGTACCCTTCCTCCATGCTACCAGCTGAGAGATGCTGAGCCCACATATGGTATTTCTCAAAATACTCCATCCCTCGGCTCCCAGCTCTGTGCTCATGCACTGCTGTGCCTTTCAAAATCTGTCCACATAGTTCATGTAGCACATGTGCTCTCATCTGCTGGTCTTTCCTCTAGGACACCATGAACCCTTAGAGATAGAGGCAGTGCAATTTCACTTGTGCTGCTACTTCCCACATCATTTCTGACATCTGGAAAACCCAGTTTTTAGAGCTCACTGGTCTCGTTTTTCTTAAGCATAACACTTGCTCCAGGCAGTGCAGAACACTGGTCATCTCCAAGTCCTCTTAGAGACCTCACGACAAACAAGGGACTTAATAAACTTGGCCCAACCCACCTGTCATATCCTCATCTCATCAGTGGAGAATTCTACAGCAGAAATCATAGAGCCAAGAGCTGCTATCTCATTCCTAATACATGCATGTGCATTTGAACATATTACACCGCATTCCCTATCATTTAATGTTGATTTTTTTTTACATTTTAATTTTTATTGGTGCATACTTTTTGTATATTTATGTCATCCCTTTTTTTTTTTTTTTTAACTGACTGGTACGGAAACAGTAGAAGCCAGGTCCTGGCACATCAGAAGGTGCTCTGGTTTTCAGCATTGGTCTGGAGAAGTGAAGCTTTTTGTTCTGGCATAATCTAAAGGCCACAGGGGTGTCCCTTTGGAAAAACGAAGTTGGTAAGGGTCTGACGTTTCATTTTGCCATGTGTTGAACACCCAGCTGAAGGAGGATAATATACTTGTTCTCTGGAGAGGAGTTAAAACAGATGCTGAAGGTCTCTGAAGGAGAGTTGCTCTCTGAACCCTGCAGGCCATGACTGGCTGAGAAACGCAGATCTGGGGGAGATTTATCGTGATCAAGAAAACAATTTCTGATCACGAGGGTCTGCCCAGTTTACCCATGGGGTATTTCGTTCGGACCTGCCACAGCAGCAGAGGCTGCTGTATTGTGCTGCAGCCTTTATGTGGCAGTAGAGCCCAGCTCTGCTTCAGGACACCAGGACAGCCAGCCACAGCCAAGGGGCCGAACTCCAGGAGCAGTATCACTTCAGGGCTACACTGTGGAGTGGTTACAGATCACCATTTTAAGCATCAAACCAGTAAGACTGTTCTTCCAAAAGCAAGACACCCTATATATTGGTATTTTAAATAATGATGGCAGAAGGTTCAGGTCCTTCTATGAGGGATTTCAATGTCAGCAAGAGCAGAATGTAGCCAATGCTAACGAGGGAGCGAACAGGTCCCCAGTGACTGTATGAAAGACATGTAGGACCAACATCCTCTGCAAATCTCAGTATTCAACTGAGTTAGTTCATTTAGACAGCATGGTAAGACTGTGAAAGCTAAGGCACTCAGGTTACCTACTTGTTTACTCCACCACGTAATTCCTGTCTCCTTATCTCAACACATGATACCAAATCCATGGATTTGCAGCTTCCAAAAGTACCTGAGAAACCTACTTTCTAAACTGCACTACGGAAACAAAGCTGTATGTTCAACTGCAGCTACATCTACGTGACCATTATTAACTTCGTACTCAAGCCTGTGCCTGATTTTGCCGTCACATCAAGTCAGATGCTGACACCTATTCTGCATGCAGAGGAAGAAGTGAAGTGCAAGCCAGTTTTCCTTTGACTGGGTTTTCTTGCCTGAAAAGCCACTGGCCAGAAAAGCCTCTTGGCAACAGTTACTGATCCAGCCTACAGCAACATTTGGCTTCAGCATCATCTTGAGCCCCCAGATAAAGTTATAGTACAGGCACAGGCTAAGGAATGGCAGCTGCTAAGAGAAAAACATTGCCGTGATCTACATTTGGCAAACCTTTCCAAATCTTGTTTCTAAGTGAGTAAATACTAGGAGAATTTTTATATTCAGCAGTAAACAAACAAAAAAATGCTTTTGAATTAATATCAGCCAAATTAGCTGCCACATCTGTATGAAGTAAATAATATAGCTTAAGCCTGCACTGATTCAATTACTACACTTATAGCATTATCTATTTCTTTAGACATCCAAAAAACGATCAAAGAAGTTGACATTTTGAAACATGATTTCAGGATCCCTTCCTGTATAGAAAGAAGCAGGCAGAAAATTTTAAACCTTTTTGGTTTTAAAGAATTAGACTAAATTCCCAATGTAGGCTCAATTCTAAAATCAAATTATCTTAAAACACAAAATGTACCAGGAACGTTTAGGGAAAAAATACCTTCCATAAACTCAGAGTCAATTTTATTTAGAATATAAAAATCATAGAAACCAGGTTTTCAAAATTATAGTGCTGAAAAATTCTGTTACAACATTAATGAAATGATAATAATAAAAAAGACTGAAGTCAGAAAATAGGTAGGGATTTAAAATGTCACAGTCTGACATTTCCCATAATAAAAGAGCATAAGTTGAAGGTGATATTAGTGGCAGCAATGATTTTGAGTCTCCAAAGAGAGTTCATTAAACAATCTTCGCTGACATCTAAATTTATGTAAAAAGCAAAGGCATGGAAGGAGAGTTGGATGACTTTCAGATGTTAGACTTCCAATTAGGAAAACCTTACCAAAAAGAGACAGAAAAGGACTTTGATCAGAGTTGGAGTAGAGTATTTGTGTGGAGATGTTAATTGAAATAAATTGTGCAAAAAAAACTACGGAAGGGAAATGTTTTCCTAGAAGTGAATTACTTATTGGTTAAAGACTGTGAATTCATTTTGTTTTGGGCCTTTTCCAAGAAGATGTGCCAAATATGATAACAAGCACTGAAACTGGGTAACAGCTAGGATCTAATAATCACAATATGATCAGAGCAGAGATGCTGAAGTATTAAGCACAGCAAAACAAGAAGCGAAACAAAGGCGTCTACCTGAAGCAAATCTGAATCTGAAGACAAGGTAAGCAGAAAGGAATCTGACTTGCAAGTTTGTAACCTGCAGTAAGAGAGTACGAGTCATGGGACCAAGAAAGAAATAGACTTCTGATCTCACAGGGACAAGGCACAGAAGGGGAGAACATAATTCAGGGTAGGAACATTGCACTGCAACTTAGCAAAGCTCCTCTGAAACTAAATCTACAGAAGATGATCTGATAACTTTTCAAAATTGAAATGGACGTTCACATTTACCTTCATTGACATTTGCTACATACACTCTCCTTTTGAGTGAGTGAAGATGCAGTAGCTGTTCAAACCAATTTGTTGGGGAGCTCGGTGACTTGTTGAGGAGTCATGCTGTACAGCAATCAAGGTAGGAACTCAAAGCCCTGCCATAAGCCCCCAAAATACTGTCAAGCTTTCCAGTTTTAGCACCAAGGACATTTTCAGGGCAGCAAAAGAGATCCGAATTTACACCATAGTCCTGACACTCCTAAGATGACACTCTTGCACTAGTAACAAGCAACCCTTTGCACTCAATTCCTTACTTTTCCTCTCAGCAACACAGTTGTGTCTTTATTATATATATATATCTCTCATTACAACACTTCGCCCCATTCCTAAGGCAGGACCTTATGTACCACTTCACTGAACAAACGCCTTCCCTTTAAGGCAGCAGGCAACGACTGAAACCAAGAAGCAGCAACACCAACTCAGAGCACTCCTGGGGTATCAGGAGAGGCACACAGGGAAGATGTGCGTGATGTCTCCTTTCGCCCATCCCCAACCTGACTCAACACTTCAGTTTACAAATGGCAAGCATAGCTCAAGCAGACGACTTTCAACGCACAGTCACATATACATGTTTTTAACAGAACTGCTCTGGAGAATCACAGCTTGAAGGTTTTGAGGACCATGGGTTGCACACCCACAAACTAGACAACTTCAGGTATAGTATTTTTACCTGTTTAAAAACCCTGGGTAGAAATCAGACAATTTTTAGTGTAATGTGGGAGAAGCTTCTAGGAGCTTATATATCAAGGAATTATTATGCAGATTCCACAACCATTATTCAGCAAAAAACTGGCAACATCTACAGTGTGAACCCAAGGTTTCCGAGGGGAGAGGGGAGTGTTTCAAATTTATCAGAATGGTCTGCTCACACATGAACTTTCTCTGCCAACATTTATTGTTTCATTTCCCTTTAAATGGGACCAGCAAGCTCTTTGACTAATGGAATGAATCAGAGGTATGTTACAAAAGGTTTAATAAGGAGTTCTCTATAATTTTCCAGTTGTGTCAGCACAGTGCATCTGACTGTGTCCAGCAAGATGCATCTCTCAAACGCAATCCAGAACTTCCACGGTTGGCTCCTCTGTGCTCTCCACAACCATCAGTCCCTGGCTCCTGACTCTCAGCTCCCAAGTGTCTCTCTGCCACAACGGCTGATGGGTGCTGCTGTCTGTAACTCCCTTACTCTGCAGCTGCAAGAGAGGCAGCAGCAGACAAACCAGCCCGTGGCCTCTGGCTGTCATCTGAGAAGGGCGCTCGTACTGCAGCAGTGCCTGCAGCAGTTGAAACAACAACTGAGCACACCTACCCTTCATCCAGTTAAGGTGTAGTACATGCAGTTTACGCCTTCGAAGGTAAGAGTAAAGAAGTTTCAGAGCTCACTTTTTCTTCAGTTATAAAACAACCACTTCCTTCACTTTGTGTTGTATCTGGAGCAGCATCGTGAAGAGATTTGGATCCCATTCATTGGGAAATGAGATTTTACCCTTTTGTTCAGCTCCGAAATTAATTTTATCTTCCCTTTATCAGTGCTTCTATTTAGGGCATAATGATGTTCCCAACTTGCTATACTTCAAATTAAATATTTTTCTTATGGTATTCACCAAACTAGAATCGGTACGTTAAAACCCAGCTGTGCCACAGAACCACAGACCGGTGGAGGTCAGCAGGAACCTCTGGAGATCATCCAGCCCAACTCCCTGCTCAAAGCAGGGTCACCTACAGCAGACTGCTTGGAGCCATGTCCAGTGGGGTTTTGATTAGCTCCGAGGATGGAGACACCACAACCTCTCTGGGCAGCCTGTGCCAGTGCTTAACGACTCTTAGAGTAAAAAAGTTTTCCTTATGCTTAAATGGAATTTTTCATATTTCAGTTTGTGCCTACTGTCTCTTGTCCTGTCACTGAGCACCACTGAGAAAAGTCTGTCTCCATCTTCTTTACTTCCCCCATTAGGTACTTACACACATGGATAAGATCCCCCTTAGCCTTCTCTTCTCCAGGCTGCACAACCTCGGCTTTCACAGCCTCTCCTCACATATCAGAGGCTCTGTTCCTTAATCATCTTTGTGGTCTTTTGCTGGACTCACTCCAGTACATCCATCTCTCTCTTGTACTGGGGAGCCCAGCACTGGACCCAGCACTCCAGGTGTGCCGCACCAGTGCTGAGCAGAGGGGAAGGATCACCTCCCTTGACCTGCTGGCAGCACTCCTCCTAGTGCGGCCCAGGAGGCTGTTGGCTTTCTTTGCCATAAGAGCGCCTTGCTGGCTCATGTTTACCTTGTTGACCACGAGGACTTTGCTGCCAAGCTGCTTTCCAGCCAGTGGGCCCCCAGCCCGTCCAAGTGCGTGGGGTTATTCCTCCCCAGGGGCAGGACTTTGCACTTCCCTTTGTCAAACTTCACTAGATTCCTGTTTGCCCACTCTCCAGCCTCTGAATGTCCAGATCCCTCTGAATGGCAGTACACCTATCATCTGGTGTATCAACCACTCCTCCCAATTTGGTCTCTGCAAATGTGTGAAAGGTGCACTCTGTTGCACCAGCAAGGCCACTAATGAAGCTATTAAGCAGTACTGGAGCCAGTATTTACTCCTAGAGTACACCACTAGAGCCTGGTGTCCAGCTGGACTTTGTGCTGCTAATCCTAACCCTCTAAACTCAACACTTCAGCCAATTTTCAGTCTACCTCACTATCCATTTATCTAATCCATAGCTCACCAGTTTGTCAATGAGGATGTTACAAGAGACACTGTCAAAAGCCTTACTGAAGTCAAGGTATACAACATTCACTGCTCTTCTCTCAACCTCCAAGGCAGTCATCTCATTGTAGAAGGCTATTTGGTTGGTCAAGCATGGACTGACCAGCCTAATAAGGGGACTTCATAAATCCATGCTGACTACTCCCAATCACCTCCTTGTCCTTCATATATTTAGAAACAGTTTCCAGTATTATTTGCTCCACCATCTTCTCAGAGATCAAGGTGAGGCTTGTACATGTCCAGGTTGTTCAAATGTTCCCTGTTCTCATCCTCCTTCACGGAGGATAGGTTTTCATTGCTCAAGACTTTCCCACTGGTCTCAGGGGCCTTGGATTCCTGAAGGAAAGTCTCACCAGTAAAGACCAAGGCAAAGAAGACATTAAGTATCTTGGCCTTTTCCATACCCTTTGACACCCGGTCCCCTGCCCCATTCAGCAGTGGGCCACATTTTCCCTAGTCTTCCTTTTGCTGCTGATGTGCCTGTAGAAGCCCTCCTTGTTGCCCTTCACATTCATTGCCAGATGCAATTCCAGATGTACTTTGGCTTTGTAACTCCACCCCTGCATGCTTGGCTGGTGTCTCTGTATTCATACAATATTTCCCATGTATAGCTACTACATGAGTTTACAACAAAATTCTTCTTAAAAAACCAAAGAACAGAACCAGCATTTTCAAATTTTCATTCCAATTCTGTGGTCTTCAGTTCTACTTACCCGATCTATAGCGCTCATCCCGTGACCCTGAGGACCTGCGACGGTGGTATCGAGAGGAAGAGGACGGAGTGACAGGAGTTCGACGTTCTTGTGGTAATGCCTGGTCCACCCCTGCATTAATAAAAAAAAAAAAAACAAAAACCCAAGCTCATTCTGACTGAATTCCAGAAGTTAATAGAGAAGAGAAGTTCAGCTTACACTAGAAGTAGAAAATGAACATTCAGTGGCTAAACCATGTCATGTCAACTGGTTACACAGTACTTGCCTCTGGTAAGCTTTTCTGGTTTGGTTATTTTCCTGGTTCTCTCTAAGACAACCTTTTTCCAGGATCACAGACTACATAAAAAGGGCATACAGACAGCAAGCTTGGTGGTGTTTTTTTTTTTTTTCCAAAACAGGTGACCTTTCATAAACTAGTATTCAGGAAATATTTTAATGTGCTAATAAAAGGCAGACACCATTCCAATGGATCTTGAAGCTTTCCTGCAAATTTGTTGAAAAACAGTTCCTAAGAAGACTTAGCCAGTGGCTATTATCTAAAACCTCATGCGGCTGGAAGATATAGGCTGGTGACAACACAACACTAACCTATGGAAATGAGATACCCTGTGGGAAGGGAACTATATTAATATCTATAGGCATTTTCAGCTACCAAGGGCCAGAAAGTAAACAATAACTGCACCAAACCAGGCTGAAAATAGTAATCTGTTCCAGCAAAAAAATAAAAATAACTCAGCCTTATATACCTGCAGCATCTCAATATGCTGGGCCTAAACATCCAGTATTTAAGATTCAAACCTTGTATTCATCCCTCTCCCATAGCAAATTTGCTTTTTCAAAAAAATAGGTATTTTCTTGAAGGCTCCTTCAATGACAGTAGTGGTATAACAGCAGCATTGTATATAAACACTTCTAGAAACTAATGTTCCTTGACAACTTCCAGAGAAGACTGAAGTGAATTACTTACACAGGAAAATTCAAACAAACAATGGGAAAAGAAAGCAAACCTGCATCTGTTAATAGTGGCATAATATGCTGCCCTGCTCTCTTCCAGAGAAGAACCTGAGCAGACAGGCCCAGTAGGAGATGCGTTCAGCTCAGAGCTAACAAAGTACAGGGCGTTAGGCACTGTGATGAACAGGGGCAAAAACCCAGGAGTACCTAAAGAAATGGAATGAATTCTTTCCTATTATTTTTTGCCTTTAAAAAGTAGTTACACGCTATGTGTAACTGTAGGTACAGAAGTAAAACTGGCCTCTTGCACTTAGGGTTGACGGTAAGAAAGATCTGTTAAAATTACTTAATTAAATGATTAATAATTAAGTATTCAAATGGATGACTAATAAATTGCAATTGGATTCAGCAAAACAGTGCTTGGAAATATGTTCATATTTTTCGATTAAAACACAATGTAAAAATTCTCCACTACTGTTTCTGAACTATGCAATGACTGCTTATTGGAGAGGGATAAGAGTCTACTTTTGTGGAAACAAGAATTTTTATGTAGAATAGAGACCAACTGAAAATGATATGTTGAGGTCCCTCAGTCTCAATTACGTTTCAATGGACTCTTTAAAAAGCATCTTTTAAAAAAAGTTGGCATTGTACACTTATTTCTTTGTGAAAAAACTGAACTCAAAATACAGCTTCTCTCTTAAATCTTTGGAATATCAGCAATGTCAAGTCTGCTTTGATTCTGTGGAGAAGTGGCTGGTTGCCTAAAAAACATACTTGGAGTACAGTCTCATAGGCATATAAAAGACAGAGTGAATCCATAAATTTTCTTCTACTCAGATTGTGATTAGTAATTCGTACTCTTAAATCACATAAAATGTCTTCATTTAAATGCTCTTTCAGTGCTGTATAATCTCACTTGCCCTCAAGCCTTTATATTCTTTAAGGCAGGTGAACCGAACCTAACTTCTGAATCATTGAAATGATCAGAAGAAATATTTTCGCCTCATTTGTATATTTAGACTTTTTCTTTCTTTATCAGGTCACCCTGAGAACCAGCAGTATAAAGTTAACAATAAAATTAATTTTGATTGAAAATCTCCAAAAAATTATGTTTCAGTCTGTACAAGATGCTAACCACCATTACTCATCTCAGTCCCTATCCATATTGTCAGGAATGAGATACTTTCTGGAAATGACATATATTTACAAAAATCCTAAAAAAACACACCCAAAAAATGTGTGCCTAAAATTGCTCTGTGCCACAGAGGTTTTGTGAAGAAAGCAGTGCCGTAGCTTGCCATGGACAATAACTTCTGTAGGGCAATGGCACATGGAGAAGAACAAACAAAGATAATTTAGGTGTTGCTATTGAAGTACAATGTCATGGAAAAGGGCATTAAACATGTCCTTCCAACAACGAAGCCACAAGCAATAGGCTTTTGAGACACGGAGGGGAAATGAAATTGTGAGGAAAAGCACCAGTTACAAAAGGGTGCGCAGCTGCTGTAGGAAGGAGACCTTCCAGGTAGACCTGAAAGCTGTTGGACAAAATGCCTTCAAGCCCGTGGTTTCCTTCTGCTGGCCACTTGGCTATGAGACACCTCAGGTCTCTCAGTCTCTACTTCTGCAGCTGTGGGCAGCGCACAAAGCTCTTTTTCCAGGTGTAAAAAAGACAGTGCAGGTTTGGTAGCCTCAAGCCCTGACCCTGCCGTTGCAGAAGACAGCAGGACACCCAGCTGGGCAGGCAGCACTGCCGCCCCCAGCACTCGAGCTCGTCCCTCCTCCGGGTCACTGTGGAGAATACACTGCTACTTGTTCTTACTACAGATACAGAAACCACTCCTCTGATCTTAAAATTGAGACATTTTAAGTAGTTTACCTCCCTCCTACTTTGTACGTGTGTGTTTGTTCCATTAAGCAAATCTGTTCTGACACAATGGGTAATACGCAGTTTTTTCTTACAGTTAGGAAAGAGGCAGCCCCGACATCCTACACTGGTAGTCATTTAAGGCCACAGCAAACTAAATGAGAGTATCAAAATATCTTCTGCTTTTATGAGCTCTGGGGATCATTTCATGGCTTTACTTCCCACTTTCCCATAAACGTAAAAACAGTGAATAAACCTCTACCCAAGTACGGAGCAGGACGTGTGAATTTGGCTCACCGATAGCATGGATTTACATGCGGAAGTTAATTCTGCACTAAAATACAGAGGAGAAGCTCTCCATCAGCCATCTGTGCGGAGACCTCTCTCCGTACTAAGTTCCTTTAACGTGAGAAAACACAAGGCATCTCCCCGCTTTGGAGAGAGCGTGAGAAACCTGACGACGGCTCCTGACTGAAGGGGCTGGAGCAGGAGGTAGCTGGCACCGCCTGGACTCACCCCTTCTCTTCCCGTGCACCCGCTCCCTCGCACAGCACCAGCGATGGTGTGAGACAAAGTACACAATAGCGAGAACCTACACGCTGCCATTCCTGAGTGATGGGTAGGAGTAAAAGCCATACAGAATAACGAATACCATGAAATCAGTGAAGTGTTGCCATAAATAGCGAAGCGGTGTTAACAGCAGAATTGTTCACCTCCATGAAGGCTCTGGCAATACAGTGCAGTAACAAGCATCTTTTTTTTTTTTCCACTTCTACTTCTGAACATAACTAAACCCCCAAAATTGATAGCTTTCACAGCCAGCACACAGGGTCTGTGAGTTAAGTGCTAATGCTTGTTCAAGTGCAGCTTCGCCCAGATGCATTTGTGAATCGGTGGAAGTGGTGGCATAATGGGCTTTGAGAAGTCATACTTGGATCGATTCCTAAATTTCAGGAGGCGGCAGAGCAATGAATGGCTTTCATAAAAGAAAGGACAGTGTCACGCCAGCGCCCTGTGCGCAGACACAATCACAGTCACTGTCAAGCTGGCATCATTCTTAATAACGCCATAGTCCACCCCAGTCTTGCGGCTAAAGCAGGGCTTTAAAAGCCAAGCATAATTAGCACTAATGACCGTCTCGTTATAAGTCATGAAGAATTTTAGTAAAATATATATGCCTGGAACACAGTTATTTTATATAAAAGGCAGAGAAATCAGTGCTTTGTGTTCATCACATTACACATAAGCATTACTAGGTGCACTGGAGCAAACAGCCACGTTCTTAATACAAACGTTAGTGGGTTTATCTAATGCTGCTTATGTGGGATTCAGCTTGCAGATTAAGATACCTATATTTAGGTGCCTACCCATTATGAAAAACAGAGGCCAGGACTCAGGAGTCTAAACAGAGGTGTCCAATGTCTTTTCAGATGTTGTGGACGATGGTACCTGGCTTGACCAGGATGGCACGCAAGCCCTCTAAGCCCTGTTTTATACATGCTCGCTCTGTGCAGGTGTCTCTGATGCTGTAGGAAATCCTGAACAGTATTAGACACCCATCTTCAGGCAACTCCATGAGCCCCGTGAAGCCTCGAGAGCTACGCAGGTGGTCAGTGGAGGTATCTGCTTTGGAATAAGCTGAAAAGCTCTCTGGGTTTCATCAACTGAATTAACGGTGTCTCTTCACTTAAGAATGGGAGCTTAAATACCAAGTTCATAGGCAGACAACTTAATGCAGATATCTCAATCTACAAATCCTAATCTGCAAGCTGGATCCTGCCTTGACTGTATCTAGCTAAAAATGCAAGAGCCTCAGGAAGGCTATTTAAGCAATATCACTGCAAGCTGGATAGTTTTATTTTTAAGTGCATGGAAGGCACAAAACTGTCAGCTGGAAGCAGGCTTCACCTCTTTCCTTCGGGGTTTGTTTGTTTTTTTTTTTCCTTCACCTCTTTGTTCCTCCCTTATTTATTACTTCTTTTTGTAGCTAAATTGCAGTGCTATGTGCTGATAATGAGGCAATAGCTGCACTGCCCTCTCCAACAGAGGACAATTGTTTCCTTAATGACAGCTGACAAGTTGCTTTGATGTATCTCTTATTCCTATGTCTGTGTCAAATTTTTGAATCTAAAAATATTTAAAAGCCAAAATGTCTAATTGACAAGAAATAGAAGGCATTCTTAGACACAGGCTACATTTACTGTTCTAAAACTAACTTCCAGTGTGCGACCCCAGGAGAGAGAGCTGTAGGATAAACCCAGCACCTCCAGGGCTGTGGGAAGGAAGGCAAACAGTGTGTGCAGTGCAGTTTTAAGAAACAGTATTTACATTCAGTTCAAAGTATTTCCTGAGCTTCTAGCAATGGCTGGTGGCTCAGCTTTAAAAGCAAAGCCAGGTGATGAACACACCGTGTATTTTGTAAACAGGTTAAATGTCACACCACCCCCAGGGAACTTGTTACTTAGCCTGGCATTTCACTCTTCCCATCAAATGTACATCTAAGCAATGGATTCACTGGAGAAGCCAAAGGAGATTTAAAATGCGATGCTCCCAACCAAAGACATCCAGGAAAGTAGAGCCTCTTTCTGCTAGATAAATATGGAGAAAATGGAATTTCTGATTAGATATGTTTAATTAACAATCTTTCCTTCACAGGTGAGCTTTCACACTCATTCCTGCACTTGGTTCTGATTTCAATCAGTGCACATACTTCAAATTGATCTTCTTCTTTCCTTATTACAATCTCCATCTTGCCTTCCAGCATTTCCTTGCAAACTCTAGCTTTCAGTTCAAGCTTAGCATGGCTATCGTGGGCTTCTTTTTTCTCCCCATTACCTCAGAGATGGTGGACATCACATCACAGCTCCAATTCACATGTGATGTTTGATTTCCATTTCTCTTAGATAGCCCCCACAGCCTCAGTGTACCTCAGTGTATTCGAAGATTCTTTTAAGGGAGTATGTAGAAAAAGGCTACCCATCCACATCGCAAACACATTCACCAACGTGCTGGTCCACTTACACTGCCAGCAGTTTAACATCCATCCTTCACAAATTTGCTGCAGACAAATTCGGGCAGTATTGTGAATTCCAGCAGTTTCTGATTTTGACAGTGGCACCCAGCTCTTCACATGCCTCCACTGGCTCCAACTCCTCTGCTCCAGCACAGGCAAGCTTTGTTTCAAGGCCCTCAGAGGTATCTCCCCTTTCTACCCGGCATTGCTCGCCTCTGACTGAGCCATCTTTTGTCACCCGTTTGTCCCATTTTTAGACAAACATCTTCATGTTTCGTCCTATGCTCTTATGTTTCACAGATGGTCTTCATGAACATCGACAGGTATTTCATTGAAATTCTTCAAATTCTTTGAAAAACACCCTGACTCTGATGTGTACTAAAAATATCCTCCCCAAAAAACCAATCACGCTGAGTGCTGAAACCACTACCCGCATTACTAACTGATTTCATCATGGACTCATTTCTTCCCTGACACCCATTTTTTGGCCTTACTATTAGGGTGTAAAGTCTTTCAAGGAAGGTATTTTTTGCTCTGTGTTGGAACAAGTTTTAATATTATGAGGTCTTACTACAGGATAGGAAACAGAGGTGCCATTAAAAAATAAAGAATGCATAAAACGATAAAACGATAACTGGGCTCTCAGACAGCACGGCAAAAGCAAAGCAGTAACCATCACGCTTTAAGTGATGGCATCAAGGGGTGGTTCTCAGATGCTTTCAGAACCTTGCTTTTTAACCAAACTAGGCTCTGCAAGGCATCCACCAATTCAATCCAAAACTCTTTTTGAAAAACAAGACTTACTAAGCATTCATCTAGTGCCAGTTTCTCATCTGTGAAAGATCTGTCACGTTGTCTTCAGAAATGCGTCCATGAGTTATGCAATGCATATGCCTTTCAATGAGATCCACGTTCTCAACACACATACATGCTTTGAAATGCTCCATCATGGTTATCCCTTGACAAAATCTTTAAGAATTAGGAAGGCAGATGTGATAGGAATACTCATTATTAATAAAGTGAATACTTGAGGGGTTTTTTTCGATTCCAGAATCAAGCTTTGTTTAAACATTTCCTTGTAATCTTTGCAATCCAAATAATGTTGCAATCCAAATAACGTCTGTGGAAAAGAAAATGAAATTGTAATCGCCAAGTTTACTTTGAGTGCCCAAAGGGCTAGCAGCAGGAATAGTTGAAAGCAAATGTATGCACACATACACATAGAAAAGTATGCAAATGTATGCACACATTACAGAGAGAGAGATATATAAATATATGTCATGTTAATAACAGAGGCTACGGAAATTGGTTCCTGTAATTCAACAGAAAATTGTTCCTTCATAAGGTAAAGGGATCGTCTGTGCGAATGTATTATCTTCTCTGCACTGCGTAGCTTGATATCTCCCCGTGCTGGTGCTGTTGGGGCTCCAGCAGCGGGAGAGGCAGCGATCTGTCTCCAGGCCTGTGAAAGGAGCAGCAGGTGCCTTTTAAACACCGCATCTCACAGGTTTATTAGCCGTAATAAATAAAGCACTGGTGACTGGTCTACATGGTTACACTACAAATAGAGCTACACTGGTGGTACCAATGATGGGAAATTACAGAAAGTAATCTAGTGTAGACACAGCACTTGATTAAGAGAGAAGGAACCACCCATGTCTAAGCTGTCAGAAGCAAAGCTTAATTGATAACAACATCGTCTCTGTTCTGTGAATGAATGATCAAATTTCCTGGCACAAGACTGGAAGCAAACTGGGCAAAAACACAGCTTACGGGGGATGCAGGTAATTTAGTTATTTTTCTTCTAGGGAGGGTTTTTCTCTTAATAGTGTGCACGCAGCTGTCCACATGTTATCTTACCCAGAACTGACTGATCTAATCAAGATAATCTTCAGAAAGATATTCTGAAATAAATGCTTGTTTAAGTGGTTATTCTTTCAGCTCTTGGCTGTCAGGGCTCCTCTACAGAGGCAGTAAGAGAAAGGTCACAGCACAAGAGAGACTGGGATATACGTGCAGATATAAAGGTCCGGGTTCACTATCAGTTTTAGATGTCTGACATATGGGCATGCTACGAAAAGAAAAACTAGTCTGTGCACAGAACCTCTCCAGCTACAAACTGACATCCTGAGAAAGCGTTTTGAGGAAACAAAGCTGTACTTTTGTCTCCCTAAGTTAAAGCAGGTGGGGATTTAATGGGAAAGAAAAAGGGGGCTCGCCCTATCCCTTCTCCCATTAACACTGCCAAACACAGCATATCCATTCCGGATTTCTGGATGTTCGACAGCCTGGCTGGAACAGTCCAAATGTCCTTTGCATATGTGCAGTCTGTGCAGCATCTGGATGCATCAGATCTATTGTGCATGCACTGCGGAGTCAACTTGCAGATGTGCAGCAGATCCAGCACGTTCCCCCGTGTGTCAGACACTGTACGTTTGCTGTACAGCATATGTGACAATATACTCTCTGGGATTGTCCTGTCAAAAACGGGGAGCCTAACAGTGAACTCCCACATCACCTGGTACAGTATCGACCACATGGCTGCCCAACTTCCCCTTTCGGATTAGGATTACACCCATTCCTGAAAAGTAACAGCTCTCCCTTTCTAAAATGACAGTATCCCAATGAGCACAACAAACTCTTGCCTAGAAAGGTTGGACTAGATGATCCTTGAGGTCCCTTCCAAGCTGGTATCCTATGATTCTATGAAAAAGACCTCTGGTATATATCTATATATACATATATGTGTGTTTATATATGTATATAGCCAACCCTTCTACTGCCTACATTTAGCACTTACATGATTTTGTATCATTAATTCTGTTAAACCTGAAATTGCAATTTAAATTTAATCATTCTCATTTTGCAAAAATCTTGGGCCGAGGAAGTTAATCATGTCAGACTGAGGGAACCTGACTTAGAGCAGCCCCACGTAAGAGGACAAATACAACCACCACAGCTGGAATCCGATATGGATCTCCTCTATAGTATTATGGCAAATTGGTTTGAAAATGAGCAGGAAAGGGTATCTCAAAGGGATCATCTTTTTACAGGTATGTCTTGTGCTGACAGAACTGCAAATCCAATCTTCTCTCTAGCCATCTCCTACACCGTGTCTGGACTGCCTTGTGGGAGCGTGGACAAGCGCACAGGCAAAAGTGCGATGCCCTCCATGTGCCCACATGGTTAGCAAGAGAAAATCTGGTGTCTTGAGGGGCTGTGAATCCTCTGCAGCCTTGCTACAAAGCCAGGGAGTAGGAGCAGACTGCCTGTTACCAGCCGCAGGTCAGCCCCCGGAGGCAGGACAGGTATCTGCACAGCTATGCAGGCATGGCTGGGCCATGCCTTGCCTGTCCGCACTGCAGACAAGTAGCCCTGAAGAATGCTCTTCCTCTGGTCTGCTCTACCAGCCCGATGCCTGCTCCTAAAAGTCAGTCTGCTTCTGAATGGTTTGGATGAGAGCGGAGCTCAGGCAGAGATCTCTACTGGAAAATAGCACAGAATTAGGGGTGCTTAGATTTTTTACAGCTTCCTCCGGATTCTGGTGGGCTTGGACCTGTCCAGAGCTCTATAAAAAGGCAGTGCCAAAAAGGGAATTAGAAACACATGCCTTCCTGTGTTTCGCCAGCTTATTGTATGAAACCTCCTCCAAAGTATCCACGCTATGGAAGCTAGAGAGACGTTAACATGTTCAAATGTTACTAAGGAGTATTCCTTCTCCCTTCCCATCACTGCACTCTTAGGCAGATAAAAGTCAGGAACGGCCTTCCAGATGTTGTCCTTTGGTTGTCCTGCCTTGTCACTGGCAGCTCCTAGTCTATCATATCGATGTAGGTGTCTGCCAGAGGCTTCCAGATGAGGCACAGTTACAGACAGATATGGACTGGAAAAGATACATTCATTGTGCTCACCAAAACGAAAATAAAAGAGAGGCCGGTTTCCTGCCGTGCTGGCTGCTCTCTCTCTAGCGGCCGCTTCCCGGATGTCACAGACACCAATGTTGGCAGTGCGGAGCATTCTTCTGGCAGCTCCTTCACTGTGTTGCAGTCTACACCGTACCGCGGCAGCTCCATTCGCTGCTGTAACAAGTTGAAAAAAACTAATTAATTCACGTTTAGTTTTTTTACATTTGTTACAGCAACGAATGGAGCTGCTGCCCCCATGCAGTAGAGCACACACGCACACGCACGCACAGACACCACAGGACACTCACGGAGCCAACGCGGGTCAATGTTCCACTCTGCCAACATGGGCGTTAGTAATGTTAGCAAAGGTGCAGCGAGAGGACTGGATGTCCCAACAGAGGGGAACTGCCTTTGGATTGCCTTTAGTTTGTTGAACGCCGTCACAGAATGCAAATCCCTGCCCTTCCCCAATGTCTCCAATCCCAGCGGAAGAGCCATGTCCATTTCCATATTGTTTTAAAATATCTCTAAAACATCTATTCCCTTTTAACAGCAAGATCCAAGACTGCCAAAGCTTATAAATTCTTGCAGTTTCCCCATCAAAACAGATTACAAGCAAAAAAATGACTAATTTGGTCATGTGATTGTTCAGATATTAACAGAGGCTTACAAAAGGCAGCATATGTTTTGTTATCCTATTTCTTCCTGGAAAGGATTCATCTCCCCCTTCCTAGTGAGCAGGGACCTCAAGCCGTTCAGATGAGTAAAGTCTCAGAAGGAGAATATCAAATTGACCTGTTTCAAGTTTTGTCCAAAAGGTAACACAACAAAACAAACAAAAAGTACAAACACAGCAAAGACCCAAGCACAAATAAGATCCGTTTCTGGAGGAAAATACTTCAAAACAGTAGAAGCAGTGTCTTCCACTATAATAAAATAATTCATTTAGCCATCAGCTAAACGATTGAGCTTGATCTACGTACAAGAAAACAGTGGACAATATCTCAGTACTTTTCCCCTTCATCCTATTATAATCTTCCTTCACTCATCCACATCCCACATTCCCAGTGCAGGATCTTCCGGGAAGTGGTAGAGCAGAAAGCATTCCCTCCATTTCTTCCCATCTTTAAAACAGTGCTAAATCAGCTACATCCTCAATCATGACCTCTTCGCATTATTGAACGGACCCCACTATAGGACTGGCTTACAGAGATCCCTCTGCTTCTCCTTACACCAGAAAACTTTAATATCACAACAGAGACCTTGAAAGATAAACCTCGGAGGGTCCTCCACCTTCTCTCTTTCATCATTACGTGCATGATGAATCTCCAGCAGTTTCAGCCACGGATACAGCTTGACCAGAAGACTATGAGCTTTCTGGAGAAAGAGCTGTATTTTCTTGTGTGAAGAAAAAAAAGGCACAACTAACTGTATAACCAAATACTGGTACCAACCGCACTGCTGTGTTGAGGATTACTGTGAGGCAACAGTCTCTCCATAACTCAGTAAAACTAAGTAAGTCTCATGAGAACATACTGTGAAGACTACTGTATGTCTGATAGTCTGGTCAGACCAATAAATACCCAGAAATTTAATAACTGCACCTCTGGTATTGTAATTCTGTTGATTTCATTTGTTTCGTTCTCTAATGGCTCCCAATGGTTAGGAAATGTCACAGACACCCTCAAATCAGGCTGTATCACTTGAGAAAATGGAAGTGTCTGTAACACTGATCTCTTTTGTGGAGCTCCCACCAGCAGAGCAGACCAAGTGAAATCCAAACGCACAAAAATACCATTCTGCTATGGAGCTAGCTAACATATATATACACATCTTAAGAAGAGAGAACAAGGCAGTGCCTCCACACATGAGCAGTTTAAATAGAAAACCATCAACTCCACCATAAAGGCAGGATTTTGTAAAAGAAGGAGGAAACTAGTTCCCAGGCCGGCAACAAAAACAGGGCTCAGAGGACAGCCAAGCCCAAGTGGAGCCTCCGTAAGGTGAGTGAGATGCCACGAGTGTGTGGGGTACGCTCCTCTGAGGCCAACACAAAATGGAGGCCTACACCAATACCTACAACTACATATTCAACTTCACGATCCAGTGCCTCAGAAGAGTGAAAGAACTCTGAAGAGTTCTTACAGAGAGAGAGAGGAAATAATTTCAATGAACCAATACATTATTAAATTTAGTTTGAAGATATTTTTACACCTTTTGGGCAGGTACGTGCAACCCATCCCTCCACACTGAGACCAGGTATCTATAAAGGATTGGTTGCCCATGCATTATAGGACAAGCTGAACTCTAGGGATGTTGCTGGTCTCTCTAGGGTCTTCAAAAGGGAGATCTGGACAGAAAACCCAGGAATGGAGTAAGGTACAAACTCCAAGGTTCTCTTCCACTCTTGTGTATGCCTCTGTTCAGAAAGCTTTACATGGCTGAGGTCTCAATGAGTTAGGACATCACGTTTTCCTCTGTATTTTTGCATTACTGCTAACAAACAATGCCCCTCTAACGAGCCTAGGCTGATTTTATTTTCCAGACATGACTGCCAAACCCACAGCAACGTATGTAAAAAATGTACACACACATCAAAGCGGACATATATATAAAAATATACATAAAATGGATGGAATAAGCTTTTTCTGCATAATAGCTTTGTTTCTGCCACATATACTTCTTCAGAGATGCAGATTTTTACTGTGGCAACTATCAGTACACTTGACATCTTCATCTATCGCAAGCACAGATACACGTACCGGGAGGCTGTGGCAGGTAGGCCCCAATTAATTTTGATCTCTTCTTTTCATATCCCTTCTGTGTGATGTCACCTGCCAAGAAAAGAAAAGGAAAATCAATAAGACGTGGATAAAGTCAATGTCTAGCTGCTTAATGGCAGCACCATCAGCTTAGCCACCACTGCACTGTTTGTCTGTCTTGGCAATTATAATGAACAAATGAAAAGCACAGTATGATCATTCCACCCAGAAAAAACTCATTTACGCCAGAGCCATCCTGACAAGTAAATACCCAGCCTTGATGTATTCCAGCACCAGAGTCCAGAAGCACAGAGTTTTAAAACCATTTTGAGATGCTGTCACACAAGCTTTCAAAAGCTACAATGACCTTCATTAGGTTAATAAACAATGGATTATATGGAGTGCGTGGGCCTGTGGTGGCTGGCAAAACACATCACTGATTAGCATTTTCTATCATTAATGGGATTTTTCTAATCAAGCATGTAAGGCACAAAAGACTTGAAACTGCTGCTATATCATTTCTGCAATATAAATGTTTTAGCTGATTTCTAAGCAGTACTGAGAGGAACAAAACCAAACCAAATCTACCACAGATCCACTAGAAAATAGTAGCATAAAGACTCTTTGTCTGATTTTCCAACTAAATCTCAAAAAAAATTTTGGAGACAAATGTTTGAATTTCATAAATTCAATTCAAGACTCTTCACTGTGTCTGCAGTTTCCTCAGATAACTTTTTCTAATGTAAGGATAAAAAATATTTTTTCTGTGAAAGTTTCCTACAAGAAAGTTATTAGATAGATAATAGGTATGTAAAACAAAATATATACTTTTAGTCTTGTTAGAGTTCAGGAGAGGTTTGGCATTTAAGTCGTGATACAGTCCTAGCTCTGGAGCTCTAGATCTACCTTTAATGATTAAAATACTCATTCATGTATAATTAAAATATCCAGATTCTTCCTTCCAAATGTGTGATCACAGATGCATACATATATACGTATGTATTAAATTCAATACAAGCTACTTCGGATGCTAAAAAGAGTGATAGGTTTTACAATTATAATATTTTTGAAATAACACCATATTCCCCACCCTTCCAATAAGCATATCTGCTATTGTGAGACTCATCATGCAGTTAAAGTTGAGTTGCAACACTGGACTTGTATGCTTGTAAAAGGTTGATGGCTTAGGAGGGCAGAAACCACAGAAAGAAGTGGAGCTTTGGTGGTAATGTCCAGCTAGATACTGCAACGCGCATCTGTTCATGCTCTTCCATCCCTATGTTCAACCTTCACCTAAGCAGACCATTTGCCAAGAGAACTACATACTCATTTCAATCCCAGCTGCTCTGGTAAATGGATGCTAAATCATCACCAATGTATAGACAGAGCTTCCTGTGGGTTAGTCTGAAATCAGTAACTACATGAAAACACCTTTGGATGCTGTTCCTTGATGAAAGACCTTTTCTTGAGGATGGTTCCAATAAGCAGTAAGGAGGCAAAATTCTCCAAGCCTCTCTGCCAGTGTCCTCAGCCAACCTCTCGCCCCTGGTTAAAAAACTGTTCTTAAAATAACACCTATCCTCTTCGCTACCATATCTCAAACTGCTCTACAAAAGAAGTCAACTAAAATATCTGTGTTTTTAAATGAGGAAAGTGAGAGTGAAGCACTTCAAATGATAACCGTCCCATATTTACCCAGGGAAGAAGTGGCAGACTTGGCAAGAGGACCTAAGCCTTTAAAGTTCAAACCCACTGACTCTTCAAGCACATTTCTTCCGATTTTGAATACTTCTGGCATGTGTTCAAACTAGTGAAACAAGCTCCCTCTCCATTGTAATCACCAGCTTCTCACAAACCAGACAGTAACTCTAGATACCACTTCATTAAAATGTCTTAATGAAAAAATGTGCTTATTTCTCTTTGAAAATTATAAAATATGAACAATTTTTTCTTTTAAAGTTTTGCTAAACAAAATGCCATTAATTTACTGTGCTCATCAATACCAAATTCTTATGCATTCCAGACACATCTCGATTTGAATAAAAATTTGATTTTATTAGTCTACTATGGCTCTTAAAGGAGAACAGAGATCTCCTATGGAGAACCACCGCTCCACTGTGGTATGTGCGAGCTGGCAATGCCATTGTAAATATAAAACTATTAACAATAGGTGGTTAACTATTGGCTACTCTTCCACACGCATGGTAGTACATACACATGCAAATCCATACTGCAAGCTATACATTCTAGACATTGCTCATGGAACCTGTGCCCATTCTTGCAATACAAGTTTCTTCCACTAGTTGCTAAACCTATAGTGTCCTTAATGGGAAGAAATGCAGGGGACAAGCCATTTCTTTGATACCGAAGTGGGAAAGATAACGACCAAGTGTTATCTCCTGTCAATAACAAGTTTTCATTCAAATCAGCATCCAGACTCACTCTTTTGAAGTTCACCATGTTAAGGATTATTCTGAGAAGGAGCAATGATGACTGCTTCCCAAGCCCATTGTCTCCACCAAAAAATCACCAATAAAATGATTTTTTGAGACAATTTAGTATGAAAATATTTCAACTCCCAGCAGCAGACAGCAAAATCATTTAGAATTATCACTAATCTTTCCATAATCATGTCCATCATTGCCCTGGTAATGAAATCTAAAAAACATGTAAAAGCGAAATATAAAATCACCAAAAAATGTTCATTGTACCATCACTATTACCATTCTGAGGCGGAAGGAAGTCAACTGTATCATATAGTCTGGGGAAGTGCACGAAAGCGCTTTATTTATCAGGATTAATGGTGTTTGTTTGTATTAATTTGTATTTTTTCAGGTAGACTGGCTTCAGAATATGAACGATAGCTGAATTACCATTAAAATATTATTACAATATATGCAAAACTATGGCATTTCAAAGCTATGTTGAACTCATTGTATAAGCTCCTTATATATACTAAACACAGCTCACCAAAAGTTAAGTGAGCTTAAACTCTGCTCTCATCATCCATTACCATTCACTCATTTTTTTAAACACAGCATTAAGACCTTTGGTCTATGTCCTTCATTCCTTTGCAAATTAATGCAATAATTTTACAAGTATCCTATGAGGAACAAACCTCTTTTCAGTTATGTCCACCTAACTCATGCTCTTCCACAGTACAATATTGAATTTAGGTTTGGCTTTTGGAGAGTATCAACAGGATTACCTAAACTATACTTCCTTGCCATAAGAATACAGGATTTATGCTACATTTCCCTTTTTAATTAACCTTCCTCTCTCGAGAAGCCAGCAGACTCTCAGGACTTCGCTGCATGCATTCAAAGTCCAACTCAAAAGACAGGAGGGAGAAGGGTCTCTCCCACAATGTCTTTTGAGCAGACAGTACGTGTTAGTTTTTCTATTTCCTCCAAGAACAAACTCTTCAAAGCCCCTGGACATTTCGACCTCCTCGTTGCATCTCTCTCTAGCTTTCTTCTCATGACACCTTTGCCTACTTTTGTGTGGCATTTCCAAGCCACGTTGCAATGCTGCACAGCACAGCTCGGGGAGGTAAGCCGGTATAAGCAGGGGACAAGGCCGGCAGCGGATTATAGGAAAAAGGCCAGGCCGTGGATGGAGGGATGATGAAAAGACTCCAGCACTAAGGACACGCAGGAGCAGAGGGAGCACATGGCTGCAGGGAGCTTTGGGGACGGGTCTCCCTGGGACAAGACACCACCACATAACACCAGGCAGCTGAAAGGTGGCACCTCTGTTTAGCAGCTCCCTGCAGCCCTGTGCTCTGTCTGCCTGTCTCCTTCCTTGGCTCTTGCCCCATCCCCTAGCCCTGGCTCTGCTCTGGAGCACTCTGCCCTGCTTCGCTGCTTCTCAGCTTCATCCCACAGCTGGTCCCCAGGCCCTTCTCCTCCTCCTCCTCCTCACTCCCTTCCTCCCAGGCTGCATTCACTTCACTGCACTCAAGGTTTTCAGCCTCCTACTTGCATCAGCATTCTCCAGGTTTTTTTCCTCTGGACATGTTGCTCTTTTTCTCCTCATCTCCACTGGTGATTTGACAGGTTTCCACCATCGGAGGGCCACAGATGTATACCCTGGAGGGGTGTCAGCAGGGGAGAGCAAAGCACGAGCCTGAGCGATCTGAACTCACCAAGAGTGAGCAAATTTTACCCTGATTTTTTCCCCATCCATATTTAAAATCGACTGTCAAGGACTGCTGAACAACAGGCATGCAGTACACTGATCCTCTTGCCACAAAACAAGTTCATTTCTTATTTCTGCTCTTCCAGAGTCTCTTCAGGCACAAGAGGGAAAACGCCACTTTTTCAATGAAAGGGAGAGGACAAACGAAAGACCATCCAACCCTCCAAGGAGGCAGGTTGCCCGGTTGAGTGAGTACAGGACCAGGGCTCTGGCACTCCGTAATCCTATTCCCATCTCTTTATTTGTGATTTGTGCCCCTGTTCCTGCAACTTCCCGAGTTGCAGATGTCAATGCTCTCCTACATCGGCGCTCACAGACAACAAGTATTTTGTAGCTATATTTAGCAAAGCCCCGCTGTAGTGTAAGTTCATTCGACTCTGCTCACCACAACTGCTGCTGTTTGCATTATATCCTCCGTTTTCTTCGAAAATTTACTCTATTTTTCTCTTCCCTTCAACAGTGTTGGATTTCTGCCTCTTTACAAAGACGATGAGGCAAAGCCGGGGGAGGCGGGTCAGAGCAAGGCACGCACAGCACACACGCTCATCGCCAGGGAGGAAGGACCGCCAGGTAACAGACAGCCTCTTGGGACACCCCACGTTGTACAAGACATTTTGAGGAAGAAGAAATTCCTGTAAATGTTGAAATCATTCCTGTTATCCTATCCCCTCTCCTGGCCCTTCCATGAGTCAGCTCCATCCATTTATATGTCACGTCCTAGACTGATTACAGAATTACACCTTAAAATGAAAATAATAAAAAGTCACATTTTAGGTAATCAGCAAAATATTGACTTTTTAGCATTTTGTTAGTGGGAGGGTTATTAAATGTCAAAATACTTCCACATGAAAAATCTGTCCATTACCACCCTTCTTTAAAGCACTTAAACTTCAAAAGCTGAGAGTGGTTAGAAACGCTGGTACCATAGACAAGTAAGGTGCTGTGCTACTTTCATGGAAGTAAACTGCTAAAGTCAATACAGTATAAAAGTTTCCTTTTCAATTGAAATATATATTAGCTGATCTATTATCACTTCCTGAACACAAACATGTCCAGTCCTGATGGACGGCTACCATGATATACAACGTAAATTTATTCAAGCAAAAGATAATTGCATTATATGGGGGGGAAACTAAACCAAACCCAACACAAGATAAATTTCACCAAATATTTCCTTTTTCCTGGAAGATGGCAGTACTTCTTACTGCTCTCAGTCTTTTAGGACACAGCACAGGTGAAAAGCTAATGATAAAACTAGGGACTACAATCACCTTGTTCAGTGCGGTGAAAACTCAGTTCCATTTTCAGTGATCTCGAAGCCTGACTGATGCTGCTGGTTTTCACTACACATGCATGTTTCGAAATGAAATTTCAGACCGGGACTTTGAATTAGTTTAAGGCACTTATGGAAAAATCTGCCACGGGAAATAATGCAATCAATAACTCCTCTCAAACACAGACTAACAGAGAGCTCACCGGTGAGTGCCTTTCCTTTGCCCATGATTTTCTGCCCTCTAAAGATTCAATTTTCTGTACGACTTGTTTATTGCTGATGACTCAAATTCAGTGTCAGCATCTTGGCAAGAGGGATTTGAATGAAACAAAGCTCCTCATAAAGAGAACTGTGACTCATTTACTTCTCCCACTCATGATGCAGACAGTCTCCCTGTCTGGTCTCCCAAAAATACGCCAAGAGACAAAGGATTTCATTTTGGATAGTGCAAGTACAGAGACATCAAAACTGCACAAATATATCTCATGTGAACACAAAAATATATCAGGAGCCGTTTTCTTTTCCAATGTCTTTTAAAAAAGATGTTTAACCTCATCAGCAGCTTAGAAAACTACTCAGAGCTATGACGAAGAAACAAATGGTAAACTATGGCACTGGGCAGAAAAATTTTTAATGGGATCCCACACTTCTACTGCAAACAGTATCATAAATTACAGTACAGCTCAAGTGCCTTTAAGGGGAGTATGCTGTAGCTTAAAGGTTTCAATGATAATTTTACCCACATATAGCTGAATTCTTTTTTTTCCCCAAGGATACATTTTGTTCCTGTATTTTGCAAGCAAAGCAGAAAATGGCTGACTTTCAATGACAGACAAGCAAGAGGGCTCCACGTGTACTTTACAGCTTATAATGTTTTCTGAAGTGGCTTCTAATTCGGGAAAAAATATTTAAACAGATCATGCTATTAACAGATAAGATAAACTATATTAGCACTGTTAAAGTAACAGATACAAGGTCTTTTGAATTTTAAAAGTATTCCTGTTCAAAACAAATACTTTCTTCCCATTCTTTGCTAGACAAATATCTGTTGTATAATCTGCTAAGTTCTTAGTTTTAATTCAAATTCTACATTTTAAAACAAGTAAGTGAGTAGTAAATCATTTTACATAGAAGATATTTTTGAGTATCTCCACCTCGAATCCCAGAAGACCCCTTCACGACTTTCCCCACTTACTTTCTGGTCCCAAAGTCTTCAGCACATTTTTCCAATACCCAAAATCCTCCTGGGCTTCAAAAGAAAGAAGAAAGAAAAAAAACAGAAAACCCTCCCCCCAAAAAGAACCCCCAAACACCTAATTTAAGCCAATGAAAACAATCCTGGGGATTTTCTGACTCAGACTTTCTCCCGTTGGGCCGAGCTGAGGACCAGCGGCGGCTGCCAGCGGCGTGGCGGCAGGCCAGGGGCCGGGCGTGCTGCTGGAGACCCCGCGCCTTTGAAGCCGGAGAACTGTGTGGTCCTCGGGCATCCCGGAGCTCCCCCAGAATGCAGTATTTGCGCGGCACTACTTTTATGGCCTGGATTATTGTAAAGTAAACAGAGGCTGGTTGAACAGTGAAGGTTTCCATTCTCAGTGTCAAGAGTTTATTTCATTATTTAAAGCTTTAACGAACACTTTATATAATGAAAGCAATCCTTGCCATTTTTGGAATTTTATGGCTGTTAGGACCCTTCATAATGTTGTTTTCCTTCCTTTATTGCTTTATAAGGCTTATAGGGCACCCTTGAAGTGTATATCCTTTTTGCAGCTGCTGGAAGCTCATTTTTCATCTCTCCACTCGCTTTCCTGTTGCCTATGAGGCATTTGCCTGTTCTAGTTATTCTCCCTGTCTCCAACACAAACTGTGCAGAGTCAGATCTTGCTCAAGATAAAAATAAAATACAATTCTGAAAAGTATGCCTAAGGAAACATTCCTGATAAATGTTATTTAATAGACAGGCTTTATATTTCAAGTTAGAAATGTTCCCTAAAGAAAGATAATTACAGCAGTAATTCCACTTATCATTATTTAGAATTTACAGTTCAGAGCAAATAAGACATTTCCACAAATGCTGCGCTGCACTGGGTACTCCACAAATTTGTGTCCTGATTTTCCCAGCCCTTGAAAATGTTTTGGAGAAAAAAAAATGGGAGGAGAAGGAATCCTGACGGAGTAGGTACAGTACAGTAGATGTATAAAACCAAATCGAAAATACATCATCCGAACCAGTCTGTAAGCATATCTCCTCCTCTGGGCAGAAGAATATACCCAGGCTTTCCAAAAGGAAAAACGTGCAATACCTAAGTAAAATGATAAAATTGATTAATAGGGAAATTTCTTATTTTGCCGCTTCTCTAGGAAGCAGCCTATGAAAAAACTCTCTTGCTTGTGACCTTGTATTTTTAACTACTTATTTTTTCACTGCTTTGAGTATTACTAATTTTAACCAAAAAAGTCCAAATGGGTTAATCTTCTTGGAAGAGAATGCAAATCTTCTAAAAAGCTACAGATTTCTAAATCCGTCATCCATAATTTTGCTTCCAGTCTTTTGATGCACCACAGTATGACTGCAGAGCTCTTCCCAAATTTCAATTTAGAACAGAAATCTGGAACTGCTATTTTCATATGCTGGAAAAAAAATAAAAGAACAGCTTTTTACTTGATACATTGCAACTTCTTCCCTTTTGACTTGGGTTCACCATAAAGCTTTTGTGTTTGAGATTAGTTATGCTAGTCAATAATAGAAGTGTTTCAGCACTATCTAAAATCATTTTATTTTACCTTAATGTGGGTTAAAGACATTACGTTGATTGAAAAAATAGGTATTTAGAGCAGTTGTACTATAGTATTAGAATGCCAAAATGTCCAAATCTCTTCCCACAGTTTTTGTAAAAATAGAACCTCTTCTGAGCAAAAAAACCCTTCATGCAAATGCAAATTTCCACATACTTTGTCAGCTGGATGCAAACGCAGAAAAGCCCAGATTTCTTAACTACCACCAGGGAAACTGAAGCAGGAATACTCCTGTTCAAACAATCAGAAGACCGCTAATGGTTGTGGAAGAATATTGAGGAATTGTAAGTAGTCGTGAACAGGGACTTGAATTACCGTAATGACTATGCTGAGTGACCATAATGTCTTTAAAAATGCATCACTTGGGAGATCATCGCTCTCAATAATCTGGTCTACCATTTTAGTACACCATGTTTTGTTACATGACACATATGATTTTGAAGAATTAAAAAAAAGTAAATCATTTATGAAGGGAACATAAGTGTCTTCCATGACAATATTCACATTTTTCTTTTGAATGATAGTACTTAATTTACTAAGTCCAGTTAATAAGTTACTTCCTACTACTCTTAATTCAACCCCCTCCATCACAAACTCCAGCGTTCAAGAATCATAAACACCTATTGCCCATAAATGCCTGATATACCCATCATCTGCTTTCGTATTTCCACCAGTTGAGATGCAACCCTACCACAAGCTGAGTGCTCAAGCATAGTTAATGTGAACCATGTTATGTGGTTCTCGAGGAAGCCTTCAGACATCTGCAAGTTCTGATAAGCAATTCTCCCAACAACCTAACCCACACCCCTGTTACCTCCATCCAGGCACCAGTAACTCTCGTTCTTTTTTTAAGCTTCCAAACAAGAGTAAAATAACTTTAGTTTCTTTAAAAGAAAATATAAATATACAAACATATTCATTTTAAAAGCATACAAAAGGGAATGACCTCCTCAGACACCCAGTCCAACATCCTGCTATGCAAGAACAGCAGATCAAAGTGAACACCCTTCCTCTGATTGATGAGCGCTCCAGCAACAACATTAAACAGTTGCTTACATCTTCTCTGTCTCAGCAGATTTCTAACTGTTCTGTGCAAAATAAAATTACTTTATTTAGAGTTCCCTTCTTAGAATGTCCTCTGAGAGATGGTTATCTATGGATTTACTTAAGAGGTGAGATGTTGTTTCAGATCTCCTGTGGAGGAGAAAGGGAATTTAGTTTGACATGCTCTAACACGTGCATTAAATGAAGGCATCTTCTCCAGTTGTATTTTGTGAGACTGGCTGGAGATGGTCCACAGCATAGAGTAAGCCACCTAAATTTCCCAAAACCACACCTCTTTCTGCGGTATTTCTTCTTGGCTTTCAATTACGTTCTTGCTAAGATGGCTGTGATGGACCCAAATGTTATTTTACCTGGAAATATAGGTTTCACTAAGCGGAAGAGCAGTTACAACTTAGATGCAGCAAGAGTTAGCATTCAGGTGCACCTTATGGATCTAATCAACATTCTCTCACCCATATCCCACAGTCCAAAAAACCCAAAACAGGTATAAAATGGTGTTACTCTTCTATCTCTCACACAGTGGAAAAGTAATTCTGATATTATTGCTAGAAACAGAAAACACCACACTCAGAAATTTCTGAACTGTAACACCATAGTACATACATATTGATGCTGTCGTTCCAAGGAAACTTGTTCATAATTTTGTGCCTTGGAACGTCACTTTAGCACAACATTAGACACCAGCTCCGAAGCAGATCACCTAAGTACTGCTTCTGTCCCGCAGCGGGTCGGTGGCGAACTGCTGACCGCGGAGACAGAACATGGAGGCTGCACGCGGAATAAGAGGAGCAACCTGAAAGTGATGCCTTCACTGAAGCAGCATTGTGGAGGGAAGGACTATACTTTTATTCATAAACCTCACTGCTCACTTTCATTTGAAGAAAAACTGACCTCCCATTTTACTAAACTTATCCTTCAGGAGATCTTAAAAGGTGTCAGACAGGTACATGGCAACTTCTGGGTCACTGAGTCCAGTCCTCCGTATTGCAGGAGAGCATGGCAAACACCTTCAGAAAATAATGTAGTTCCATCTGGAACCAAATTCAGCTGGACTCCTATTTTTATTCCAAGCTGTTACAGCATTCTCTTTACCTTTTTTGCAACTTTTCCACTGATCTGCATCTTTTCAACTTGAAACAATTGTTTTCCATTTAACCCTGTACCACAGGCTTTCCTGGCCTCCAGACAGACAAACTTCATTTGTCTAAAAAAGTGAGCTACCTTAACAAAGCAAGAGATCAGGCCAGTCTTGTACAGCCTATCTTATCAAAGATAACTCAGATCGTATTTTATCAAGTTTTCCATTTACCTTCCTGTCTTTCATTAAATTTCTTTCAAAATGCACCTGAAGTATCCCATTCCATTAAAATCAGACATGTGGCTCAGATCACCTCTTCTTCCCATTCCTAAACTTCATTACTAGTCACTACTCGTAAATCTCGTAATGCCACTTATTGAGAATTACAAATTCTTGCCACTGGACTTTCCCCCACCAGTGTTTTTGCTTTTAGCATTCTAGTGCTGATATTATCTAGTTGCCTACTTCAGCAAATTAAACTTTTTTCTTCTGTTGTTATTAATATATAATAACGACTATCCAAACTGTTTCTGAAAAGATAAAGGCTTCCCAAACTGCACAGTTCCTGGAAGTATTTGTTTTCCTACTGACCTGAGATAACTAAATATTCACTGCAATTAATTTGCAATTCAAGGAAAACCCAGTTCTGATTTTTAACCAAATCTGGGCCTCAAAACTAAGGAAGATGTATGCAGAACAAATTGATCTATCTCCCATTATAAATATTAGAAAATGCCTGTCCTGGTAATACAGAGTAAATGAAATCTGTCTCTGGTCTCAAGAAATCAAAAAAATTAATCCTTATTTCACAGCTTGCAAATGCAATTTAGGCTGATATTTTAAAATACATTTTGTTGACAGCTTATTTGATCCAACAGCCAGATACAATAAAACAAACAGCTATTTAAAGGCATCTGCAATACACAAACCGCAATACATGTTAATAAGGTGCAAGATCACTTCATCTTTTCTATGTAAAAAACTACATTTCAAGACTGTCACTAGCATAATTTTTGCATGAACCAAAGTACTGAAATTCCACTCTTAAAAGAAACAACTTAAAATGTATTCATGCCATTTCCCCATTTTGTTCCAGAAGGACCTCAAAAAGCAAGATGAATTAACATCATCTGGTTACTCAACTCGATTCCAAGCGTGTTACTCAAAGAACAGAAAAGCCCAAAAGCAGCTCTCTGTTCTCCCGTTATGTGGGCAAAGTATTTATGAAGCACTGAAAATATGCATCCTTTGACTCAAGGACTTCTATTACCCAAAGGCTGACTCAGATCCTAACTCTCTTAAGCCTGCAAAACAACTCGAAAGGAAAAATAGTTGCATACCTTCAATTACCTCAAGACACAATCGATGTCCCTCTTCTCCACAGCTTTCACAATATTTGAGAATTCTATTTTTTCCCTGCTGTAGCACCTCTGAAGGCTCCTAAAGGTCTGTGACATTATTATAGACCTAATGTGACAGCTCATACTGATGTTAGCACACAGCAGCTGTTCTCATAGGAGGCATTACCCTCCAGTGCCTGTGAAATATGGCTCTTGGAAATCTGCATGCTCCCGCGAGGTCCGAGCCACACACTTCTATGCAGCTGGAAAACCAGATCTCCGTACTCTCATCCTTCTTATTTTTCTCCATTTCCAGCTTACAACTACTCTTGATAAAGATACAGAAATTTGCTGTGGCAAGCAGATGTGTCTTTTCGTCCTCAGTTCATGATTTATTTCATATGTTAATAAGGTTATTCTGTGATTTCTGTAGCTTTTTCCCTCAGATTTCAAAAATGAAAAAATATTTCAAACACGAAAGAAGCCACTGCTTTCACATCTCTGTTATGTTCTTTCATGCAACATAGAGTTCTTTAAGAAAAAAAAGCTGGAATTAAATCATAGCTATACTTAATAAAATAAAAGCAAGCAAACTTTTACTGAGTGGTCTTCATTTTCATCTCTACTAGAAGCCAAAACTAGCAATGCCTTTCTAACACACAGGCGTTAGCAAAGGTCATTTCCCAAGATGATAAAGTTCAACACTTGAGTTTGGCTTTCACGGAAAGGGCTGGTGGTTTGGAAGCAGAAGTTTTTGAGAAAGCCCATGAATGCATGTTTGTATTGATATGTCAAAACAGATATTGTTCTGCTCTTGTTCTTCAATTGTCACGAGCTGACAGGTAGCTAATTACTATCGCAAATGCTTCTTAATTCACTGGTTTGCAGGAACTCCCGTTGTGGCTTACTTCGTTTTGTGAATCAGTAGGCAAATTGGCAAACATGCCAGCCTGAGGACTGAAGGAACACCAATAACATACCTTACAAAAGCCATCAGTCCATTTGTTTTTATGATCACAATACAGCTATACTTTAGAAGTGCCAATAAAGATTACTTAACATGCAGAAAAGCAACAAGAGACCTCATTTAATACTCTGTTATTAAGTCCTAGCTGGGAAATCGGACTAGCAGAGCCTGGGAAGGTAGCCATTTTAAAGAAATTAAGAACGTAAGAATTAACGTAGGATTTACAACCTCTTGTAAATATACAGAAAACACTTTCAGCATAATTCAGATAGCACGTACACGTAGATTGTTTTGGACAGAAATGCACGTGACCAACATGCACACAGCAGCTATCAGCCTTCCAACTTGTACACTGAAATCCAAGATCCTCAGTCCTGCAGTTGTGTCTTCAAGCACCTGTTTGGCCACCAAATACTGCTGATCCGAGTGTCCAGACTGGGCGGGCAACTGTCCACTTAAACCTGACAAAGCCATGGCTGAAGTATCAGCTGAAGCTGCACCTTTGCTTGCTGTCCTGTGCCAGCAGACCCATACGTCCAAACAGACCTCCTCTGACTGTAAGTCCACATCAGCAAAGGAATACAGACACTCAGATCAGCTGGTGGCCCAGGTAATGCTTAAGAAATAACCTGATAATCCTGAAATACTAGGCACAAGCATCGCTTTTATTTCCTTCTGCTTATTTCTTATCCAGACTTGGTATTTTACTCATTCCTCCCTTCTTCTTTCCAGTGGGCTCTGATGCAGTCAGGCTGTGTCAGAATCACATTTTCAGTGATCTTCATTCTTTTCTCGCCTCTGCTTCAGGTCATGGGTGGCCGTGTCCGGGTGGCCACGCACCACCTGAGCCCTGGCTGGCCACACTCAGAACTGATGACCCTAGAGCTGCATTGCAAAGGTCTTTAATCACTCCTTTGCTGTTTAATGCTCACAAGGCTTATCATCCTTTTTTAATTTACCTTTATTAATCATCTGCAATCTCAGCTATTGCTCATCCTAACATCCTCATGGATCAGCTGCTGTCCAGGAAAGGCTTTCCAGAGCCGAGGCCAACATCAGACCTCGCAACTGCTCCCTTCTGCACACAATCTGGGAAGTTTCACTGTCTGGCCCCCAAAGGAATGCCTCGCGGTTTTTATCTGATGTCACCACTGCTGTATGATTTCTTATCATGGTAGTACTGCAAAGCCCATTTCCCCATCTGAATGTTTCCATTTTCACTACGATCTTCATTTTTATAATTCAAACATGGACAGCACAACTAGAATCAGATGCTTTCATTAACTAAAAGGTGATTCCCACCCTACTTATATGATTAAAATAGTGAGAGGCATCTGAAAACCTGTATGTGTAAGATGGGAAGATACAGCATCTTTGTGTATTCCAGAAAACAAATAATGGCTTTTGCCACATCTCTAATAACGTCATGCTTTGGACGTCTGAAGAGGTAGTTACTAATTTTTACTGCTGGAAGAGTGTAAGAAATGCAGGGATGATCACACTGGATCCCGTCCAGTGTCAGAAACAGAGGAATGGTCACACTGGATCCCTTCCAATGCTCTTTCATATCCTTCAGCCCTTACGGTTGTTGCTACTTAGAGGACAGAGTAAGGTAAAAAGGTTGAAGTGGAAAATATAAATAATCTATCCTCCTTCTCCTCGCCGTGTCACTTGATCAAAAGCTATTAGAGACTCACCGAAACCTCAGAGCACGACATCGCAAAAACCTTCTGGCATTCACTGCTACAGCTCAGAGGATCTTTTGCTGCCCAAATAAACCTGGAATCCCGTTTTGAATCTTGCTCAAGTCTTGGCTGAAGTCTTGGCCTCAATAACTTTCTATGAAGAATTAATTCCACAATGTAATTACACTTGGTGTGAATTTGCCAACTTTTAAGTTAATTAAATATCCCCCTACCCTCTGCCATAAAAAATTTATGACATACCTTCTCTGCAGCATTCATTATTTGACACACTTTTGTCAGTTCCTCCTCATTTGGCTCCTTGCAAGGTAATTAATTCCAGATTTTCAACACACTTTAGATACAGATTTTTTCCACACCATTCATCATTCTCATCCCGCTATCACAGCGACAGGCCGGTTCCCTCGCGGGTAAGGCGAGGCGCTGGGTAGCGCAGGGAGAAGCACTCAGCATGATGCTCCAGCCTGTGGCTTCCCAGTGCTCCCAGTCTGCAGCTCCCAGCCACCAGCCCTGCACAGCGCTGCCCACTCACCCCAACTACTGACACCCATGTTCACGTCTCTCTACTGACATGACTGCTTCCATCTAAAAAACCCTAAATACGAACCTTTATCCCACAGTGAGTTTTACACAACATATTATCAGCTCCCAAAAGCAGAGATAAGTAACATTTAACTGAGAAAACTTGATGACCTGAGTTTACAGTAAGGTTAAGCACTCAGGCAGTCCAAGGCCAGAGGTTTAAAAGAAAAACAAAGATTATTCATCCTGACACATAGATCTCACACAGAACATGTCTGGAGTACTGCATACATCAGAATACAAACAAAACTTCTTTAAAATGTATAATATTATATGTATTCTTTAAATCTATATTACATACACTTCTATATTAATAAAAGCTTCCCTTATGATGCTTGCGATTTTAGTACCGTTAATCATTATATCGTCATTAGGACTGAGTTATTCTGTTGGTCGGTTGTTTTTTTCTGCTTTACATTCCCCTTCTGTTTGCCTTGGCTACCTCGTTCAGACTTTGAAGGGCTCTCATGTAAAAACCACGTTTTCTTTAGGACAGCACAACCTTTTTGGTTCTTTTCAAACATTATGCTACCCTAAGACACTCTCTGGATTGAAGCAGAGTGGTTTGAACATCCACTTCAGTCTAAGCCTATCATCTCGTTTGAAAATATTAAAACCAGAAGAATGAGAGAGTTGAAGAGATTGCGAAGAGAAAGACGTATTTTTGCTTCCTCAAGTTAGAAAGAAGACTTTAGCTAATAAAAGAAAGAATCCCTTTTTCTCTTGTTCTTGTTAGGATTCTGTTCCAAATCTTTCAACAGCAAAAATAACATTACATGCACCACACTCTTACTAACGCCTTCCCTACAACTTCTCTTCAAGAAGTGGTTAATGTAGTGGCTAATGTACAAATATTTCTAAATATCTTAGTATTCTGTGATTTTAAATCTGGTAAGCATATACAGTTTCCGTTTCTTTATTTCTCTGAAATGCAATACATATATATATATATATATAAAAAATGTATATAATACAGGGGACTGAAACTAGAGAGGCCCGAGAGCTGAAACTAGAGAGAGCAATGTAGCAGTCCAAAACAGACCAACAGCACATCTTCTCCCCAGTGAGTATCAGTTTATTTCTTATTTAAGAAGCTGGAAGAAACAGCTTCCATTTAAATCTAAAAAGCAATGCAGCCAAGCCTCTACACCCAAAATATGTGCTGGTTTCTTTAGACATGGCTACTCCTATACAAGAGTTCTGCACAAATCCAGGATTACTTTAAAAAGTCAAATGCAAATGTTATATCAATGAGCACCAATGTGAAACTAGTACCCATCTCAATAAACTGCAGGAATAAATTCCTGAAGGCCTTCATTTTTCAACTTGCATGTGCACTGGTATTTAAATATTTGTCTTATGTAAAGGTTTCTGAGCCTCCTTTTGCACAAAATTATGCTACAACATAAAATCACTAACTAACTCTTTGGACTCGTAAATGCTGAAAGGGCTCAAAATACGAGAGGATACTAAAGCTGCAACTAGGGTCATGTATACTGCAGGCATGTCCAGGTAAGACTGGCTGATGCCTTGAAAAATTTGGGTGAATTTGGCTCTGTAGGTACCTTTACCTACCAGTGGGCCACTGCTGGTAATAGCGGACTAGGGGAAGGAGCATGAACAACAAGGAAGTCCAAATTAAAAAAAAATATATACTGACTACTATGTTTTTATTGGGTTAAGTTCCTGCCTGCCAAAAGAGCTGTAAAGCTAACAGCTCCTAGGAACAAACATTGTAATGTCTTTCTGTTAAATTATATCAATTTACAAAACTGAGACTCTGACTTCTTCAGACGGAGAAACCACCATGTTTCAGCGCTGACCTATTCTGCAGTTTCAGGTGCGCTGTCAGAGCCGTGTTGGGTCACACAGAGCGCGGGAGAGCACTTTACTCTGCAGCTTCTGCGTACCGCTGTAATATAAAGAATGCGGAATAACAAACAGCACATTTGTACCTCCACTATGAAAAAACACTTGCCCTGAATTTTATAAACCAGGCTGTGTATACACTTTTACTCTTTAACCTCTGCAAGCTGTATGTCAAATAGCCCCTTAAAAATCACACGTTTTTGCAAAGTCAGGCACTGCATAATGGCTTACTTCAGAAGTTACACTCTGCATACATATGTATGAAGAAATTACAGAAAAAAACAGCTCAGCTTATTTGTCTTTTGGTCACCTAATCAAAAAGGTGATTGAATTCATTTTTACCATATCAATGAAGTCACTGGAGAGCAATCACTTTTTTTTTTCCATGTGACAGATGAATGACCTTCACCATGGACTCAAAAGTAATGAAAGACAAGCCCATGTTTCTCCCAGGTACACCAAGGCCATGGTTCACTTCTGCTTGTGTATGTAGGGAATACTAGACGTATTGCAGTAACACTCGCTCTCTTTCCACTCTCAGAGTATATAAAAGGGTGAGACAAGAAGGATGCCGGCTATGCATGATCAGGAGACAGAACAAGGTATCCTTCATTTCCCAAGGGAAGTCACTGCCCTGATAAGGCCAAAGTATTTAATGCTACAAGTGAAGATTACAGGGTGGGACACAGACCTTAGTTAAAATACATCAAAACCCCAACATGCATCCCTGAAATTCAACTCCGTAACTTGTTTGACCACAAGACTACTACCATAGGTCTGTCCCAAGCCTCACTACCACCTTCTCTCCTCCAAAACTTAGTGTTTGATACCTTCCTTGTTGTTTTATGAATTATTCTTCCCCGTAAGAGTCAATTCAATGTACTTTCTTCAGGACTATACCAGAGTGCATCCACAACTTTCCAGAGTCCTCTCTTCTTGACCTTATCTCTTTGTTGTACAGAAAATGGCACTTCTTGCTTTTATCTCAGAATTTGCCAGGTCCCTGCTGGAGCCTCCCCTGGGTCGCAGTGATGTTATCACTCGGGATTACACAGGAGCTGAACTTCCACATCCAAACCTGCAGGCAGGCACTGCTTTAAACCGCGAGGTTCCACACGAAGCCGAACCTCGGTGACCTGTCTGCCTTGTGACCCTTTCTCCCCTTCATCTGTCCTCCTGAAGCAGGAACCCTGGCAGTCTCCCTCCTCATGCAGCAACCGCAGGGCATGGCTAACCTGGATCTTCAGAGATGGATTCACTACGTATTGCTCCCACGCAGCGTGCTTGCACAGTTTCCAGCAAATCTGCTAACTGTGGTAAATCCTAGAAGGATCCTTACCTGGGTACCCCACCAACACAGGACTAATACAATCTGGTAAAACTTGGGCTGCAGCCTCCTGCAAAGCTATGGGCTGCGTTGGCTATCTGATAAGAGTGGGAAGTAATATAATAATGGAATATAAATACATACATTCCATTATATATTTATTAGATATTAAAAATAAGGAGATAAATAAATAACAAATTAACGCATTAAACATAATAAACTGAAATAAGTAAATTAGTAATGGAAATTCCTGTTACAGTTGTCAGACATTGAGGAATCCTAAAATACAGAGCCATAGTGAACTTAAAAATAGAGCAAAACTACTTTATGTTCTAGGACAGCAAGGAAAGGGGGAACAGGGGGAACCTAGATGTAACCTAGATGTAACCTAGATGTAACCTTGGGACTCAAATGGCATTTAAACCACCTACAGCTCCTCCTTTTAACCTCAACCTGTTCTCTTTCAGCTACAAGCAGATAACCTCCAGTCTGCTCCCGCTTTACTCCAGGCACTGCTGAGCCGGCCGATCTGAAAGACATTAAAAGCAGCTCTGCTGCTGCTCCCTTCTTAAATTTAAAAGCAAGACACAGGATGAATTCTTTGGTTCTGGCTGAGAAAAATGAGCTGCATGAGTAGAGAGTTCAGGAGAGCGATGGAGATGGATTGCAGATCTGTAAACCTCAGCAAACAACACTTTTCCTCTTTTGTTCATGAAAATTCAAAAGGTTGCAAAGCTTCAAGAACAATGTTACATTGGACAACATGGAGGTTGGCTGTGTTCTCGTTTATACAAACCTAATTTAGTATTACATTTCATCTTTCAGCTACAGCCTCTGTTTCTTGCAAGCAGTAATCCCAGTACGGACTTTAAAAAAAGCCCCTGAAAGCTCAGCTTTCTGTGTACTGCTGTGTAGTTACTTGCATCTGTAATTTGCTCTCACGGAAATAAATGCTAATGTCCTAGAAAAATGTGACTTAGTTTTGTGATGTGAATGAGTTTTCCTACGTATATCTCTCTATACAATTTATATGTTCTTCTTCCTAAAAAATAGAAACTACTACTGCATTCTAGTTCCAGTTCCAGAGTGAATACTGAGATTTATACTCCAAATTTTACCATGGCGTGACACAAAGCAATCCCTCTAACTTCCCCTCCCAATTTTACTAACAACAGAAGTCTTTTGACCACGTTACACTCAGCATTTAAGATGGATGCAAAAAGATGGATGCACTTACTAAATGTTAAATAAAAAGTAAATGGAACTCTAGATAGTGAAAAGACATTTCCGCATACTTCACAAACCCACATAAGAAACCCTTGGTCATAGGTGCAGGAGGCTTTGACATGTTACTCATCACAATTTTATCTCATAAGAAGAAAAACAAGGAAGATGATTTATCCCCAAACTCCTACTTCTTTGGCACCCAACCATAGGCAAACCGATGGCAAATCACCATTTTACATAAATCTTCCTTTAGTTGCTCCAGAGAAAGAACAGGGAAATTCGGGGGGGGGGGGGGGGGGGGGGGAATCATTCTTTAAAGGAGGGAACTACACTACAAATAATTTTATAGAAGCAACAGTATGCCTTCCTAAAGCAACTAATACAGAAAATATTTCACCTTTTTTCATTTGCACGCATACATAGGTCCTGTTAAGTGGCACAGGGATGGAGTTTTGATTAAATTCTTTCTCAAAGCACATACCACCCACATATTGCAAAAGCCATGGAAATTATCAGCTCAACACATCCATCTACCCATCTATCATTTCGATGAGGTGCCTGATATGCAGTAGCCCTTGTCTCCTTCAGTTTGAGGCCAGAGTGCAGGATCATTTTCATTGCTCTTCTGTATATGACAGTGGCAATATCCCATTTCTAATGTTTTCACCTAAAGTAGTGAGTGATTATCAACAACATCATAGCACCATTATCTTCTTGTTATACTTATTTTAGTACATGAGGAAATAAAATAAGTGTGACTTGCCAAAAGTCATGTAGGCAGTCCATGGCAGTGAAGAGAACTGAAGGTAGATCTCCAGGTAGTGCGTTACCCATTCTATTAAATTACCCTTTAAAAAAAGTAGAAGATTCCTAAGAACATGATCTCCTTTCTAATGATTACATGGATCCTGCATTCCCTCTTTCTTGCTTTCATAGGTCACCAGGCTATGCAAACAGCTTGTTCCATATAAGCAAAAAAGACAGCTTAGAAAACGTGTGTTAAGTTTGGCTGGACTGAGATTGTACATCTTTTTCAAGTATAGAGGCTGACAATTGTTTGGGCCTCACTGATTTTCTTTCTGACCTACATGGTCTTTTTGATTAATATCTGACAATGCTCTTCTGCAGTCCTGGCAAGGTTGGTTGCATATCATTACAAGCTCACCCATGCTTTTGTTGGGGAAAAGCTATAGGGTGAAGAGCAAATCCATTCATGATAGAGATTCACATCTTTGAAGAAAGGAAGAAAGGACCTGTCCCAAGAGGTTGCATTCAAACCTCTCCTCCATAGAGAATGACGTTAAATACTGAGCTGTGGTAAACACCATAGTCTGGCAAAACAACATTAAAACAACATGAAAAATTACCTCTACTCATCTCTTTTATATAATAATGTACCCACTGCAGTTCAAGAAGAGTGAATTGTTGGAATTAAGCCTATGAAATATAATTAGAAGTAACCAGAAGCTAATACCAAACAGATACTAGGAATTATTAGGAGAGAATGGGGAACCTCATACCTACGACATCATATAAATTCGTGGTGATCCCCATCCTGCGGTGCACTTAGGGGCAGTCACCTCACCTCTGAGAGGACATATCAAGGGGATAATAACAGTGAGGATGAACAGACCTGTGGAAACATTTCTGTAAACTGAAAGTCTATGAAGACAAGTTTCCTCCAGGAAATATGACAGATTTCTTTAAAATCACGAACAGCAGACACTTGGCGATACAACGGTTTCCCATTTAGCAAAATAGGAAATATAGGTACCCCAAGGAAAGTATCAAGAAGCAGATTTAAAAGAAATTTTTAAAAAATAAGTGCTTTTCTACATAGCACGTAACTCCCATATGGAACTGATTGCTCCAGCATGTTGTAAAGGACAACAGTAAGATTAGTTACAAAAAGGAATACTCACATCTATAGAAAAAGGAGGTCCAGACATATGTTGGACTGGACATAAAATGACTTATGCCTCTCATTTTCAGAAACTAGGAGGCTCTATGAGGGGCAGAATCACATTATACCTGAAATATGCTATATTTTACCCCTAATCATCCATAACTGGTGGGTGATGGAGCAGAGACAGGCTACTGATGAGATGAACGATTTCAGCAATGCAGTACAGCTGTTGCAGTGGAGTTGTCAGATCTCCCGGCTCCTCTCCTCTACTGAACCTGCTTTCAGCCATGGCACAGTGCAGAAGCTGCTGTTCGCACTGGCTTGTCTTCTCCTTAAAATGGATAAATATCAACTGTCATCGACCAGGGAGTCTCATCAAGAAGCCTGCAGCCCCCAGCAGATACCAGTTTAGAAGAACCACTGTAGTGGATCTCGGGGACTGTTTGGAGCGCACGAGAAGGCTGTCACCTGGGGCCTCCTCCATCATCTCTCCTCATCAGTGTGTGTGAGGTCAATGGCGAAAAGAAATGAGTGACGTGGCTACGTGGACAGCAATGTCAAACTGCCAGGACTCAGTTTAAGAAGGAGCAGGAACAAAGAGCAGTCTGTTTTCTCCACGTTGTCTCCACAAAGGAATAATTTCTCCCCTTCCCTTGGAGATGACGTAATTCAAGCTTTCAGTCTCCCAAAAAGTGGGGAGTTGGAGGGACATGTGGATATTCATGTCATTCTGGGCGCAAACGTTTCATTAAGCAAGAAGACAAATCATATGAATTAGGCACAGCAATTCCTGCTACATTTGTATGATTTGTCTTGATGCATGCAAAGCAGTAGCATGGGTACTTTTGGCAAATGAAGGAGAATATAAATTAAAGTATATATTAATCACACATTGTACGTGCAATCTAAACTAGCAGGTATGTTCATTTTATATATGAACATATTCCTGAAGCTGTAGGATACTAATTTAAAAGACAAGCAATTCAAAGCTTCCTTGGTTGACACTGCAGGTAATGAGATTTTTTTCCCCTGGCATCTTGTGTTTCATCTTACCTCATAACTAAATAATTTAGTGTATTTTTAAATATATATATAAGCATTCTAAACAGTAAGCTGTGTATGACCTACTTATTTTGAGTTTCCAATTTAAAAATAGATATTCCAGGAAAAAAATATTTCCTACGCAACTGTCAACAGAAGGAAGTTGATTTAATCCATGAAACAAAGACTTGTGAAGGTGAGACACATGCACCAGTAATCATGAGAAATCTTTTGAACTGCAGTACTAATTCTGAGAAATGAGTTTTCAATTAAAAAACAACATTTCCCGTGTGACTCTCATCAGTCGCTAAAGCACATGACAGCTTCAGCCAATATCAGTGTGGTGGCTGTGACAGGTCACCCCCCCAAAGGATGTTGAATGTGCAACTCGTATATAATTGGCTTGATTGTAGGTATTTGCATATATATAAAACACAGGCTGATGTGAAGACGTCATCAGCATGAAACGGAGGTGGTTGCACTCTCCATGCATGACCAAAGCTGTGAGGACACTCAAAAACTTCAACGCAATAAGCGTTTTTAACACTTTCACAACCTCTGCTGAGTGCACGAATAGGCTGATGGGACAGTAATGGAAGCTGGATCATCTGTGGGTTTTATTACTGCTACATATTTACTCTGTCCATGCCTTTCTTCCCTCCCAGTAAAAAAAAAATAAAAAAATAAATCAGCTGAGTCAATTATAAAGGATTTCAAGGCTGTTGGAAAACGGTCCAAGTGCTTAAATTACAAGAGGCTTCTAAAAGGCCCTTTGAAGTCTGCAGAGGAAGTCTCTGGAGCCTCCACGGCAGCGCCTCTGAAAGCATGCCTGCGGACAGGGAGCGCGACCGCTCTGTGGGAAAATCACCCAAGGAACTGGTCAGAAGGTTGGAAGAAAAAGAAGGAGAAAAAAAAGTGGTTAAATACAGTGGGTAGCCAGTCTGGAAGCCCCTCTCCCTCACTGCTGAGTGACAAGACAGGTCAGGATAAATCCCCTGCCACCTCTGAAATGCTCAGGCACAGGATCACCGGTAAAGGAAGCCCCACGTCTGACACACGCATCCCATGAGCAAACCTCCTCGCTCTTTCCAAAAACAAGAGAGGCCTGGGAATGCCTTTTTCTGCTGTAAAATCTCTGCTTAAAACAAAAAACCTAGCAAACCAATACGAATTTATACTGTTTTTTGAGCAGGCAACATTGAGGAAGGTATAATCATCTTAAGCAGGCGTATGGAGCCCTGCAACGTGTGCAGAAGGGGCTTCTTGGGTACCACTGATTTAGAATAAAGCTCCCACAAGGAAAGGAAATCCTTCCCTTGTTGCTTTATGCAGTCCACTGACATGGCTTTTTAATTTTCTGGAGATCCACAAGTCTTCACACCCACATGCAAACGTACTCTATTCCTGCATGTGAAGCACAAGTTCAAGTATCTTTGCACCTGGCTGCTGTGCCAGTGCCCACATAACCATCATGAGAGTTGTTGGGCGCAGAACTATTCGAAAAAGGGAAATAGTTGAATATAACTTGACTGCATTGCATGGTATAGTTTGGAGTGAGCATGTTTAGGAAGCATAGATGTGTGCTCAGAGTTATCTGAGACTGGAAATACTAGAACTAAAAGGAGTTAGAAATGAAGTGGAGCTGATTTCACTGGTATTAGAGCACTTAAAAAAAAAATTACATCTCCTTCCTGTATGTAGGATAGATGCTGTTGGATCAGGATTTTTCCGCATTACAGAACTTAAAAATGGTGTACCTCACAAACTTAAAATCCATGGGATTTGGAATATTTCTAGAATATATAGATTCGTTTGATATAGTTTGCCAACCCCTTTTACATTTTACTTGAAAACATAAAATACAAGCCACAGCGGAGTGGGCAACTGAAGTAAAATGAAAACTACAACTACTGCCAAGTTCAAGAGAGTTTGATTTTGAAAAATAAAGAGAGAAACCTAAAAGCCCAGTCCTGGGTTTTCTTGTTAAGAAAGTGAGTGATTTTCCAGGCTGCACTGGATTTAAGATTTTAACAAAAATACGCCAGACAGCAATAACAAGGTTACAGTCAGGAACATTAAAGTTTTTAAGCAAGCAAAAGAAAGCTATAAACCATTACCAAAATATTTGTCTAGAAGGTTTAAAATGGAGAGCATGCATTTATCAGACACTGAAGCATGATTTCCAGCCTACATTTCAGAAACAAAATGGTAAAGCATTTCCAAAATGTCTCATGACTAGCTCTACCAAGGAACAAAAGGTGAAACCATGCAAAGGGATATCCTATCTCTCTGCATCTCTAGATCAAAAAAAATGGGGAGTTATTACAGAAAGAGATTTGGATAAGTAAGCAATTAAAATAAATGTTTTAGATAAACTTTTTTTGAGTCAATGGTTTCAGAAATGTGAAGTTAAATGACACTTCAGAAATTGTTTGACCTCCCTCATTTCTGTGGAAGACTAAAATAGAAGCTTACGGTTTCAGAGTTGTCTCAGAAACATTATTTTGCCTACACAATTTTTGCCTTTTTATTGCAATGCAATAAAAATAACCCCTTATCTAATATAGAAAAAAGGTGCAGAAGTATTTCAGATAGTCACTAACCCTTCTTACAAGTGGTTCACTGCAATAAAATGTTAAAATAGGAAGGCATGATGCAATTTTACATGGTGAAGAACTGCCCACCTGCCAGCACCTTCTGCAGGCAGAGAGGACCATGGAGTCAACATGAAGCCCAGGAATTCTGCAGGGAGAAAACTCAACTAGTACCCACTGGAATTAAAAAATAAGTTCGTGTGGTGTCCATGTGTTTCCACATCTAAAGCTCTAAAATTGCTTCAATGATTGTTCAAAACTGCAATTTCACATTCCCCCTTCAAGCGCTGCGCCGGGAGCAGGTGTGGGTACCCCTCCCCACAGTGACAACCGGGGTCTTGCAAAAGCCCACGCCAGAGCCTGACACAAAGGCTTTCAGGGGAGCCAGGAAAATATCGATGTGTGCTCTTGCTGTATGCTTGTGCATGCACATGTGGTTATTGTGCTGGGAATTTAAATCAAATAAGAAGTTTAGTGCATTCTGCCTGTGAAGCCTCCAGCAAATTCAGCAGTGGCTGCAGAACAGCAGTCTCCAACGGCGTTTGCAGCGCTGCGCGTACAGGGCCGGGGCACGAGCTGCGGCACGGGGCCGCTGCGGGTGCCAGCTGGCAGGCTCTGGCGCGGTGGCAGGGACGGGTGGGATGACAGCACGCAACAGGGCTCGCTTCCACCAGGCATCGGGGACGAGGCACTCGGTTTTGCTCCTTCAGCACTATGCAGCACCCTCACCTGCCTCGTGCCTTCTTCAGGGTACCGAACACATAGGCAAAAATCCTTCCTTACTGAGCTTCAATGCAGCCCTCCTGTTCCAGCCCTTCGAACCGGGGCAAGAAGACCAGCAACACAGAGAGGTACACAAATAATCCTGCCGTTGGGCCAGGGAGGACCAAAGGAGCCCAAGCACCAAACGCTATGGGGCAGGAGATGGCCAGCCGGCTCCAGCAGGACAGTCCCTGCTCCTGCTGCCGTCTGCCACGCAGGCAGCACCAGAAAAGAGCAGGCAAGAATTTACAGTTGTTATCATGGAAATTTCCCACAGTAGCTTTTACCACAGGGTAACAATAGGGTCCCATGAGAAATTAAAGCTTATTTCAGCTGGGTGATTTGCCAGCTTGGAACACAATGGACCTCTTTAGCAAAGGCGAGGTGTAATTTGCAGCTTTCTGCAACCGGGAAGGATGGTCCTTTCTCCAGAGCCTGTGTTTAACTGAGGGCATGATAACTGGGGGATACAACAGCCCCAGCAGGAATGCACAGCTCCCTCCATCACACACAGGGGACAACCTTGAACCACAGGCCAGAGAAACAATAGCTTCTGCTTGGGAACAATGCTGCCTTGATCGCCCCAAAACTGATGGCTCCCTGTGACCCAGCGCAGGTTTCTCCCTCTGTCACACGAGACAGAGCCCCAGTGTGCCCGTTGTTGGCACGACCTTTCCCAAACAGAAGCCCAGTCAACTTGCGGAGTCTCTGGGTCAGCTGCCTTTGCTGAGGGCACGGGGAAAACAAGGAAAATGCCAGCTCGCAGCCCCGCTGTGAGTGCCTGATGTCACCGGTGGGATCTGGCCAGTGCCGGACCCTCCCCGCTGCAGCTCTTGGGGAGTTGCACTGTGGAATAAAAGCGCGTGGAGGAGTCGCGTGCTGAAGCAAACTAGGACCGGAGCTGCTCCCTGCAGTATTGTTTAGAGCCCAGGTGAGGAGAAGAGTAGGAAGAACCCTCAACATCTTCCCTTCCAAAAATGGGATCGATACTGATCGATACTGATGAACTCAAAATTGAAGCGAGGCTAACCAAAGGTCTGCCGTCCTTTTCTGACAAACCTGAACCTGATTTATTCGATCTGGGCTATGTCCAGTTTCTGTACTGAAATCATACAAAAGCTGCAAATTTGGGAGAATTTAAATTTGCGTTCATTCAATTCCAGAGCGAAACAGAGTAGATGAGCATATATGCAGTGGAAATGATTCATTTCCAAACATCCCTGCAAAGGCCACCCCTCCAGCTGGCTCTGCTCAGAAGCCCTCGGGAACATGACAGAAGTCCCAATACACGACACAGCCTGCATCGCTCACAGTCTCCCTAAAACAGTACTTCCAACTCACGTCCAATGAAAGGTCCTTTCAGTACAGCTCTTCTCCACCAAACAAACCGACAGAAAACAAATTAACTTGCAGGAAACAAAGTTAGAGAGAATACAAACCTGGGTGTTTGTCAAAGTCGCGTGGCAGTGCCAGCAGTGCCACCAAACAGTGACCTTGACATCCATTACGTGCTCGCATCTGCAGTTTAACATGCATGACTTCCACAGAGGTCAATTATTCAAAAGCAAAACGTACAGTGCCTCTTTTCTTCAGTTATTGTTTGGCTTTATAGCATTTACATATAGCCCACTATCAATCCCATCCCCAAAAGAATTTGTTCTCTATTAGCAAGAAGAAGATGCATGCAAGAGAACCACAGTCTTTGGTCCTGTCTTCAACCTGGGTCACCTATCTTTGCAATTTTAAAACTTCATATGTGTAAGCCTGATGACTGAACTAAATACTATTTTAGAAGTCACAGATCAAGATTTCTGCTTTAGATTTTACATCCCAGTGCTTTGATTTATTTACTGGGCATTGCAATGAATTCTTTATAACAGTTAATTGCCATGTTGCTACTTATTCTTTTTGTGCGTGGTACTTGAACTGTTTTAATGACTTCAATGTAATATATATTCGAATAGCCAGTGATAAGCCAAGCACCTGTAAGACTCGTGCCAAACCAAACAACTTCTGGCCTTGAGCCAAAAATCTACTTGGTCTCCATAATTTACTGCAACGTTCATTTTAAGTTCAGTGTTCTTCCACCAACTGACAGTTGGGTTGTTTAGGTTTTTTTTTAATTTGTTCCTTCAGGTGCAGAGGAGGTTTCATCAAATTCAACCATGGCTGAAAAGACACGGAATTAACGTCTCTTGAACTTCCAAGTGCTAAAAGGTGAAATAACATTTATGCTTTGTGTATCCGCCTGATTTTTCACATTAGCATATCTGTGGGTTTTATCAATTTTTCTATTGTGCTCATTTTGCAAACATTCTATGCTTGCTTAATAGTTTGTAAACAGAGGTAATTAGTTGACAACAAACATGATTGCAGTTAAGCATGCAGGAAATTATTTTCAAGATCGGGACCCAAATCAGTTAAGCTTAGTTCAGGTCATTGCTAATAAAATTTTAAAGCCCCACTATTTTTATGGATGCCTTTGAAATAAACTCTCTTACTTCTCTTTGATCTTCTTTGTTCCCTTCACCCTACTGCTTTCCTGGTGACACTCAAAAGCAGAAGTCTGCATTTTTTTAGGTAGCAACAGTGTAAAATTTATCCACAGCTTTCTATGCTGAAAAATAAAATTATTAAAATGGTGGCTCAGAACTTATTGCCCTCCCTTCCCCATATTGCAATAAAAAGTTTTTCCTTAGAGTAACAATATAAAAGCAATACAGCTCTTTATTTCATCGAGTTGGCAGCTGCATATACGTCTTTAGACTCGTTAAGAAAGAAGATTCGTGGGAAAGTGGTAGCAATGTATTTCTTCACTCTATATGACAATACTTCTTTACAGCAGGACAATGCTGTTGTATCTGTATATATATCACTTCTCTCAAATTTCTACCCTCTTTTCAGACCACTTTTTTGTGTGCATGTTTATTATGTTGGGTGTTGCATAGCATTGCTCAATTTATGTCTGCCTTGGTCTGTACATATGGCAAGCAAGTATATTATTGAAAATTATATTTACAGTAACATGAATATTGAATTTATTCTCCCCTCTACCGAGCACAGCTTGTGAAATCTAATGTTTCTTTTCCCACTAACCACTAAGACATTTGTGCTCCAAATCTTCTGTCCATTTAAAAATAAATGAATGATAAGAAATTACAATGTAGTTATTATATTAAGTCTTCCTGTTTTATTAGAAAGGAAAAAAACATAGGCATACCAGGGCTGGAGAACAACACGGACAATCATGTACAGTATCCCACAGCCTGAAGTATCTATACTACCAGAGATGTTTAATGAGAAGAGTCTACAAAATACTTACTCCACTCCTCCTCTGTCCACTACCACGTCTTCTCTTACACCTCACATGGTTCAAACATAAAGAAACCATTCTTAATACTTTTTTTTTAGAGGAAATGTCCTCTTAGGAAGGAAGCCAGGTGACCACGGGGGTCAAGGGACTCTTCAGACCCATTTCCCTGTGGTGTTCTAGCACCCGCGCCCCTTTTTGCCCTGTACTTTCTGCAACAGCACTGGCAGAGGATGGCAGCTGTTTTCCATCACGGAACAGACAAGGCGTACACAACAGTAGAAAATCGATGAAAACACAGTCTTTAAGCTATTAAAAAGTAGATGTTATTACTAAAGGCATCAGGGTGAATGTGAAAAAAAAAAAAAAAGGAGAGTATGCGTAATTAAAAGGCTGCCCCTCATTCATGAGGTTTGAAAGCAAGAAAAAGCACCTTCCTCAAGGCTAGGAAGCATGTTTTATGGAACAGATGCATTATTTGTGTAAAGAAGCACCACGTGCTCCTCGCTGAGAGCTGGTAGCGACAACTAGGTGTAGATCCAGAGGCTCCGACAACTCTCCACAGCCAAAGCAACACTTGCCAGCTGAGGGTTTCTGCTTTGGCCTATACACAGGTTGTACGGATAGAGTCTTCTGGCCCGTTTTCCCCCCAAGAGTCACTCCCACTTCAAAATATGTACAAAGCTTGGTTCAAAATTCTTTGCATATTTGCAAAAATACAGGCTTATTATGCATTAAAGGTTGCTTCCATCATCCAATTTCTAAACAAATTTGAAAATAAAAATAAATGTTCACGTAGCTGCACATTTGACAGGTGCACCGATATTTAAAATTGTAGCCTCTCATGTTTTTAAGGAGCTTTCAAAGCAGCAAACTTCCTCAGGAAACTAAATATAGTATAGGCGTCAGTGAAGAAACCTTTACGTTTACCCTTGTGCTTCAAAGTCAGACCGAGCAGTGCTCCAGAGCCAGCCACTTTTGTTTCGGTCCAATTCAGCAAGACGCTGATGTTACTCGATCTAGTGTAAAGTGTACAGCTGGTCAGAGAGTGTTCTGCCAGCCGGTAAAAACAAAACCAAAACCCTTTATTTTCAGTTGAAAACAGAAAGCCTAAGAAATGTTTATCTGGCAAAAAAAAAAAAAAAAAACAAACAACCTTTTTTTTTTTTTTTTTATTCAGCTTGACATTTCGGCAGGGGAGCGTTCTGCCCTATGCACGGGCACGAGGCTGCCGCGCTCCCCTGTGCAGAGGCAAGCCGAGCTGGTCCCTGGTCATTACAACGCTGCTCCGTGGAAGCAACCCTGGTGCAGATGGAAAATCACAGGCATGCTCTCCGGTAGTACACAGTATGCCGTGACAGCCTTGGAGTGCCACAGCAAACTCCCAAGCGGAGATCTCCACGTTTAAAACCCGAAGAAAGCCATCAGGAAACCTTCCCTCCTAATCATAGAATCATTAAGGTTGGAAAAGACCCTTATGATCATCGAGTCCAACCATTAACCCAGCACTGCCAAGTCCACCACTAAACCATGTCCTCAAGCACCACGTCTACCCTTCTTTTAAATACCTCCAGGGATGGAGACTCAACCACTTCCCTGGGCAGCCTGTTCCAATGCTTGACCGCCCTTTCAGTGAAGAAGTTTTTCCTAATATCCAACCTAAACGTCCCCTGGCGCAGCTTGAGGCCGTTTCCTCTCGTCCTATCGCTGGTTACTAGGGAGAAGAGATCGACCCCCACCTCGCTACAACCTCCTTTCAGGTAGTTGTAGAGAGCAATAAGGTCTCCCCTCAGCCTCCTCTTCTCCAGGCTAAACAACCCCAGCTCCCTCAGCCGCTCCCCATAAGACTTGTGCTCCAGACCCTTCACCAACTTTGTTGCCCTTCTCTGGACACGCTCCAGCACCTAAGCCATGATGGGAAGGGAAGCCCGCAAAGGAGTTCAGCTGGAGGTTTGCTTTTTCTCCCTCACCCTTTGGCTGGTGTGAATAAACTCCAAGAGGGGGGAGACCCTCCGCAAGGGGAACGTCCACCTGGCCACCAGACTTCTCCTCCCAGGCAATGGAGGGAGGCTCTGGGAGTGGGGCCGGACCCTGCTGCGGCGGGGAGGAGAAGGCAGAGCCGATGGGAGGCATCACCCCTGCTGCTCAGGCACACCACCCCAGCCTTTCCACCACCAGCCTCTATTTAAAGCTTAACACTCAAATTTAAACGCGTTTTCCTCCCCCAGCATACATCATTTTGAAAAGCACAAACCCATTTGCAAGTTTTTTCTACGTTTTTCTTTTCATTGTCACCATTTAAGGGGACGGAGGGGAGTGGGAGCACCTGTGTGTGGGAGGAGAGGAGGAGCGAACGCTTTGCCCTTTCCAAGCGCTCCCTGATTTTGTCTACCCCACACTGGGATGTCAAAGCCGGTGATATATATGTAGCAGGACAGGTTTCTCCAGGGCTCTGCCCTGCACACAGCGTTCAGCAGTTTGTGAGAGGAAATCAATAAGAACTCTCCCTCGGCGCTCCGCTCCCCTGTATTCCCGCATTTCCCTCTATAGTGTATGCACTTATGCAAAAAGCGCAGTCCTTTGTACGATTAGTCCCCCCACGAAAGCCATTACCGTATCCGAACAGTGGAAGGTGACATCGATAACTAAAGCTACAGAAATAGCTTTCATAGCTCGGCAAAAGAAATACAGGCAAACGAAATATTCCAGCTCAGCCCCATTTCATCATTCCTGATGCTCTTCTGATCATAAAACACTGGATCCATTGCTATATTTTCACGCTGCTAGATTACCAGACATGCGTGTCTGAAACACAAAATACCCTTTCCAGTGGCATAAGCCCAGTAGTCATCAGACAGGTCTCCCTGTCACACTGTAGCCTTTAGATAGCGGACTCTGAAATGCCAACACCCATCCCTCTTATTCTTTCCATCGCTGTTTCCCATAGGGTGGCTTTATCTGCTGGGACAGCTCGGTATTTTTCCCAAAGAAGCAGCTAATATTGTTTACTCTGTCATTTATCTTTGTCCTTTTGAAAACAATTTTTTTCCATTATGCATTTTCTATTGATATTATTCTCTATTGTAGCCATCATATGGTCAATAACAGTATTTTTCTTAGTCTTTTTTGTAATTCTATCTCATTTAGGTTTTCCACATTCATTTAACTCTTTCCTATTTTTCAGTAAGTTCTGGCATCGGTATCTCTACATACTCCTTGTAACACAACTGGTGCCAAATGACACAATTCCAAGCAAAACTTGTAAGATATACTCCTGTTAATTTTTTCTTTGTCTATATGTAATTAGAAAGCAAGAAGAATTAGGAGCCACCGTGGCTGGGATGACCTGATGAGACAAGTGCCGGCTGGCCACAGGGCAGTCACAGAGGCAGACATGGGACAAGCAGCCGGCATATCCCAGTATTTTTTTATGTTGGACATTCAAATAAGACCCTTCTTTCCAGTGAGTTTCTTTCTTGAAGCGCTAAACTAATTGAGAGGAATGGAACAAAGCATGAAGAGGAGATAGCCTGGGCTCCAGCCCCACTGCGGATGGGATAGCCTGGAAAGCGATGGATGAAACCCAGGAAAAATCCCCCGCCTTGGGCCAGCGGCCCTGCAGCCCCCGTGGGGAGAGAGGCTGCTCACAAAGCCTGTGGTTCGGCAGGGCAGGCTGGCTGTACAGCCTCTTCAATGGATCGACTCTATATTCTCTGAAGGGAGGATGCATATGCTCGCAGAGGGAAGAGAAACCGTGCCCCAGAAGCAGCCAGGCCCTGGCCAGCGCTGTATTTTATCTGCTGGATTTCTTTAGTTCAACCCAACCTTCTTCTTGAAGGTCTGTGCATTTAAAGGCAGCCGTCTGCTGATCTGCAACAATTACAATTCAATTATTTGTGAAGTCTGATAAAAAAACCTAGTAATATGTAAGCTTCTCTTATGTGCACAAAAAAAAGCCAGTAAAAAGAGTAACCGGGCAATATCTAATGACCCCAAGAGGACGAGGAAAAAGAAGTTATCAGTTGGCCGGTGAAAGCATTAAGCAGTGAAAACAAATTATAAACTTACTTCAGTATTGTGGACACACAGACAAAAGCCAGATGTTGGTACAATAAACACCACAATCACTGGAATTAAGAGCAGAAACATTCAGATTTCAATCGAAATACCAACGTTTCACTTCACCATGCAGATGTTTAACCTTCCAGGCTTTACCCTGCTGTCATTTTGTCTTTGAAAGGACAGAAATGCTAAAGCAGAAAGCTTTTCTGCCTCACCAGCTTCAAAACATACTTGTTCAACGGTCCCGTTATGCAAAACTTTGGAAAACTCATTTCCCTGCCAGCAGATCGCTGGTAGCCGGCTGACGGGATTTAACCTCTCCGCTGCCAGATACGTGACCAGAGCACTTGCAGGCAGAACTGGTGCGTCAAGGGACTGCCTCCGGCCACCGCTGCGCGGGCCCTCCCTCACAACACCTCCGACTGCAGCACAGCGGCAGGCATCGATGCATTGTGACTTACCCCGGGTTTATTCCAGAAGAACAAAACTTAAAACGTGGCTCAAACTCTTTATAGATCGGTTATCAAAATCATTCACAGTCCATCATGAAAAGAAATCGCATATTTTACTTTTAAAACTGTGAATCGAGGTATTTTGCGCATGTCCAAAGACTTCACTCCCACTGGGGGTTTCACTTCTGAGAGCTCGGTACGGGGCAGCAGCCGCCCCCAGCCCTGCCTGCTCGCTGCCGGACTCCCGGCAGAGCAAGCCACCAGGCACCTAGAAAATGTAACTAATAATTTTAATTCAACCCAAACGTTGCTTTGCCCCATCTCTCCCTTGAATAGTATGTCCTAATGTGCCACTTTGTTCTTCTCTCTCCCACGTTATTTATTCCATAAAGAAGTCTGCTCTGGGAGACACAGAAACCCAAAGCAAGTCAAGCAACTGCATTTCTCAGGTGGAAGGCATGCTAGGTGCATCAGAGGTGCAATTCTAACAAGCCTTGGTCATTTTTCAGGCTACGTTTTTTTAGTCAAGATATATTAGTCAGCTTCACTGGAAAATTAAAAGAAATTAATTTGGGTTCAGGTGAGAGGGCTGTTGACTTGTTTTCTTCACACAGATTTCATTTAATGGTTTCGGCATTTGTAGTCAGAGAGTAAAATTGGGTTTTATATGCTTAGGGCCTCAAATTATGATGCATTGTCTGGACAGCAGAAAGATTTGAAGGAGATGCTGTCACCTATCACTGCTTATTTAACGCAATATGGCAGCAGGGACCAAAGAGAAGGCATTTGCCCACCGGTACTAAATGGAAGAGTTTGAACTTTAAAGTTTGCTGAGATAATCCCCTCTGCGCAAGCTCCCGGTGGCAATCCACTGCGGGCACTGACGTCTTTGGTGTCTCACCGAAACAGAAATACCTGTGTTGGAAATGAAAAGCAGCCAACAGGGAAGAAGAAAAAGATGTAGTGCTTACGAAACTATTAAAGGCATTTAAATAGCCATGCAAGCAGCCCTTTCAGTTCTATACAATATCAAAAATTAGGTGACACGGTACCATAAAAATTAAAATCTCATCAAAAGAAACACCTTAGGAAAGAAGCGAGTAGATAGATTAACTGGTAGTGAACTAAGCAAGTTAGATGTTTTCTGAAACTCTGGAAGGCAAAGGTTGCCTGTAAACACAAAAGCAACACAATCACCAGTAAGCGGCAATGCCACCTTATTTGCCAGTTCATAGTTACGTGGACCACAAACACATTAAAGAATGAGTATAAAAGCCTGGTGAGATGTGTATTCAAAGGGAGAAAGGCAGAGCTCCGTTGCTGGAAGGAGGGGCAGGAGGCACTTCAGGCTGTGGGACCGCAGCCACCGGAGCTCCTGGAGGCTTCGCACCCACGGCCTCTCCGACACCTACGTCTGGGATTTTACAGATTTCAATTTTCAAGTAACTCTAAATTTCCCCTCTGCTGCACTTCAGAAACGAAGGTGTGGAGTTGTTGTAATTTGGTCCTGAGATCGGATTCATGATACTTAATTTTAGCCGTATATATGCTTGACATTTGTTCTGCAGTAATGACTGATGCTTCCTCTAGAATCAGCAGTAAGAGACAGGCACTTTCAGCTGGTGATTCACTGGATCCTAAAATAGGTTCATAAAACAGGAATCTCCAGGGATGATTCAATCCACATCCACTGACTAGGACTGAACTTAGCAGCTAAAGTTAAATGAAATAAATCCCATTCGAACTCACCAATTGCAGCACAAGAATATCTGCCAACCAGAGAATAAGAGATGAAGCCAAGGAAAGGAGATATAGTGAAAAAGCTTCATTTTGGGGCATGTTTCATCGGCTAATACTTGGGATTTTTTGAGTCATGCAGCTACACTCCACGTAGAACAACCATCTGATTTCTTTCTGTTCTGATAAACTGCCTACACATCCAGTTTTCCTTCTCAAAAAGCAACCAATTCCTAAAGAAGATGTCATATTGCTTACTACTTTTTCTTCCCAGATCTAGGTTGATCTGGCAAGTGTGTGCTGTCCTCCTAACCTTGGAAGAAACTGTACAGATTCCCCCTTCCTTGGGAAACCTTAAAAAAAAACCCAACGTGAACTCAGCCTAATGCCTCCCAATGCACAAATGTGAAGATGTCTGTTTAAGTCCGCTAGTCAAACTTCTCATAAATTACAGTGGCAGAACAAATGCATTTTAAAGAAATTACAAAAATATTAAAATGTATTACTAAAAGTAGACTATATTCGACTACAGCTACCCACCTCAACAATGACTGTCTTCATTTTATGTACCAGGGTAGAACATTTCATTAAGAAGGTTTATTACATACAATTAGCATTCATTTCCTCTTGGAAAGCTAACTCTTTAATCACACAATATGTAAAAGGCCATAGGAAAGATAAGAAAATAAGTAATACAATCAGATCACTCATAACACAACATCTATTTTAAATTTCTAGGGATATAGAATTAGAAACAAAGTCATAAAACTTTTACGAATACATAACTTACTTCTATGGAACTAAAATGAAAATATTGAAGAGTGTAACCAACTATTTAATTTCAGGGGACTTCTTCTCTACAGATGTCCATGCAAAAGTCAGGCCTACATGCAAAGCAACACAAACCTCTACATTTCTCTTCCTTTACGTAACTTTAGGTGAGACAGGATTTTTTTTTGTGCATTTTTTTCTTCTTTTTTTTTTTAAAAAAAAAACCAGCTTTGCATATAACAAACTGTATTTTCTGAAATATAAAAAGGCTGAAGGATTAACAGATTAAGCAAAATAAAAGGAAGCATTAAGTATCATCAAAAGAGAAGAAACAGTCAACAAAATCGTAAAGTGAGAGATTGTTCCACCCGATACTGGCAATGGTGAACATCCACCATCAATAAATGAACTCCTGGGACCTACTAACACTGCACTGATGGAAAATTAATGGGCCTTGCACAGACCTCTTGGCTGCAAAGGCTGAGCATCACAGCAAAGGATCTTCCTTCCACAAACAAGACACATGATACAAACTCAAAGATCTCATTGTATAATCTCTGGCAGACAAGACCTTCACGGATTTTTTCTTTTAATATGCATAAAATGTTTTACAGAATACACTGTAGGCATGTTTCTTCAAAATGCCACGAAACAAACCATTTGAAAAGGTGCTGAAAATTCACCATCTCCAAAAAGAAAGCCAGATATACATAAGAAAAGAAAAACAACCTCTGACAAAAAGATTACAAGGCAGTAAAATATGTATATAAACCGAAGCCAGTACATGCTTCTGAGGCAAAGCTGCACCCAGTGGTAGGGAAGCATCCATCCTCCCGAGCCCCCTGGGAGCACCCCCAGCCAGAGCCGCCTGGCCTGGGGACCTCGCTAACTGTCCCCAGCAGCGTTCTTCAAATGCAATGAGATGTGGCCAGATGGCTTGAACGCATGTCTAGGACCCAACAACTCTGCTGGAACCAGAAAAATAACCTCTTCTGAGTAGTACGCAGCAATCTCAACTATCCAGAGAGAAATGGTGCTGCTGAGTACAAAAAAAGCACTTCCCACCCGTTATTACCCTGTAATACCATGTATTTTTTCTACACTTTGGAAAGTACTCCCTATTCAGGGAAGTCACATGGCAGCTGTTATTAAAATTTGACCGCTGTGATATTAAGATAATAGTTTTTGACACAGCCATACTAAATGTCATTCCTCATTCTTCCATGTCACTACCAGTAAATCAATACCAGAAACTAATTTATTGCTGGCAGAAAAGTCCTCCTGTCTTTTGACTGACATAAATTAATGAGCTAAATAACATCAAATTATCTGAAGTCAACTGCTATTTGCATTAGTCCTACAGAGGTCACAAAGCAGACAGTATGCATACCGGCAAAGTCCCATACCAACAGCAAAGTTTAGTTTACATGTAAAATATAAAACAGGCTATTTTTATTACCAGGAGTTTTACATTCCTCCTCTGCTTCAACAGGCTGATCGTGCTCTGGCTTCACCAGGGCTACGCTGACACCACTGCAGTCAACAGTGTGACGTGTCAGATACGAATCGCATTGGAAAAAAAGCATAAAATGCATAGCTAAGGGCTGAGCCTTGGGAAAAAAAAATCGTAACGTTGCAAAGGATTGGCAGTATTCTGCTGAATTAGAGCTGCAGCTCGCACTTGCAGTTTGGCTGTCCATAAATAGCAGAGCAGCCGCACCGGGCAGCCACCAGAGGCTTTCTCAGACAGCAACCGTACACCGTCCAGCCTGCAAAAATTAAAACCCTTCTGCCATCTCCAACTCGCCAGAGCTCCTTCTCCTCTCCTGCAGCTTTGCTGACCACCCCCAAAGACTGTCCAGCCCCCCAGCGCCGTCTATGGCTGAGGATGCTTATGCTATGTCAAGTACAATCCTTCAAAGAGGGATAATAAACACCATACCCCCCCCCCGCCCCAGCCCCGAGCCTTAAATATCCGTTTTTGTATAAAAATAGAGAAGATGTTTTGTAGCAGGTGACTGGCTGATTTGTTTGGAGGAGTGTATGACAACCTTGAAGCTACGAAAGGAGCCTTCACGCCCACGGCCTGTCCCTAATTAAGGGAGAAATAAGTCCTCCTGTCACGTAGGCCCCAGCCACACAAAGAACTCCCGTATGACGTAGAAGACAGCACACTTAGATGAAAGGGAAATTCAAAAGGCAGCACAGCCCGGTTTTCTTCCCGGCACCATCAAAAAGGAAGGAAGAAAAATGTCAAAGAGCAGCGGCAGGCAGAGGCCGAGCTCACCAGAAGCATACCTGCTTCACAGAAGACTTGTGGGTCCAAACAACTTCTTGGTTCCTTGCAAGTATTTTGGCCTGGTACAAGCTGTTAACGTCATACCACAAAACATCCCCCAACTTTAATTTTTTCTACGTAAGTTAGAAACAACTGTTGACAGAAAATCCAACAAATATTCTTTTTTTTTTTTTTAAATACTAAACCTCAAACTGCAGGATTTTAGCATATTAATACACATTCAGACAGAAGTGTTGCAAACAGAACGAAACCACTCCTGATTGAATGTTAGCGTACAAGCAATTCTGCCTAAAATAAAAGAAGCTACCATCTTGATTTAGCAAGCACTTGTCTCTGCTTTATTAAATTATGGAGATGTCTACGCAGAAACACTTTTGCACCCTGAAGAACAGCTTGTTATATCTAACTACACCAGCTGACCGAACCTCGATGTCCTTGGCAATTACATAGCCTTTGTTAAAATATATCATAATCACAGTCACGTATTTTGGCAAAACACCCCAGACGTCAATGCAGAGAGGAGATTTGTATACTTTCACAGATTAATCCATTTTCTGTAGCTGCTCACTTCGCTGACGCTTTATTTCCATGCATTTGCCGTGCAGCACTTTGCCGTCACCCTTGCAAGAGCTCACTCTGCCCAGTAACTCCATTTGCCCCTGCCTGTGCAAACAGTTTTCCAGTCTCCTTCGCAAGCCATGGGTTGCATGCCACGGCTTGGGTTTTGCTTTAAATAATTCAGTTCTCAGTTGTTTCCTTAAAGGAGAACTGGGAAGTAAAGGGGTTTTTCTCCACTTGAAGCTCAAGGAAACCCGTGTGTATAAACCCAGAGGCTCATCACATGGGTTGCGTCTGCAGCAAAATGGGTGGAGGATACTACGTACTGCATGTAAACCTATAAAAATTATGCAGTCCTTTAGAAGCCTAACGTGAGCCGGGGAAAAAGTACAAAAGAGAAGAGAAAATGAAGAGTGATTTTGTGCCAGGAAAGGCAGAAGCCGGAGAGAGGGGTCCCAGAAATGACAGCCAGCACCACGCAATGACAGAAAGGAAGCTGAGGGTGAAGGTGGCAGCTGCTGGGGTACTGCCTGGGGCGAACAAGAAGAAGGATTAAAAAATAATTCTCTCTGGTAAGTTAAAACTGGGAGGAATGGAAGGCCCCAAGAAAGAAAGCATCAGCTCTCTCACCCCTGATGCAGGTCCCATGGACCATCGTCTCTAAAGCCCTTCCCAGACAACTCTCTGCCCAGCAGTAATGTTTTTTCTTTGGAGCAAATGAAAAACTGAACCTGAAGCACTGCTGCCTGCAAGCTCTTGAATGTAGCAAACACGACTGATACTGGCCGTGTTTTTTTCACGATCAAAAAACATCCTATAGATATATAACAGGGTATCCAAGTGTAAGCAAAACTTGAAAAAGGTCTAGCTAATTTTAGCTCAAAAGAGACAACTTCAACCCCAAAGCAATCATGTGCTCCTCTACAGCCTTTCCTCTCCCAGTACTCACATTTTTTTCCAGTTCCCTCTGCACAAAAGTAGCCTTAATCCCCCACGCTTCCTGAATGCCCCATTAAATACAAGTTATTCTACAACCTTTACACATCACGTAGTTTAAAATGTCATTAAACTCAAGAGCGAGCTTTCCCTACCGTCGGTTTCTCAGACTTATGGTTTGCAGTAGCAATGTTGAGTAGGTAGCACTGAGCAGGGCTGTGTATTAATAAATTTGTTCAGCAAATGTTCAGTTTAAGATCCAAGTACCAGATGCATCATTCATTACTCCAAATGAAATTACTCACAGAACTTAAAAATATGTGCAAGACTTCTGCAACAAACAGCAGAATATAGCCCGTCATTTGCTCTTCATGCTAAATTAATAATCTACACAATTAAATGCTTGCAATTAACAGGCGTTTATTATTTTTGCAGTGTATTTCTGTAATTGCTAATGTAGTACAAAAATCCTGAAAACTGTCTGGGGGTTCATTTGAGGGATTTATTAAAACAAGCCTTACAACAAGTATCACCAAAATGGAACAATGTCTACAGGAGAAAAACTACAGACATTTAATTACTGAGCAAGGTTTTAATCAAACCTCTCCATTTTCCTTCACGATAACAAAAGAGATGTTTCGGCACTGGGCCAGGAAAATAACTGTAAATTTACATGTTCCTCGCTTCCGAAGAAAAAAGGTTAAAAATTCATTTTTAGCTCAATGTAGTAATTATTTAAAATCTCTGACACGAACTCTTGAAATGTTAAATGTATTTGAAATTTAAATGTGAAACAAGAGGAAAAAATGGGATAACATTGAAAAAAGACCATTTCTCTTCCCCACAGGCTCTTTACGGATTACTATTTTTCATAACATCAGGTGAACAGATTCCCAAAATATAGTCAAAATGTGGTATGTTTTTCAGATCCCCATGATCGGCTCTCCCTGGGTCACCGATCCTGCAGCCATCTCAGCCCCGCGCAGAAAGCCTTGGCACAAATTTTGCACACCACTGACTTCCAGTCAAGGAGTTTTCAAATTTTCATAAAACTTTTTGCATTTCTTCTGTTGCGGTGCAATTTAACTCATTGGCTAAGTTAAAGAAAACTTTCCGATAGTGGGAACGGTCTAAACGCTATTGCCTCATTTTAAAATACATTAAAATCTATGACCATATAAGTTATCTGTTGACCGTTTAAGTACATTTAGTCATACATACATATTCAGCCACATCTGGCCTACAATATTGTATTCTTCCATCTGTAGGCTCTGTTTGAAAACTGTATGAACTAAGCCAACTGCAAACCTCTTTTCTGCAGGTATTGTCAGCAGTTCAGAATTCCCCCATCCCACAGATAGAGATGATGGTTGTAACTGGTATGAAGCACAGAAATGAAGTACAAAAGCTTCCCAAAAAACAATTTGCTTACAAATTTTGCAATGCCGTTCCATGCTTTCTACAATATACAGACTTAGAAGTATCATTCCGTTCTTCTGTTCTTGAATCACTAAGGTAACATCATTAGTCTTTATTTTATTTATTTATTTATTTATTCATGCATTCATTTATTTTAGGAGCAAAGTGAGCCTTTTTCTAAGTAGAGTAACAAGGAAGAAAATTTTAAGAAAAATGAAGGGAAAAATTTGCCTAGCATCATAATAACTTGAGTTCACACATTTTTTGACAATCACTGTGTACATATTTATCAGGAAGATTTTAAATAATTCAAACAAAAATGATGTCACTCCAAATATAACGCGTATCAAGAATGCAATGCTTGGCCAATGGCTTTGAGAATAAAGCTCTAAGCTGTAACCTGAGTTCTGAAAGAAAAGAAAATCAGCGAAAGTAGTATTACTGCAACTATTACACCTCCATCTCCCAGAAACCTCCAGCAGTTACACCTTGTGTGTTCAAGTGAGTTATCTCCACTCTCATGACTAATTTGCAAAAGCGACTGAGGCTCCCTTGGGTGGGAAAGACTCATTCCCACAGACAATTTTTCCTCCGTTACTGCGCATTAACGGGTTTTGTACATTTAAATGTAGAAAAAAGTATAATCTTTAGGAAAGGCAATAGATGGGAGTAAATCTCTAAACCGGACATCAGTAGTAAACTGATCGAGTAGATCATCTCAGCGAGCATTGACTGGCAACGCAGCACTCTGCGGAGCCTAACGCCGTGGGCAGCGCATGTTCCCCCATCCCAGGGGATACCCATCTTTCTTCAGAGTAGCTTTCCACTTCCAGTCTTAACTGTCCTCTTCCTTCCTTTGCAGAAACGCCATCATTTGGCTGTTCCCATGACCTGCTTACTCAGTAGTGCATCTCTTCCTTCTGGAAGCAACTTAACACTATCTAGTGATAAAAAGCTAAAAGCAGACAAAGAATGCTTGATACGGACTGCAGGTGAAAAGACGTTTGGAAATAAGACAGATTTTATGAGTATTCTAATGTATCTGCAGCAAAATGGTGTATGCCTACATTCAGCTAACAGGAAACTGGCTGCAGTTTACTTTAAAATAACAATACTGGAAAAATAATATGAGATGAAGAAGCAGAAGGCCAAGTGAAAAGAGTTAAATCTGTGGTGCTTTAAAAAAGCATACATGAACTGCAAGACAGCCATCCTGACAGAGGCCGTAATGCTCCGGGACAGTATTCCCGCTCCACCACTGGCACCAACAGAGAAAGATGCTTAAGCTCATGCTTAACTTCAAGCCCTCAGCTGACCCCAGTAGCTACAGTTTATCAGTTTGACAGCCTGCCATTCCAACTCAGCTGACAACAGCCAAGTACAAGCACAATATTCACATGCTTAAAATTAGTCCTGCTCAAGTGCTTCGAGGTATTGGTTCCATATGCAATCTCATCATTTAATTAAACCACCATGTTGCTCAGGTCATAGGTATTTATGAGCACCAAAGAAGGTCTAAACGACTGTCACAACTTATTCGTCTGTTCCTAAAAATATAGCAGGAAGACGGTTTAAATTGCCAAAATGTTATGAACAATTTCGATGCATTTACCAGTTCTCACTATGTCAGATAGTTGCTGTCAACTGAGTCTGAGCGTATCAGCCAGCCAAACGGATAGCAGATATCAAGGCACCACAGAAAATGTTCTTGCGTGCTGCTATGGATGGTATGTATTGCGCGGCACTGTTACACCTCACGTGGTTAGATAGGACCAGGCAGTACATTTAGAAGTGTTAAAAGTTAATACATTTGTCAAATATCACGTGGTGGTCTCTTTGGCCGGCTTAGCTCTTGTAAAGCCATCTTGCCTAAAAAGTGGCTTGGTTTAAAGTTCTGCTTTTTACCTTGGCACGGTCTAAATTCCTACAAGTTAGCGTTCACGCCTGTGTAAATTTATTCCTGCAAGTTCAGAAGACGCAGATGCCTGTTGGAGGGGGAGATTAAAAGTATAGTCTAAATCAGAGCTCATGATTGCTGCTAGCAGTGGATCAGGAATGAAACGCCATCAGTCACAAAACCTGCATGCTTTGAGTTTAACCTCCTGTAGGACCCGGCCCTTTCCTTCCTGAAGGGGCAACAAACCAAAAATCGCGGCTTCTTCATTTCCCTGATTAAAATGTATTTCATCAAAACACACTGAATCTGAAAAACAGGATATCAAGGTGCTAGCAGCAGTTCATTGCACTGGAACAGGGGTGAAATTGCATCAGAGCACACTGGTGAGCTGGCTGTGTTAGAGCTGCGCACAACCTGGTGGTGCGTACCTATATTCAGGTCATTTTATGTGCTTTCTAAACCCCATAAAAGATTTTTTTTCTGTTTTTCTAACTTAGAACATATTAATAAAAGTTTATAATAGGATTTTGCAGCTCAGGAGAACGTAGAAGAGTCAAGTGTGTGCTCACTTTGTAAGAAACTGGTTTTGGTTTTGTTGTATTTTATGTATTTTAATTTCATAAATTTTACTAGAAAAAAGTTTTTTTCCAATGAAAAATCCTATTTAAGTGAAAAATTGTATTTAGAATTGTTTATTACAATTGCATTTTGCTATAATACTATCACACACTACACCAATAAAATATAATCACATCTTGTCCGAGCTCTACTTTAACTTACGTTTCTAAAGCAATCCTTGTGTGGGCACTTCTTTTACAACTTGCTTTTTGCCTGGAATAAATATGAAAACCGCTTAAGAGCTCAGATTTGCAAACACCTAGCGCACTTCTATGGAGATCTTTTGAAGATGAAGGCGGGCTGGCCGAGTCTGCTGCCCTGAGCTGGCCAGACGTCAGGCAACTCTACCTGCAGATGGGGTAGCCATGTTAACGCCGTGCGTCGCAGAACTCCTCCAGCTGCCCGGCAGGCAGGGTGTACGGTCAGCGGAGTCTGATCCTGCACCGCCAACATACCCCCTGAAGCAGTTCTCAACTAAAAACTAATAGTTATTGCTCTGGAAATGCATTCTTTAGCTTATACTTCCTACTCGAAAATGAAACCCAAATTTCTTCTCTTCCACTGCTAAGCAAAGTTTTAGCAAAAAAAAAACCCCAACAATGGAACCATATGGGGAGCAGAAAAACTGACCACAAACATTTTTTCTTAATTCAGGATCACCTAAATGATCAATGGGACATAAATTATTTGTGAGGCTAGCTATTTCTGTAAACACTACTGAATGTTAATCAAAGGCATAGCAAAAAGCCCATGAAAAACAGTACAAAATAATTTCCCCTAACCTACTTCAGTCACTGACTTCCTAGCTGTTTCTTCTAGTGGAAATAAAAATATGTCTATGTGCGTCATTTTGCAACTCATGTTGATGATTTAAACTAATCATACTTTACACATTCAAGGTAACTCCAAAGTGTCATGATATTTTCTGTATATGCTGCAACACTCAGGCAAAGTGTGGTGTATTAAAAATGGTATGTATGCTTTCCTTTATTACATCTTTACTTCATTTTGGTTTAACATTACTTTATATATTTTTCTATTATAGGATGCTGTTCATGGATATATCCACAGCTCCACAATCTTGCAACACAAACTCCAGGGAGAAGCTTTCAAAATGCGAAGCAAACAGTCAGCCACTCCGCTAGCGTTTACAAAATAATACTGATTTTATGGAAAACAATCAAAATAGGTGAAGAAACCACTGTTCCGCATACAACAGATTTGACACGGCAGAACTAAACATTCCTTCACCTTCCTCGGGCAAGTCCTTTGCCTGCCCAGAATCTCAGCGTCAGAGGCACTTGGGAAGAGGAATGGAAACCTCGGTTCATACGAACTGTATGACTTCCCCTCCGCAGGGCACACGATGCCTCGTCCAGGGCTCTCGATGTTAAGTAAGGACTGTGACCAGCATCTCTGCTGCGGCAGAGGGAAATGACGCATCGAGTATTAAAACTGTTCCCCTCACGAGCCTATTTTTGCTAAAACAACTTTAAAAATAACTGGACACTTATAATTTGAATGAAATGCAAGCCAATGACCCTGGAAAAAATACACAGGCCCATAATTTGATACAGCAAAATATGTGCTCTCTTTCTGTAGAAGTGTTCAATACACTATTGCTAAAAATATGAATTTTGCCGTTTATCTACTTCAGACACATTAAGATTATCTTAAGATAATATTTTTCTTTTTTTTTTTTTAATGATCAATAAGAGCTAAAATATAATTTTGATTCGTTCACTTGTAGCTGAAGAGGAAAGCACATTTGGTTTTCATTAGATTATTGGCCTTTGTCAAAACTTGCTAAACCAATTCTGAATCCTCTCCTGTTTCAGAACGCCTTGAGGCCCTCTGTAATTAGGGTACTGCTGGCGTCCTGAGGGGCAAAAGGAAAATTGCTGGTTTAGAGCACCCATAGCCAAGGTCCCTTTTGGTGGCAGTGTGCAGAAAATCCATCATCTTACTTGCTATCCACGTTTCAAGGAAATAATACTTTCATAAATGTCTGAAAGAGTCCAAACTTTAATTAGCTTAGAAAAGAAAAAAAGTTAGTTCTATTGTGCTGTAAACTGGGATTTCCAACTGCAGAGGGACCTGGACATCCAATATGTGTCCCGAAGTGCTATGGTATCTGTCCGCGTTGCTCCAATAAACAATATATTACAATTCTGGCTGTTGCCATCTGGCAAAACTGTTTGAGTCTAAATTTCATAAATCACCATCACTCTTAATTATTTGGGGCATATTCTGTAAGCATACAACTTACCAGAGCTAATAATATGATTTACTGTATCTAAATTAGATTCATTTCGCTGAGAAATCTTGGAAGTCACTGCACAGTTCAGGTCTTTAACACAAGTCAGTATGCATGTCATAACTTAGATTAGCTGATAAACATGTTTTCTGTACTAACTGCTTACGGTTGTTTTCCCTTCAGCTTCTTTTAAAGTTTCACAGGAACAGAAAAGTTGGAGCTAAGCTTCATCCCTTACCACTCAAGAGCACACTCGCTAGCACACAATGCAACCCAGTGCTGCATCCACATATTCTATGTCTATATTTACATTTGTATTTATATATTTACATTTACACTATATTTAATAAAAATTTAATACCAACATTAAACAATAAACACCACGTGTACACATGGACTACACACACACAACTATGTCTGCTGTTCTTCTCAGATCCTAGAAGAACAGCAACTTCCAAAGTGTCAAGTTAAAAGAATATTATTTAGTGATACAAATCAAAACCTGATGAATAGTTTTACAGATGGTTTTGGAGTCATCGCCTGGTCAAGCAAATACACCCTTCTCTGCCCAATTCTTGCCTTGGTGCAACTTGGCTTCTCGTGATGTCTGCACACTTTTAAGTGTGCACGGTCGCCTAAGTATCGTTTTCAATTTCAATAAAAGCATGTATATAAGGATTAGAGTGTTATGAACACTGCAGTGCAGATCTAAATAACTCAGTCTGCCAAACTAGTGTTACTATGGAAACAAAACTAATGTACTGTGACCACAGCTCCGACTGCATTACTTAAGACCATCTGGTTAAAACAAATATTTCTGTGGCACAGTATTTGTTCTTAATTGTGTACTGATCATTTTTCTTTTTTTTTTAACATACACAAATATATTACATTTTATATATGGGGTTTTTTTGTATTATTGTACTCTGTTCTCACAATGCTGTTATTTGATTTTAGTTCTATTTAACATGCTTATGAATAAACCCATGTCTCTAAGTTAATCAAGGCTGGATGAAGGTAAATGGCCTGACGTTCCCCCTTCTTTTGCACCGTGCTTTAGACGAGGTATCTTTTCATACTCCTGCATCACAGTACCACTGAAGAAACGCTTTACACCATTCATCCCCCACTGGGAACGCAACCACGTTGAAAAGCGAAGCCTAGCAGTGAGCGGCACAGCTCCCATCCACCGAGTTCCAGCTTCTTGATTGCACTGCAGGTGAACGGCACCTTTCAAGTCCATCGGCAGCTCCTCCGGCAGCTCCTTGCTAGCAAGAGGCAGAGCGCTTCCAAACTGCTTTGCTGCTCCGAAGCATTTTTCAGACTAATAACTCATTCCCCGCCTCTAGCCTGGAGAAGTTTAATATTCTGAACCGGCATGTGTCACCACAGATACTGTTCTGACAAGAAATAAAATGCAGCTAAATGCAGATTGATCAGGTTGTCAGAAATACCAACACAGAAAGGTGAGGACCACCTTTCCTATTTGTTTCTAAAACTGGAAATCTATTTTATTCCATGGAAAACAGTAAATTAACCAACAGTTGAACTAGTTAACAAGTAGACCCATTTCTTATTTCAGTGCTTCTACAGAACTGCAATACTCCGTTCCTACTTAACAGGGACAGGGAATATATATGTATTATATATATAATACATATATTTAATATATATTGCCCTTTCTAGTTCAGATCTATTAAAATAATTAGGTGTCCACCAAAAAATGAAAAAGCCCCACAATGCAAGTTTGCCTAATTTGTGCAAGCTCCACAGAGTAACCACGTTTCGCAAAGACAGGCTTCCAGGCTGCAGCCTTGACCTGCACTATCAGTTTGAGGACAGATGACTTGGGAAAAATTGAACACAGTTGGGTTTTCCCATGATGAAAGGAGCTAAATGTTGTCCATTATGACAACTAAATATGATTTTCTGCCTGCCACAGTCCCTGGCCATAGAGGTAACATTCATTCTTTTGGGCTCAGCTTGAGGGTTTCTTAAAAATACGATTTTGAGAAGCAAATTTATTGCACCACGGATTATATCCACGCTGCCGGAGGTGTGAAAAGTGCACGGGTTAACACCGGCGAGGTGACCTGCATCTTCTTTGGGCCGCTTTGCTGCATAGAGCCTGTGAGACCTGCAGCCAGGAGGGGAGGGGGCTCTGCCCCGGGACGGCCGGGAGCCACCGCTCCCCTTCTGTCGGCAGGAGCTGGTGCTCCATCAGCGCAGCTGGAGAGCACTTCGGGCAAGGGCTGTGGTAAGCGCACAGCAGCTTTAAGGAATTGTGGATGATATTTTAAAGAAAACTCAGAGCAATTAATCTACTGCTATGTTTGTTTGCATGTCTACCTACACAGACATACTCTCATGGTATGTGGGAACTTGTAAGGTCTCAAATTACATGAGGTGTTGTATACTGATCTTGAAAACCATAGCAGAAAGTTAAGAATTTAGCTAGGGCCTCCACCATTTCATGAAATATATATCTAAGGAAAATATTAATGTGCTAAACTATGTGCTTCCGAATGCCACCACTGGAAATGGAAGAAAAGCAGCTCCCAGTACAAGAGCTCCTCCAGATCCCCCAGGGCAATGCTTTTTGGAACAACCTTTCCTCAATCCTGCCGCTATTTCACTTTTATTTCTAATTGAGAAGATGACTGGGAGATTATTCTTTTAAAGATCACGAATGTTAAGGCAGCATAATCGTGTCAGTTCATGATTACAACCGAGTATCAGATTGCCAACCACGTATCACTCAAGCATGTCTCATCATTAAGAAATCGGTAATTGCAGCAGGACAAGATTGGAGGAATCAGCCAATGTCTCTAGCAAAAAAAATCTATGTCGCCATTTATCAGATGGATATAGGAAAGTGAACATCAAATTCTGGCTAGAGGCACCAAGAAAACAGGCCGGGAGCTACATGCAATATAATTAAGAGGTGATTACAGAAGACCTTTACCTACAGCACGGCACGCAAAGCGCCACACCTCCCCGCGCCACACGCAGATCATCCTTCTGCCAGGAGCTCCTCATTTGGCTGCGAGGAAGGTATTCTCACAGGGGACGTTTCCAAAGGGATCTGCTAGCGAGGCGGGAGCCGCCAGCCTCCCTTCTGCAGCCAACAGCTACGCAAGCGCGCGACCAGCGTCGCTGGCTGCGGGCAGGGAGCTGGCTCTGCACCGTGGGGCAGCAAGTGCCACCCGTGGACCTGCCCCGGCCTCTACTCCGTTCCTCTTGGGTGAGCTTCAAAGAAGATATTAAAGTAAACTTGCTCCTCCACCTCTGATAATTAATGATGGAGTTGCTGCCATCTGATGGCTTAGCGAAGAGACAGGAAATAGGAGAGAGGAGCAATTCTGACTGCAAGACAGTGTTAAAAGCTGAATTGTGTTTGGCTGACAGAACAAAAAAAGTAAAAGAAGTCCTGTGATACAGATGATCTGAGGGTAGATAACTAAGAGAGCCTTACTTCACAGGATGGGGAAAACGTCCAGCAGTTTTTATTGTCTTTCCAAGGCCACATAAATACTCAGAATACTTAACAAAAGAAATCCTGTTATACTTAACTATGCTTCCATTAACGACCAACATAGTTTATGCAAGATAATGGTGATTTAATTACATGCCACCTCTTAGTATGAGCTTCACAAAATTAAACTATGATCAGCATCTTTTCCACTACTCGCCCAGTCCCAGTTCCTAGCAGAAACCTGCTCACGAGCTCTGTCTAAAGGAAGGAAGTAGGGAAGAGCTGGTGTCTGGGCTCTGAACTGGTTGAAAAATCAGCTGGGGGGGGGTGGGGGGGTGGTGTCCTTTGGGATACAGCATCTGGATGTCGAACATGGCAGAGGAAGAAAGGTAGGGGGGGAAAAACCAAATGCAGCAGGTCTCCACGTCTTCCCCCTCCCCACCCAGGGGAGAGCCGCAACGCAACAGAGTTGCCTTGAAACTAAATTTATCAGATCAAATTTCTCTGGACTTAGAATATCCTACAGATCCCTCAAGCCCATTAAAGGTATTTCTGCTTTTAGCATATTGGAACATGAATGTGACCGTATTTATGGTCCGCTTTGGCATGCATCCCAGTACTGCATGTGATGACAAAATCAGATCAGCTCTGATTTCTCCTTCGGACACTCTGCTTTGATGTGATGAGCATCCATATGAGAAGTCCCATATTTCATTCCACCCAATGTTTCAGGTGGCCTCCCCAGTCGTGAGGATGATGAAAATAAGAAATCCTGTGGGCAGAGCGCGAGGCGAGCACCAAGCCCGCCTGGCCTGCCCGGGTCTCCAGTCTCTGCCATGCAGGGCAGCCGCAGGGCAAGCTGGACCCACGCCGCCCGCTCCCCGGCCCTCCAGCCACGGCTGCAGCCGGCCTCGCCGGCAGGGACCTTCAACTTCCCTGGAGACAACACAGACAACCCTTCCCAGCCTTCGGCCGTCTGCTCTACCACCTCCGACCCTTGCACCTTCCGCCTCCCTTTCCCTCGCTCTGGCTCTAAATCTCACTCCAAATTCCTTGTATTTAAGGGAAAATATTTCAGAAAAGCACCATGATTGCAACCTATCTTCAGAGTCCACACCTTCATATCCCATGGAGGTGTGAGCATACGCACACATGTGGATGACCACACTGCAACGACTTTTGCATCGTTGCCCTCTCTTTTCCTCTTCTCTCTGCTGCTTCTCATTACCTAAATTTAGACTGCAGGCCCTTCAGTCCAGATAGCATGTCTTGTCATGTCTAGGAGACAAACTTATTTCTGTCCCGCCTTCCACGTTCACGGACCTTTCTTCCTCTTTGCATACTCTCCATGTACATGTCACTGCCAACAGCTTGATTAACACTGTTTCTGGCCACATTTTCTTTGGTGAGGGATAAGGACAAACAACACAGTGAAAGTAAAGGAGTATCTGCACTAAAAAAGTACTTTATAAGATTAACGTCACTGGATTTGTACTTCAAGGGTTTCAGATACTACCATATTACAGTTGCTTCCTTTGCAAAATAAAATGTATTTTCACCCGACAGCCAGAACCTAGGCCTCCGCCTGGACTCAAACTCAACTTGTTTCTCTCTATCGTATGTCAAGAATAGTTCTACCTGCACAGAACATCCCTCCGGTTGCACTTGGACGTATACACAGCACTAAGGGTTTTTAATAGGATTACTATGGTGTTCCTGGGGTTAAAAGAGAATAGAGTCACACATGAATAGCTGAGGACTGAAGTCTATGTGCAGATAAATAGAAAAAAAATTCAGAATTCGTAAGTAGCAATTCTATGGAGTAAAACTTCTTAATAAACAAAAGACATGGGGTTTAGAAATTACATACACATATACGAATTTTTAGCTCCCCTATTTTCACTTTTTAGGTATATGCAAATATCTGCAGATTCCTAACTTTGAAAATCAGTCACAATCTCACAGACCAGTATATGGAAATTTTCCTTATTTTAATAATAAAATGGAAACACAGAATTTCTAGTAACTTCTAATATCTGTAAGTAAATATAGTAAGTACAGTAAATGCCTGTTTAAGCAAAAAAATCTGGATATCCTAACTCAGAAGTCTACCCGTGGACCACCCATTATTTAATAACATGCCTTTGGCACACACTGTTGATTCTTGTTAAAAATACTTTCTTTAAGAGAGAAAAGGATTAACAAAAAGTTAAATCTTCAGTGCTTGACACGTGAAGATCACCAAGGAAACCGTAATTATTTGACTCAAAGAGAACAGTGCTTAGATTTAAGGATGAAGCATGCACAGGATTCTTCAGGAGCTTTGTTTTGTTTGCGTTGAAATGCAGCATGTCCAAACCCATCTCTCCGACTTCTAAAATGTATTTATTAAATACTTAACATACTTGTGCACTTCAATACATACAAAGATGACCCAAATGTGTAGGTACTAATGAAGACTATTTATGACAGTCTTCCCAAACACAGCTTCTTTCTCCCTAAATCATGTGTTTGGGGCACCGCTTGTGTACTCCTACTGGGAAACTCCACCTCAGCAGCCTGGACCACAGCTCCAGCTCCATCTGAGGGAAAAGCAGCCACATTGGTCTAATTTACAGCCTGGTCTATATTTGTCTATATCCCACTGCATTCAAATATGTTGTCTTTAAAAATACACTTTTTTTTGCTAATTTTTTCCTTTTCTTTCAAATAAAACACTTTCCAAATGGATTGTGAATCTAAAAGCTCTTCATGCCTACCCAACCTTAATTTTCCTGTAAATTCTTTGCTGTTAGGTTGACAATCTAAATGCATTTTTTAAAGAAATTTCACTACTTCAATGTTTGATGCTTAAATTTTACACACCGCACTTTTATATAAAAAAAAAGAAAAAATATCAGATGTCTCTCCTTGAACCTTTCAGTTAAATCCCGAAGCGACACACCCAGGGAGTTACCTTCTTGAAGCATGAAACACAATTTGGGTAATTACAGGCATGTCCAAGTGTCCAGAGGTATCTATTTCTGACTGTTAACATTCCAGAGAGCTTTTGCTCTATTATAAACTTGAGCTCTGCCACATAGTTACCAAGTTACCATAGTAAGCAAGAACTATTTGATATCATAAACTGCAACAGCATTTTAATTTTGCTAGAATTGACCGAAATGGCTCCAGCAAGTCCTGATCTGCAGTCTGATTCAACCAAAGTGTTCATGTTATCCTAAATTAGGTCTTGAGTAGACTACTAACAAGAAATGCAGATACCTGCCCTTGGACTATCTCCATGGTTCAAATACCTAAACGGCGAACAGCTGCAACCCTTTCACCCATACATTAACAGAATAATCTGTATTTAAAAACACACACCCTGATCCTAACAGGAGGAGTACAACCTGATGGCAGAAGTAATGTAAGGAATAATGGAAAGAAAGTGGAGAAGGGGAGTCAAAGTGACCAGAAAAAATAAAATGTAAGCAGATAAAGGTAAATATGGGCAATACTTTTTAAACAGACTGAAAGAAAACACTCACATTACTTGTTTTTTCCTCCACTCTCCTTGGCCAAAATTTCTTGCTCGGTACTTGTAATTCACATACATTGCACAAAATATTCGTATGATCATCATTCTAGCATATAGCGTTAAATGTGTCCACGTGGGTGTTGGTCTCAAAGCTTTGCCCCGCCCCGGTGCTGAGCAATCACACCTACTTTTAGACACAATCCTGCCCATTCATTTCAGCAAAAGAGATTAGCGGTGAGCCTCAGCCCTGGGAACAGCTGCTAAAGGGAAGGAGCGATGGCAACAGGAGCCCGGTCCCTGTCACCAACAGGATGGACACATAAACTCAAAGATGTCATGTTAGCGACAAATCAGATCTACTGATTAATGACTGCCAAAATAATCTCCATTTGCTAGATGACACGTAAATTAGTATTCACCCCAGAAAGAGAGAGATCAAACTGGGGTGAGTGTGTCCACATACCTGAGCTGCAGAGTTGGGGCCTCTGATGAAGACTGACTCTCAACCAGACAGTATGGTGACCACGGTGGTACATGCCATATTTGGAGCACCCATCATCAAGCATGTAACATGACTACAAAAGGAATTATTTCTGTAAAGTTATCTTTCTCATGAACTCGAACTACGACTTTTTCATACTGGTTGGATTAGGTTTTTGGGGTGGGAGGAGAACAGCAGAGGATTAAGAGTCCCTTATTTGAGACACAGATCTTTTCTTTAAGTCAGATGGCCAAACTGGAGAGACAGGGACTAGAAAAGTGGGCATAGCAGGTGGAAAATTGCCTGTATCCTTGACTCAAAGGATGGTGACCAGGGGTACAAAGTCCAACTAGTGGCCAGTTTCTAGCGGTGTCTCTGAGGGACTGACATCGGGGCCAATACTGTTGAATGTCTTCATGAATAACCTGAACAGCGGGACAGAGTACGCACGCCCTCAGCAAGTTAGTGGATGGCACCAAGCTGGCTGTCAGTATGCTGGAGGGCAGGGCTGTTATTCAGCAGGACCTCAAGAGGCTGGAGGAATGGTCTGATAGGAGCCTCCTGCAGTGCAGTAATGACAAGTATGAAGTCCTGCATCCCATATGGAATAACCCTATGGAAATATATGAAGTGGGGACCGACTGGCAAGCAAGCAGCTTTGCCAAAAAAAAACCTGAGGGTTTTGGTGAACTAAAGTGGGAAACACGAGTCAGCTGTATGCCCTTGTGGCAAAGAAGGATGACTGCACACGGGCTGTATTAGCAAGTGTAGCCAGCAGGCTTACGGAAATTATTATTTCCCTCTATCTGGCATTTCTGACAATTTTTCTAGAATATTGCGCCCAGTCTCAAACAAGACTGTAAGAGGAGTGCCACAGAAAGCCAGACTGAGTCTGATGTTTTAATCTGATCAGCTTCACTGCATCAATTAATGATATTCCAGCCTACAGACCTGCATCAGGAAGAAGGTGGCTCTGTGGAACACTCAGAAAACAGCAAGTTTGGTACTGATTCCTCAAGATAGTACTAAGAAAAATCTTTTACAGAATTTGGAATTTTTGTTTTGATTTCTGCAACACTTCTATTTACTTCTTCCAGCTGTTTGTATCCAAAAGTATTCTATTCAAATGTTTGCACAGAGCAAAAGTTGAGCTGATGGCTATGGCTTCTCCAATCATGGACCATAAGGTGTTGCAGAACAATCATCTGATCAAGAAAATAGAAATAACATGTTATTTATGCAATCAACCATATAGCCAGTCTCTCAGAATTGTAAAGATTAACCATCCTATGCAACAGGTGTAATGAATTATTCCTGAGTTATTCCCAGGATTTAAACTGTGTACGAAACCATGTGAAAAACAATTACAAGTGGCAGGCAGGAAGGGAAAACAATGAAAATATTTTCTTCCTATACTATTTCTGAACACTAAAATGGCCTGAGTTCTATTAATTAGATGTTCACAGTAATTCCTTCATGCAAATTGATTCATAACACTGTTGCCAAATCTTTCAGCCACAAACAGGTCATTCACATAACAGCACAGCTCTGTTTATCTTGGCCACCCCGCCAGCATCAGAAGCACAGGCAGTATAGCCAAAGCTGAATGAGGGTTTCCACATTTTTTATTGAGAAACTCAATTTTTAAAATTTCCCTAACATCAGTAATAAGAAAGCAATTACTTTATTTTATGTGCTGCAATACTGCTACTGTCAGCATTAAAAAATAATCTTGGCTTCATCCTCCAAATGATGAGATTGATATACAACATGCTCAAGTTCCTCCTCCTGTACTTCTTAACTTCTAGCGTATGCCAAAGTCCTATTTTCAAAATTTTCTCCACACCTTGAGGGTTATTGATTTACTTAAAAGGACAGAGGGGGGGGGGGTGAGATTCTCACGTAACCACCGGCGCACAGGGAAGTAAACCAAAAAGGAAAAGGCACAGGGTCCCACCCCACCTGCTGAAGTCACCGGTGATTTGCCGCAAGGATTGCACTGCAAGGAAGATCAGGAAGGTTGCCAACGTGGCAGTTAAATACAGAAGCAGCCTTCATCAAGGAAGATCCTCCATTACCTATCGAGTGCTCACATGTATACTCAATCCTTCTGTTACACACTGATCTACAGTAACTGTTCAATGGCAGTGAGCATCAGTACCTAAAACTCAAGAAGAGGAAATAATTAATTTGCTGTGGCTCACTGAGAATTTTGCCAAAACATCAGTTAATACTCTGTTACAGTCACTGCTGCGTAAAAAAAAAAGCGGTCTTCAGTAATGACAAAAAAGCAAAACCGTCTTCCATAAAAAACACAAATAACATACTCTAAAAATTACTTTTTCTGCTCTAGTTTAAAAACGTGATTAAAACTGTATTTCTGTTTGAGTGAATGCACGTACATTAGTACAGGATTTGTTGCATTGAATTCCTGAGCTCAGCAACACTTGAATACATTGCACGGCGTGGCAGAAACCAGAACGCAGGCGGAACAAGAAAACTCGCATTTCTCATAGGGCAGAGCATGTTCTCAGGCAGTTCATTCACACATTGGTGGTCTACACCCCAGCTTACCTTCCACAGCATGTGCCCAAACCTTACATGTAATAAATAAAACTGGATTAAATGAAGACCGTTCCTAGTGCATCCTGAAATGGATGGCAAAGCTTTCCTTGAGAATGGACGGGATTAAGCCTTCTTCTCACAACTGATCCATAAAAGGCTGGTACAAAATTATCAAAGCTAGTTCAAAACCCTTTCCTTGCATGAACATCCTGTACAACCTTAAGAAATCACATCACCTCTCCTTTGGATTTTGCTCTCTGGCTGTGAATAATGGCGTTTTTCCATTACCTATTACCTGAGCTCCATTACAACAGTAATTACATTATCATTTGCAAGACGCTCACATGCTACAGAGCCGTGGGCCAGAAAAGCATTACATCTGGGGAGATAGCTGAAATATTTACAAAGGAAGACGCCCCCTCTTACCCCAAGAAATAAACAGCGGTCGTCACAGACAGACTGAGGCCTCATTTCAATTTCTGTTCGTATGCCACTGTTTTAACAGTAATGAAGAGATGCTGTGTGAGGCAAATGAGTTTGATATTTATTTGCTCCTATTTAGAAAAAAAAAAAGAGTCGCACAAATTGGTGACTGGTATTGGGAAAATGCATTGAAACAACTCCTGGTAAACATCAGGAGACTCTGCCCATCTGGCCCCAGCTACTCCAGTGCATTCAATGCTGCCGGGAATCCAAATCCGTAATTACAGCTACCCGGTGCACGGAATACCCACACTCCTTTGCCTTCTATTTTCTGTAGTCACAAGCTAAAGCTTGTCCTGCAGCTGGCCGCTTCCTCCAGAGCCCACAAAGCCCCAGCCATGCGCTGCGTACACGACGGGGCACCCAGAGCCTTCGGGGACCAGCGCCGAGATGCCCCGCTTTGGCTCCTGCCTCCTTGCCAGTGCCCGGCCAGTCCTCACATCCCTCCCACAGCCTCCCCCATGCCCTGCGAAAGCTCTGGGGACAGCACAGGGCTGGCTCCTCACAGAGACCACGTTCCTGAAAATCCAGTGCCGTGCAAGAAGACGGCCTGTTATTTCAAGTGATCAAATCATTCGTTATTATGGGGCAGCCCAATGCCAACAGTGTACTGCAGCCACAGTGACCTTGTGCCGGCTGAGAATATAGCAAATAGGGAGCATGAAAGCATTTTGACCAGACATCTGAGATGCAGCAATGATGGAACGCAACTCTTTCACTTAGATTAATTGCCAGCAGCGTTAATGAAATGCAAGTATATAACTTATGGCACAAAACACTAGAAGTATTGACCTGACAAAGGGAGATATTTACTCAGTCATAAAGGGCTAGAAATAAAACTAGGTTTTGTAACATACAGTAGCTAGCGCAGAAGCACGGCTCCTTCGGGATACTTCAACTTGAAGAGCAATAATTTGAGTTACCTAGCAGGTAACTGCAGACAGCGCAACAGCCTCTCCTCCTCTTCTGTGACTCCTGGCTCGGCAGCTGGCCCCTTTGCTTTTCTGGTAGAGCTGCCAAAACATTTGGAGGAATCCCCTTCCCAAATACAAAGCTCACGGCTCTGACCTAATCTCACCTGGAAATCTGCTCTGACTACAGTCAGTAGACTATCTGCTAAATACCATAAGTACAGAAGGCAAATTTTCCCTGTCTGAGTTTATCAGTGCAAATAGCCATTTTTTTAAGATGCGTTCATTGCTGGAACCTATGCAACTACAGCAAGGGTCACGGAAGCACGGTGATAGCTAGACATAATCTTAGACACAGATGATCAATAAGTGTGCCTGGTACTCCTCAACCCTACCTCCCCTTCCTGAAAATGGGTACATGACATGGAGAAGCCAGGAACACATGCACTACAAGTGCTATCGCTAATAGCTCTGACAAATGCTTCTGCCTGGGAAGAACAGCAATGGATGCTGCAGTATCTCAAGCACACAAAAGTGCTTTCTGTTGGTCAGATTCTATAGGAAAAATACATTTTACCAGGGAAGTTATTTCAAAAGAATGCAGCAACTTGTGGATTAGGAAAAAGAAAATCCCTGCAAAAGTAAATTTTCCACTTTTGTCAGTAGAAAAACCTGGCTGTTGCATTTCATTGCAACACTGTCTGTGGAGTGTCTGGCATTATATTCTGAAATTCTATTATTAGTCTTTCATTGCCGCAGACGTCTCAGCTGGTATCAAGGCCCTACTCTGCGGGATGTATAAATGTAAAGAGACATCAAGTTGGGTTAGGGAAAGAAAAAAGTAGAAGTTTTGAATAGGAGAAAAACATTGGTGACAGGACAGAAACTACAGGGACTACTGCAGAATTGCCTTGGTTCATCAGTATTTTCATCTTTACATACTTCATTGGCATATAACTATATGTGATGTGTGTTACAATGTGATATTTTGTAATTCTAAGATTAGAGAATTCCTGGTTTCAGCATCCCATCACATAAAATAACGATGCCCTAAAATAAAAATCTATTCCTGATGTTTGTAAGCATGGCCGTAAGTGTATGTTTATTTCCTTCGCTTCAAGCTTTGCAGAACAATTGCTGCAATTTTCTCAGTGAAGTAGAAAACAAAGAATTAGTATCAAACGTTGGGAGATCAATTTTCACAGACCCCATTGCTTGATAATTTAAATGCTAAGTACTGCAGCCAATTAGTCTAGACTGAAGTATCTGAGGGGGGCAAAATTTAGGTTAACAAATACTGAATAATATTATCCGAATAATATGGAGCAGACTTCCTGCAAAGATAGATTTTGAATCTGCCCATTATACAAAACAGGTGCAAAGAGTGCGTGGGAGAGGTGAATTCATCCCTCCCCTCAATGGCAGTATAAAATAAAATTAGGATATAAAATTTGGGGGTGTCTCATGGGGCAGTTTTTAATTATATACTTAGCAGCATCTTTGCATATAATCATTACCTCAGCCTCCTCATTTGCATGTATATATTCTTTTGTGCCATGATCAAAGAACAAAGGTTAAATCCTTCTGAAACTCTATTCAAGCAATGAAAATTGAAAACAGCTATTTTGAGGCTTTGGACTTTTTTGTGTTTTTCAACTGTCTGTATAATCTGCTTAAAATTCTGGTTACTTATTAAATCAAGTATTTGTAGTGTGACACTTAAGACAATTGCAGAACATAGGTGAACTAGCGGAGTTTTAAGGAGGATCCTTCCAATGGGACCTCCCATGGAAGAGGGAGAAACACAACGAGGTCTCCCGCGGGGACCCTGGCTGGCTGCCAGAGGACTCCTACCAGATCTTCACTCCTCCCATTCTACTCCCGCACCCAGTTTTGGTTTGCAAGGAAGGGTTTGGTATGGAAAAACCAAGGCCGCTGTCTCGTCCTCAGCTGCCATGCTCATGGCACACAAACGGAGTCCCCTCTCTGTCCTGACAGCAGTGGGCAAACATCCAGCCTCGGCGCCTGGGGTAGGCGAGAACCGACGGAGGGGCAGAGCCATCCTCGTGTCAGTGAGGACTGATGGGACTGTGTCTGCTAGGGCGATGGGGCTGCTTTTCATCACTGCCTTCCTGCTCCAGAGAATGTCCGGTTTGCGAGTTTTTCTTCTTCCTCTGTTGCTACTAGCTGACCTGAACGTACATCAAGCTGCGTGTTACGGCCATTCAGTATTCCTGGCTACCTCTGTGGAAGTCCTCCATGCCCACTTAGCATTCCTGTTTTGTGTTTGGGCTTAGGGTTAATGGTGAAAATAACCTACGTACTGCAAACTTCCTCCTTTTTTCTAAATAGAACCTGGCAGGACCTGACCAAGGATTTAAAACTCTAGAATAAGACATGGGGAGATAAATTACTGAGTAAATGAAGCCCTACAAAGTACATGGTATGGGAACAACTCAGCAATTCCTCATATTAACAAAACCCGGACAGATGTATTTCTGTAACGCATCCAGCTGATCCTTGTGACACATCACCGAAGACAAGAGAATATTGAGATACAGGGTGCCGACACACAAGTAACACATTCCCAGAGGAAGTATTCCAGGATTCATCTAGACACCAGATCCCTAAATTCACCTGCCATCCCAACCTCCCAAACTGACTCAAATGCCAACTGCTGGAGAAAACCTCTTCCTTCTTCTAAACACAGGTTCCTGAAGGAATAGCCACTGAAGGCTGCGGAAGATTTTGTTTCTGGCCTAGTAACCACTTTTCAGTAAAGAAAATTGTTATCAGTTTAAACTGAGCTCCTTTGCAGCCCTGTAGAAATTTTCTGTCACTGAAAAGATATCAGGTCAGCTCTTCCCTCCAACCTGCTGATGATCTGACATCATGGAATGAAAATACTCCCTTTCTGTCCCAGACACACAATCTTTAATATCAGTTATGAACACCTAGACAAACCCTAGTAGTCTTCAAAGAAACAAAATGAGACTTAATTAGTGCATGCTCACTTTTAAACCTATTAAAAATTACTGTAAGCAAGCTGTAGCGGCTGCCCTTACTTTGTGACAGCAGAGGCCCGGGTTGCAGCTTCTGGAGCTCAGTACTGTCTGGTTCATAAACACAGGCAGAAGGTACAAGGGGGATTTTTTTTAACTTTAATGTTTTGCAACCCTTCTCCAAAGCTACTGTAAAGCCCTGTGTTCCGTAATAGTGGCTGTTAGCAGTATGCAAATTACACCAAATACTTCACCGTACTGTAAATGTTTTCAAAATCTTTAAGTTTTACCTCTCTTTATTACTACTTGGTATCACTACTGTTCAAAGTAACACCTGGTAATGACAGAGAAATTACAACGCTAATAAAATCTTCTTTCAGGGAGGTTTTGCCAGTGGTCCATTTTAGAAACTGCTCCTTCTCCTTCCCTCAGCTTGTAATTTTCATGCCCTGCTAGCTATAAAACAAAGATATGCTTAATTCAATCTTTCCACTCACCAGAATTGAAAACCTCAAAAGAAAGAAGTTTTATCTTGAAAGGATACTGTTCACCCTGACAAAAAACTGCATTAGCAAAAGTACTGCTATATAAGCCACAGTTACGTAGTTTTCTGAAGCACATACTCACTTAACAATGATCAATGATATATGGTAGAGATGGGAAAAAAACTGAGTTTGAGCCAGATCAGGAGTTAAAATAATGAAGATTTAACATTAGGAGTATTTGACCATTTTTGTGATTTTTATATATGATTTAAGACACTGTCTTTTCAAATAGATAAATTTGCTAACCATTGCTTATACAGTTTTATAGAAATATTCCATAAGAAAGGTTTGTTCTTCTACAAACACACAGTGTTTTTATGATCACAAGTTTAGATTATAGCAGATCTAGAGCTCTCAGCACCCCAACTAGGACTGTAGTCATGCAAACATGTTTTTCAACTGGAGAAGACACAGAAGCAACCCAACAGCACAGCGTGTTTGCAACAGGCCCTGGCAAAAGCAAGGCCACCAGCATGGTCTCGGCGTGAATAAAGCAAACCACGCTTTGGGCTACATCAGGAGGAGCATGGCCAGCAGACCACGGGACGATCCCCACTGACTCATCCCACTTGGGCCACACTGTGACCATTTTCAGGCCTCTCCCAGTTCAACAGGCATGAGGAAGAGGGGAAGAGGGTCCAGTAGATAACTGGGACCTGAGGCACATCATCAGCAAATGGAGGGAGCTGGCCCTGTTTGGAGAGGGGAAGATGAAGCTGGGGTAGTGGCCTGCAACTATTCCAAAGGACCTTATCATGCACATACATATGGAGAGATGCACAGAAATTATACTAGCCCTTTGTAAATTAGAGGAGCAAAACAAAGTCATAAACTCGTCAGTAGGCCACAAGGGCTACGACAAGGAATCCTTGCTTCATAAAATCGTTGTATTAATAAGGCTAATTCCATCCTGAGCACAGGAACAGTGTGCCAGCAGGGCACTCCAGCACTGGAAAGCTGCAGCAACTATTTCTGTTGCACCACAGCCCATTACGAAGAGGATGGCAGAGTTCAGCCTTTCTCAACAGATCCGTGGCTTAGGTTTGCCACAAGATGTATCTAAAATTTCAGTTACCAAAGGGCTATTGGGATTTTCACTGATAGCTAATTGTTTCCCATTATGCACACATAAAAAGCTGCATAATGGGTGAATTGACTGGAAAATAGTGTAACGCAAGAAAAAAATGTTTTTGACTAGTAATAGGCTCTAGAGAGCTCTTCACTGGACATATGTTTTATCCTTTTACGCTGGAAGTCCTCTGGATAAATTGATTCAGTTCAGGTTTAGCCTACATCAGATTTGCTGGGGACAAAGTGAGGATGATTCAGGGGTGACACTCTGAGATACACTGTTCAGCTTCAGCCTCTTCTGCTGTCTTCCTTTGAAAGAGTTGGACAGTAGGAACGAGCAGCAGAGGAGGACGCCCAGCAGGATGCAGAACACCAGGTGAGGCTCTCTGTCTACGATGCTCAACATTAACAGCTTCTTGGAAAGAAAGAAGAATTTGAACAACATCCTATTGCTGTCATGCTCTGCCAAGGTACTATTTTGGATGGGGATGTTGGAGCATTTCTTTTTACTCCACCAACTCTGTCCTTTCAAGAAATGTTTCCACCATATGGCAGAAGTAGTCGCTTACAAAATCACAGAAAAAGTCATCTGGATATTCAGTCAACTGCTGTTTCCAGAAATGATGGCATCCTCAGTCATACAGGAAAAAGGCAGTAAAAGTAGGGCTTCACCTGCAAGTCCAAAGGCCCTCTGGCATCCTGGCCTCTTCAAAAGAGTAGCTGAAACTAGGTTAAAATCTTCAATTACAACATGGCAATTCACTGAATATACGGACTATGAGGTTAAAAAACACCCAGTTGCTGTATTTGCTCCTTTCCATCTAAATACCAAAGGTCTGATTTTTATAATTATGGTCTGCACACACAGACACCACCCTCCACCTGAAGGAGGGCTGCAGAGCAGCTCAGTGACATCTGAAAACCAAACTACTTATCAAAGGAACACCATATAAAACAATAATAAAAAAAATTACCTGAAGGGCAGCATGCCATGCTGCTCTACACTACTGGAGTACTACTCTCACCGTAAATCCTTTTCCCCTCTTTGTTCCCCTTAACAACTACCAGTATGTTTTTCCCCCGATGACTGCAAAGGCAGGCAGGCGTGTGTCTCCTGCCTTCCAACACCATTTCAGTGGTTCAGGCTGCCTGTGCAGCCCCTGCATTTCACCGCATCGCTCCTGCTTCCTTCAGCGCTTGCCTCCTATGTTCCCAGGAAAAGAAGCTCAGCTACAGTGCACTGCAGCACACAAATTTGATACAACTAACAAATTTATTTTATGTGGAATAACAAAACATAGACACATAGGAAAAAATGGAGAGAATAAAGCCAAAGGAGCTGACATTGTAGGAAGGCAGAAGTTTACAAAATATACTTTCATTTAAGTACAATTCAAATCCCTTCATAAAGCATATAAACAAACAAAAAAAATTCAAAGTGATACAATGCAGTGTAATTCAAGCCTCATGTTGCAGACACTAAAAGATCAGCGACGAAGCAGATGCCTTATGTGGCTGTTTCACTACCCTGTGCATAGAAAGCGACTTAGAAAAATATGCTCAAAATTTGCACTTTTTCTTCTTCACAATGGCAGAATTTTATTCTGATGATCCTTCATCATTTCAGAAAAAAGCAAGTGCCAAAAAATGCATAGTAAGAGGAAACTAATTAGAGCTTGTACCTATGTAGAAAACAGAATTAGATCTCTTAAATAATTAAAGGTATCTCTAAAAGGCAGTTTTGCTTATCATTATCCAAAAATCAGATTATATTGCAGCTGAGATTAATATTTTAGTATCTGAATGGAAACGAATGTCTATTAAAACTGTGTGATGGCCTAAGGCTTTATAAATAACCACGTCCCCTCTTTGCCAGTTGCAGCGATGACTACGGATTCAGCATGCTAAGTTATTCCATCACAAGTCACACACTCGCGGGAGCACTGCAAAGTGAAGATCAAGGTTAAATAGTTAGCAGGGATTTCGAAGCGGGAAGATGGCCGTGTGACTTTGCAGCTCTGACAGGCTTTAACTGAGGAAAATGTAGTATATAAGGAATCAGGTGTTACTGATGTTCTTCACGGGAGAATTTTTTTAATTAGATACAAAGCATTTCACGTGTTAAGAGGCCAACCAGAAAAGTCAAGAGTTCACATCAAAAGGTGTGCTGTTTCTATAGGCCCTCACATTAAATGTTAGAGAACAGATACTTTACCCCCAAATTCCTTGCTCACGCTCATCTGATCTGGAAATCTTTCCTGCACTGAAACCCTAACGCAGGCAACTTTTAAAAAGACTCAATACGAGTATTTTCATTAGAAGGTGTGCAGCTGCTCTGCAGTATTTCCCTAAAAAATAGCACCGTTCTCATGAATGGTTTCCCGATGTGAGCTGATTAATATTTCAGCTAACGGTACTGTCCCAAACTTCGCCTGGCATTTCCTCCCTCGAACAGCTACACTGAAAATGCATTTTCATAATCCAGGCACGAAGGTGACTTCTGCCGAGTGGAGGAAGGGAGACTGGAGCCTGACGGGGTGCCGGCTCCCCTTGGCTCGATTCAGGGGCCAGAAAAGCCACTCAGCTAGACCGTGTCTTACAGAGAGCTGAAGGAGAGAGGCCAGGACACTTCATACTGGGATTTTTCCCAGGTTTAACTCTGTATATTCATCCGCAGCTTCCCATGAATCAAGGTAAAGTCGAGACTGCCTGGCGTGGCTGCAAACCTGGTAGCAGGTACAGGCTTGAGTTCTGTCCGAGCCTTTTCTCCAGGCAGATTCCATCTGTCCTTCCCACCCCCCATCTCCTACCTTATCCGAACAGTCCCAATATTTGCTTTGAGCAGGCTCCGTACTGCCTCCCAGAAAGGTACCTCTTTAGAGGTTTAAAAACTTGGCAAAAATTGGGATATACTTTCACAGGAAAAGCGGGGGGGGGAGAGTAAAACCCTGTTATGGGTTACTGGTATGTCAAAAAAGCATGGTTTTAATGGGCAAGACGACATTCTTCCTTGCTCTTTATTTCAGAACTAGCTTGAACAGCTTTGGAAGCAGTTTTTGCACTGGCAGCTGTTACCAGTGGAAATTTTGGGGTAGCCAAAATTAAAGGAAGCTCTGCTACAGCTTCCAATGGTATTTCCATTAGTTTTATTACCCCTATCTCTACCTAACACAACGCCCTTAAAAATCATTAAAAACACTAAAATGCCTCTAATTTCCTTCTCTGAGTAAGGAAGCACACAACATTAACCAAAAAGAATTTCTTTAACCAAAATGACACTTTGGACATCTCATTATAATTTGACAACCACTTCGTCTGCCTTCTAATCAACACCCTCTACGTTTCTAACTACACATAACACAAGGCAGCTGGGGATGACCCATGTTTACATTTTCTAAGCCTAATTTGCTCTGTTTTCTGAACTGTTAGAAATGAGAGCTGCTAAGGACCTAAAAAAAAAGTTATTATTTGTTTCTAAATGGTTATCAGAGGAAGACAAGCCTCAGAGCACTCCAACCTCAATAACTACTGCCAGAGTTGTTTCCGCCCATTAGCGGTTGTCAACAGATTGGTTTTACTTAACTGGCAGCCTCACTCAGCTTCACCGAACAGCATTTCCCTGGAAAACAAACAACGTTTGCAAACCTTCACGTGAAGAAAATTAACACGATGGCTGCAGTAACATGCATCTCAAAAATGAAATGTAATCTGCTCACAGAACTTCAGGATATATTTTTGGTCTTCTACTTTTTTAGTAATTCCTGTCGTCCAGCCATGTATTCGAACTGGTAAGAACAATACAATCAACATCCTGAGACAGCAGAATTTTGCATGAAATACATAAATAAAATTAAAATGTTGAAAAATAACTTTTTTTTTTTCCTAAGTATAGCTCCAACTTTTTCTCTAAGTAGATCAAGAGTACTTTGACACAGCAGATCATAATAAGGCACAGAGGAAAACAGCTTTTCAAAAAGAAAAGGAAATCAGACTATCCCAAACATCTCCCTTACCTGCTGGACTATTTATTTCACAACCAGAGCAGAGAAAATGGTTAGGTTGTCAGACCACCAAGCTACTACACTTGTGATTTTGCTCATTTCTCTTGCTGTGACAGAAAGCTACTGGAAAACCTATGGTGATTTATTTCCAAAATTGAAACTTAATTGAAATGGAATTGAAATTAAAGGAGGAGAAAGATGAAGTGAGCTATGGCAGAGGTATCCCTGCCCTTTACGCATACTGCGTCCTGGGATGCCTTGCAAGCAGAATTCTGCCCAGGCTTCGCACAGCAATGTGAATGCTCGGCACCGGGCTGGAGACTGAAGCTCTCCTTAGGTACCTGGGGGAGGGCAGGCAGCCTCTCCCTCTCCTTTTCCCTCTCCTTCTCCTTTTCCCTCTCCCTCTCCTTTTCCCTCTCCTTCTCCTTTTCCCTCTCCCTCTCCTTTTCCCTCTCCTTCTCCTTTTCCCTCTCCTTCTCCTTTTCCCTCTCCCTCTCCTTCTCCCTCTCCCTCTCCCTGGTGATGCCTGGCAGTCAGAGAGGAGACAGAGGCACCCATCATGGCACAGCTCTGCACAGGTTTCTCTCAGTAGCCTGAGAAATTGCTGTTTTCCCCTTAGATTTAGAATATATTTTTTTTTTACTTCTGTTATAATCAGTGTTTTTAGCCTCATGAACAAAGCCTGGGGTGAAGAAAAGGGAAGGGTTTGGTGGAGGAGGATGCTTTTGGGGTAATGGGGTTTGATAGCTGGACCAACGAGTGTCTGCTATTAGTATATGCTCTCACGTGTATTAAAGGGGGAATACAACCAAGCCAGTAACACAGCAACTAGTGGCTACGGGGAGCAGTGTCCCCAAGCAGATGGAGATGCCTGTCCTGCTCCATGCAGCGCCTGGGTCTGGGCTCAGAAGCTTGCTCAGAAGCAAAAGAGGCTTAGTTCCCTCCTCGTGCTTCACGTACGCCATTTCTTTACAGAAACAGTGTCTGCAGATGAATGTTGGTTGCCAAAAATGCGATAAATTTAAACAGACAGGCTCTCATAATTACCAGAGAAATATGTATACAAAGGAGGGAAGTGAACTATGCTCCATGAAAAGAAAAAAAAAAAAAAACAAACCCAAACACCACATACAAAAACAAGACAAAGGAAGCTGTTGTTGAAATGAGAATTGCCAGTTCCCAAAGCATTTGATTTTCTGTTTCCCCTTAGGCTTTAGGAGTGTAACTGAATACCATTTGCTGTAAAAATAAAATAATTCTGTATTTCTTCTGTCATTCTGGGACAGAGAAAAATAAAAAATCAGCCTCTCCTCCAACCCTCCTCCCCGCCCCAAGCAGCACACATGAATCTAAAGACAAGGTAATTGCCTATCTGAAAATACCTGAACTCGGGAAAAGTATTGCACAACTACTAAAGGCATGGAGTTGTCCTACTGCACAGCATCTACGCACCAATAGTACAAATTAATAACCAAAAACCTGTTACACCCCGCTGCTTCAGAATCAAAATACAGGACTTTTTGTTGCAGGCATAGCGCAGCAGAGCAGTAGGTCAGCCTGAAAGGCCACATTCAAACTCCAGCTATCATGAAGGAGCTATCTTTAAACGAACAACACTGAAAGATTCAACTGGAATATTTTTATCATGTTTCTTAACCCTCCCTCTTTTGAGGGTTTTGCACTTTGCAGCCGGCGGTGCCTCCCTGCCCTGCCCCAACGTCCCGCGGCAAACCGCCGTCCCAAACACGAAGGCAGCAGCATCCCGTTTCCACGTGGCCGGACCAGCTCTCCCATCATCTTGACAACACTTGCTATATCCCATGCTTATCGTTTGCCATTATCTCTCCACTGAAAGCTGATTTCAGAAAAATTACTTTTTCACCTCTTGGTTCCTTCCACTGTAAATCATTAACAAGAACTTGTTTATTTTCTGACCTCATCCAACTTTACTTTTTTTTTTTTTAAACAATTCCTTCTTTTTTTTTAAATTACACCTTGAAGCAACTCTGAATCTAACAGGTACCATTTAGCACCTCTGTGAACAGCAGAAAATTATATTGCTATTTCTCTCCAGCGAAGTTTTCTATTTTATTTCAGGTTCATTGTTAGGATTTTCAAGAGAATCCCACTCTACTCAATAGATACGCGTACAGGTTTTACAGGCATTTTTGTTTCAAATAATGTACCTAACACACCACTTCAAAATGATGCTGGTATGCCAAAAATGCAGTACTACTGGAACTTTGAAACTATTTCATAATGCATTCATGAAAGAAACTGGATCACAAAAAATGTTATTGCTATTACCTGTGAAAATCATTACTGTGAGGCCTAACGACTGCATTAAAGCAGCATCACACGCTAACGGAAAACCTTTCAAATACATTGGCTGCTAATAACAAGTCAGCCTGTGCCAGCACGTACCACATATTAACCACAATGATTTCCTTTTCTTGACAGAAATCTCTCCACAGAAATTTGCTCTACACTAATGCCTAAAACTTGATTTGTAATGGTACAGATGAGACATAAACAAAATGAGTTTATCTGCTCAGAAAAAAACATTTCAAGGCCAACCCAATGGTTTCAAGATGCATTAGAAAAGAGCTAATTCTGCAAATGCAATGCCTTTTATTCTTCTGAGTTTCAGAGGAATGCTTTGCTGACATTTCTAACTTGCACGCTTGTTTTTCAGCTCGCTTCAAAAATGGCTAATCAATCACAAAAATCACCCTGTTCAGAATCTGTGATCTTGCGATGCCCAACAGACAGGCGGGTTTGCATGCTCCCGAGCAAAACATTTGCACATTAATTTGCAAGGTCTACAAAATTTGGAAATCTTCTGACTGACACATATTGCACAAGAACAGAAATTCTCTTTACACGGATTACATCATATATTGCTCAGGCTCTTTGCCCCAAAATGGCAAATTTCATGAATTGGTAAGAATTATTTTTAACCTTCACACTTGTAGACTGAACACAGTAAGTGCAGTTTTCTCGGAGCATAAATTGGTTAATAGCACGAAATACGATGTTTTGGTACGTTCACACAAGAGCATCAAAGGTTGATTTCACTTTTTAATATTGGAAGGATATGTTTATTACGTTGCTTTGTTAAAATATTTTGGCACGTATCTGGCAGAAATTTGAGATGAAATACATAACATTGATGTAATGACATTTTCTGTGAAACATAAAATAATCTGGCACACTCTTCTCTCCATCATACAAGAAGAAATTCAACTACAATATCTCTACTAGATATATAATACTCTCTGAATTAAACATAAGTATTTGAAATCTTCTTCCTTTTCTAGTTAAAAAAAAAAAAAAAAAAAACAGAACTAAACCAAGAAATCCAGTTTACATTGACAGCTTTATAAAGTTGTTTGGATATATTACCAATTTCTCTTCCTAGATCCACAGTCACATATTATAAATCTTTAGGAAACACAGCAAAGAAGTAGTAAAAAAAGTGCACAACTGCAGAACGCAAAGAAAGTATCCTCCGAGGCAGGGAACTGAACATCCAGAGCTTGTCTGGTTCTGATGGTTTTCAGCTCCACAGAGCTTCTTTGATTTAGCCTTTGGAAGCTGCTGTGGGAGGTATTATCTATTTGACGGAGATTTCTTTCTCCAGATTGTAGCCAAAAAAAGATGACAAGAGGGAAAAAAAGATGACGAGAGGGAAAAAAAGAAAAAAGTAAATCTCATGTAAACAGCCTCAGAAGATGAGATTTACAAAAGAAGAAACCTGCCAGCCACAAAGTAAATGACACTGTATTTATTCTGAAACAGAATTAAAATGAATAGCGTCATTAACTGCATCTGCTAAGAAGTTAGCCAGCTTCTGTATAGAATGAATTTCTGCTAAGGAAGACTCCTCCTTGCCTGCGTCTCGGCCATGGAGTTTGTGTGATAGAAACACATGCTGACTGTGGTCTCTTGTTTCAGACAACTGAAGAAGACAGAATTCAAAGAGAGAAACGTGCTAAAATGGGTTCACCACAAGAAAAGGATTATACAACCTTAGATATAATTTATACACTCAATGAAGAGGGATAAAAAGAGGAATGAAGGCATGCAACAAATGACTCATACATATATACGAGAAAAAGCTCACCACTTCAAAACCCAATAATAAACAATTTACTCCCATTATATTATATTGCCGGGACTGCCAAGCAAGTCCATAGATATTAATAAAATTATGTAATTGTTTAGACTGGAATGAAACACGGCAATAACTAAAATACTTTGCAGATGGGATCCAAGACTATTAAGTCTGCTCTTGATTCTAAGTTTGCTCTTAGACACTCTGACCATGTGTCTAAAAGCAAACAGAACAGGCTTTTTATTTAACTTATTCTTAAAAACTGATACTATAAAGCCCAAGTAAAGCAAAAGGAATACAAATCTACTCCCAAGTTGCTGGGCAGAGAGGGAGGGTTGAGCTTGTTTCTGTCTTTTTCAGTTACTCAGGAATCACATAAACAGCCCTTAATGTTTTTTCGTTTTCAGAGCAGTACAGGACAACTTCACTGTAGGAGAAACATGGAGGCATCTTCGTCTAAACAACGAAACTGCAACAGGCTGTGTCCTGTACCTACCCTATGGCTGTGGGATAATAAAGTAAAACCAAATAAAAGTAACAGCATCTTTGACAGAAAAGGAGGAATTATTTTAAAATTAACATTTGAAATTTCAGTTGAAAAAATATGGTCAGACAGAAGGATAAAGTGCATTTCTTCCCGGACTACAGAGAACCAAACAAACTCCTGAACATGTGCTTCAGAGGCAGCAGAACAGTAACCGTGTGTCCCAGCCGATGAATGACCCACGCAGACTTATCCCTGGTGTTACTTAGCAATAGCTTATTCAGTCTCCTCTTTGAATAAAGAAAGCTAGTCAGCAATCAAGGGGTTAAATCCCTCTTCTCATCTTCCTCCTCTCCTCAGCTTCCCACACAAGACCGAACCTATTTCATAAATGAGAGCTGTCCTCCTACGTAAGGTTTATATTAATGGAATCACTCTTCGAGGATCGCAGGCTCCATCTATCCCGGCACATTAAGCAGTGCCAGGGAATGTTCCCGGGAGAAGGAACCTGATCATCTACACTCTCACGGAGGGAGATGGTCCCCGGCAGCGCCTGGCCCCAAACCAAGCGGCGCTCTCCCAAGCCAATCTCTGGCCCAGCTCCGGAGGGAGCTCTGCCCACCCATCAGCTGGGATGAGACCAACCCGTTCTGGAGTGTAAGAGATTCAGCGGTGCTCGCTGGGGCTCCTCCGTGCCAGCTGGCCCCACTGCCAGAGCAGCCGCAGCGTTTTCGTGCACCAACAAATCCCAACAGCAGACCACCAGCATCACGCAGGGTGTGCCAGCCTTGGATCGCCAACTGGCTTACATTTAGGTGTCTGTAACAGTCTAATGTACCACTGCTGGAGAGCAGAACCAGCTCCAACAGTACGTGGTCCCCACAAGTTAGCTTCTCCCCTGACTACGGACACAAATCACTGTCAGTGTTTCCAGCAGAGACGACGCACTGTAACATCGGCAAGTGATCTCCTGTGATCCAGGGAAAAATACCTGTAATCAACTTGGTAGCTTTAAAAACCCCATAAGTTTAACTCTGGGAAATGTATTCTATTTCTAGTTAGCACACAAGTCTGAGTGATATAAAAGTACACCATTATTTAAAGGGGACTTTATGAACGCAGAACACAGGCTGTAAGTACGGCTGCCTTCTACAGCTGCACCGAGCAGCGGGACCCTGAGTTTCAGCAAAGGCATTCAAAAATGCCTAGATTATAACTCTTTAAAATGACAAATGAAGTTCATTTCTATGCCTTTCTGCACGCCACAATACTTTGCTGTACGTAGGAAAGCTCAGACATGCCTTTAAATGTGCTACTGGATTTGATTCTATTGTTTCAATAAAATACAAACGTTAAGGGAGCAAGACAAGCAACCGGAGGGCGTTACTCTCCTCACCAGCCAATGCTGCATGTCCTGGAGCTTGCAGGACTCAAACCTGTATCACTCCTAGGTCTCTCATCCATCTCCCGTGGTCAGATGTCTACAAAAGCTAACTCGGGAGAAGCTTCCAGTAGGTCCAGGTTTAACACTAATTTCTGGCATCGTTTTCCTTAGCAGCTGGAGTGAAGGACAGAGGGGCAAGCCACAGACACAGGGACCTCAGATACAGTAGGTGAAGGCGTAAAATCCACATTCAGCCTGTGTTTCCCTCCCTTTGGACTGGACTAGCTGAGCACTGGTGGTACCACAGACAGTCAGGAAAAGACCGGCATTTCAGCTGACGGGCTCGAATATTGCAAGTGGTGTAACTGTGCAGACTCAGGCCGCAGGACAAGCACCAAGGTATTCTGGTTTTTGACAGATGAGATGCAAAAGTTGAAGGTATTACTGCCAAGTCTTCCCATCGTTTCCCAAAGCCTTCATTTAGCCCTTCTGCTGGAGGTGGCAAAACCAACGGGGCGTGCGCCCCAGCCGAGGTACCAGTATCTCAAACTCTCCCCGCGTCCTTCACCAGAGCTCGGCTGCCAACAGCCTTTCTTAGCTCCGCAGAGCATCCGACACTGGCTTCCCTCCTCCGGGGCTGCAGTGCTGGCGGTGCCTGATCTAGCGGGTTTCAAGGAGAGCTGGGTATCTCCTACAGAAACCCACCCTCTGTAATTAGAGTCAGTGATGAAGATGCAGCTCTCAAGACAGAGAGGGCAATTAATTACCAGAATCTACTTTGCTGGCTTTAAGTATCACACCAAACATATTAACACCTTTTCTTTGACACTACGCAGTGTAAAAGGCAGCACTATATTATGTATGTTTGGATCAGAACGCTCAATCAATACAAGTAGAAGACAAGAACATTAAGTAAAAGCAAAGATAATTTGAAAAATATGATCTAAAAATCAAACTCAGAGTGAAATGGAGTTTTTATCTTCCAGATGACTGGTATAACACGAACTGACTTGTAACTCATCTGACAAGATGGATTACAGCTGGCCCCTTATCTCTTGGCCTGCTTAGCAACATGAAAGGAAAAGAAAAACAATGCATTAATTGATGGTGGAGAACGTTTTTCTTCCTAATGGTTTCCAGCCAGAATTTTTGAGCTTGAGCCATTTCCCAAATAATGGCTAGCATTTGTGTACACATTTCTTTCTTTCATGTGACAAGGAAATGTAATTTTTCTTTGAAAACATACTCATTAAGGAAGCAAACCCCTTCCCCCCCACAGAAGCCTTTGCACCCCATTCATAAGTGTGACACAGTATAATCACTTTAAAAGTCTGGAGGAACCGCAGATCCTTTGAAAACTCCCACAGCAGAGGCGCAGCCTTGTGCCTACTCTCCGATGCCCTCTATTAGATCAGGTCTACACAGTATTTTAAGGTTATTTGCAATGCAATAACCATCAGAGATCTCAATCAGGTTGAGAGTTATTCTAGGAAATACAAAAAAAAAATCAAAGAAACTAATGATTATCACAAATAATTGAAAGAAGCAGGCATCATTAATACAGTCATAATATTACACAGGTCGATTATGTGCTCAGAAGTCACTTGGAAGTATTTATTTTCTCTGATAGAAGCTTTTCAGCTCAGTGTCACAGAGCTCTTTCAAGAAAAGGAAATGCACTAAGGGAGCTGCAAATGATTGTGCGTTACTTCTGACCAGCCTCAGCGCTCGGGGAGATGGGAGTTGCAGGGATGACGGTGGATGAAATTCAGTATGGGGGATGAGAAGCCATGCACGCTGGCTGAGGCACCTGAAATTCTCCTGTCTACTAACATGCAGATCCTCAGAAGACAAACTCAACCGCACAAAGGCTCAGTGAAAGTCTCTAGCCACTGCATGCTATGCCTATTAGAAACAGAAAGCAAATACCTAGAGAAAAGATAAAATCAAGATAGCGTGTCCTGTAAGTTTGTGCCACGCTGTCTGTGATGTCTTGGGTTAAACAAATGTGTCTGCTTGAGCCTCATTTTTCTTGCCCTCCATTGAGATACGGCTCAGACCACAGAGGTCCAGCAGAGAGTACGACATCTGTCCGACACAGGGGCCTGAGCTGTTGCCAGAACAGAGACAATTTAGCACAAGACCAGAAGAAATTATGATTTTTTTTCTGTTACAGCAGAAACTGCTCGGTCTACCTGCTTGGGCTGCACCCCAGGAGAGGCTTAGTTAAAACAAAAGACAACTGCAATGGAGTTCCTTGCCTGAGACTGAAGCTGGAGTTCGGTTTTACAAGGAAACAGACACATTATGAATGTGCACGCATACACAGTTAATTTAAACCCAGCCTGAAAATGGGGAGCTGAAAGATGCTCCATCATGGAAGCACTCCCAGCAGTGCTGCCGTGACAAGCACTCCCTACCTGACCGGGCAGGCCGGGATGTTGAACGCCCGTCCCTTAAAGCAAAGACAAGCCCGATGCTATACATCAAGTCCTATTATTTTATTTGTAACCCCAGTACTGAGATGCGTACTAGCTATGTGTGGCAAGGTACACTTTCCTACTCTCTCACTGAGGTATCAAGGGAAAGCCTTCAGTGATCATCGATAATTATCACATAAGGCTGGAGGCCTCCCATGAGAAGGAGCCAAGCAGCCACCAACTCTTCCATCATGTAGGATCAAAAACTGGGGATCCAAGAAAATCCAGTCCTCTTCTGCAGTGCATCCCAGAAGACACTATAAGTTGGGAAAGCCTCAGAGAATGCAGTATTTTCCAGGTATCTAAGAAACACACTTATTCCTGTCAGCAACTCTCTGAAATATTTAAAGGTTCATTTTCGAGAGTAATAAATATATTTCATAACCATCCCAAAGGAGTGTTTCCTCTTCACTGAAGCTACTGTACTTGGCAAAGAAGCGGTGTGACATTTTTTCCCCAAAGGCTTTGGAGTGATAAATGATAGCTAAAATGAAATTTTCTTTTAGACTTAGCAGAGCAGGCTTTAGGAAGCAAGCTTTGGATTAAAAAGTCCAAAATTTAAAAATCCTGAAATGTAAATGTTCACTTATTTGAGACAGAGCCATGGCTGACTCACAGAGAATAAACCATTTTAAAGCAAAGTCCCAGACAACTCTTTGGTATGAAAGAACTGAGGGATCAGAGACATCCTCTTACTGCCTTTCACAGAATAAACTTCCCTCTGAAGATGCACCATAAACTAAACAAAGATAATCTTATTAAAATATTAAGATATTTCATTGATATTGAGTTGTATTCAGATACTGAAAGAACCGAGTTCAAATATCACTCAGTCCACTCTAGAAACATGCTTGTTCTTGAATGAGCTCACTTGACGTACATGTAGAAAGAGTAACACTAAAATTATCGGTCTGAGGGGTTTGCCATTTTGAGAATCTAGAAATGACAAGTTAACCCCAAAAATCTTAAGTTTAGGACACAAAATTATGAAGGTTTAAAAAAAAAAAAAATCCAGTCGGATTATTTCTCTTGTGGTTTTGAACTGTTACCTATACACTTGAGTCATGTTCTCAAAAGTTTTAATGCAAAAATAACTTTGTTTTGGTTTTAATGGAAACAAATGCAATCTCACAATTTACCAGGCTGGCTAGGTGTTGAGAAAAATGTTCCAAAACTTCACATTTAACTCTTCTTGACAGCTTGGTGTGGAATTTAAGTATATTCAAAAACTGCATTGACCCGTGACAACCTTATTGAAATGGCACTACTTATGTCTCCCAGGTTCCTGTGAAAAAAGCCTGACCTACATGAGCCGCATTACGGTCACTCGGACTAAACTTAGTTCTGGATCTGGCGTCTCACATTTTCTTAGAGAGTGAAGCCCTGGCTGCAAACTGAGGATGCCGGTCAGTCATTCCAAAGGGTGGCAGCAGCTTGCGACAGCACCCAGCGTCAGCGAATTTGTGAGATTGACCTCCAGGTCCGAAGCTGAGGATCAGGACTATAGAGCAATATGGGAATTCATCTTTTCAGTACCCTCTAAGTGAAATAACAGGATACACAATGGTTGATTACACTGGAAAAATGTACTTCTAAAAACATTTTAGCAAAGGTTTGACTTCCTTAATATATAGTAATTTTTAAGCCTACACAACAAATTTACGAGAGGCAAAATCTTCAGCTTTGACTACTGTAGTCACCAATATCCTGAGCTGCAACTGGAGAATCAAACAATTGGCAAAAGAACGTTACTCTTTTTAAAAAAACCCACATCAGCTAAACAGAGCTTCATCCTTACACACAGAGTAACAAGTACTAATACATTTTTTTTGTTCCCACTAGAGTAATATTAGAATAAAAAGTCAGTGCCCCTAATATCCTTTTGGATTCATTTCACGGGTATCCCTTCCACTCCCACTCTCCTAGCAGAACTCAGCAACTATGAAAATAACCGAAGTCAAATGTTTTCTATTTTCTAACCTGGAAACATCTGCCACCCTGAAAGACATTTTCACAGGTGATTGAATGACGCAGGGGAGCGGTTAATCAGATACAGAGCATTTCACCACTTGGTCACTGGTTCCAATCCAGACCCAAATTGATAGTGCATGGTTTTTTTTTTTTTAAAAAAAGAAAAATAAAAACCACCAAAAAAGCCCAAAGTTTCCAGCAGCTGTTCAGTAGTATTTATTATACTCCCCGGTAACAACCAACTATTTGTACAATCTCCCTGTACAAAATGCGGCATTAAAATAAAACCTCAGCCAAATTACTAACATTTCAGTCCAGAGATTATTCACATGCCTAAAGTCTCCCTTCTTGGAGAATTAAGACCAAGACATGTGTTTCTTCCCAAATGGCCATGCTTTTATACCAGAAGCTGCTGAACTTCAGCAACATTCAGACTGTGGCTCTGGGCTGCATCCTTCTATCAGTTATAATCTGTACTTTCACGTGATATACATCATGAGGGTCTAATGCACACAACCAACAACAGACTACGTTCATCTACAGTCAGACTTACGTGTTGAGTCCTACGGACTCTGTTCAGTGCAAAGTCCTCATAAAACTTAACGCCAAACGTAAGGCTGCTGCTGACCTGGCTCTCCGGAGGCTCCGCTCGGCTGCCGGCTGACCCAGTCCCTGGCTCCCCTCCCCGTGCCTGCCTTCACCAGTGCACTAGTGATAATTGTTCCCAGTTTTTCCATACAACACCCAACTATGAATGAATGTTCCTAAGTGCTGGGTCATCTTATACAAAGCACAGAATGGGAAACACACTTTAGTCACCACTTGGTATTCCTGAGAGTGGTGACGAGCACATGAACACACCCAGCTAAGTAGGAGCAGAGCCCATAAATTTCTGTCAGTGCTGTGCTTATAAGAAAGGGCAGGAGACGTCTTATTTCGGGGCAGGGTTCCCATTACCCTCAGAAGCAGACAGAGGTACCACGTACAGAAAACACTTGATACTTGACATTGAATTACTGCAGTAGCTGGATGGCATATGCAAGTCAAGCGACTTCAGAAATTGTGCCTGAGCACTGCGATCCCACAGAACCACCGTGCACCGTGTCTGGGGACACGGCCGGAGGCAGCATTCACATGCACAACCCCAGCACTGCTTGGAAGCTGGTTTTTCGTTTGTTTGTTTGTTTGTTTGTTGTTCCAGGAGCTCAGAATGACTAACTCGGCAGTCCCTGTTTGCAGTCAGTCTTATAACAGCTCTTAGATGCGTGAACTGCCCATTTAGGTCAATTTTTTTCTACCTGGGATTTCAAGGTAACATTTACATGCCCTAAATATGAATTCCTTAGTATACTTTAAGCACAATTAGGTAATCAAGCACAGCCATAGTAATATACTTCAGCCAAGCAGCCATTAACTACTGGGAGCAGCAGCATTAGCAGTTGGGAGTTTATTTTTGGGAACAATGCGAAAACCTTTCTCCTGATCCATAACCAATCCCATTGGAGAGCAGACACAAAACCAGAGAGAAATTAATATTAAATGAGAAATGACAATGAGACAAAAAAGGAGACGTGACATAAAGAAGCAAAAATTTTAACCAGAAGATAAATCTACTGAATGTCAGAGAGAAGAAAGCAAGAAAGAGGGAAGCAGAAAGATTATCCATAATTCTTTAAACGGCACTGGAGACATTTTGAATAGTTACATTTTAATGAAGTAAGAAATAATTGGACGAAATTATATGACCTGTGTGATACAAGTGAGCAGACTAGAGGATCTAAGGTTGCTTTCCAGCTTTAAAATCTAAAAACCTATGAACAGAAAAGGAAAGAAGCTGGAATGGTAGCAACGGAGAGCGAGCTATGCAAAAATTGTTATTTCAGGCAGAGAAAACATATTGCCAAAAATAGTAAGAAAACATGTCTGACATATGCATATACATGCTCTGTTCTCCACTACCCACATCAGTACTTATGGATTTAATGTATAATTTGGCAGGAAAAAATCCAACACAAAAGGATACACTGGGTCCCAAGGGAATGGTTTCACAAGTGCCAACAAACTTACACCATGTGAAACAGGGAAATCCTCAGCCATGGTGGGTCTTCGGCCCTGTCCAGATAGTGACAGCAAGGGCACAGCCCAATCCAGTTCCTTGGACTTTCGGCGGTATCTTCCTCAGCAGCCTCAGCCTCGCTCCGCAGCGCACGGTGTGCAAGAGCCGGCCACCGCCAAGGCAAGGGCTGGCCCAAGACCAAGTTGTTCCAGCTATTCACAGCTGCTGGATACTCCCTTGGGATCCAGGGACAGCTGGCACAGGTTGGGCAGCCAGCATTTCTCAATAAACAAAGAAAAATGTAACGGGGAAAATAAAGATCAAGATTTCTAACAAAATCACAGCCAGCTTCACCGTAACAGCAGCAACCAGCTTCGTTGTGTTACGTAAACCAGAGAGGAGCACCGGACACTTCTCTGGAGAGTTTGGACATGAAAACTGCTACACGAGTATGAACTGTCACTGCTGGTACCCTTCAACTCGGTATTTTTATCACACATTATGAGGAAATTTATCTTTGACGTTAAAAAGAAATACTGCATGCAAAGCAACGCTTACAAAGCTATTTTGCTGCTGGCTTCTGTGACAACTACAGCAGATGTATTCATATAACAAAGACTCAGGCTTTTTGGAAAGCATGCTCCTACACCTGTAAGAGATGCTCCTGTAGGGCTAAGACTGAAGAAGACCCAACACCAGAACTGTACACCAAGGGCAGCCCAAGTAAATCACCACGGTGCAACTACAGTGATGTGAAAACCCAGCTGCTTTCACCAAAGAGCTCTGATATTCCCTCTGAGTAACCCACCTCACTACGAAATCTCTAGCACCAAGTCTTCCTCCATGAAGCTCCTGCTGATTTCCTACACCACCTACCACAATACAAGTCTCCAGCTGCAAGGTTTGCCATAGCCTGTCCTACACAAAGTAGCAAACGTAATACTTCAGAAATCGCCCAAAATACACAATAAAATCATCACAGCATTTTATTAAATCAAACCTTTACGATTATAATTGTGCAGCTCACTGTATAGCAATTAAAAGCAAGTACCACAGAAGCCATTGCCTATGCTGTGCCTACATAGACCAATATATGCAAAAGCCTGCAACTCATGAAGGTACAGTCACAGGAACAAAGAAAACGGAACAGAACCAGGAACCAAACTCCCACGTGTTTGCATTTTTCAGCTAATCTTGCCAATAATAGCTCAATTGTTTCCTTACAGAGAACTGCAGGGAGAGTTAATTATCAAAGTAAAACTTAATGCTTTTAAGGCTGGGGGCGGAGGGGGGGGGGGAACCTTCCTTAATTTCCTAGCCTTCAGCACAAGGACTGTACTTAGAAACAGAGATCTCAAATTAAACCTTTGGTGTCATTGGAGATTTGAAAGCTATCGCTCTCCTTTTTTCTTTTTCCCAGGTCACCCACCATCACCACAACACACCAGCTCCCAAGAAAAGCAAGCAGTGATTTCTGAATCGCTGACGTAACTTGTCTTACAGTAAGAGGGGGTCATGAAAATCAAGAAAAAAGCCTTGACTCTCCAATGCCAGTATTGAAATGAAAGTGCCATTCATGGACAACTGGCCTTCTATCTTGGTCTCCATTCCTGCTACAAGGCAAGAGCCTACTAACTCCCACACTCGCTAACAAGACTTGTAAGCCGTCTTACATTCAGGTTATTTATTTGAGTAGTCTGGATAGTGGACCAAAGATGTGGCAACTGTAACTTCAGTGCGATGGCCAAAGCTACAAGACACTCAGTATGGTGAGCTGGTACAGTTAGTCTCACAACAGTAAGAGCCAAATCACATCAGACTTCAGACAGCTCTGAAAACAAATGAGAAAATATGGAGGGGTTTTTTCCCCTTTGGTTCTAGATTTAAAACCATTCAGCCACAAAACCTGCAGAGCTGGGAAACGAACTTAAAATTATACACTTGCAAATTCAAGAATGTAGATGGGGTTCTGATGCTTAGCTGTATTTAATTTCTGCCCACTAGCTCTGATGTGATATGGCATACTGAATAAAAAAAAAAAAGGCAGAAGATTTCTACTTTCTTTCTATTGAAAAAGAAAGAAATCTTTCCCATGTTCTCGAGCATGCCATCTATGGAAATGCACAAGTAAACAGCAAAATAATTATAACAGTAGTAGTCTTAAAATGATTCATTTATTTATGATGAATAAAACATGATGGAGAGCTGTCATAAAAAAACAGAGAGATCTAATCTCGTAAGACACACAAGTGCATTCCCTGTTATGTCAGTAAGAATAAACAGCCCTGTGCAAAACCCAATGAATTTACTGGGGCTTAAGTGCCCGTCATAGAAGAAAAAAATTACTTATGATTGCTTCTTTCACAGACAAAATGAAGGAGAGGAAAGGAGGAGAAGAATGAGTAATGGCAGAAAACATGAGGAATATTCACAAATGTAAATTCAAATTCAGAATTATACTCTTTATTTTTCCATACGTTTTCATGGATAAATGAAAAAAAATGAATATTTCTGACCCCACAGGAAAACTGCATAGAGCATGGTCTTTCTGCCGAAAAAACCTGATTCTGAAAGAGATCTCTATTAATCTGCTTTCAGCAAACGGGAAATTTAATGGACATAAGGGGTCGCTTGCATCCTAGAATTTGTGGTATTTTATCCATTCTTAGCTTGTTCTGTTACTTGTTTTCTCAGTGGTTCAGTATGAAAAGAAGCAATCACACACACAAAAATACAGAATGGGCAACAACTGGTTTTCTGCAGGACACGTATTACTAATTTCATGCAACTGCACAACAGCTAATCACCACATTTTAGAAATACAAACAGGTATTTAGCCTGCAAAGTACCCGAATAATCCTTCCATGTTCAGCTTTGCAAGACCTCACGTGAAACCTGGCAATCAGCTCTGGGCACTGTACGTTAACTCAGCACCTACTAAGACAGTCTGGAGTTACTCAACAAGGAACAGCAGAGGTCCAGAAAGCTTCATCTGTGCCCTATTTAGCGTCCAGGTAAAGTCCGTATAAATCAACCAAAAGATACATACGCAGCTGATGCCAGCTGAGACAGAGGACCGGACTGGACCACCTCTCTAGGTCAATCCAAACCCTATTTCCTAAGAACATGAACAGTCTAGTCCCTTTCTGCAATCCCAGGTGAACTGGTTTTGATCTAAGGGCTTTAAACCTCAAAAAAACCACTTTTTCTATTACTACTATAAATTCAATGGCCATTGCACTATACCTGCCTATAGATCTCAGCAATACAGCTGTACACCAAGCAGTTGCTAAAGCCCAACTTCTCAAAATGAGCAATTACCACATTGCATATGAGATAAAATACAGAACTACAAAGACAAATAGCGATGGCTCCAGTAACATTTTATATCCATGTAAGGAGTGAGATGATTCCTGACATCTGAAAATCTTTCGACAAGCAGTTCCACCTAAGAAAACAGAAGAAGGAACTACTTTAATATATTCTGGGGAGAAAAAGAACTATTTCTTAAATTCATAGTTAGCAAAGTCCTACTTTATTTGTGAAGGTTTGCTCCTAGCCACAGGAAAACCAGTCTCGTGGTCTTAACAGTGTGCTGATGTTCAGAAAACCAGCTATGAGAAAACCACCCTTTCTTAATAGACATGCTCTGCATGTGAACATCCATATTAGCTCTGGTTGCTTTAGGGATTAAAATTACTTTTCTACTCATTTGCAGCTCTTTGCAATGCAAAATCCAACACAAACTGAAAGCAGGAACTAGACTGTTTCTGGCTCATACATCATTAGACCTGTTAGTTAAACTCCAGTCGCAGAGCTGCTATTCCGTGTTGGAATGCGTGAGCCATGAAAAACACGGCCTGACATTCAATTTATAGGGTTGGCACTTTGGCATCTGGAGACAGGGAAAATTGTTCCTAGATGATGCATATTTCAGCTAGAAGTCATTAAATGGCCTTGAATAAGGAATGCCATTTTCAAAGAACCAGTATTCAGATTTTTGTCACATATTAGGCATTCCTTTAACCTACAAAATTTCCCCTCAAGTGTTTTGGTTTTTTTTACAGTCGTACATTCAATTTCTAGAAAAGAGCAACCAAGAAAGCATGTTGGCCAAAATGCTCTATTTTGACAATAAACCAGTAACTGTTAAAATAAGAAACTGAATGCACAGCTCTCTAGACACTGGTCTGCAGCATACAGTTCCGTGAGTCTAAAGTAATCTGTTATATGAAAGAAATACTTTATCAGATAATTAAACTTCTTATTCTGCACTAGTAAAAAGAGACTCGGTAAGAAATCAAATCTGGACTGACGTCTGCAGGGACTTTTTCAAATAAATAGTTGCTGTAGAAAATTTACGTGCTTATTACAGTTACAAAGACTTGTGATTTCCTCAAGGACTTGAAATGTTAAATTATTCCCCCCACTGGTTCTAGTTTCCATTATTTTTGACTGCTCCAAGAGAATAAACAGGTGACTTTGCTCATTGCTCCAGCCGTGTGACACCATTAGACTGACCAAAATTAATAAATAACAAAAGATGTAACGAGGAAGAAAGAACACAGGAACTGGCTTTAATTGGGATCACTACGTTCGGCAGAACTGAAGGAAGGCTATAATAGAAGAAACGGCTCGAGAGGAAAGTACAAAGGAGTCAGGATCTGGCAGGCAAATGTGATACACATGTGGTGAGGCAGCCTGTCATCCATCTTCCTAGATGGAGATCTCTTTGTTGTTCTGCTGGGGACGTTTGTAGATGTCCAGCTTGCAAGGCGTGCAAGACAGAACTGGTGCGCATCTAACAAAAATAGTTAGGTTTGTAAAACCCAAAGAGGTGGCGGGACCAGCCCTGAAAAGAGGGATGCTCTCGGTTGTCAGGGTAACGTGATCACCCCAGACAACACAGACGTCACAGGAATCTGCAGCACACGCTGGGTACCCAGGAATACGAGTCCTCCTGCTTCCCCCCTGGTAATTAAGGCACAGAGGGATGCAGGTAACTGTTGCTAAGGTGTGGCTCAGGGTTTTACTTAGCAGTCCAAGAAAACCAAGAACACGGCTGACGCTTAGAAAACAGTCTTACTGGTGTTACCCATGCAACTTTCCAACATAAATAAAATGAATCAATGGATAGCAGAAAAACAAAGTAGAAAGGTAAGGAGCGATCCTTTTGTTAAATGTAGAGGTGTCCAGCAAATGTGGTCAGATCTAATGACACACAGAATACTACTATGATTTTCTTTTTCTTTAGAGGAACACTGATGTAGCTCTTTGCTTTCATTGGATCAGAAGCCCGTTGTGTACATTCTCCTAAGAAGTTAATGCACAGTTTTCCAAGTTTCCAAGACATTCAAAGACAGCAGCCTGACCTCTGGATGAGTACATTGCCTTCTCCATCAAACCAACAGACTTCAAATCACAGCTCAGCTGCAAATATACAAAGATTCAAAAGATGTGCAATTGAATAAATGACCAGATGAACAAGTTTTGCTTGTGTGCCTTGCTAATGATCGATCCCATTAGCAAACAAACTCAAGTCATATGGCTGACTAAAACAAAAATGTGCACTTTTTGAGGAATTTTTACTAATGAAAGTAATTACACATTCTTAACAGTCACTGATCCCACAGCATTACCAATACGCGTTTACAGATTGCTCTTCTATTGCAGTCTGCTCACTTGGTGTTTTGGACAGGTATTTCCCTGAAACCATTTTCAGAAACCTATCCAGCTGAAAAGAATTCCCATGGAGTAGAAAGTGTTAAAAATTCCAGACTTTGAATATTACAGTTGATGAGAACAGCCTTGTGGTTTTTTAATCTTACTCTATGTTACTGCTGTTGGTTTTTTTCCTTCCTAAAAAAAACTGTATTTAAACCACTTTGTTTAAATCACTCTAGAGGTTAGACCAGCTCTTAAGCATTATGCGGTGATTAAAACATTCAGTCACCAAATGGGATACACATTAGTGCTTGTGCAGAAGAAAGAAATAATATGATTTTTAAAAAAATCAGGTAAAACTAAGTTTATTTGTTCATTGTTCTGGTATTAGAAGACAATTTATACTCAGCAAGGATTAAGGGACATGGAGATTTAAAAAACGTAAGTGGAGGAAAGCCTAAGGAAAAAAAGGTGGAAAACATTACTCTTAATTCAGAGTAGCAAACTGTACAATCAATGTAGGTTAAAATCTATTCTTTTACTCCCAACCATGGCTGGGACCTATTTGCAGGCAATTTTGCAATGCAGCCTTTCCCCAGCCGGTGAAAGATTTTGGTTCTTCATTCCCAAAGCCCAAGAAACCTAAGTGCACTCATCTTTCCCTCTTTCCTCCCTTGGTACATAATAATCTGGCTGGTTTATATTTAGGTTGATAGGTCATGTATGACAAAGTCTTTCCACCATAATTTCACAGTCAATACTAAAACGCCAGCAAACTTTCTCTGTTTTACTTGAAACTGAGTTGGTGTTGCTAGCATAAATATTTACTTTATATCCATAAACACACATACACCTTCTCCACACACACCCTTGTGACCATTATGTAGATACATAGCTCATATTACCCATCTACAAATAAAGGGATTTTTCAACTTATAACTTGAAATGTCTATTAGCAGATGTAGGAAACCAACGACATGAAACATCAGCTGGCACTGAAGCTACGTAGAAAACAGCCATACCCTCAGCTAATATCTTGCTTTGCATAATTTACAGATTATTTACAATCTCAGGTTTGCTTCATCAATATGGGAACAGCATATTTAGGCACGTTTCCCACATTTAAGCAGCAAACGCCTCTTGTTCTCCCGGTGCCGTGCACATCCCTCCCTGCCTCAGCTCAGCCGCCCCTCTCCCCCCAGCCGCACGCCCCCGAGCTGCTCGGGACGAAACCCCCGGGGTTTCATTAGCGCTGCCGCCCAATGAAGCGCAGAAGGCTCGCGATAGCCACAAAACATCAACGGAGTTAACATATGAGTCAGATAACAGATGTAAGGTACAAAGAACATTCAGTTTGTGTTTTATATCAACCATCACATGCATTTAAGACAAATAATACAGAAATAGTTTTAATATATCTTTTGCATACTTCATGTTAAAAAGCTTTTAAAATCTCTTGCAATTACTGCTCACCCTGTGATCAAAAATACAAACAGAACTCAGGCAAGGCCAAGCGTCATTTTAAATTAAGTTTAAAATCTACATCAAATACCTCTCTGGTGCTGTTTAGGTGATAACAGATTATGATCTTTTTTAAAAAGTCATATTGTTTTCAATTCCACTTGACTAACATCAGACAAGAAAAGCAGCTCAACACCTTTCTTCAAGGAGCTCTGCCATCACCCGGCACAAGGCAGGTGGGGATTACAGGCAATGTGAACCAGAGTTCAAGATGCCCCTACAATAACACGAAAGCAGAGATGGATCTCAAAAGCTCTCTGGATTTCTGGCTGCCCTTACAACTTCCTATCTCAAGTAAAAGTAGACCTTTGTCTCCATGCTTGGCTACACAAAATGAAATTACCTCAAAATTTTAGGAATTAGAAAATTAAGACGTTACAGTTTGTATTAAGTTCTTCACAGGCAAAAAAAAAAAAAAAAAAAAAAAAAAAAAAAGGTGAGAGTCCAAATCTCATCAAGTTAATTCCTTAACTGTGACTTTTGGTGAGCTTCCCTGAAGCTGTTTCTTTTTCCTTTCTTTTCTGTCGCAGAACAGCATTTGAGGAAGCTGAAGTTTATCTGTAGGATGCGCCAGTGTATACACATAGGCAATTAGCTCAGAAAACTTTATAGGTGATCTCAATATTCATTTGTGAGCAAGGTCAGGTATGACTGTCATCTCTTCCTGAATTCTTGGATACTTACTGGATTCCCGAATAAGAATGCACAGGCTATAACAGAAATTTACTGAAGTCAAAGAACTGGAAATTAGACATATTTGAAGGAATCAGATGGTTATGAAGCTTATACACAGAGTCAGTGATATAATGATTTTTGTGACTCAACGTAAAATTCCCAGGCTTCAGTTGAAGGACTTATCCTAAATAGCCTATTGCAGAAGGACATGTATTCATAATCCAGAAGAAAAAAGTAAGTTCGGTAAGCTTGCACAGACATAACTCAGGCCAGGATTAGGCTAAATATATCTAATATTGGTTTAAAAAATATCTACCACCAAATCTTCATTTGCATCCGTCTTCACTTCTGAGAAAGTGCTGTAGAAATCATTCCTGAAATCACCATCTCTGGACAAAATCCCACTGATTTCCACTAATTGGTTCACATGAATCCAGATTCCTCTACGCACTCTAAGTAACTGGCCTCAATTGCCGAATTTATTATGCTTTCCATAAAAAAAATTACCCCGGCGCAAGTGGCAGCAGTGACCCTTCATATTTTTGTTACCAGCTGCAGAAGGGTACTAGCTGGAGAGCTGGGCGGAAAGCAGCGTCCGGCCACTGCGCTGCCTTGGGGTTGTGATTTTATTCCACAGCCAACCCCTCCTCCTTCTGCCCACCAGGTCTGTCTTTCTTGCTCCGCTATGGGCTTCGCACCTTCCTGGTTTTGCCAATTCCTGACTACTCAAGGCTTCTCCTTTTCCTACTAAAACCTCAAGAGCTAAAAGTTAATTATCAACCATTTATCTCCGTGACGTTACGGGTATATTATGTATGCATTCAAGTATGTCTGTAGGACATTCCAGGATCAAGGATGATCTCTGCCTCCCCCTTTCAAACACAGAAATAATCAATGCAAATACTTTAGTAGTAACGCCATAGCCATTCATCATTCCTGATCTTAAAACTAAGATCTCTGCTTTGAAGTGGCGATAGGTTAAATGACAGTACCGGCCCCCTCAGTAATTATGTCCCTTTTATAGCACGTTTTCTGGTATACAACAGCTGGTTTTATTATTATTAATGCTGCACATTGGCTACAAAAAAATCTGACCTGAATGGGATAAAACCAAACCAGCTGTTTCATCTCCTTTCATCTATCCACATCTCAAAGGGGGCTTTGTGCACCATCGGTTTCCACCGAAGAGCTGAAAAATCACATGTCACAACAGGGGCCCGATGTATGTGGGTCATCTAATAACCGGCAATCCAGACCCCGCCGACGGAAATCTCTGCCCAGCCGTCCTCCCCCGCTTAATCTCACCAGGCTGAACTGGCGCGGCGGAAAACAACGAGCACTCGCTCCACTTAATTTCTACAGTGAATAAATAAAGAAAGGAGACGGCCAGCGTGTTCAGTTGTAGAACCCGCCCTCAATGTCCAGATAAGCAGTAGGATTGGGGCGGGGGGAAGGGTTTTAGTCCCCCAAATTAGAAAAGCAAAACCCAGACGCTAACTTAGATCCATTACATTGCTTCTGCACACAATACAGAAATCACTCTCCTTTTCCACTGCAGAAAATGACTTCTCCCAGCCGTCTCCCTCGCAGCCTCCGTAGTTACCCTGGTTCTGCACACCATACTTCCGTCACCAAAGGAGATACATCAGCGCTGCCCACCACCTCAAGATGACAAAAGCTCAAAACCAGAACATTTTAATTACAGATCTCTCTTAATTTCACTTGCAAAGAATAATTAGAGAGCAAAAGAAGCCCACACAAAAACATCCCACAGCCACTCTGTGGAGTTCACCGAGGTTCACCCATAGCTCCCATTTAATGATCCCCGACGTGATTACTGGTAAAGCCTGGAACCAGAACAATTCCATTTTACAGAAAGACATTAAGGACAAACTTGATTCACTAAGACACTGCAATGGTTAATTAGTGCAGCTTTGACTGGAGATGACATTGCTAGTACCAGAAGATTACACATGTGAAGTACATTTCAAGATATTATTTAGCCACGGCTCCAACACGGCTGACTTTTCAGGCTTCTTCTCAAACACCAGTAATTACATTTTAACGAAAAGCCATTCAATACATCACTTTTTGCAGCCTGAAAAAAATTAATCATTCAAATAGACGTTTATTTCCAACAGCAATAACTATTAAAATAGGGTGCAAAGAACAGACATGAGCAGTATTACACATGCTGCTGTGTTTCCTATATTTTACGTTGTCGCTATAACAATTAACAATATGGTACCTCATACATTCTTTAGTGAGGTAAGGCATCAGTCAACTTTGCAATGGAGCACAGCTGTTAACTGACAAATTCAGTGCATCAGTAGTTGCACGCTGCCTGGAGGGCAGTCCTGACTTTGAACAGCCAGGGCTACGCTGAGAACTCGACAGCCCACCGGAGCGTGGGGCTGCCCAGGGCAAATCCAAGGGCAAATCCAGGCGTTGGGCAAGCCCAGAGCACAGTGTCACCAGGTGGCCCTCCGCTCCCGCACCAGCTCCAGTGGGACCGGCAAGATTTTGGTGGCCTTTCACCAGCGGGAGCCTCTGGAGCACGTGAGTGCAACAGAGCCCAGCAGAAATGGGGCGTCTTTCACCCAGAAGCACCCTGGCACAGGGACAGTATCCCCCGAAACTAGGCAGGAGTGAAGAGCCTGGAGGGAAACGATGGGATACTGAAGTGCAAACACCCAGAAGAAGGCGAGGAATTAGCCTCAAGAGAAAATGTCGAATCGAAATCCTCTCTCCTCTTCAGCCCAGGACACGCAACACCAGGGAACTGCACCAACTCTGCGGCGCAGCATTTCCCCTTCCACGGAAAAGTGCCTAGTGAAAAATATTCCTGTAAAACTTTTATTATGGCAAAGACCATGCAGCTCCAAGCCTCAACGCCAGGGCTGCTCCGAGTTTTGTTTGGATCGGAGGGCAGGATTTTCCTCCTGCCTCTCTACACCGCAGCGTGACAGTACAAAAGCTTTCCTCAGAGTAACAACGGGATGCACTTGCCTGTAAATGAAGAAAATTGCATTCACACCATTATACCCATGAGAGAGCCACATGTCTTTGTTAATTAGCATTATTTACATAAAATGCGATTTCGGCAGCAAGTCGGCTTTGTACAACTGGCCTTAAACTAACAGGCCTGCCGCAGGGCAATGCAGAACTTCACACCGCTCGAGATCTCCTCATTTCAGGGCTGAAACTATCAGAAGGCCTGCTCGCACTTCGGGTGACGTGGCATCAAAAGTGTCCTTAATGGGACCAAGCTGGAGCACAACAGTACTCAAACTTCTAATTAAAATATTTACTGTACCAGTTATTGTGCAATTTTATCAGTTGCAGCACTTCTATGCAGTCTGTCATCTCAAGTTTAGTGTTAATGGTTCAAATAATAATTACAAAAATGGTTTAAATAATAATTACCAAAAATAACTTATTTGGAGAAATGACCTAATAAACATTATGAACAACTTCTTTGAGATACTTCTGATACACTGCAAAGATTAATCCCCAAGTAGGGGAAAAACAAAGCAAAGCAAACCACTTGCACAGCCCCGCTGGAGTAATTCCTCTGCACTAATCGTTCTTTGCAGAATCAAGGATTTAGTGTTACAACTCATGATGTTCTATTAAAGCCTTGGAGACAGCAGAAACTCTTTAAAATACATGTTATTATAAAAATGTCAATACTGTAACTAAAAAGGACAAATAAAAAACTAGTTGTAACAGATTTTAATTTAATCTGAACTAGCCATAAATTTGCAACTGACTCGTTTTTAGCATTATGTAGACAATGAAGGTGCACAACAAACTGCAATCGTATCAGAATTCAGAATTAGAAACAAAACATTTAAAAGTATCATGAAGAGCTGCTAAAGTTTTGATGATGGGTATAAAGATAACAGTAAACAATTTCCAACTTGGCAGAACAGCTCAACACAATCTGTTATGGAGATTAAACACTTGGAAGCGTATCTGCACATACCTGTATTGCCACATAACAAAAACACAGACAGATGTAAAAATTTGTAACATCCGATGTTTCCATTAGCTACTTTTATCTTACAAATATGTGTGCTGTGTAATATATGAAAGCATCAAGGATAAAATACACGGTCCCTCTTCTGGGGGCAGTACCATTCACTCAAAAGTTAAGATTTTCATAGCTCTAATGGAGTCTTAAAAGGGTATATAATCCAACCAGCTTACATGCACGCACATTTCCCTCTCTAACCGTCTCAAATCCAAGCTACAGCCATAGGAAATGAGGATTAAAGATCAAGGCAGGCTCCAGCCTCTGCTGCCAACAGGTGGGCAGAGGCAACGCGTGAACCCTGGACTCCAGCTCCAAAGGTGGCCTCTGACAACGCGCAGCTGCCAGTTTCTTCTGCAACCCGCTACGCAAATGTAATGAGTCTTGGAATGCCTGCAAGGTCAGACTTGGCTACTGCTGGCCATCCACACCGGAGCTGTGCACCCCGCTGCAACGTGGAGGAGCCAGGTCCCCCCCCCGGTGCAACCCCCTGCCCCACAGCGCGCACCAAGGCGGAGGTGAGTCAACCTTGGCAAGCACCTACTTCCCTCCATTGACCATAAATAGAGCCAGAACGACCGGTTCAGGCAGAGTCACCTCAAAGTTGGACATCTGAGTGAAGGTGGATGAATCCTACTCGGCACCTCTGAGTCACGGTTCCTCCCCGGTTTTTCACCCGAGGCTGCACAACCATGTAACACCCACAGGCAGGACTTAAAATTACATCCTGGCCCAGAGCGATCTGTAAAATGGGGGACACAAAATTTGACAGTTTTATCATAAATAGCCCTTAGGCCTTCTAAAAAGAAGCCATGCGAGGAAAACAATTACTGCCGGATAACCGTATGTTTTAATGGGAGTGCAGATCTCCACTGAAAATTAACTTTAAAATTATATTGTAGGGATATGTTTATTGCTCCTCAGCGATAAAAATAAAACTATCATTTAATTTGACTGCCAGGGCTGAAACCTCCATCAAGGCACCAGAGCTGCCATCTCCCTGGTTTACCCAGCACCGTCAGCCCCATTGCTAACGCCGCATTAGCTTTGCAATCCTAAGAGAAGTAAAAGTCATGCTAAAAATTGCTTTGGTGACAAAAATAAGTAGCTGATACTTGAAGCTGCAGAGAGAAAGCATTTCTGTTGTAACAATTTTATGCTGTCATTTTAACAGACTATAAATAGATTTTAAAATATTTACTGAAGGCCAAATTCTGCAAAGCTGAAGTTACCCAGCGGCGTTATGCAAGAAAGGACTGCAGAACAGAGCACTAAATGGGGCTGATAATACAGCTCTAGAAATAATATCTTCCATTCACATGCATTCCACTTTTTTTTCTCAGTTTCTTAAACTGATGAATTTGCACTGATATTTTTCTCTTCAAACGGTACCCAGAAATCTCTAGTATCTGATGATGATGAGTTGGAATGAAAACTGGCAATTGCGGCCCCTTTATGCCCGTCTTCCCTCCCTCGCCTAAAAAAGGTTTTGCTATAAACTCAACCAAAAATTATAGAAGGGCAGATTTAACTGAAATATTCTTCAAAGATGATGAATTAAAATCTCTCTGAAATACTTACATCATTGTCATTTAATTTCATCGAAAAGAGTTACAGTACTTGAAGTATTTTGGTAAGTATAATGGATGAGTGATCTGCCGACACGGAACGGAGACAAGCTGGGTCAGGCGTTTCTGCCAGCTGCCCGTCCTCCTGCCTGCCTGCCTGGGGTCCCGCGCTCCCAGCTCCCCAGGCTGCTAAAAGAAACTCTTGAATTTATCCTGCGTATTCAGGCACAGTAACGTCAGTGGCACGGACAACAAAACAGCAGGTTGCTCTTGTATGCCACATTTTACTCTTAAATGAAGACAGCCCTTGCTTTTAGGCCTACAACCAAGCATACTGCAATTTCTTTACTATAGTAATAATAATAGCAGAATATATCCAAAGCCAGCAGAAAGAAAGTTATCAATAGTAACTCCATGGTACAATTCATTTTTCTCAGAGCACAAGGAAGTTTTTCCCCACCCACACAGTTTCCCACCAGCACAGAAGACGTGTTCAATGGCACAGGTGGAAACAGTCTCCAAAGCCAGGTGAAAACAGAAACAAGACCCCTCACCATTAACTTTCCCCTTTATTTCTTCTACCTCCATACAGTAAGGGACCAGGGCAAGCAGCCAGGCAAGGGCTCACAGCAGAAAAACCTGCCCAAACCACAGGACCCCAGATGCTGTTCCTGGGAGCTCTGTAGGGACCCGCAGGATTTGCTGGCCACGTCCACCTCCCCCTGCAAAGCCATAGATGTTACCAGCAGAGGAGAGGGGATGCTCCGGTCCTCAACTGTAAGAGTAGTTCTAATTATCTCTCAAAAAAATCTCATTTATCTCCAAAAAATCTCATTTAAACCTCAACGGTGTTGTTAAACCACCATGATTTGCTTGCCTACCAGACAGAACTTCCAGGCTGCTCTCCGTGACCTACCCTAAATGGTGATGAGTGTGCCCAAACCCTTCTGGTTTTTGCCTTCAGGTGGAACAGCATTTGACTCAGAGGGATCAAACACCCATCCTTCGCTCAGCACTGGCAACAGTAAGTGAAATGCTTAAGTGCAAATGCCCGTCTTGAGACAATCCAGTTTTGGGGTTTTGCCTCAAACAGATGAACATCTAGCCTTTGGTATGGTGTTTCAACTAGTGGTATATCAAGGTCAGATGATGCCAGGGAATATAATAAAAACCAGAAAGTATTTCTAAATCACCGTTTCACACAACAGCCTATTGAAAGAGGATATAAAGTCTGACTCACTGTAATCTTCATACATTTAATGGATTTTTCCACACTCCAGTTGGGCTCCATACCAACAGGAAGAAGGTTATTTTCCTCAGTGAAGATCATTAACAATTCATATGCAGCAGTTTCTACCATATGTGGCTCGTCAGCTGACTGCCTTGATCTGTTAACCAGTCTGGTGGTGGGGTTCTTTTAGCTTAAACGAGGAGCACATTATTTTATACTTTTAATAGTATTACAGAGAATGATACTGAAGTCAGTTGCTGTGAAAGAAATGTTGCTTTTATTCAGAAACATGGTTGTTTAATCATCCTCTACCTAAACGTGTTGCTCACTTTTTTCCCTTTTTCCTGTATGCTTGCGGGGGAAGAAATAGATGTGGGAGGACATTTGCAAGACATATAAAAAGCTTCAGAAGTTTCCAATTGGTACCATGCACTGATAAAACCTTGTTTCAATTGGCTAGAAAACAAGATGAGAGAAAAGGGGGAAAGTCCGTAGTAAAGAACAGTTTTCTCACCTCCTTCCCATCACTGCTTAGTTCGCTGAGAAAGAGGTGAAAAAGTCTCTTTCCATCTACATAGAAAAGGCTCTGTTTTAATCAAATACTTTAGAAAATTTACAGATTTCAAAGCATTTTTCTACAAATCCCAGCACTATCTCTACTGCATTTCCTCCCTGCAATGAATCATCATTTTTTAAGCATGCAATTTTTGGTTAAATATGAGCAATTAGAGGAAACACAGCAAAAGAGGAAATCATGATTCCATGTCAGCCTTATGCAAAGTTACCGTTACTGAAATCAATGAAATTATTATTGTGTGGAATGAGAAAAAAATGTGTGATACATTCCTCCAAGCTATTTACATTTTGTGCTCAATCTTAGACGAAGATACTTTCACCGGTACACAAGACTGGTCAACAGTCCAGCAAAATTGTAAATTACTGATGGTACCCCTGCTCCCGCAGTCAAATACATGCTAAAGTATAAAGTGCTGTATTCTGGAACTTTTGTTGATACAGTACTGACTTCATCTTTTCCCTAATACATATAAATTATAGTCATTTATTCAATGAAATTATATTTTAAATGTGTATATCAAATCTGTTCATCTCAGAGTCCCAGAGCAGTCTATATGTATCACACAAGCAAAATTTACTTTGCCAAGGAAATAAAAACCTCTGCAAAAGAAAGCACCAAGAGCAACCAATGCATCCATGCAATCAGATGGTTTGGCCCAGAACAGATCTGTTTTCAGAAAACAGTGACAGATCAAATATGACCTTCAGTTATTATGTCTACTCTCCAGCTTTCTAATCCTATTGTATGAAACCTGTATCTACTTCAGAAAGAAGGTAATCTGAATTATTCCAAACCCAGTATTTAATGGTTTCTACACTGATAGGAAAACACACAAGTTCCTAAGCTGTATAAAGATACTGCCAGAAAATAAGCAAAGGAATTTTGGCCATTTTTCTATAACATTCAAACAGCCAGAAATACAAATTTTACAAACACAGCAAAGAACCATAAAGAACCATTCCAGCTGTGTTTGTTTTGAGAAGAAACTTGTTTTAAAATAATACTTAATCATGCACTCACAACCAGAAGGACAGGGGGAAGGTCTAGCACAGGCGACTCCAGGGTTCTGCTCCTCACCTCCCATGCAGTTTGGAGCAAACGATTAACCTCCACAGCATGCTCAACACCTCTCGCTTTCCATTTGCCTATGGGGATTTGAAATTCAGCTACAAAGCTGAGACGTGACAGCATTTTTAGTTTAATGCTGCTCTAGAGAAGTGAAACCTGAGTTTAAGATTTTAATATTTTATTAAGATTCTTCTTACCCTGTTCAAGGGATTGGTCCAGAGATTAGTATGAAATATTTTTTCTGCCTTAGATACCAATAGAAATTTGAGTATACTAATTATTTACATGTGGTGTTGTTCGAACGCTTCATTGGCATAGACAGCCCAGCTACCTACCTGCATCTTTCAGGTGTTGTTCTTAGATGGCACTAACAACGAGCTTGCTGTATTACCAAATATCTATCTTCAAAATAAAAAAATAAATCCTGACAATCCTGGGAAGTTGAATATATCATTATGATATCAAGACTTAAGGAATTTGTTTTATGGCCCAGTAATAACACGGCATATTGTTAGCAAGATGCAATCAGCTTAGTGGTCACAGGAAGAGAGGGGAAATCAAGTAAGATTCTTTCCCTGAAAGGAAAAGATGACTTGACAAAGACAGTAATCAAGGGTTATTTTGTAAATGGATTGGCTGATGCTTTCAAAGGCATCAAAAAGGCTTAAGTTATTTAAGATAAAAGATTCTAGTAAATAAAAATGATACTGTTTCATTTATAAATCCTTTTCTTCTCAATGTCATTTGTAATTAAAGTGGATATTATAATATACACATAACATATAAAAAAATCTCTTCTGGCCTTATTTGTGGAAAATTTAAAACCTGTTCCTCTTTCTAACGAAACAAATGAAAGTAATATTTCTATTCCAGTAAAATAGTACTGATCTGTAAAAACGGTAGGACTTTTTTTTCCTTTTTCTCTTAGCACTGAGATTTATTTCCGGTTTGACTGCATATTCAAGAAACACTGAAGAAATTATTTCAGTGGGACTGAAGGAAGGAAATTAGCCAAGAACCGGGGGCCAGCTTCTACAAAGGTTTCATGGATTTGAGATTTCCTTTCTGATGGATTGATGCTGATACACTTTGAACCCGTTTAGAATTACATGTTCTTTTATCCCTACACAGCCGAGTAGCTTCAGCTATAGTAGCCATCGGCTTCCGAGCTGGAATGAGTAGCAGAGAAAGGCAGAAGACTACCTTGATCATGCAAACAAAAGCATGTTTAAATAAGATATGATCAGTACTGTAAAAAGGGAAAAATGTGAGCTAGAGGAGGCAATGTTTTTACAGGTAGCCGACCTCCAGAAGGGAAATACCATCCTGAGGTCTCATATTAGACAATGCATCTGATAACAAAACGATGCTTAAGAGCTGTCCTAAAATTACAAAGCCTCCAAACCTTTATGCGATATTGTTGAAGTATTTGCAAGATCTGATTCACTGATTCCAAGTGCAACCCCCTTCTGCTTCAGCTCACCAGCTGAAAACACATCCCCATGACAACCCGGGAGCCGCGGAGGAGGGCTCAACACCCAACCTGCTGCGAAGCAGTGCTGAAGCCCTCCTCCAAAGCAGGAATGTGCCAACACACGAGCGCGTGTTTTCTCTCCCTCCTATGGGGCCCATACATGTGTGTCACCCTGGATTAGAAAATTAAACTCAGAATGGCATTAGGTGCACGCCAACAACCTTAACAGTTAACTTTTTAAGTTCAACAGTGACAAAACCATTTCTGCAATCTAGTATGTTGCTCATGTGTGTGCAGGCTGGTGGAAACGTTATTTCACAGCCCAAATGTCTGTCTCCTGCTTGAGCAGAATCAATGACCGACCCAAACTTGCAGTATGAATCCATTACATCTTAGACAAGGGAAGCTGGTTTTCCTCCTCGACGATATGCAGAAGTCTGCTAATGGTAAGGCTTGAGTTGAACAAAACATTAGTTCTACAGCTGCATTTGTCTAGATCAACACTGCAGACAGATTATATTAATTTCACCACTAAAAGCAAAATAATTAGCTACATTTATCACAAACGACATCAAGCACTGTGTATCTCAGCAGTGGTGCTGCTGGTTCAATTATCCTGCCCCTGTCTGTTACATAAGCTCCACTTGGCAGCTCCAGGTGATACAGGGACAACTCAAATTCACGCCACTTTTGAAGTCTACGTTATAGCACAGAGAGAGAGAAAAACATGTTGGGAAAAATCAGGAGAACGGCCTGCTGTATTACTTTGCAGTAGTTTCACTTCAGTCATTTCATAAACTTAGTCTCATCAGCCACTTCGGGCAAGGAATAAATGGGTTTGGCAGTCAGAGTTACCTCAGCATTGAAACGATCCCTGGTTAAAATAAAATACGATTGTAACAAGCTCAAGGTAGTTGGTACTTGTGTGCACCATTTCATCCTCACCAAACACAATAATTATCTCGCATGGTGAAATCCCAGCTGAAAAGAAACCAAGAGCAATACCTCATTACCTTGAGGCCATGGTGACCTTTAATTCTCCTAAAAAGACTCCACAAATCCTGTTAAAACAGAGTCCGTTTATTACAAAATTATGATGAGCACATACGACTTGCCACATTTTTTTTCCTGACTATTGTTTCCAGAAATTGGTTCTGGAAAACAAATCCTACCAACGTAGTCTTCAGGGGCTGGCAGGCTCACAGTTCAGCTCTTCCCAGAGAGCATAAAATCACAATCAACAGTGTTCAGCTGGCATTTAGTGTCAGCTATGCAGAGACAAAGCTGTTGTTCGAGTATTGCATAGCTATTGCTGCTTAGCTCTTAAAAATTTGTGTTTAGAACTAAAATACAAGATTGAAATCTGATATTTTTTCATCATCTGTCCTGGCAATTTGTTCTGGTTTGTGTGCATCATACTTTCTACTATTTCTTAATTTGGTAGTCTGTTGCTGAATAAGTTCACAGTATTCATTAATTCATACCAATTATACAGTGTAATCAATGGCAACAATAGTTCTCACTGGGAAATCAGGATCCACCTCTTCAGCATCTTCCATATCCCTTCTCCCTTCCCTCTCCATATTCATATTCATCACCTATCGCGTGAGCCACACAAGGAACGAGGGCACTCAGTGGGCCAAAGCCACTTGCAAGAACAGGCTGCCAAAGCTGGTTACTGCAATTTAGAGTGACATTGCTATACACGTGCTCTTCAGAGGCCTGATAGGACACACCAGCTTAAAAGCTGCAGGCACCTCAAAGCACCTCCCAGGAACCGGCACGCAGACCCACAGCATCCCTGCCATCTTCGGGGAGCTGCCCCAGCTCCCAGCCGTGGCTGGGACCTGATACCCACGCTCAGGGAGAGCCCACGCGCTACCTGCGCCCAGCTGCCTGCAAATCCCATCTGTCTCTTTGATGAGCGATTGCACATTCTTTCTAGGAAAGATTTTAGGACAACTGCCAAAACAGACTTCTTTCATTGTTTCTGCCTCACGCTGTCACCACAGGGACACATGGGATGGCTGGAGATGGGGACCTACCACAGAGCAAATACGCGTACCTGGGACTTCCCACTGGACATACAACCAGCGCTGTTTGACAGGGCAGTACAAGCTGGCAAAAACAGGCCGAGAAGCCACCCAGGGAGCCAGTACTGCTCTACACAACAGCGCGGAGTCGGTGCCACCATCTCACATCACGTATTCATGTCGCCCCATCAAGTGCCGTAGCCTGCATGGGCTGTTTTGAATGCTGCACCAAGTGCATTCTGGGGTGAAAGTCTAATTTTTCAAGGCAGATTAGACACACAAGGACTCACATTAATTACAGGTTCTGGGCACTAATCCACAAAGACAGGTGCAGAAACCACAAGTTTACTGCTGCTTCGAGAGTTCTGCGACGGCAAGCCAGAATCACTACATCCTCCCATCCCAGGGATACAAGCCCCTCTGTGTCTAAACAAGAAGAGCGAAGCAGCACAAAAAAGCAAACATTCACATATGAGTACTGTTCGGAACTTAACTCTGAGAGGAAGGCTGCTGGCCCTGTTACAAACCCCTCTTCTGGCCTTCTTCAGACTTTGTATTTACTGCATGTATTCATTTTATCACAGAAATAAGAGGTGAGCTTTACCATTGAAATGAGCAGTCTAAAACACACAGGATTTTTTTAGGGAAAGTTTCTATTAGCTCCCTTTAAAGAGTCAGAACGGGCTAAAATGGCATTCCTGCTAGCGAGTTGCACTGGTGTGCTGCAAGAAAAGTACCTTCCAATACCAACAACAAAAAATTTCTTCATGAGAGGCTGCTCACCTTTAGACTCTACCAGATAAAGCTTGGAGGACTTGTCTGAAAAGCTTACTGGGTTCTGCGTTCCCATCACCTGCCCCTGCACTGGGGTGAATGGGAAAAATCTGAGAAGACTTTCTGCAGGCTTTCCTGCTTTTACTGAGACCGAGAGACCCAATTATATGGCCCTTCTTCTGGTTGAGTAAACACAACTCCCTCTGAGGCCAAAAAATCTAATTTGGATCATTAGGCAGAGGCATTGCTACTGAAGAAAATAAGATGTTTCTCTCCTCCAGCAGCTGAGCTCAATGCCATGTTCCCAGCCTTTGCCAGCTCAGAAAACACCACCAGTTTCAGGTCTCCAGCTGACTGCCAAGCCGGACACACAACACAGTCTCTATTCTGAAGACAAGGCATGCGTGAAGATCCCATGCACGGCCTTCATCCCTTCCCGCTGCTGAAACACATCCAAGATGGAGGACAAGAGGTATCTCCAAGGAAAGGTAGCCAAGGCTGAATAGTGCCTATGTTTACACTGTGCCAAAGCAACAAATGCCAAACCTGCCAATGTATCTCCATATTAAATCTCCCTACTCCTCCATCGTAACACGTTCATGAATCCTACACATGTACATCCTAGAATCCTATCTTATAAACCCAATGGGATCTAAGTCTTCCTCACCAAAACTTTAGGGGTGCTATTAACCAATTACTACTCACTTGAATGAATTCCCACAGGCATCTGAAGGGACAAAAAGAGTTACCAGTGGGAGAACATATTTCACAATCACCGAATCCCTTTTCTCTCCCTCCTGACCCACAGGCAAGACCTTGGAAGTATTTTCAAAACAAACCAATATCACCACAGAACCTAAAATGAATGATTTTGACCACTAAAAGCTGCAGATTGGCACATTATAACTTCCTATACACCCTTCTCTCAACCAGCCCCTTAATATGTTTTCAATTATGTAAATAATTTACATAATTATTTTAAATTCAGTATGGTTTTTTCAACTGGTCAAAATTAGCATTAACTTGAGAAATTCTGCTGTCACGATCATTTAATTTCTGTACTCTCTGTTAAGGCAACTCCCTAAGCCTCTCCGGTTTCAATAGCTTAGTTTGATTCACCTAGGGCAAATCTAGGGCAAATTTTAGTGTAATCTGGAACCTAAAAGGCATTCTGAACCCAGTAATTTTACTAGTATTTCAACAGCATGGTTGGAAAGTGCAAACATACAAGACAAATACAAACTCAAGTCCAAAACGTCTGAACTGTGTACAACAGCTACAATCCAGGCACAAGCAATCCACTGTGCTGCAGCATCTCTCATTCCAAACCTTTCTTTGCAGGGAATTATGTAATGTTTCTTCATCCAAAACATATTCGTCTACTCCTTTTCCACCTAACCATGCCCAGCCCACTGGGACTATAGAGTTTACACAAACCTCGCAAGTGCTCATAAAGTACCAATTATAATCTGGTCTTTTTTTATTTCCCCTGTTTTCCCATCTCCTTTTTTAGGAGATGGGCCAGAAGCTCTTCAAAAGGATCTAGTTACTTTACAACAGTCCCTTTCAAGTCAGGAAGAGATAGAGATGGCCTTCGGTGATTTCTTGTGTTCAAGGGATGCCAGCTCAGAGAACAATTGTGAATGGCTGAAAGACTGACTTAAAAACATCTTGATAAACAAATAAACCACTAACCCTTAAATGACTTTGTTTGCCAGTAAGTAAATGCATTTAGCTTTCCAAAGCTGAAATGCTAAAGATGCAAATGTTCATTAAAATCTAAAGGCACTATAATCAATACAAGACACAATATTAGTTAAATTAGCATATTCTAGAGCTCAAAAGGACAAATGGATCTAAGAATCTGCATTTTTGTTTAAATTGCGTAGCATGCAAAATTCAGCTGCTTACAAGCCAAACACTATGTGCCTCATCAATACAAAATTGTCCCAATGAAGTCAATAAAAATATTTTTGTAATAAAATAAAAATAATTCAGCTCTATGTTAACAGATAACTTCTCTCCACCCAGGGAAAAACACTTTTTTCTTTAAATATCACATCAAAATGTAAATTAAGCAGTGGGCTGGTGCCTGCCATGTAGTTTAAATGGAGAAAACCGAGGCAGATTTCATTTTGAATGCCAAGAAGCCAGGATGCCTTTTGTAGATTTGAGAAAATACAATACCAAAGTACCAGTATGACTTACCCAGTGAGTAACTGGTACTTCAAGACACTGTAGGCAGTGCAGATGCTACAGCAGTGTTCAGGAACATCCTTACAAGCACCTATCCAAAACAGTACCTTTTCTTTCAATGGCAGCAGCAGCATCAAGGTCTTACATGTTCTCCGGGTCTCCTCTTATTGCCCCAAGAGGGCGCGGAAGGTGAAATGCCTGCGACCCTCCCTCAGCTCCCCACCACACACTGCGGTGGCAGTGGGGGTCTCCGAAAAGCAGCGACAGATGCCAGCTCTCAGGATGAACACACAGGACCTGTGGGCAGTACAGCTTCTGCAGGGCAAGTAGCCATCTTTTTGCCTTCCAGCCCCCCATCAGCATGCATCACCCTGGCAGTGACAGGCCAACAGTACCCTTTAGGATGACAGAGATAAAGAGTTTCTGCTGTATTTATAGAATATTGATTACAGGGTTGCTTTCCCAAATTGGTGATTGAAATCAGCAGCTAAGAGGAGGGCAGCATGCTGGACAGTGGGCCCTCATTATACAAATTTGTGATCCAGTGCCAATCCTGAAGCAGACAGAGAATATTGTCTGCACCGTGCTGAAAACAACCTTGATGTCCAGTGGGAGAGCTGTTAATTTGGTGAGTGGCACTCTGTTATTCCTTTCAGTATCTTCTGTGCTGAAATCTCTTGATATAGTATGTCTGACTACAGCTGAACGCACTGATGGTACCCACAGTGTGGTCCACGTGGCAGAATGAAGTAGTACCTTGGGTATGTCCAGCAATTCCTTTATTGCCAAGGGACAAGTGTGCCCTCAGAAAGCGGAGGGGCAGGCCACTTAACTTGCACACAGCAATGAACTCTAGCCATATCTCACACCTTGTCCCTGTATAGGGATGTTTAACTCAGTACCTAAAGTTTCATGTATTTCTGGGCAACACACAAAACAGTTCCAGAGCAGGCCTTATGAGTTTCCCTCCAACCAGCATGCAAATATGTAAATACCTTGTACGAAACTTCTGTTCCTACAACAATAAAATACAACCCCACAAGCTGTAAGGGCTGTGAAATGAACTTTAATCACGCTAGAGCCAAGACTGCCCTCTTAATACCATACGTGGTCAAAGGCCTTTGGATGTTGGACTGGAATGGACATCAGACTGAAGCCCCCCTGGGTTGAGAGGAAGGGCTCCCCAGATACCCCTGCGGCGGGCAAAGCGGCGGTGGCCGGCGGAGCAGTCCCTGTCCACGGCATTGGCGCTGCCAACCCCGCCGGCCTGCCGGGAGCACCCCGACCTGGCGCACCTTGGGTGGCATCCGGGATGAATGCGCCTTTCGAGCTGCACGCTGACCAAAACAGCTCCCAGCAAGTTTGGAACTGGGAATATGCTGGTTCTTTCTTCTTCTTTTCTGGACATGTTAGGAACCCAGGAATAAAAGAATATACCCAGCAATGATCCCAGATGCAGGCCAGCCATGAACAAATACTCTGGGTTTTGTTATTTTCCCTTCTAGTAAGCAAGTCCTGTAAGAGAATCAGCTATGATGCATCCCTGTGCTGCATCTATCCACAGACTATCAGTCTGAAGTTGGATAGCTGTAAAATCTGTAAAGCAGCTTTTGGAACTGAAAGGTCCCTGAAGTCTGAAGTAAAAGGACTTATTCTGACTGTAACAAACAAATCTTACTCCAACTCTAACAAAGGAACCCATTCTTTCTTGCATAAAAAGCCATATATTTAAAAAAGAAATCCTTCTCTACTTTGGTGGTTATATATACAGTTATATATACCTCACCTTGAGCACTGTGTGCAGTTTTGGGCGTCACAGTACAAAAAGGGTACAAAGCTACGAGAGAGTGTCCAGAGGAGAGCCACAAAGGCAGTGAAGGGATTAGAGGTGAAACCGTACGAGGAGCGGCTGAAGTCCCTTGGCCTGTTCAGCCTGGAGAAGAGGAGACTGAGGGGAGACCTCATCGTGGTCTACAGCTTCCTCACGAGGGAAGGAGGAGGGGCAGGCGCTGATCTCTTCTCCCTGGTGACCAATGACAGAACCCAAGGGAACGGCAGGAAGATATCCCAGGGGAGGTGTAGGTTGGACATTAGGAAAAGGTTCTTCACCCAGAGGGTGGTGGAGCACTGGAACAGGCTGCCCTGAGAGGCAGTCACGGCGCCAAGCCTGACAACATTCAAGAAGCATTTGGACAACACCCTCAGACATAGGGTGTGATTTTTGGGGTTGTCCTATGCAGGGACAGGAGTTGGACTTGATGATCCTTGTGGGTCCCTTCCAACTCAGGACATTCTATGATTCTGTGATTCTATGAGTACTTAAAATAACTCGTAACTAAAATCCACTTATCAAGTTACTTGGATTTCTACAACACATAAAAGTTCTAGTCAGAATTCGTGTCCCATTTTTCCATTGTCTGGCAATAGAAAGAGTCACTGAGTCAATCCATCTGGGGCCTGATCAGAAACCTTATTAAAATCAATAGTGAGATTCTCTGGTTAGGATGTCTCAGTTTTGTCAAATGAATCCATCTCATTAATCTGTTTTCCACTTCTAGACAATGGATAGAGACAGGCACTCCTGGGCTACAATTCACTTGGCCCTCAGATGTCTAAAAAATGATGAATTGTGTCCAAGAAAAAAACTATACTTCTCCCTTGATTACATAAGGATCCTAGTACGATTTGATCAGAGGTAGACACCTAAACTCCTATCTATCATTACACAAGATGATTCACAGCTTCAGTAGCTTTGACAGACTCTACTCCAACACCTCTGTGCAGCCCTTAGCCAAAATAAACCAATATTCTCCATTCAATTGCCAGGACCCACCATGGCTGACCATCCTGCTGCTTGGCACAGTAACAACTAAATGTACTCTTTCAGTTCTACTGCTAAGTTGGGGCAGAGCTATCACAACCAGGTAGGAACCACAGCCCTTTGTCCTATGGGAAGTCTCTTTTGTGTTCTATATTAAAAAAAAACATTTCAAAATGTTATACAGAAGAAAAATGCCAAGACAGAAACATATTGTTTCAAATGTAATTTTTTCAAATTAAATTCTACATAGAATCCAAGTTCTAATGTCTTGGAGTGAAAATTTCTGGCCAAGTAGCAGGAATGCATGAAAATCCCAGCTCGTGACAAACCACACTGTGGTCTCCTCCTTCGTGTGATCTGGGTGATCCTACAGCATAGCAGCACACAGGCAGGCTGCCTTTCACAAGACAGGCAAGCAGGTTACCGCCAAAGTTAAAGCAGCTTGCCTACATTTTGCTCAGAGACTCATCAGAACCTACGCAACGAGGTCTCCTGGTTACATTTGGGTTTTTTCTACATTTCCTAAAAAGTCTCTCTTCTTTGGTTGGTTGGTAAGAGTCCTATAGCTAAGTACTCTCATCTCATTCTGAAATAAAGGTGTGCCACTGGCCCTGAGCAAAACCATGCAGGATTAAACGCGGCACACAGCACTAGTACAGCAGGCAGGAATCCACATAATCAAGAGACAGGAGACACGGAGCCAGTGAAATAAATACAGGATACAGTGATGAACCCTAATCAAGTCCGGCATGATGCTGATTAATGGGACCAACCTGGGGATAGCAGAATCCTAAACACTGGGTTCGTTTCATCAGCAGGATTAATATACGTATTTCGCTTTTCTTATCAATTCATTACACGGTGTTACCGTGAGCTTTTAGTGACTTTCAAGTCTAAATGCAAAATGATTACATAATTGATGCAGTTTGCTTTCACACAGATAGCTTCATATAGAAGCGCTAGCTATTCTTATCAGGCAGTGCTTCTGGACATATCTATATGGAGAATATTCGCTCCAGAAGCTTACACAATTATGCTTCTGCAATGTCACAACAGCCAACAGGGTAGTCAGCATACGGCATATTTCCGCATACTTCTAAGAAACAGGTGAAAGGATGCACACAGCTTAGAAAAACTAAACAGTTCAACAAAAACCATAGGCATAATTCTCCCTTTCATTCTTTCTAAATTAATACTTGAAAGATGCCGAGCATCTGCATTTCTTGTCAACAGCAGTGGAGCTAGAGTGCTCTCAAAAGACATTTATCACCTGGTGGAATAAGGAGTATATTCTTTGCGTGATGACCTGAAGAGGCCTTATCCTCCAAGATGCCAAGTGCTTCCTGGGGTTTGAAAGTGACTCTTGTGTAGCCATGAGATCTGTCAACACTGCGATACACACGCCTTCCCTTCCCCGCTTCCCCTCTTGCAATGTCTGCTCACCGGCACTTTCTCTGAAGCTGGACTGTAAAGTCCTTTGGGTAAAAATTGTTTCTTTTGATACATTTGTGTAACAAACTGGAGTAACTGGGCCTGATGCTGACTGTATTAAACCGAAATAAATATCAGCACTGCAGATTTATATGGCTCCTTCAGGAGAGATTAATTAGAACAATTCATATTATGACAGGGCTCTAAATGTCTTCTTCTGTCTCACCTCAAATGTCACCAAGGTGGCTCAAACTAGATATATCATTTTATTTTCTACCCTACCTGTTCATACCTGGGGGAGATAATAATGCATCTCATGTACCAGCTTTCATTTCTCATGTCTATTTATATTGTAAACTCCTATGACAGCTATTGCCTCTTAGTCTTACTTTCCACAACACAACAGTGGCTTGAACTACACGCTACTAAATTAATTAAGAAAGAATCTACACCATTTATTACCTCCAGACCAGAAGAATGGCCAAGATGGCTCCGCAAGACTAGACGTCTATGGCAGTATACTCCATTAGAGGAAACGGCCTAGATAAAACCATAAAAGATGTACCAGAAAGACTGGAGGGGGGAAGGAAAGAGGATGCCAACGCAGTAACCAGTCAACCTGAAAGTCCCCTGAAGGTTAACTATTGACACTGGTGATAACAAATACCACTCTGCTCCAAAAGCCCTGACAGAGGTCCTAGGAAGCCAACACATTTTTTTACGTTAAATTCTCAGATTGCACATAAAACTTCAGGAAATTGGAAGATTTCTTCTGTTGGCTAGGAACATCATCACCATGCATCGGGATTTGATAGCATTAAAACAACGGGTCTTGCACTGGCTTGAATACATTATAAAAGTTAACAGCTCCACTTAAATAATGAAGTGTCGTAATACCCCTGGCGAAACACTAATCTATGCGGTGAAAGCCAGGCAAGAAGGAAAATGTGTCTTACCACATAGTAAATAGATTTTAAGTGTTTAGTAAACCTTTATAAACAACAGGATTTGAATGTAACAAAGAATCGGCACTGAGGAATGGGAGGCTGAGGAAGCGCGTCCCACCTGGGAGCCTGAGGGCTCACCCTGTGCAAGGACACGGGATGCACGACGTTTCGCCCTCATCCTCAGGGGAGACAGGACTAATGGCTGGGATGCAAACAGCGCATGAGGAACCGAACCTCCTCTGCTCTTGGAGGCCCTCGGCCTGATGTAAAGAGGAGTGGATGGAGCTGAGGCCACCCTCGCCTGAGTGGGTGTAAAGTCCTGAAACCACCTGCCATGGGTAGGGTAGGGTAGGGTAGGGTAGGGTAGGGTAGGCTAGGCTAGGCTAGGCTAGGCTAGGCTAGGCTAGGCTAGGCAAGGAAAGGCAAGGCAAAGCAAGGCAAAGCAAGCAAGCTTGTTGGGTGGTCGAAGAGAAGGGAGAAGAGGCTGGGTCACGTGCATCAAGGCCTACTGCTCAGCCACCTTTAAATTTAAGAGACATCAGTTTTCATGACGAGGACGCAGTCAAACAAGCTAGCTAAAACATAAGGGCCCCTTGCAACTATGGACGTAGTACAGATGGTAAAAATGGCACAGTTAACTATACGCAAATGTAAAATCAGGGATTTAATTGCCCCAATAATCAAAGAGGTAAAAATTACTCTTTAGAAAACATATTTCAGGTTCTGTTACAGACAGACAGGTATTATCTGCGAAAATCTGTAATGTCTCAGTTACTAATGCCACAGAGACCAGACTAGCTTCTCAGCTGTAAAGTCTGGCCCAAGAGAGTACCCTCGGTGCCAACATGCAAATTGACTGTCCCATCGCTAATGCTATATAAATGCTAACTGGCAAGTTAACAGTAAAGAGAATTTGAACTATATACATTAATACACTGGCACAGTATGCATTGTTACCCCGCCACACACTGGCATCTGCATATTAGGTTTTTGAGATACTTCTCTTTGCATCGTTGGCAGGTCTGAACAAATACATTGGGACATAAGCTGTCACCTGTCTTACAGGAAAATGAGGTTATTTGCACTCCTCAAATACAGTTCTTATTAAAATAGGTTTTAATAAAAACATAGGTAATGACAGTTCCTGGGTTTATTTAAATAAAATACAACTATAAGCAAGCTGTATATTGGAGAAGGTAAACGATTCTCTGAAGAACTTTTACCACCATTTATGGTATTAAGTGTTTCTTCATCTCACAACTACAACATCCACGAGAAAAGAGAAAGACATATCTAGGTCCTAGGATAAAGCATCTCTGATCTCATGGTATATTTTCTGACTTGTTCTTCATTTGAATGCTTTCTGATTGCCTTTAGCTAAAAACTTCTTTGCCCAGCTATGGAAACTCAACCTAAAACTGCATGTGAATTTGTGAGCCGTGCTGCCTCATCTGCTTCCTTCAGACATTACTCAGGGAAAGCAGCAGCAACCCCAGCCACGTTTCCATTCGGTTTGACTCAATTGCTGTAATACAAATTTTCATGCCTCTGCTTGAGGAGCTCTGACCATTCTGGCCTTTCTTAATTACTACCTATTTTCCAGGTCACTAATTGGGTTTTGCAAAACGCAGTTCTTAGAAAAAGTATTGCCAAGATCAATCACTTCACAGATCTCCTGCTTCTTTCATATTTGAGCTTTACTGAATCAAGGTTTTCCAAGCTTTCTTTTGAAACCGTTTCCCTGAGAATGCATCCAAAATGTTATTACTAAATTTTGAATTCTTTCTAGAGTTTAACATAATACAATAAGTCAATTCTCTTTCTTTAAGTAGCGTGAAACCAAAGGAGGACAAGCATACTTCCTGATGCATACAGTCCAAAACATTTAATTTATGCCCAGAATAAAGTAAAAGATGGGAGATTAAAGTATACACACTTATAAACTAAATATATACATAACCAGAAACTTCATTAATATTTACAAAGGACTCCGAATAATTATTAAATGCCCCGTTCTAAAAATGTAGCATTTAATCTGATGTGTGCAACGGTTATAGTTTGTGTCATAAATTGTTGCAATCAACTTAATTAAATAGACAGTATTACTTGATCAAGATGGTTTACGTTCATTCTAAAATTAAATATACTGCAGCTGTTAGTGCACTGGTTACATTTTTGAGAGACCATACCCCCTTTTAAGCATAAAACAGTAAATGCAGGAGGGCATTTTCCGTTGTCTTCCAGCCCTGCAAACTCTGATGCCCACATTTAACTTAAGCACAGGCAGTCTCATTTCAGCCAGTGGGAATACTCACATGTTTAAATTCAAGCAGGCTCACAGCTTAGCTGTTCCCGTGTAATAGAACATAAATCAGATCACACTAAAAAATTCCTGTTAAATTTTTTACTTCTGCCAAAATTGGCTATCATCATTGCAGCCTGCAGGCCACAGCCTTGAACCTAACCCGCGCCAGACACATTCGCTTTTAGGGCCAAGATTTGTTTCAGATGCACAAAATGATTCCAGTGTGTCGCAGGAAAAAAAAGGCAATGTTTGCCTTCTGAATATTATTATTTAAACCCTATGGTGAACATGTTCTTAAGGCTGATTACATGGACCCACTCTGTTAACAAAGTCAGGAGTGACTAGCCAAGAAATTTAAGAAGCGTTTAAAAACTGGCGTAGAAAAGATGGAGCGTAACAAACCACCCCATTTGGGAACACCCTGGCACTTCTGACTGAAGGGACACCTCGGTCTCCAGCACTGCTGCCACAGCATTTATTAACAGCAGATACACAATGCGCGTAAGGAAGGACTTGCTCAAACCCTGATCCTCTGCCACGCAATATGCAAAAAAAAAAAAAAAAAAAAAAAAAATAGTGACCTGCTAAGGAGCCCCTAAAAGCCCCCCGTTCTGGAGAACCACCTGTCCTGAGGAAAGCAGAACAGGAACACTCCCCAGAGAGCACTGAGTGAGCTGGAGGTAGAAACTGAAATCAGGGGAAATACATTTTTCTTTCAATTCTGGACCACCAGGGAAGTGCCCCTGTGAACACATCTGGGCATCCCATTCTCGAGGTAACTTGTATGAAACAAAAATGCTAGACGCATTTGACTCAAACTTATCTTTTACTTTCTTACCACAAACTGTTCTTGTTTTGGTTTTAAATAAAATAACTCTTCAGTGCATAGTTACACAGTAATACTTAACACCCAGATAAGATTTTGAGTTGGAATATATTATCACTCAATAAGAACTACACTAATCACTGTAATTAAGACTCTATTTAAACAATTATTTTGGTATTAAAACTATTTTCCACAGCCTTAGTTTCAATGCTGTTAATCCACTGAGAAGTTCTCTGTGAAGAACAAAAGTTTTGTTGAGAAACTTCTTAATCGCACAGTAAATATCTTAGTTCTAATGCTGATGTTTAAATTCTTAACAAGAAAATCCATTTCATTTACTCTGGATAAGAAGGAGACTTTTGACACCATTACGTCTCACCGCACCAATTATTCTGCTTTGCAAACCACAGAGAATCCAATTCTCATTATAGCCAGCTACACTTGCATAATCCCAAGTAAACGTGTGGTCCTGTACATACATAAATAAGGAAAGAATGGCCGCACTTGGGCATTTCTCCATAGAAAAGACTGCATGGCTCTGCTTCGGCCACAGCGATGCACCATACACAAGACAGTGCCGAAAACACAAGGCCAAGTTTGCCCATCAGTCTGCCGCAGTATTAACGTGCCTGAGGAGCAATATGCGAGGTCCATTTAAAATCATCACCATTTATCTTTCCTTGTTTTCCTGTCATTAATCTAAATTTTAAAAGACAACCTAATTTCAAAAGTGTAACTAATACCAAAAACGAGGCGGCGATCAGGAAGCATTCTGCTACCTGAGTTATTGACTCTTTCTTTCCAACCCAGTCTCATTCTTTCAACGTACAAAACACATTAAAAGAGTGTATTCCTTAAATACTGATGGGTTCTGCCTGTAGTTATGGTCTTATTAAAAGATTACTGCAATAAGCTTTTCCACATTGAATTTTACCTTCACTGAATGAAAATGAATTAGTCACATACTAAACAGCATCCAAAATTCAGAGCTTTTCTCTACTGCTTTTTAGACCCTGTTAATTCTTCTGGTTAACTCCTTTTCTTTTGCAGTGCACACCAAATGCTTTTAGGCAATTTTAGCAACATTATCTTCAGTAAATTTTTCCATTTCCAATGAGCGATAACAAGTAATATTCAAAAGACTATATTGTTTACGCCTCCATAAATTATGACCTTAAAATGCAAGAACTATTCAGTTGTATTACGTTTGGTTGTAGCTTCTGATTTCTGTCTCATGACATCTATTATAGGATTAAAAAGTAAGAAGGCAGCAGTATTTTTAATACAGCATACATGCCACTATTTACACCCCCAACCTATTGAAAAGGTCTTTATTAAGGGTGAAATGCCATTCAGAAAGAATTGGAACACAATTTTCTAGTGGGAACACAATATGTACAATGATAATGAAAAACAGAAAGAACATTTGTTTTATTACAGCTCCTATTAACATTCAGGTGTAGTTGCAACCTACTTCATTGTGTGTTGTCAGTAAACTAACCCCTGAGGGGTCCTGTTGAAGTCAGGCTTACACAGAGTAAAGCAGAGGGCTCAAAGAACTTTAGACATTAAGCCAAAGTGAGCTTGACAGACACCCAGCACTTCATCAAAATCCAGGATGGAAAAAGAGGAGACATTCCTCCTATGGGAATGCTACACAGGATTTGCTTGCACGTACAGACTACATTCCTAACACTTAGGAAAAAATAAACAATTAAACTATGGCAACCCAGCGCTAGTTTAAAATGAGAAGTTAGTTCAATGTAAAAACTAGTTAGCAGTATCTTTCGTTATAGCGACAGAAGAGGAGGAACAGAACAGAACAGTTCAGTTGGAAGGGACCTACAAGGATCATCTAGTCCAACCACAATATGCCAGTTTTTCCAGCAGACCTGAAAACTGAAGGTGTTTGGTAGATGATGTGTCAGTCATTAAACCTTGCACACCACAAAAGAGACAGCATGGCTTTCCTATAATGAAAATCCATTTTCATCATGATGAGTAATTTTAGGCTTCAGCAACTTGCATCCCCACTTTCAACATATTGAGTAACATGTCCAATTTTACTTTCAAAAAGCAGCACAATATGATGAACCTCCACAGACAAGTTATTTGAAACAGAAATCTTTAGCTGCATTAGGACCATCACCACTTCAGTAAAGGAATGATCCTTGCAGGGAGAAACACGGCAGGGGCTGGAATTCTTACACTGCACAGGAGCCCGAAACAGCAACCTCCAGGCTTCGGACTGCTCTGTTGTACTGACAATATTCAGCTGATAAAAGTTTTAACACCTCTAATGAAAGGTATTAATAAGGGTAGGAAGAGAAAGAGATAAAACTTGGAGAAAATGGTACCGTTCAGGTGTTACTGAGTAGGAAAGCGATCACATGTATGACACATGAAGCCAGGGTGCGGGGGGCGCATTAAAACTGTTACTCCCAGATTCAGATGTTTACAACGCTACCAAAACCCAAACCTGTAAATCCCAAAATAGAAAGAGCCGCGGATCTGCCGAGTTTTGCTTTGCCAACGCGGGGAATGACATCAGCGTGACTCACAGCGCACAACCTGAAGAGGCAGCAAGACAGCTCCGAAAGGCAGAGAGGAGTGGGAGAGAGCAGCCATTCAGTAATCCTCCAGCTCCACATCACAGAAATCATGTACACATTTCTGTTCCTGTGCCTTCATTTTCAAATGAAGAGGACATGCTATATTTAGTTCAGATCTTTCTTGTGACACATTTTGAAGTCTTGGTGACAAGCTGTATGGAAAAGCAGTGCAATTAGAAGTTAAAACTCTAAATGTAAAGGGTCTGTGAAAATACACAAGCCTGCAATTGCATGTTATGGATAAATAAATGTGTTTTAGAAAACCCAGTTGGCTCATGTTAACATTGTGAACTGATCCCATACAGAATTAATCTTGCCGCTTAATCCCATGCTTCAAAACAATCTTGAAAACACAACAGTTCATTTTCTAGATACCTTATTCCCGTGCTATATGGAAGTGGTAACCAAGGTTATCTCACAAAAAAGGCTCTCCTGCTTGTTCATGCATTGACAAGATCAAACTCTTCTTACACTATTTTTACGCTAATAACAATCGTGTAATTCCATCTCTGGCAACCACCTTACGAAGCATGCTTTCCCTTTTAGTATCCTGTTGTGCCATTTGGACTCTCTGGCATCAATACAAAAACCCTACAATTAATTATACCAGAAAAAGTTGCAGCATAAATATTGGTTATTCTTTAGGAGACAGCAGCAGCAGTGTTAAATAAAAAAAATAAGGTCCGGTGACCACCGGGAAAACATACCTATGACAATGTACACATCACTAGAAGTGTGTACATTGCAACAGCTGAGCCATATGAAATCCACCACCAAGTCAAATCTTTCAACATAGGAGAATGCTATTTTAAACATCCATCTGTATCACAGCTGTAAATAACTTCACATGTAGTCCTCATTAAAAAACTGGCTAGCTGAATGAAATTACAAAGCATAATTGAATTTGAAAAGAATCAGAGACAGTTCAAATACTGTTTATTTCTTTCTCCTACCGTTCTACAGTAAGGTAAATGCAAGTACTACACAAACCAATAGACTCAGTTAATCCTGACAAAATCATATTTGGGGGGCTGGGGGTGGGAGGATGATAAGAGGCAGGAAAACGAGAGTTATGTTTCCTCTCCCAAACTTTCATCAGTTTTTCCATCCCCAAGTCAAAAACAAGAACTAGGACAGTTATATTTGTTTATGATCAGATAACCATAAACTAAGACTCTTTTGGTATAACAGAGCTATTCCATCAAATGATGAAGTTTCTTTGTTTTGTCAAGATCGTGGATAGATTTTCAACTTTTTCAAACCCCTACCGCCAAAATATCCTTCTCCAAATAAGCCTGGGTATTTTTTAATACGAAATAAAATAATCTGCTTCAAAACAGGTTGCAGTAGGACCCAAACAAATTCCTTTCCTGCTGTCATTGCTGCCGAACTCCACCTGGTATCTGGTTATTAAAGCATGTTCTGAGTGTGACACTTAGAAGATCTCATCAGTTTTCATACAGCAGTTTTCTTCTTAAATCTGTAAAACCCCTGTAAAAAGTACAGTAATAAAATGACTGTTAAAAGCGTGGGGAGAGGAATGCATATTCTCTGCTGAAATAGATCCCAGCGGAGAGAAAGCAAGTGTAAAATTTTCAACTCCCCTTTTCAGATGAATCTGCTCTTAAATGCCATTTCCTAATTTCTGTTCTCATTTTATTCAGTCATTCTGGAATCAGAACAGAAATAGCTAAGAGTACATATCCTGATTTTTTAACCTTTGAGATATTTTCTAACTGCATTAATTTCTCACTCCACCTCTTCACATCTCAAAGTCACTGCAGAAAGCTGAAGAGAGAAACAATACACAGAAAAACAGGAACATTTTCATCTTCTATTGTTCAAATGAAGCTTGGGTACCTCCGATACACATACTGAGATTCTCAAAAGGCATAGCTCTCCTGGCTACCGGCTGATTTTTCCGTGTTCCTAGATACTGTTGCCAACTGAGCTACTTCATTTGAATGCTGAAGATGAGTTAAAGGCAAAACCCAAATGAACACAACAGAGGGATACGAAGTCCACTCAGAGACTGGAGCTGCCCAGCTGTCTGAGCATCACTTTCCTTAAGAACCACTTACAGGACTTTACAGGAATTTCACCTAATCGTTTACAGGAACAAATGAACTGCCATACTGGACGAAGCCAAAGGTCCATCTGATTGAGAATATTTTCTCCAGCAGTTTCATATTTTATCTAACTTTTGGAATTATTATTCCCTCTCTTGGAAACACAGAAAACTCATGAGGACTCACAGAAATTATCACTCAGCAGGTTTTTTTTTAAAAAAAAATCAAACTAAAACAAAAGAAGGTCTTTCGCCACACAAACAAAATCATTAAATTGTGTAACTCTATGCTGCAGAGGCCAAAAGTATAAATGGTTTTATGGAAAAAATTCAGGGGAAATAAGTTCACTGCTCACTATTGAACAAGACGACCAAGCTAACAGCGTAGCTCGGAAAGTCTCTGGCTGGCCAACTGCAGGAGGCTCAGGGGATTCACCAGGGAAAGGGCTGCCCTGTCTTTACCCCTTCCTAATGCTATCTGTTACTGGCCGGGAACCTGCTGGCCTCGTCCAATCCAATATAGCTGTTCGTACGACTGAAAACAGCAACAAGGAGTCTGCATCTCAAAGGACTGAAATCCGATTTCATTTTATACAGTCCTGGGCCACGATTTTTTCCCCCAAGTTCTTAATAGATAACGTTAGCCTGTGCGGTAATGTGTGGGCAACCAAAGGGGTTAGAAAGGCCTATTTGGTCTTTCACAACGCTCTTCATTCAATCCATTTGTTTAAGTACAAAACCCCATAATGGATATATATTGAAAAATATTTCTATGGGTGGAGTGTCTTCCTAATTTGGGGCAGTGAAAGACAATTCACATCCTGAAACACAGGGAAGAATTTTCCCTACACCTACTTCCCTTGACTTTATCAAACTTGCATGGACATCCCTCAAAGTATTTTAGGGGTGTCCATACAAAAAGGCTGGATCAGCCTAAGCTGCCAACTGACACCAATACCCTTGCAACTGTTTTGCTTGGACAGTATCTAAGTGAATGCTACATTCACATGTACCAGCGCCTAGTACCCTCCACATCAGCTCTTCTTACCAATTCACAGAATCACAAAGTAGTCGTGGTCAGCAGGGACCTCTGGAGATCATCTAGTCCAAACCCCCACCCAAAGCAGGGCCACCTAGAGCAGGTTGCTCAGAGCCACGACCAGTTGGGTTTTGAATACCTCCAAGGATGGAGACGCCTCAGCCTTGTTTATCGTGTTTTAGCAGCACTTCCTGCATTTCAGTTTGTGCCTCTTGTCCTACCATGGGATATCCCGAGAAGAGCATGGCTCCAGCTTCTTTACCACCCCCCCCCCATCAGTTATTTATACATACCGGTAAGATCCCCCTGAGCCCCAGCTCTCTTAGCCCCGCCTTACATGACAGATGCTCCAAATTACTTGATCATCTTCATGGTCCTTCATGCACGCCCATGTGCTTTTTGCACTGGGGAGCCCAGCGCTGGAGCCAGCACCCCCCACTCCCTCGACCTGCTCGTGATGCTCCCCCTAAGGCAGCCCAGGGCGCCGTGGGCACGCTCTTCCTAATACAGCCCCACCTCCCCCGTCTCACGGAGAGAAGCCAAAATTCAGAAAACCTAATGGAATGTAAAAATACAGCTTCACTGCCTGATCCTGGGCCAAAAAAACAGTGGTCTTAGGTGTCTGCCTCGGATGTCTTACCAGTTTGTACGGCCATCTCATTCACCAGCAAGTACTACTGAAGCTGACCAGCTGCAAAGCAGCGCGGTTGCAAAGGAGGAAGGGAGCAGCAAACTCCTTCTAAGGCTGAAAGTGTACAGCAGATCTCATAAGATATTTAAAACTCCAGGCAATACATTAAAGTAAAAAACCAAACACCAGCAACAACTTTTAACATCCCCAGAAGACACACTATTCAGCACAGAAAGACAGAATTACTGCTATATGATACTTTACTCCTCCCATAAACTATTTATAATGTAGTCCTACAATACCACACAATATAAAAATACACGGGCCTTTTCACAAAAGCAATTAAATAAATAAAATATAAACCAACTCAGTACCCTCCAGACACTCACAAGAGGAGACCCAGATTCTCCATCGCGGTCCTTTACCAAAGCACGCTCACTCAACCACAAGCACAGCACCCTTTGAGCTTACAGAGACCCGCTCTGGGAGCTCGGACACATAGCCAAGTCCCGTCTGTGTCCCGGTGCTTCCCTGCACCTTTTTTTGCTTTAATTCTAATAATGAATGGCAATTGGTAGTGAAATATCGGTGTTGTCAAACAGATCTATAACTCTTTCTTGAGGCTGGACTGGGAAAGATGTTTTCCAGCTGTTTCAGTGCAGATAGTTTTTTAAAACCAAGCTCCCTTACCAGCCAACTCAGTCAGCAGTCAAACACACCCTTTCTGTACCAAAGAGCAGCCCTGAATCTCAGAGATACAAGAGGTGGCTGAAAGAAGGCAGGTGGCCAAAAAGCTATTCCAAACCCTGAACTCCAACCATCCTCATCACCAACTTCAGCCGAGTATCTGTATTTTTCCAGTAGTGTAAGACTATCTGAAAACTCAAAAACAGGATTTATTAAGACTACTTAATGATACCTCTTAATTTGTGGGCAGAAATACTTTAGCAATAGATAGTAGGTATGAACAAAAAATGGATAGTTGAAAGAAAAAAGCAAAAGTAAAACTGGGCACTCAGACACAAAATGCCTGACAAAAAGAGGAATATTCCAGAAATAAGAAAAGTTTGGTAATACAATTATTTTTAAAATTTCATTTACCTCCAGAAAAAACAATAAAACGATGACCCTCATGAGAGTGGCAAGTTTACTCTTCAGTTTTAAAACACAGGGAGCTAAGAAGTTGGCCCAGAAACACAGGACATAACTCAACTTGGAGGAAAAACTCTAAAATATAAAATTTTTAATTTGTGCTCCCTCTCCCAAACTATGCACCATAAAAACATGAATTCATTCTGAAAATAGAAAATTGAATACAGAAAAAAGATGGCACAAAAACTGAAGAGGAAGATTTCTGTAAATTAGCACGCTGACAAGCCTATGTAGCTAAGATGCAGTAAAATGACGGTGTGGTGGAGGCTCCAGTGCCCTCCCCTGTACCACTAGACAGCCTCCACTTTAAATTGTCATGTGGTGCCAAAAATTGTCATAACTTCTGAGCAATGAGTTACGCTAGCATAAGCTTTTTATTCAGAAATAATCTTCCATGGGAAACTTCCAATCTATAAAATTCTTTTTATTTTTTGTTTGCAGATATTGACTTATAAACTGAATGAACTAAATAAGAAAGGTACTTTTTGCCACAAACCCAAACTTCTGCATCCCATTCAAGGCAGCTCTCCGGGGCATTCCCAGTTCTCCATCCTCTCCGGCAAGCAGGACAGGTCTAGGTCTGTGCCTGTGCAGGAGGGAGGGGGTGCTTGCCTTTTCTGCTCCCCGGCCATCAGAATAGCTCCCACATGCAAAGAGCTTGTCAATCAGTGATTGATTATAAAAAAAAAGAAGTGAAATGTCATATTCCTGCAAGGACTTGCGGACAAGAGAGCTTACCTAGAACACTGGCATAGGCATAGCTCCTGGAGTGTTAAGCCAACAAGGTCACAGAAAGTACAAAGCCCTTTGCCTACAGCCAGAGTTTCCACAGCCTCATGCTTCCCCTTGGCATTTCCAGGCATGACCCCATGGGTCACGCTTAGGTGAGAGGGACACAGAAGCAGATTTATACTCAGATAACCTTGATCCTCTCCTTCAGAGTAAATGAAGACTCTGTATCATGCAATGAAGTGCCAGATTTGGATGGCACACAGCAAGAACACTAGCCAAATACTTTTATTCCCTTACAAAGAATTTTAAGGCAGTATTTTTAATAACCACAAATTTTCAAATAGTCCTCCAGCCGTCCGCAACTGGAATGTGAACGGAAGGTATGGAAGCAGCTGAGGTAACACGAGTTGCCGAGTAATCTGACTTGGACAGGATTCAAGGCACCTAAAATTGGTCTCACTGATTTTACATTCTTGGCAGGAGAAACTTGATTAAGAAAACCATTTTCACTAGCTACCGCTTTTAATAAATAGCCTACTACTTGTAGCCTACAGAAATTGGTACAGTGACTAAGAGTGGGTGAAGCAGAAGAGAGCAGATGACTTGCTAGGAAGTTATTATTAGACATCTGATGTCAGAGTAATGACGGATACCTCCGTGCAAATACTGCTCCCAAACGCCATGAGGTTCTTCTGAAAGTTCATCTCTCAGTCACTCCAGGGAGGGACAAGAGCAGATGCAGGCATCAGCAGACCACCCTGCTGTCCCCTGGGGAATAATAATCCACTCTTCCCATTTTAAAACAATATTCAAATAATAGATAGCATCGTGTCCCTCTGTGGTACCTACAGAACCACGGAGGTAGGACGGTCTGCCCACAAACGCTGGGATCGTCCCCTCCGACATGGCCACAGGTGATCCAAACCACTGTTGCAGGGTAGCCTGGATACATCCTCCTCTTTGCAAAAACGGGACTGGATGCATCTTCTCACATTTGGCACCATCTGCTGACATTTGCCAAATTAGGAAAAAAAAAAGCCTGACTTGAGAGAGGTAAGAATTTCTGTTCTAGGAGGAAGAGCTTGATCTTCTCAGACACTTGAAAAGCTTACTGAAAATCCAAGAGCAGCAGGATGGACAGTTTGTTAGACAATCATTATGTTGATAGAGACCATCTGAATTTCAAGAACAGCACACAAAAAACCCAAACTCAGGTAGTCTATTAGAAATGAGAAACCCTCTGAAAATGGAACCCAGACAGATCACGACACATGCATTTTTCTTTTGCACAGAGCACAGATCAAGTAAATCTTGGCAATCATTACCTCTGTACTGAATCTTTACTTTTCTAGGGGAAAAATATGATATGTTCAGAGAACTGAAAGCAATAATGCCCCTGGCTTTAGTCAGTTAGGTGCCCGCCTCCCGAGCAGCACGCTGGCCTGTGCGCCTCAGCCGCCCACCAGCAGAGCCTGCGGTGCCCACGTCCCCCAGAGCCGCTCAGCTGCGTGACCGCCAACAGCCTCCCTCTGCCTATCGCTCCTCCAGCTTCTCCCCTCTCCCCCCCTCAACTTATGAACAGCGTCCGTCTGTCAGCACGTACTCCATTAAGCAGTCAGTTTGGTATCTCGTCTTCCACACACAATCACGCGTTTGTCTTCAGCTGGAGACACGGGGTGAAGTCAAAGTCAGGAGACTGATCTCCACGGTCAAGTAATCAAGATAATTTTAGCTCATAAACTGATGTTCAGCTCTAGTCCGGCTGACTTAAGACATTTTTAAGCTTTTGCACAGCCGGAAGGCCGGGGAAAGTCAGTGTCCTCATTTCCGCACTGGAAAGTCACTCCCAGACCAAGCAGCTGGGACTGGCTGCAGCAACACAGGGATGGCAGCAGCCCGCGAGCAAGCCCCACCACCAGCATACCCTCGACTTCAGGTGGATTTTTAATTGTCCCTTGACACTTTAAGCAGAGTCAGGTCCCTGGCTTACTTTTACAAGTTACCCAATGCTTCAATACCTTAAATTCTACTAATCTGCTGGAGTCATTTTTGGCAAGTAGCAGAAACAGTGAATCACCCTACGTTATCCCAGAGAGACTTCATAAATAAATCCTCCTATCCGAGGAGAACTTGCTGAAGGCTTTTTATATGAAGGAAACTATTTTGGTCCTGTAAATAAGTAACAATGATTCAGTCCAATAAATGAGCTTTTTGCTTTTTCATGCCGATCTTTACTAGAGAATGATAGGACTGGTATTCTGCTGTACACCTCCAGATTTCATTCATTCCCCTCCAGCAACCTACCAAAGGAGAGAGAAAAACTGATATAAACTCTTTTCTTCCACAGGTTTTCAACCCAGTCCTATGTACCCCTCATTTTTATTTTAAAAGCCTCCCAAAGCAGAGGTGACTCAGCAGTCATTACCTCAGACTTCAACATAAAATTAGAGACGTTATAACAATTATGTCAATTAAATTAGCCAGACATCTTTAGCGATTCTGATTATAACCAGATATTAAATTTCAGACTAATTTGAATTGCAATCATAGCCCATATTTACATCTTAGATGAATGCCAGATAGAAATGTCAATTAATTTGTATATATTGTTTGAAAGACCAATTATGCTCGTCAGGCACAGTGCTAGACAGTATCCGTACAAGTGGTAAACAATCTGATTTCTTTTCGAAGGACGAGTTTGCCAATTTCTCTCTTTCTGATGCATTTTGAGATTTTTTTGTTTATTATTTTGAAGGTGGATAAAGGAAAATATACCTTCTTCGATAAAAGGCCTTTGTTTTCTTAAGAATGTTAAAGAAGCTCTCAAATCCAGTAAGCCTATAATGTGCATTGCTGACGGCACATTAACTCTAATAATTAGTCTTTGTTAGCAAAGTAAGCTGTACGAATTTTGCCGAAGTATAAAAGTCATTAAACAACGAGCATCTGTCATACAGCGGCGCAATACATCATGTGCAAAATCTCCAGTCCATTCAGCCAACGGTAAAGATCCTCTCCCTCTGTCTATGATAGGATTTCTGAGTAATGAATGGGGCTTTCTCTTCACAATAATCCTTTCCTAATTTAGTGTCAGGATTTTATTATGTAATTCTTCTATTCTGGAACCGAAACAATTTCAAGTCTCTCGTAGCAAAAATAAAACATTAATAACTCTGTCTCATTGACGTGCGAGTTTTGTAAACATTGAATTGCCTTTTTTTCCAAAAGACAATACCAACAAACACTTTCTCCTTGCCATCTAATGTCCTTATGTACTTACAGCGGTAAAGAGTATCCGTAAAATTGCAGCTGACAGACGAATACCACGTTGGAAGATCTCACGCTCGCTCAGAGCTCGTGGAGAACTACACAGTCTGTCAAGCCATTTAGCGGCAAATTGGATCTCTTATTGTTCTGAACGGGATTGAAAGGGGACCTGTATTGTTGTACAGAATTAGGAGCGACAACGCACATTACTCAGTTTGAAAAGGAAGAGAAAGAAATAACTCGACCCGAAACAAAAAAGAGGGGTTACAGTTTCTCACCTAAAAACCTTCTATGCACAGAGAGGGATTTTTTCCTTATAAACACGTCTTTTCATACATACAGGTAGATTTTCTTTACACATACACGGGTAAGGACAAAATCACGTCTGTGATATTTTTGTAAGAAATTCATTGTTGAAGAATAATTGGGTGCAAATATTCTCTCTCTGGTCGGAACCCACTGGCATAAAAACTCACTCCTGTAAAGCCAGAACATGTCCCTGACCTCTCTGGTGCACACAGCGCCTCGGTCACTGGTCAGGAAAATCAAGGATTTACACACAGGGTCACAGTTCTGCACCAAATGGGAGGGCGGGGGACAACGAACCTTCCACGTACACACCCCAAACCACCACCATCAGCGACACCACAGGAGTTTTCAAAGTTTCCACACATGAAATAACCGTAAGTAAAACAAAAAAACCACCCTAAAATATCACGAGTTCTAAATTTGCCAACTTCACTCCTATTTTCGTCCCTAGCGTTATGCAGATGACCACCCCTCAGAGCGCAACGTCACCTCGCGGGGCAGAAGCCCTTCCTAACTGGCAAGGCCGGTGACCAGAGCTAAGCAATGCCTTGCATACAGACTTCACTGTGCAAACCTATTTTTTGTGTGTTTTTTTACGTAAGTTCAATTGCATAGCTTAATGTGCATAGCTACACATGAACATAGTTTTGGATATTGAAAATACTGTTCTGTAACATGCAGTTTTAAAGGGAGAGAAATCTATTTTGACAGGAGGACTCGAGAGCGGTATTTTTAGAATTCACGTACACTACAGCATCTCAGCCAAAAAAGGAAAACAGCAAAATATTTCTAAGCTGAAATATCAGTGTATTTGTACTCCATATTCCTGAGTCATTAAAATCTCAAATTGCTCAACTTCAATCTTCCACACAGTTAAACAATGCTTTTTTTGCTTTATGCATTTTCTTATCTGCAATAAAAATGCTTCATTCCGTGTTCTTCCTGTATGAGCCCTAAATAACTTTTTCATTAAAAGCAATTTTCTGCTATTACAATTTACACTGCAGAATCTTTCTGCTCAGCCCTTTTTTTCTTTTTTCTAAATAGATCTGGAATATCAGATCAGACCAGTCAGCTGTTTGGTTCCATACCCTATCCCTGACAACGGGGACTTACAAACGCTGTAGCGAAGGTTCAGGAAACCACTATGCAATAATCTGCCCTTGTGGAAATTTCTCCATGCTACTCATTCACTTACAACTAGTCTTAGCCCCCAGGCATGAGAGTTTATATCCATAATCTCCACCACTTATTTTACTTGCTATAATTGAAGCCTCTTTTTGCTGACTTCACCTGAGTGTTATTTCCACTGTGCTCAGTATGTATGTTTTCTTGGAATAACTTCCCAGAACTCACAATGTAATTTCAGTGCAGTTTTTGTTGCTTTTTTGTTGAGGCTATACACACCTCGGTGATCCCTGTGTGATGCTCCCGCTGATCACAACTGACACCTCTATGAGCGTGCTCTCAGGACTTGGATGCTCAGACAGATCTAAGGGATGCCATCGAACGAAGGTCTAGCAGGATCCAAGTCTGCGTGCAAGCAGATGGCACATTTGCCACCAGGCTTAACCAACGGCTGAACTATGTACTGCTAATGAGGTCTTGTCACAGATGAACTGCAAACCGCCCAGCAGGCCGTGGCTGGATTAGCTGACCTACCCACATTTCTTAGATGCACAGAACACAACTGCGGCTTATAACATTTCAAACACAATAGTAAGAAATTCAATGACTCCCAGCTCTTGGCCCTTCCCAAAATCATTTTAAACGCTCAACTGTCCAACCATGTATAAAATGGCCTTGAGGCTGCAAAACAATTGATGACATGTAAGTCATATGAGTGAACAATATTGAACGCGATCCTTTCATGGCATGGGGTTTTGTGAATAAGATACACTGCTCTTCAATTTGCGTGGAAAGAACGCCTCTAGTTTGGAAATGTCCAAAACACATTTTCTAACTTGTACCCAGTGCAAGCAGTACATTAAAAAAAGATTTTCACACACAAACTGGGAAAGTCAGATACGCTGGAGCTTCTTTGCATTAAACAAAACAAGGTAAGAACAAAAATACCTAGAGAGTGTGACTCTGCTTTGCTTACTTGTGAACCGAGCCTTTAAAAGCAAGCGAACACAAATTAGGATAACACCAAAAATCATAATTTCTTTACAAACTATTAAAATTGTCAACCCATGATCCATGCTGTGGCATTGGATATGAAAGACAAAATGAAAAACCTCTATGTAAGGGAAGAATTCAGTGTTTAAGTAAATTTCACCTCAGCACTGAAGGCATGCAAATGAAAGTAATTAACCAGAACTCATTAACAAGGTTCACTCTAATTTATAGTTTTGCTTTCCATTTTTCTATGAATCTGTTGAAGATAAAGATCAAAAAAGGTCAAACTGAAAGATTCCAGCCTTTTATCCACAATCTGTTTTTCCGTAAAATGAAAATGGGACGAAAGTGCTCTAGTTGATGACGGCCATTACAAGACGGCGCAAGACTCCACTGACTCAGTCTAAAGCCATATTCTAATCCCAGTTCCTCCCCAAATACAGTATAATCTGTCACCAGTTCATTTTGCAACATAAAATAGAGTATGATTCCTCCTCAATAAAATGCCTGAATGTCTTGAATTCAGCTTTCACTTTTTCTATTAGGGCCAGTAACTAATGTAACTGGGGAAAAAAACCTCTCAAATGCTTTGAAATTTAACCGTTTTATTCGGGCTTTGATGACAAAGCTCTTGAGGACATGATGTGCTGGGTTACGTTTGGCTTAATAAAGTTATAAATCAAGTGTAAATGGATTATAAAAATTTCACTGTAATTCTCAACCACTTTAACAGATTGTTTTTACAAAATTGCTTCAACAGATACTACTTCCCCAGACAAAGGCCAGGACTAAGAACAACACGTTGGGCATGGCACGGGAAAGCGACCAGCACGCTACACTAGATGTGAAGTACTCCACAACAGACCAAGCGACTTCTTCTCGCTATGGCACTCGAAGAATTCAGGACAAAGAGGCAACATCTCCGCAGTCTCTGCGCTACTGTTTATCCTTTCTCACCTCATTACTGCTTTCCAACTAAATACATTCAAAGTTTTGCAAGTCTACATCTAACTAACTTTGCTGTTTCCAAAGGCGATGTCTCACTATGGCACCTGCTACACAAAGCGAGGATGCAGCTGCTGCTTGGCAGAGCCTGGGACGGACACTAGAATATCTGCATCAGCCATGCTTTCACATTTCAGTTTTCCTGCCACTCTACTTTACCTTTCCTGCTAAAAAAAAAGGCCAAAACCAACATCACAAGCTCAGAGCCTTTTAATCAGGGAAGAAATAAAAGCCTAGGTCGTTCACTTGATTGAACTTAATATGATTCTCCCTTTACAATCTTGATGGTGATGTCTGGAATGAAATTTTTTCTTAATTTGGTTCAAATCCACAGAAAGCCTGAAGCAGATCTCTAGAAATCATCCAAGACTGGTTCTGGAAGCCACTATCTTCCATTAGGAATCCATGTTGAAAAGGGACTTTGCTGGTCAATTCTTGCTCTTTGCATTACTTGATTCTATCCATTACTTCTGCAGCACAGAAGGGCACAAAAAATTATCAGAGAGAAATGTTGCAGTCTTTTTAATTCAATGGTAATGTCAATGATCATCAAGCAAGGAGAGATTTTGCACACAGCAATCTGTGTTTTCAAGTTCAAATGTTCCAGTTCTTATTTGGAATGATTACAGGCTTGTTCCTTATGCAATTATTTGCTCTGTTAGGCCCAAATTTTCGATGGCTTTCTCAGCCATTACAGTCAGCACTTCATGTGAAATAAATGGCAACGTTGCCTAAGTAAGGGACACAAAAAACCCCTCTTAAAGCAGGCAGCATCGGCACACATCATACACTCAATACCCGTTCAATGTTTTCAGTGATCCAGAAAGAGCCAGTGTGAATCTCTGGACTCAATCTTCTCCTTTCAAGCGAGGAAGTGCTACCATGACATTTTGTATCTTTCAACCTTTGCTAAAGGCTTGCCATCCCCTTGACCTCTGGCCACTCTTTCCTTACCTCTGGCCAGTTCAGTCACGCACCAGTTACTTCCAGTACAGTGGGCTTGGTTTATATTTTTCCTTTCTCCAGAACGTGGGCATCTAACTTTCTGCCCCACAGCTGAACCTTTTCATGCTTCCCTGATACACTCCACTATTCACTGCATTTTTAACACTTGTTTTTCAGCGAGTCTCTGCCGTGTGACCACGAAGCTCATCCAGTGGTCCCTACCTCGTGCTCCCCATGCGGACAAGCGATGTAGCTCCAGGATCTCAACCTCGCTCCGTCATCAGACATCACACATCAGCATGTCAGACACAGCCAGCCAGCCTGTGCTGAGAGAGAATTGCCATGAACCCAAAAGTGCCTCTCCTAGGAGAGCTTTACATGGAAAGAGACCTCGCCCTTTAGCCGTACCACTGAGTCATGGTCCTTTTCACCGTGACCTGTCCCGGCATGAAACGGCATAGCCTCGTCACCTGGGGTCTCTCGCATCAGCCTGCTGGATTCTGAGCATCCAGCTCTCGGGTTTGGAGTGACTTGTGGGAGGAAGCATCCCTCGCTCCCTTCTCCCTTCCTTTTTGGATCTCTGTTCAAAAACATGAAAGGCCAGAGCCAGACATGTTCTTGAGAAGCCCTGAATTCAATCCATGGGTTGTAAAAGAAAGGCTTTATACCATTATGTAGGGAAACAAAAGAAGAAAACACTTGAAAGTATTCCTTCGCTTTCCTTGGACAGAGAAAAGTAACTCACTTTGTCCCCAGGCTCCATTCAATTCTGTCAGATAGGCACTTTCTGAAAACACAGCCACCCCATACCACACATGAACTACTGACAGAATAGGCTGTATTTAAGAAAGGAAAAACAAAGAAAAAACTTATTCTTGTTTTTTAGTGGGTTTTGAAATCACAGTCAGGCATTGTAGCTTGCAGACTCAGGTTTAAACCTGGATAGCCAAACAGAAGTACAGCCCTAAAATTGGAGAGGCACTTGTGCAGCTGGCCACTGGATGAATGTGAAGAAAGGAAAACACACGAACCCAAAGTCTGCTTCTCTGAAAAAAAATCCTGTATTATTTCTTTGCAAACTAACCACCAATTGGGTTCTGGCTAGCACGTTAAGCAGCACGCCCTGCATCTGCCAGCTCCAGCCAAATTAACACAGAGCCCCATGACAGTGACTAAGAGCAAGCATGGAAACTGGCCCGAATACAGAAGTGCTCACAGTTTTTAAAGAAAGGGATAATGGGTAATTTGTAGGAGTTAGTTGTCAAATTATATATTTAATTTTTTTTTAATGCAAGCTAATAATAGGCTTAAGCCTGTAACTTGCACTTGAAATAATGATTAAAGTAGCAAGCTTCAGCAGTTTTTGTCTGCAGGACTCTCTCAGCTGAACTTCTCCTAGAGTCACAGCAAATCCTAAGAGATATCTTAGGAGTGGATAATATGAATCACCGCCTTTTTAAAGCAAGAAGGATAATGCAGATTGGCAACAATTTTTTTTTTTTTTTTTAAAGAGCTAAAGCCTGTCACGATATGAAATCACTGCTGACCCACAGGAAGTCACCGGCACAGCCACTGATTAAAAGAATCTCATAAAACACATCCAGTGATGTTACATCCTTAACTCTAAATGATTTTTCGCCATTTTAGATGATAAACTGTACTACAGTTTAAATTCCCTTAACTTGCACAAATAATTTTTGAATGTGTCTGAAAACATAAAGATCTACTTAATCTTTTTAGTGATCAATACCACTATTTTACACAGAAGACAATGCGGTAGATTTATTGAAGAAGTTAATACAGAGCTATTTGTTAGTCTAAAACAGTGACTTCCCTGGATCCATCTAAAAAGGAAATTAATATTAACGGGTGATATGGCAAGCTGAGGTCTGGTCAGGTAGTAAAAATTAACACCCTTAAAGAAAACAATGAATAAGTAATTTTCACTTTCATAAAACCTTGATTGATAAAGCACGGTCTGAACATCTAAACTATGTGGTGAAAGAGGCAAAAATTCAATCCTGAACCTAATTTGAGCCTTGTCCACACATCAAATTTGCATCATGGCAACAGGATTGGTTTAGAAAGAGCAATCAACAGTGAATACGCTGAAATGATTTCAAGAGATCTTTATAGCAGATTACCTTACACTGTACTACTCTTCCAGCAATTCAGTGGCCACGCAAGAGCTTTTCTGCCCGTTTTAAAGATACCAGGGTTTAACATCGTTTATAACCAAGGCTCATGTTCTGTCGGAGCTGTACAGAAGCAGAGTGCTGCGTACTGGGGCTCCCCAGTAACCTCCATCTGTCTTTCACCCGCTTCCAGTGCAGTGGGCAGTCACAGGGACTAGCTGATTTCTTCAACGGTTTTTCCATAAACACAGTATTCGAAGCACACAAGAAAAGGAAACTTAAGAGAAACAACCACAGTGGATAACAAAAGTTTTCTCTAAAAGGAATCCTCTTCCAGAGGCAACAACCAGGCTTTGCACAAATGCTATCATCAGATTAAGCTTTGGTTACTTTGCATAAACAAATCTATTCATCACAAAAAATCAAAATCATGATACTTAGCATTAGAAACAAAGTGTGAATCTTAGTGTGGAACTAAGTCATTATCTCTTTCAAAACACTTTTTCCATTCAGTGAAATACCCGCTGCCATTATAAATTGCTGAAGAGGAAAAAGGAGTCAGAAACAAAGGCACACAATTTTTACAGTTTTTTGTTTTGTTGCTGTTAAGTACAAGCATTTTCAGCCTGCAACCAAAAGAATAATTTATATCAGAGGAAAAGAAAATAGTAAGAACATATTAGGCATCTGTTCTTTAAAGACATTCCGCAACTTTGATATTTAATTCTTATATATCATAAACACATTTTAGACCATTGCAACAATATTGCTACTTAAGTGATTTATTTTAACTAAATTAAAAGGTTATAAGGCTTGGATAATTATGCAAAATGAAAAAATATACAAATCCCATCATGAATCTTTAAGATGACGTCTTATTCTGACGTATTGTGGACTAAGAAATGAACCTTGCTGTTTACATCTCACAAACAGGTATGAGTGTTAGGAGAGTGTGCCAAAAAGAAGTTCATGATTATAGCAGTAAGGAACCACTAACATTCGTTAGATTCTCCTTTATTCACATCAGAAAGGAAAAATGAGCACAAACTAACTTTATCCTTCAAGCATAGAGGTTATTTCAAGGACATTAAACACGAGAGAAGTGCACATTTTCATCGGAAACTTGCTCAGTAAAATGCATTCAGTCTATCATACGTGGAATCAAACTTATGACTGCTTGACACCATTATGAATCAAGTAGCTGGCTTATTCCCGACTGCAACATTTTTCATCTCTGTCTGAAAAACAAAAGCAAGCAAACCAGGTAGGTAACTCAAACCCTTGATATAAATGGGTATTTGTCTTTACTTAGTCACGAGCCCACTTTTGTTTATCTTGTTAGGCATATCGTTTGTCCCACATGGGGACAGTCCCAAATGTCCAAAACACGGCTAGTCTAGCCACACTGATTGCAGTGGGATTTCTTCCAATTTGCTAAAAGCATGGGGCTCAGAGACTGCAGGGTCAGAGAGAAGCAGCACAAGACTCGGAGAACGGCAACCTTGCTTCAGCCTTACACCTCAGGAACTCTGCCCGTCCGCTTGCCACAGTGGATGCTCAGTCTAAGGGCATCCATAAGAAATCCCAGTCTCCAAGTCTGGAACCGCAGGAAGCCAAATGGTTACAACTGGCCTATGAAGGAAGACTGCCTTATGCAGGAGACGACGCGGGATGTGTAAGCGTTGGAAGTCTCACCACCTTGTCGCTTGGCTACAAAAGCCACGGCCACGGGCAGCAATGGGCCCTCAGCAAGGATCGCGGCAGTTTGAAACAAGCAGCCCTCCAAGCTGCAGGGACTGTGTTCGTTAGAACATACCTACAGCTGTCATCGTTAACACAATTTCACACTGTCTCTAATCACATTTTAATTTTAAAGTAACACATTTCCAATGGTGCATTTCTATTCCTTCCCATTTTACATGGGATTTGCATTTCTTAGAAGCAACTGGCTTCTCTGGGCTCACACACTCCATTTGAGTCATACATTAAAACCTGCTCTGCTGTTAAACAGCCGTTCCCTTTTAATAAGATCCAACAAGAACCAGAAATGCAAACGCACCAAAATAAAAAGGGTAGGTTTGCATCTAATTTGATGCAGACATAAAATAACAGGCAAATATAAATGCGTCAAAAAGGAGCACTGAAAGCCACATTTCTTCCAAGTCCTAGCTCTTATTTTGCTGCACTTGATTGCCTAGAAACTACGATGAAATGAAGCTCTATGAATACAATACCTAGAAAAATGACTGCAGCACAGAACAGGTAATTTGCATTCTATATTTAGCATGTGTGCATATGTTAGTGCTGACATGAAGAGCTATTAGAAATGCCTAAGAGCGTCTCAACCTGACCTTTTGCAAGTAAGTTTTTCACGGTAAACACAAGATGAAATATTTAATACTTGAAGTTTATATTTTGGAGGGGCTTACATCTCAGACTGCTCATCACAGCTTATCACAAGTGCACTACAGGTTTTATCTTAGCCAGTGGATGGAAATACCTTGAAGATACCAGCCTTAGAGAAATGCATAAATAACTATTTGTTTGTATTTAAGGAACAAATGGAGATGTATTCCTGGACTGGTATATTAAAGATACAAGATTAGAACTTGTCTCTCCTACCTCTGGAGTTGGGAACACAAGACGACTCGCTAAGGGACAGATAAATCAATATCACTTTTAGGAGGAAAGCACCAAGCTTACACTGGTAAGGAAGAAGCTAAAAAATAAATGTAATTAAGTCTACAGAGTGTCTTTTTCTCCTAGCACGCACCTAAGATGGAGAGGTACTAGATTTCCACCAACTTGGCAAGATGCTTGCTTTCCATGGCAGGAGGGAGGAGCCCTGCCACATTTCTTCTCCTTGCCACATCTCAGATGACGTGGGAAGGACAGCCTGCGACTCCAACCCAGTGCTGGGCTTCCCAAGAACTTGCACTGAAGCCATGGAGGTGAGGAGGCAGTATCTTAGCAGTAGTATAGTTTGTTGTCCCCTGAGACAAGTGCTCTTCCCTTGAGAAACTTATAGTTGGGGTGAAACTGCCTCACCTCAAAATAGCATGGCCTTTTAACACAGGAAAAAATCCCATGTTATATTAATAACCACCTTAAAACTGGTTCTGAAAGAGCAGCGGATGAGCTTTCTCAGCTGAGAGCAACACCAAGACGTGAGCCTACATAATTATCAATGTACTGATTCTTTCAACTGTGTTTCAGGCATTTCAGGAGAAAGCAGAGAAGCGGCACAGCACGGCGTGGAGGGCAGAATCCAGCAGAGCAAGCTGCCGACGCTGCAGCCTGGTCCCCTGCCATGCCTTGGAGGGCACGAATCAAAGCAGCGTCGCCCCAGCACAAGGCAGAGGGAGCCCCCAGCCGCAGGAAGCCTCCCCGCGGAGGCAGAGCACGGCTAACCGTGCTGGGGAAGCGCTACGGACGCCCCACCGACAGGGAAGATTTCCAAAGGGGCCTAATGTTTTACGAGCTCAATCACCACAGCAAACCAACGAGGCCTGCCTTTCCAAGCCATTCATAAAATTAAACCTAATGTGGTGTCAAGTACATAAAGAAAACAAACAAGAGAGGAAAAATAAAAACTCAAAACATTTTCCCCCGATCTCTTGAGCTAAATAATCCAAGATACTGCACAGAAGAGCCATTCTGTAAGCTGAATTCAGGCAGACATTGCTTAGATTTAGGACGATGCTATTCTTTCAGTAGACCCTTCAACAAAAATCTTCTGATGTCTTTTTCTCGTTAGGTAACCAATTTGCATTGCTATTAGCTAGCATCACAGTTCAGAAAGCTTTGCTTTACATTTCAAATTCATACCTCCTGCCAAAATGTATTTGAAGTGTAGGTGTAAGGAGACAAAAATATAGCCTTTTTATTTTTGAAAAGAAAGAAAAGATGAAACAGGGAAAATATGACTTAAACTGTGGAACACAATTAATCAGGTTCATAAAAAAGGTGAAAAAACACAATATAACCAATTCTCCACAGAAATCAATCTTACTTCATAAAAAAATCACTGCCAGATTTGCTATTCCCCTTTGCCCCAAGGAGCTTCCAATCCTTTACCAGTCCGGTTTGAGTGTCCCATTGGCACTGCAAGAAGCGCCTCTTCCGAGCGCACACAGGTACGTGCCTGAGCCACAGCAGTCCTGCCTTCCAACAGCGGAGATGACCACGCTGCTGTCAGGGTGTTTCTGCCACAAAGTGGTGATCTGGGATTCCTCTTGTGCTCCCAAGCAGAAAGCATAGCTGCTGTCAATTTAAAGGCTGCTTCTGGACTAGCGCCGACAGCTTTCTAAGGGCAGTAAGTAGAAATACTTAAACGTTTGTGACTGGTGTCTGATTTAGAGTAACTGAAACTGTCTTCCTGCACCCACAGAAGAGGCAAAGCAACAACTGAATCACCTTGGTTCCACCCAATCCAACCACTTCGATTATATGATTCAGAAACCGTGCTTTTTCAGGCTTTTGATTTCTGCTAACTGGAAAGGTTTATGGCAGTAACACACATCATGATACAGATCCTAACAACTTGACAAAGAAATACGCGGTTGACATTGCCCAGATCTTACTTCAATCGCTTCGCCTTCACTTAGAACATCTGGATGTGAATATATGAGCATCTATGAACTACGGACAAGCATCTTCCCACTCTGACAGGAAAAGCTTCAATTTAAAATTTCCATGAGGAGTTTCTTACTGCACCGTGATCCTGAACAAACATCTCAGAGAATTCCGCTACTAACTTCAGAAAGTATCATAAATACTTTACCAATGAACTAGTTACCAAATCTTCACCACCACAGTATCTGAGAAGAGTAGTCATTAGTGGCATTTCTACTGGCAATATTATACTGAGCTAGCGAATGGAAAAAAATACGACAAACAAAACAAGCCCTGCTCCTGAAGGAAGCCTACGGCTCAGGCAAGAATTAAGAACATGTTTATGAAGACCCTCTATCCACGTACCTTTCCAGGAACGTAATCTTTTTATGAAATACGTGATTCCTGTTTATGCTCTACATTCAATGAGGATGCCATCTTCAGAAAGAAATGGTAGCTTCAGTAAGGTACAGCAAGAGAAATCCAAGAGCTCTTTCTGCCTGTCTGTTTTGATCTGCTTAGAGTTCCTAAGATGCATGGCGTTTTGTCATTCTGAAGTTATTTTTAAGTAGAAGCCATGTACATTTTCCATAGAAAAAAAATCAAGACAAAAAAATTCTATCATGTACTTAATAACTAATTAAGGTAACAAACTGAAGGAATTTTCACACCTCATTGGGCTAAGGACCTTTTACAGAATAATCCCTGGAATTTTTATTTGGAACCATTCCAGAATTGTATTATCCCTTTAGAAAGCTGTAACTGGGAATCTGCATGCAATCAGTAATGGCTTCAACGCCTGTTGGTAAATAACAGACTTACAGTTTTTCCTAACTGCTACACCTCGTGCTATAAGGAAACCCCCTGTCCATTGCTGACTGATTTGGGTAGAGTCATTGAACATCCATCCTTTGGTAGCATTTGTACCAACAAATGTGGTACGTAACAGCGTATACAACAGTTCCTCACTGATGTTAGGGGAAAAAAAAAGATTACAGACCCAAGTTATTATTACAGTCTCCTATTTATAGGAAAGGAAAGGGAACTATTTCAGAGTTGCAGCCTGGTGGAACAGCCATATCACCCTTAGTATTAGCTACACACACAGATTTGGCTTGGAGTATTTCCATTTCCTCCAGTGACACTCAGACTGCCAGAGACTGAACCCACGTTAGCGCAGTTGGTGTTGCTAGGAATTTACCAGGACCATGCCAGTTCTGAAGAGTACTATCCAAACGGCATTAAGACTTGACATATTTCTCCTGGTTTAATATTTACTCTTAGGTGAGAACAGATTGAATTTTCAAATGAAACATTAGTACAGACAGCACCATTGAGCTGCAGAAACTGAAATTCTATATACATACTAACAGAACTATATGTATCTGGAAAAAGACTGCATGTTCTACCTTCTCCTCCTGTTCTGCATAAAAAATAAAATATCTGCGGAATTCCAAAACTTTGTCGTTAACTTATTTTAAGACAAGTGAATTCACGGTCTAATCTGATGTTTCAAGTAAGATATTTTTGGAGGCAGAAAACTAGAATTGCATAGTAAGCTAATTCATCACTATGAAGAAGATCATAAAAGGAGGCGAACTGCTCTGCAAGCCTGTTCTCTGCCCTCTTTGTTGCAGCAGCCCTACCCTGGCTGTACAGCACACTCCACAGTGTTTTACTCCCGTATGCACTAGGGTAGATTGGGAGTTCATCAAGCCACAGACCAGAACTCCAAAACTATCACGGCAGTGCAGACCTGCAGTGCCAACTGCGGGGAGTGGAGGAAAGTGAATGCAAAAGGTATAGAGGATCACCACCTGCTACTTCCATTGAACGCCTTCAGAGAGCAAGGCCAAACACCTTGTGGAAGTAAGAGCTGCAGACGACTCAAGAAGGGAAGTAGGATGTGGATCCAGCAGGAGTGAGGCACCTTTGTATCCCCATGACTGCAGAAACCACCTCTACAGAGGAGCTGGAATTTCAGATACACCGTTTTGTTTACCCAATAAGAAACACTATTTATTATTTACTCGATAAAGAACACTATCTGTGGGGTAAGATAAAACCCAAGTAATCAGTATAGAGGATTTCTGCATTTCTTCTTAGCTCACATGGAAAGGCAGCTTTGTCTCATGCACGACCCGGCTGCGTGTGAAGGTGGGCAGCTCTGGTTCTGCAGGCAGCTACAGGGGTCACACACCCACACGTACGGGCTGCCATGCCCGCAGACCTCCAGAGGTTTCTCTCTTGATTTGTTCATAAGGCTGTGTCCACCAGTGAAGCAAAGACACCAGCATTTCCCTACAACAGAGAGCACTACGAGGGCACACGCGGGTAACAGTGCTACGGGCCAGGTAAACAAAGGGCTTAATTCTTAACTGGACAAAACAATATTTTGCAGGAGATACTCTACAGGTTACCAGATTTTTGTTATGTTGAAACTCAAGTATCTGTTATACTCTTTGTAATGACACACTAGAGCCATTTGTTTGCTTGACTGCACAAACAGCAAAGCCGTTAACTAAATTAAGAAGTTGTAAAACAGTACAAAAAGGAAGGGGAAGAGTATGAGAAGAGAGTAGTTTTACCATCCCTGAATTACAAATGCATCCTGTGGTTTTTTACCATAAACAAAAATTAAATTCAGCCTAGAGTCTACCCTTTATTTACTGATTGATTTGGTTTATTCACAAAAGGTACTGTGCTTAAACAAACCTAGTAGGCTTTTGCAGTCATCAGAGATACCCAAACTAGCTATATGGTGGTAGCTTCAAGGCACTAGTCTCTGTAACTTAACTTCCATATAAATTTTGCTTAAGGAGTTAAGTTTCATTAATAATCCACAGTAACACCACACACAAGCCCAAGGCCACAAAGATGAGGCAATCAGGAATTGCAACGTATTTCCTAAACACAAGGCAGAGGATTCTTACGGCAAGCTTAAAATTAACTAAAATAGTGCCAGTCTCACTCATCTTATTTGTAAAGAACAGCCCCTTAAGAAAAGAAATCACATTATGTCCTTTGCTCTTTTGTGAAAGCATCAAGGTGGGAAAATGGAGAGCTCAAACCTGAAGTAGGCTTCACCAGTAATAATAATTTCAAGCATTAAAATGCAACTCCCAGACCTTTCATTCTGTCAGATAATAAGTCAATATTATCAGTTATCTCTGTAGTAAATGCTAAAGAGTAAACTAGTAACTCAGGTTCAGTCTGAAAATAAGAAAAGGAATCATAGAGAAAGCAGTAATTTCTCCTTACAGTACAGAGAGACATCAAAGCTGAGATTTGTGAAGAGTTAGGAGGAAAATTAAGCTTCGTGATAAAGATAAGATAATCCCATGCATTCAATGAGCAACTGACCCATTTCCTATCCAAGATCCTCCTATACCGAGATCCTCCTCTCTTGCTGAGGGACAAGTCACGCCATTACTGCAAGCACCTGGCAATGCTGCTGAGGGCCAGAGCAGTACCCTCAGCCCCATTCTGCACACAGGGAACGCAGTGTCAGACCTGTCTGCAACAGAAACACACCGTGAGGTTTTCTACAGCCCAGGCTAACTTACTGTGCACGGAAAATCCCTCCTTGTTAAGGAGACCCGTTACAACAATACGTGAAGTTTCTTGCACCGTGTTATCTGAGGGTTAAGATCTGTAGGTAATACAGGTCACTTCAGTTTGCAATTCAATCCCTTTGCCAGAACAGATTTATTTCCTAGCTAACACCAATTACCCCAGTTAAACAGAATTAATCCATTGGGGGGGGGTGCAGAATAAGAAGAAAACAAAATACCCTCAAGCGTTTTCTTCTGGGATGAAGTCTTACAAGGCAGAAACGTAGGATGCACCAGAGCATGACAGCATCAGAGGGAAGGAGGCCAAAACATTAGCCATGGCATACTGACTTAGAAAGACAAGTTATGATAATTGCTTTTATACAGACACTTTGGCATAATACTATTTGAGATTAATGAATAGAGATAAGATCTGACAGTATCAGTTCCAACTGTTGCCCTGCCATGGCTCAAACACACATTTAGAAAAAGCTGCCTCCAAACGTAGCAAGGGGGAAAAGGACCCTGCGGTCCTAAACCTGCCAGAAACTAGATGCAGATGGAAAATTGATCTTCTGTCCTTCATCCGTTTGACTGAAGGCAGAAATTGACTTCCTGCAAGGTATTAATTAAACTTACTGAGCAAAAATTAATCCTTTGTGTGTGGCTATCACATTATCTTTCATTATTCACAAGACTGAAATCATACTGTTCTAACTCACTTCACCTTCATTTCCTCAGCCCTGGAAGAGGGAGTACTAAGTGCTACCCACATCAGGCCAAGCCATTAACAGTGGTATCAATTATTGCTACTGTTCTCGCTTCTGGGTTAATTTCTCTCAGACCTAAGGTCCAGCTTTCTTAAAAGCAGCCATTCATTAAAGAAATTCAGACAAAGCAAAAGGGACTTCATTCACAAGGTAAACACAAATGAAACACAGAGCAGCATTTGGACCACGTCGTCTGTAGTGAATGAAATAACAGAAGGAGCTTCAAAAATAGCAGTGCAATAGACAACCACTAAGGACTCATCCTGGCAGCAGTTGTTGACCGTGTTGGAAAATGCCAAGCGCAGCTTGCTACCTCTTCCTCTGCTTGCAGAGGGAAGGGTGTGTGGCCGAGCACTGGTACCAAACCTGGGTCGCAGGGGAAGGCTGGGACCGGAGCTGCTGCTCCGAAAGCCCTACCCCAGGCAAGAGGTCTTCACAGCCCATGACATCTGCACGCTGAAGTAGGATGCGAAAGTCACTGTCAAAGACTCGAAGAGATGTCTAGGAAAAAATGGCCAAATTTTCCAGAGATGAAAATCAAAACCAGTCCATCCTACACGACCTATGAAAATGTTGTCCGGTCCCATGAAAAACACTAGTTTAAAACTACAACAGCCACAGGAACATGGACGTTATAGGAACCACTCTATACAGCCTGACTGTTGGAAAAGCTGGTTGTTACCATCCCACCTCTCAAGAAGATAATTACACTCATTACTACCAGCCACCGAAAATGACTCACTGGCTTGGGCATAAGAAAGACAATATGGTATTACAGTTTCAGCATAAAGCATCCTCTCCCTGGTCATCTCCAAGTGACCAAAGACTCTACAAGCTCAGCTCTGCTCTGTATTTCATGAGGAACAAAATATCTCAGAGCAAATTTTCACACATTCCCCATTTGTCCATACACAGCTCCACACATGCACCCTACAAATGATGGCATGCCAATCATTGGTGCTTGCAAACACATTTCTTTTCTGCTGGCACACACAGGCTACATGCAGCTATCTTTTCGGTGCATTGGTGAGCATATAGACAATTTAACACTGTAAAAATATATCCCTCACATTAGAAAATAGACTGCAACAAAGCAAGAATTGAATTGGCCGATTATCTCAATATGGGGTTTTAATTACCTCTAACTCATGGTGGTCTGTGCATTCACATCTTCAGATGAGACCTTAAATATCCATACCCTGTGTGCCTGCCGTGGACAAAGAAGGTAGCTCAGGGCTTTTTGGAAAAAAAAAAGATTCCTGCCTTGTTGTCCTTGGCTGCTACAGTCCTCTGAGGTGGCTGCAATTCAGCAAAGCAATAGGCTTGCAGCCTGGGAATTAAGATGGAAATTGTTCTATGAATGCAAATATTGTTCTAGGTCTTTTCTTAAACATTAGCAAAAAAATCACAGAATCTTACCAAAAACCACCTGTCTATTCACCTGCCCTTAAAAATGAAACGAGGTTCTAATTGAGGACCAGTAAGTCACCAAGAAAAAAGAAAACCTGACAAGAATAGCCAAAAAGACCTAATTTAAGATTAAATAGATCAAATGACTAAGTTATCATTTAAAACAAAGTTATCCAAAAAGGAATGGAAAGGAAGATAGAATTTAAAATGGATTTGGGAGGAATCAAGAGAAAAGCGGAGAAAATGGAAGACAAGGTATAAGACCCTAGCCACAGGAACTGATTAGAGTTTATTATTGACTGAAATCCCAGTTTGTTTTAACAAAAATGCATAATTACAGTCTGAATGTGTCTGGCTCTGTGCAGGGCATCCAGAGAGGATTAATCTTCTGCACCCACCTCCTTTTACACAGTAGCCACAACCTGGCCCTTCAAGTCTGACTACAGCAAAACGCCAATCAATTTTTATGGGAAGTGGCAGCTTCAAAATTACATTTCATGGCATCTTCCTACTTCAAATACAACAAACAGTCCTTTAGTTATGCCATGCTTATAAGAAAACCAATTCTGAAGCACCAGGTTTAAATACTAAACATCAGACATATTACACCGTTGTTTGTAAGCACGTGAATTAAGTGTTTTAAGTTACTGGTAAGGCAGTGCTGCGGCTTACAGCCAAAGCACAGTATGGAACCTGACAGCGTATCTGAAATCCTGTAATTTTAACCAAGTTGTCACTTCATCCTACAGCTAATCAGCTTCCTCAAATGTATATGCCTTCACTTGTTCTTACAAGAACCCTCGCCAAGCCACGAGCCTGAGGATGAGGACAGGTGCAAAGTAAGCCCATTACTTAAGAAAGGAAAATGCGCTTTTAATCACCAGCTTGCCGCCTTAGCTGCAGAAATACGTAGGCCTGTAATTTTGATCTTTGCCTGAAGATATGCTTGGCACTAGGGCAGTCTTAGTAGCGACACCGGACTGGTTTAGGCCGCAGGGGGGCAGGAGGTTGACAACTGCGGAGGTTTGCAAGCGGGGAGGGCAGGACGGGGCTCCAGCCCCCGCCAGCAGCCCCCACAGAGAGCTCTGCCAGGGCGGGAGAGGCACCCCGTCCTTACAGGAGACTGCAGCTATGAAAAAGTTTAAACCACCTGAAGACCTGCCCAATAAAATCAGCTCCAACTCAGTGGAAATAAATCTTAAATTCGGTACTAAAAGCCAACTCTATTTACTTCTTGCTGGGAGAAGGATTTCTGCGCTATTTCATTTGAACTTGTTAGTCACACATCAAGAAATAACACTGGAGAAGGTAAAAAAAAATAAATGGATACAAACAACAATGAACAGTTCTAAATAAATCAGGGTGGTTTCATAAAATGCTAGCAGCCAGCAAGAGAATTCAGAGGGTAAAAGCAGCAGGTGAAGGCATGGGCTCCAGGCTCAGCTTTACCGAAACCAAAAAGTTTGTTTAGACACAAACTGGCAAATACAGTGACCTCTCTGATCTGCCCTTACATGCTTATCGTGTTTTGACTAAAAGGTTGTTTTCAAACGATGAGCAAGTTCCCAGCACAACCTCATTAAACCCCTTCCTCACTGTTTTCAGAAAAAAAATGCACAACTGATACATCCTATAAATTCTGTTTCTTTGTAGTAAATACATTACAGAAATAGTTTCTTCATATTAAATATTGGCAGGGCAGTTCCAATAGAATCAGTAGCCAAACACTCTACTTAACATCTGCCATTTTAATAACTATCTCTACTTCTACTGAACAGGCTATTCAATTTAACAGACAGTTGTAAAATTCTAATAAATCTGGTGACTGGCATCCTTCTCTATCTGTTTTATCTCATTTTAGGTTTCTTGTTTACTATAATTTTGCAGAAATGGTAGCTTTAGTTTTCCAAAAAAACCAAAAGAGTGTTTGAACTTGAAAAAAATAAGATATACACCCTACAGTTTGAAGACAAGATAACCAGCACCTCCATTCACAACTGTAACTGACTGTTCCTACCCTGCAGGACACTTCCAGAGCTAACCACCCACCCTCCCCTCTTTTTTAAACACGGCTGCAGCTGGTCTCCAAGAGGTTCTAAATTAAGGCAGGAATGCAATACAAAGTGCATGTGCATGAATTCAGATCTCTCCACACCCACTGAAACGCATCTCCAGAGAAACAAAAGGACAGCACAGCAAGGGATGGAGAAATCAGCACTGATCTTGATACTAATCTTACAAAGCAACTGCTAAATGTGTTTCAGGAGTTAATTAGTCTACCTTGACAACTCTCAATCATCTTTCCAGAAACCTGGAATACTAAATAATACATACGCTAAATTACAGCTTGTGTTCTGTCATAGAGCAACAAGGTATCACAAAAATTCAAGAGAATACAGAGCTGGAGATTGCAAATGATATTGATAAACATATTTGTAAATAACATGAAATAAAATAAAGATAAATAAAAATAAGATAAAATAAAATAGTCTTTTAAAAGACTGTGGTCTCAAAGAGAAGGAAAGTGGAACAATGTTCAGAAATAGACAATATTTACCTTAGAATATCTTTGCATGTTGGAAGTTAAAGATCAGATCAATGCATGCATACTCCATTGAAGGCCAAACCCAGCAACCAACATCCAGTTTCTCTACTACTTGTGTGCTCTGTTTTTTATTTCTCAATTCCAGGAGTAAAACAAAGCCTCCTCAAAGTGAAGTGAAAAGGCTTTGCACCTCCTGTGGATACTTTCACGTATACAATAGACGTCTCTGTGTTTCTCACACTTCCATTCCAGCCAGATGCAGAACATAGACAAGTACATCGTCTTAATGTGATGGAAGATGGAGCAAAGTATTTTACTAGCCACTTACCAACTGACCATGTATATTAACCTCACAGTTGGAGCCTATGATCCCATTTACCTCCCCCGGATGCTACTCTCCCTTTTCACTTCTGTCTTGCATTCATCGAAGGCTCCCATTTCTCTTCCCTTCTTCCTCCTCTTGCTGTTAACGTGTCCCCAATTTCACTAGTAGCTTGTGTTTCTGCACTCATGGTTAGCCATGGTTCAAGAAGGACTTTGTACCTCCACCACTCCTGTGGCTCACCCTGTGCCCTTTACTGCGTTGACACTCCCGTCACAGAGCCATGCCGTAAGTGGATCAAGAGCTGATCCAGCTACAAAACACTTTTGCGAAGTTTTCAAGCCAGATCGGTTCCCTGGCACAGAGAGGCAGGGATGCACAGCAGTGCGTGCTTGGGAGAAGGGAACAGCGGGGATCACTGCAGAAATCAAGCCTACCATCGAACGGCAGCCTTAAGCCGCTCTGTCCCTACTCCCGCCCTCCCAGTGTTCTTGCCCCGACCACCACCCCCCACCTGGCAGCACCAGGAGCTCTCACCAGGAGTTCCTCATCCTCCATGGCCTAAACATGTTTCGCTCAGCACTTTCCCAGCAGTGACATGTGCAGGGCACCCCAGCTCAAATCTCTGCTCCAGGAACTTCTATGAGAATGTTGTGGCTCAAATACCGTATTTTAAAGCTTTTTAACTCATACATTTTGTTCATTAATGAGACGGAACTGAAAATATACTTAGATGCAATCTGGACAGGCATACTCTCATGTTATTCACACTAGCATATATCATATATATATATCATATATATATAAAAATCATCATTTATTTCTGGGCCTATGTAAACTGATGAAGGATGAGAAGAATGGGGTCATTTTTTTTAAAATTCCTATTAAAAAATGAACTAGTGAAAAATTTCCAACTTACTAAGCCATTATGTAGTCTGACTCAATAATTTTGAGCTATATTGATTTAATGATATTACTTGGAGCTAAAACTAACTGGTATGTTATTATGTATTTACAGAAAATAAAGGAACTAGAAATCTAGTACTACAGGTTAATCAAACTGTCAACAAACCTTCTTTGCTGCATAGCATAATCCACACAGCAATCTCAGAATACATTATAGAGCATTTTATAAACCAAATACACTTAGCAGGTTTTATTTTATAAATAAAACACCGTCACCTCTAAGGCAGTACAGTACTACTTTTGAGGACAAGAGAGAAGAAAAAAGTCTCAATACTAACATCAGAGTTGGAATTTTGACTTGGGATGCTGCTGCACATATTCGAATGTGAGCAGAGTTCGGAGAGATTCCAGATGTTAGCAGCAAAGCCCAGAGCCCCTTTTGTGAGATGGGATGACCAGGACCTCAGCTAAAACTTCACTGGTTACACCCACATCCTAAATGCAAAGCTGCTACCAATCACTGCTGTGCCACAACATACAAGCACCACGGCCAGTCAGCCCTGCGTGGATATTTAAAAAGCTCATTTTATTTACTTTTTCCTGATGAAGTTAAATAGAAAAACTCAAATTCCATTCAAAACAGAGGGAGCAGGAACTCCACCGGGTTAAACCTGACCTCAGTCACACCACTGCCCTAACACTTACACTGGCCCAACATGTCTTACACCAGAATTTACAGCTGAAGAGTAAGAAAGCAAGAAATCGAGAGATTCTGGTGTCAAAAGGCGTCAAAAAAGCCTCGGCCTGTCTGAGGCATTTCAAAGATGTACAAATCTTTGCAACAACTTTTATTTATTCACTCGCATAACTTTGCATCAGGAATAGTGTGGCCAGCAGGACCAGGGAGGTGATGGTGCCCCTGTACTCAGCACTGGTGAGGCCACACCTCGAGTACTGTGTTCAGTTTTGGGCCCCTCACTACAAGAAGGACATCGAGGTGCTGGAGCGTGTCCAGAGGAGGGCAACGAAGCTGGTGAAGGGTCTGGAGCACAAGTCTTATGAGGAGCGGCTGAGGGAGCTCGGGTTGTTTAGTCTGGAGAAGAGGAGGCTGAGGGGAGACCTTATTGCTCTCTACAACTACCTGACAGGAGGTTGTAGCGAGGTGGGGGTCGGTCTCTTCTCCCTAGTAACCACCGATAGGACGAGAGGAAACGGCCTTAAGCTGCGCCAGGGGACGTTTAGGTTAGACATTAGGAAAAACTTCTTCACTGAAAGGGTCGTCAAGCATTGGAACAGGCTGCCCAGGGAAGTGGTTGAGTCTCCATCCCTGGAGGTATTTAAAAGGCAGGTAGACGTGGTGCTTACAGACATGGTTTAGTGGTGGACTTGGCAGTGCTGGGTTAACAGTTGGACTTGACGACCTTAAAGGTCTTTTCCAACCTTAACGATTCAATGATTCTATGATTCTATAACTTCAACTGAAATGGGGTCTGACCCCAGCAAGGCCTCTTCCAGAGGGGCGAAGCTGATAGTCTCTAAATAGGTGGTTTTCAAGTATCTTGCTGCAGTCCCTGGAGGCTGCTTTTATAACCTCTCCAGTCTCGTTCACACTGCTCGATGACAAAACTGCGATGCTAAGCATTGCATGGGCCATGAATCATAGTGTGGTAGCAGTTATTCTTACAGAAAATGCATGACATACTGATTCAACATGCTGAACGGAGTAGATCCCTGTCCTATAAGGTAACTTAAATTATTAGTTTAAATTAAACTTTACCCTCAAGGCAGTGGGCTTGCATTCAAATTTCAGATAATAACATAGGCCCTGGTTCAAGTGCCATTGAAATCAGTGGAAAGATTCAGAAACACTTCCAAAGGCTTTGGATTAAGCTCATGAACGCAGGGTCCCATTTGAGCCTACTCATCGTGCGCCGGCAGCCTGGGGGGAAGAAAAGCAGAAAGAAGGGGCTACAAAGGACTCCAATTACATAGCATGGCTTCAGGTCCCAGCAACGAGTCATCCAGGCTATACAGCACCGAGTATTTGACCTCTTTTTTGTCTGTTGAAGAAGTATGTATTTCTGCAATCGTTACTTGGAATGACTAAGAACAGAAGGGGTACTGCCATCTAATTTCATGCACTTCAGCACACAATACCAAACACTTAGACAAATTCATACCTCCCACCGTACAACTCTAATTCCACTTTCAAAGTTCACCTCCACAGAAGCTGTGCAAATCTTATGTCTCCCAAAAGTCAGTGATGCCTGGCAACATCAGATCATGGGAAACCTTGTCCCAAACTCACTACAACATATATGAAAATTCTGCCGATACTCTACATAAATTGGAATTAAATTTACTCTATGGGATGAATTGCAATGTCTTAAGATTCAATATACGTAACATTGTCGCACTCTCACTTTAAAGAAGTCTAAACATCAAAGTGGAAGGTAGCATCCTAGCTACATATTTTGTTGTTAAAATTATCTAATCCTCCTACAATAGTATCACCCAGAGACCTCAACTGACACGCTGCGTTCTGTACCTTCTGCAGCAAAAGGAAGGCAGAACAGAAAATAACAAAACATGAAAATGTGTTGCTAGGATAAGACATCATGGAAACCAAATGCATTGCACTTAATAAATAGTGTGACATTCTCTATGTGCTCTACCACACAGAAATACTTAAATTTTTTCCAAAGTTTAATCTTTTCCCTTTGGTGGATTTAGATTCAATTTCCTTTCTTTTTTTTATAGCTTACCCAAGTTTAAATTTGAAATGTGTTAACCAAATATTGTCTTAGATTTTAATCTATACTACTCAATAAGGATGATGAGATAGTATGGATCCAATTTGGGCAGATTTTCTTTGCTAGAGTCTTGCGGAACTATATCCCTAAATGTCATGCGAATTACTGCTTTGTATCAGATGCATCTCTCTTCCCTCATCCCGTAAGTTTCCAAGGCCCCAAGGACACTCTGAAGGAGAACAAATGGAAATGAAAATTTAGTTGCTGTGCAGAACCTCAGGGGGCTCTTCTATTGACGTCTCTTGAGCGCAGTGAGCTAAGGTGGTATCCCAAATACGTAATTCAAAGGAAAAGTTTTCAAGAGAGATAATTTTTCAGCAATGCATTTCAGGCACAGCCTATGGTTTTCTCCCTTCTGTAAAAAAATCCATTAAAGGTTCAAAAAAACTTCTAGTCTTTCAAAACACTAAATTCCCTCTGCAGACTTGAAATTACAATATCATGGGTTTCTAAACAGTAAGCCACTGTTTGCTGGCTACATCAACAGAATATAAAAAAGGCAAACTGCCACTCTGTAAGAGTATATCCCACTATGAAGCCACACATGCAAGTATACAGTATTTTCAGGATGCTTGCCCATTTTCATAGAAACCCACAAAATGAAGTTATATGACCTCAGAATACCTGAGCACAGTCTCCAGAATGTCATGCTGTCACTTCCCAGCTAGGGTGCTATGTTTTGAACATTAACTATATACATTTCGTCACTGCAAAACTGAAAAAAAAACCAAACCACTGTCACAGCATTTTCCCACAGTGTGATCACTACAGTAATTTCTTGTCACAATAATACTAATACTACTACTACTACTACTACTAATAACAACAACAACAACAACAACAATAATAATAGTAATACAGGTGGTTGTGCTTGTTAGAATTTGGGTGGCAGACACTTCACCTGCTGCTATCTGATGAAGTACCAAAGGTGTCATTATGATGTAATCTAAAGCCTTCCTCTAAGAATTCAGGATTTGATTAGGAAAAAGAAGTTGGGCTATGTTAAAAACCATGTCTCTAAATGGTTCCTTCATATTAACGCATACGATTTCCATGCCTTTCAAACCAGGCTTTTTACTTTGCCAGAATACCAGGTAAAACTGTCCTTGTACAGAATGCGTATGTTTTGAAAAACAAACTGATCTTGTAGACAGAACAAGATATTACTTCAAAGAAGTATACCAGAAGAATCAACAGATTTGTGCGTGACTTTGGAAACAGGATAAGGTCTCACAGTCACAGACTTGCAGGTTGCAGAATTAAATGTACTAGGAGAGCAGCAAGCAGGGCTGAAAAGGATTTCATGGTAAGTCCTTCATTAGTCCTGGCAGTATCTTAGAATTGGTCTGAACATTTAGCAAGTTTCTTCAACATATTAGTATGTATTTATATGGCTTAAATATATCCAAGAGTGGCATTTTCACGAGCTCCTCTAATTAAGCTCATTTTGGGAAGCATTCAAAACAGGAGTGGAAACAAATGAGCTGAAGTTAGAGCACACCATAAGAGAACTACAGTCTACCTCAGAATGCATAAACTCCATTGAAGTTTGAGAGATTTTCCTTTGGAATAATTTTCAGCTATTATCACCTTTTTAAATTGAAAGATGACTGCAAGTCTGACTATTTGGTATCAGCATTTCAGCATTTCTGCAGCATCCAAGAGCGAGAAAGGGCATTCTTTGATCTGGTTAATATGGAAACAAGGGCAGAGAGAGTGCTTTCTTTAAAGAAAAATAGCTGTATCAATAAAAACTATTTGTGAAAGAGTTGAACAATTTTCTCAACAAAATTATATTTAAGGTCTTTAGGCTGAAAAGGGAGAAACCCCCCTAGTTTAACAGATACTGCAGAATCCTCCCTCTGATGAGCGACTGCTTACAGACATGGAAGTAGTTTGCCCACGCTTTCAATCTACTGCCCTCGCACAGAGTACTGCTAGATCTCCTGGGGGAGGTCTCCGACCACCACCAAATGAAAGCAGAATAGCTCATGTGAAAGATATGCAAGCATCTAACTGCAGTGTGGAAGGTCGGTGAGGGAAAAAAGGTACAAAGGACCCTTACTGGCACAAGTTGGGAAGAAGAAACCCTTCAGGATAAAGCTCGGCAGTAAGTGCGAAGCAGCCTTGGCTTTCTTACGAAATGATGCCCAGGGAGATTGCTAAGCAGTTCTTTCATTCTTCACAGCTGCAGCCTGGGTCTGTTGCTAGTAAGAGCCTTCCCAAGACCTAACCCACGGTGCTCCTGTGCAGGCTGCCAGATGAAAATAAGAGGAATGTGGGAAGAGGAGGGATGTTAGCTCGCTACCCGCGCTAGCTGAATCCTGTGAGAAGGGTTACGACGGAAGGAGCCAGGCGGGTTGTGCATTGCAAACGCATGATTCCCTTAAGAGAGCCTCGGAGCTGCGATGCTGCATCGGCAGAGAAACTGGCAACCAGTGAGCACGTCCAGGGCAGCAGGGTCAGTAAGGAAATCGGTCTGTGATTTTGGTTTCTGTTACCCACCGCAGCACCCCGCTGCTCTCTGCCCGCTTGCTCTGGAGCCTTCCAGAGCAGGGTTGTGGACTTGCACAACCCTTGCACAATGGTACCCCGATGGTAGCTGCCCCCCACACCTTACTGTAGCAATGATGAATCAGTCTTTGTCAAGTTCAATGATGGCAATGAAGCAAGGAGAAGAGAGCGAGAATGCTCTGATGTTAGAATTAGTTAATTTGTTAAGTAGCAATATCAGGGCCCTTGTTACTAGCAGGGATCTAGAGTGTTTCTTAAACAGCTTTTCTTTGTTTAAAGCTTTGTTTCCTGGATCTGAGAAACTAACAAATAAAAAAAAGGCCATAAATAACTGTTCAAGACATTAACTCTTTTCTCCCCTGCTGTTTTTAAAAGCAGTGCAAGCTATAAACTACCCTATAAATGTATCTTGAGCTTCCTGTGACAACTTCAGTGTCAAGTAAAGCCTTGCACAATTCAACAGGATTAACTTCCCATTCCCATTCTGACTATGGATACAGTTTTAATCTCAAGTACAGCCTACTTTACAAGTTTGCTCTTTTATTAGAGCTCTGCTCCTACTATCTTAATATGACTCATTTTATATTGTTTATATTTCCATTGTACAATATTGTGTTGTATTGTTCACATACTTTCATGGTACACAGCACGTGAAATATTGCTCTATGCAACACAGCATTTGCATTTGCTTTTGCAATTACAGACAGAAAATACTATCAGGCTACAGCACTATACTGAAGGAGCGTACTTCGCTGCATAGTGTAACAGATACAAGTTTATGGCATGTTAATACAGTTTTACCTTTCATTTTACTTATGTTTCCTTTCTCTCTAACAAAAGATTCTGCACTCATAATTAATTGACCATATGTATTTATGCAGCACATATGCACGTTATACCCACCACCACTTCAAAGATCACTGCTAAAAACCCACAGTATTAAAAAAAGTAGTCACGCTTAACATAAAAAAAGAAGAGCTACATACTACTTAACAAACAGTAAGATCATAAACCTCCATCTGGCCAAAAAGCATGTCATAACAAAAAGTAACAGCTGGAACTTCTACTGTGGAGTTCTACTTCACCTTTTTTCCCATATATATGTTTAGCACTTTCCAAAATCATCTTAGCACAAATTTTTAACACGAATAACATCATCAGCTGTATCAAACACACATTGCTCAACTACTTTTATTGCACATTTCAAGTGCTTTTATTGTACCTTCCAGTATCATTTTATTCACATCAGTCAATCTGCCTGCTAATAGGCACTTACTAGGAGTCGTTACGCTACTTATCAGTGAAGGCACAAGTTACCCACTGATACAGTTCCAGTCCTCCCTCACAGAAAAGGCCACACCAGCAACCAGGCAGCCAATCCACGGACAGGCAGATTTTTATAGATCTAGTAATTTTAAGTAAAGAAAAAACAGAAAAGCAGATTTGCAAGCCTTGGTCTTCAACCACAGTAGCAGACATTTACTGTAACCGATGTTTAGAGACTGAGATCTACAAACTGCTTGTAATGATAATTCCTTACGTCTCCCCTGCAGTCCAAACCCTGGAGTACAAATATAGAACGAGCAAGCAGAGAGAGACATACCAATGGTGTTAATGTATTCGTCTTCAAAAACAAATGCAATATAATTCTGTCCATGTGATAAGACAGCAGGAAAAACATCTCTGGAATAATAATGCATTCAGTGATATTCTCACATTGATTTGCTTCTGTGATTTTGACTATTTTTTCTCGTTGATTAAAAAATTGATAGTAAAACAAGCAACGACTTGCTCTTGAGTGTCCGAGTGTCAAAAAATTTTGGCATTTTGTTAAATGAACATTCACTTCTCTAGACTACTCAGTTGAGATTTTGTAATACACCTATTCTAGCTTGAGAAAATGCTTTTGCATTTGAACCACACTTCTGCTGTATACATGATGGTGCATACGGTACCCTGCATGGCTCCCAGGCAGCTAGCGAGAAACGTCTGTGCGAGCTGCAGTAAACCTGACATGGTTCGCTTCCATCAGTCGAGTTACTGATCTCTTCTCCCTGGGATCCAGTGTTAGGACACGTGGGAATGGTTCAAAGCTGCATCAGGGGAGGTTTAGACTGGACATTAGGAAGCATTTCTTTAGCAAGACGGTGGTCAAACACTGGAAGAGGCTTCCTAGAGAGGTGGTCGATGCCCCAAGCCTGTCAGTGTTTAAAAGGCATTTGGACAATGCCCTTAATAACACGCTTTAACTTGGTCAGCCCTGAAGTGGTCAGGCAGTTGGAATATATGATCGTTCTAGGTCCCTTCCAACTGAAATAGTCTAGTCTAGTCTAGTCTAGTCTAATTCCTATCTACCATTACCCAACAAACCACTGGGATTAAACCCTGGCTCCACAGGAATGGATGGAAGCTTTGCCTTGACTTTGTCTGGGCTAAGATTCACTCAGAAGTTTCAGCTGGGGAAAAATGTGGTCTATAAACCTTGTCTGGAAGGGAGACAGGACATTTACATAATTCCATCCTATTAGCGACTGAGCCTTGCACTCACCAAAAGCAAGGATGCTCCCAACAAGAATAAAGAAAGAAAAATAGTTCAGTCTCCATTTCACAAATCTTGAAAGCTTCACGTTGAGCTATCACCCAAAGAATGAGAAAACAGCATCCACACCATCTCCACAAGTATCCAGAGGTAATACCTAGGACTATGACAAGTGTACCTCTAACTTTGTTTCACACTGGACAAAACTAGCATCTTCTTAAGCTTCCTGTTGATATAAGCGATTTACAATATTGGACACAATCACCTTTAAGTCTCCATTTCTCAAGTCATCAGACCATAATATTTTTGCAATAAGACTGAACACAGACATTGATATTCAATCTACTTAGAAGTAGTTTGCATAAGAAGCACGTCACTGCTATAATGTATGCAGCAATAAGTTACCATTTTCCTACAATATTACTTTGTTAGTGTCCAACACACCTGGATTAAAAATATAAATACGATATAGTTTAAAAATACAATTAAGATTTCCCCATACTTCTCTATTCTTCTAGCAAAATCCACAAATGTGAGCTAGATATAAAGTCTGAAGGTCAAACACATTTTTTACAAAACATTTTAAGCCAACAGAGTCACAGAAGGCATATAAAATCAATAAGACATATAAAGCTGATTGCAACCTTATAAAAAGCCTCAAATCTTCAGCCTGGGTGACACAAATATAGCATTTCACGCTGTAAGCAATTTCCCAGCAATGTAGGCCAGTTTACCTTTGCACTATGAGGGGATTTTTGCATCTCTAGACTACAAGCAACTGCAGTGGTTATTCAGGCTGCAGACAACTCCATAAGGCACCATGCCAGATCAAGAGTAACGGCTCGTTGCTGCTAATGAGCAATGTCAAACACGGGTCCCTCCACACTTTGTGCAGGAAACTGCCTGGCTTTGTTTTGAGGATGGGATGAAATTATTTGTAGCATTGTCACATAAAGCATTTTTGAAGCCAGTTAAAACATGCACTCAAAAAAAAATTAAAAAAAAAAAAAATAGTCAGCAACAGAATATATGCCCAGGAAAAATAAGAGTGTACTTGAAATATTCTCTGAGAAACATAGTAAGAGTCAGAATTTTCCAGTAATGGCTTCTCAGTATTTCTTGGTATTTCTCTCCTAGGTAAAAGCAGTTTTACCTAACAATAAAATGAAAATGAAAGATTTGTCTTTGGGGGAAAAGGATACAGGGAACAATAACTTAACAGAAGACTATTTTTTGTAATATCTGATCTAAATATTCAATCTCAAACCCTTGTTCTCCCAGTTGACCATTTCTGAAGACCTTTCCAATACTCCACGTAAGAAGGCGTTCCATCTTCTCTATACCTAACTGCCCTCTGTGGATGGCCAAGGTGTGCTTCTACAGCAGCAGGCTTTCACAAGGAGAGAGTCAAGTGAAACCCAGGCCAAATGGCCTAGAGTTAACGTCAAGACATCCTCATGCCTTCAGCAACCTCTCTCCATGCTCAGAGGTGCAGTCATGCATCCAGGGTATCATTCTTCTGACTGGTCTCAGGCAGGTGACTACAAAGCCATTAGGGACCTTTCATATTCACTGTCCACAATGTCCAAATCACATGAAGTTTCTAGGTTGCTTTTTTGAGATGAAACTGATAAAACGGACATGTGTGCTGTTAAAAATTTTAACAACATGACTTCTTTTGATAAACAGGCAGATTCACGCTTTCTACAAGTCAATCCTCTTTGACTAATAAAGATTTAAAGGAAGCTCCAATGAATGCCAGCTAATCCCAAATCTTTAAGGATCATTCCTTTAAAACTTGCAGTTAAAACATGAGCGGATGCAGCAGGTATGGAAATTCTCACATCAGTGCTCGGGGTGCAGGCAGAATGCTCTTCCAAAGAATTCAAGAATATCTTTGATAGTTTCTGCATCAAAACACCACCAGTTAGAACACAGACATTTAATCTTGTGGCTGTCAGCGGAGCTAGGAAATAGCTAAATTTACTTTGTGGATAAGCAGTAATCTATACAGGAAGGCAAAATAGTAACATAGAAGGTAGAAGGTATAACACCATTAAGATTTGGAAGATGTACTGGAATAGGAAGGAGACGATATGAAATCTGGTCACACCAGATCTTTATATAGTAACCCAATAGAAGATAATGTTGCCCAGAACAAGTGCAGAAAACATGAATGTTGATAAGAATTTTTTTCCATCTGTATTTCTGCCCTGATACTGTATGGCACTGTTCTCTGCAACACAATGCACTATTTCATACACAAAAAGAAACACTGTCCACTGAAAATTAACATGTGGTAGGAACATTCCTCTGCAAGACGTAAGTGATTTAACAATGAGATTTGGGATTATGTCATCTGACCATACTGTTTCTATGGACTTTTAAGGCAAATTAATTTACTTGCATTTCCAGCATCACAGACAGGCCTACAATTTTTATTCCAGCTTGTTATGCACACGTGGATGTGCTAAGAAATAATGAGAAACACTAAACAAATACCAAGGTACACACTGTTGTTAAAGGTGCCACTGCTTCAAAGATATTTTGTAATGTTGCATCATTTTTGTACACCTAGAATAAATTTTTGCCAGTTCATGCAAAGAGATGTGGAACAAGGATATTCACAGGTGTGGCATGATACCACCAAAATGCATGAGAGGCAACCCCACCCATCTAGGGCTGGGAACATTAAAATTCAGGGATACACTTATGGACGGCTTAGTTTGTCACTCAACCAAAACCAAAAAACACATGAATTCTTGGCAGAACGCGGTTAATTATTAACTTTATTTATCATTTTACAAAGCAAGCTGTAACAATTCATAAAAACAAATATTCAGAATATCCAAAACCACACATTAATAATAATAAAACCCCAAAACTGCAGATCACAGAATTAGACTCCATTAGGCACATTGTTGCAGTAAGTGGCACCCATTTAGAAGATGAAGGAGAGCCAAAACCACAGTCTTCTATGTAGAGATCCAACATGAGCAAATGGAGCCAGATTAATACAGCAAATTCATATAAATCCAGGATAAGAATGGAAACCATGCATGTTTTTCCATTGTTTTTTTTTTCTTTTGCTAAGACAAACAGAGAAGATTTATGAATCTAAACACAAACAAGTCAATAACAATACTGAACAATTCTGTGCTGTTATTCATGCTCCTCAAAACACCCTGGTCCCCAACAAACACTGCCCTACAGCGAAAGGAGTCCAACCTGTGTTTGGTGTGACAGAAATGTTTTGATTAAGAAAAAGCATTCATATACAGGACAACTTTTAAACACGTTTAAATACTGCCCTTACTAGGGGTGAATGTAAGCTTATAATGGAGCATTTTCTTTAATCGTGTCACAGTCAACGGACAGAAGAAAGGGTGTGTGGTAATACTCATCATAGTAATACCCTCTCTCGCAGGAGATCTCCCAACTATCTTGGCTTCTAAAGCTGTCTTTGCTGCTTCATTTTTTGGTCTTACTGAAAATACAGCAAAACCAAAAATGCTAGCCCCAGAGTAGTTTCAGATATTACAAATTCTCTTTGCTGGAGTCCAGTTGTTCTCAAGCAAAGTGACAGTCAACCTCACTTCTTTCAATTTAAGATGGGACGCAAACTAAGACAAAAGAATGTACCAGTGTTATGAAGCAAGAGAAATATTTTAAATATCCACAAATGTCAATATTATTACTTCTTAGATTAAAAGACTATAATAAATTATTTCTCAAATCTGAAATTACTGCACCTTTCTATGACAGTCATTACTGTCATTTACTGATAATTCTGGTTATGAATTTAATGGTTATTTAATTTGAAACAGTTGTAAGTAAGACTTTACACCTTCTTGATGGCAAACCTACATTGTTAGTCACGTAGTGGAGTCAATCCTTTCCCTCTGAGCATAACCGCACCCTCTTAGAGATAAGTATACAAGCAGTCTGATATCCAGGTGAGGAACCTGGACAGAAGTCTCATAAAATAAATTAAAAAAAACAAAAAAACCCTAAAAAAACCCAACAACCAAAAAACCACCACATAATAGAAATGCCTATATATTTGAAAGAATGTTTGTGCATCTCTATCAGTGAGGTACTTCAATAGCCTAGGGTGGAAGTATTATGCCTCAGTATCAAGACTGTCCCTATCTAGAAGTGCACTTTAATAACTTCCTAAATTACATTTTTGTGCTCCGCTCACTTCCCTACTTGAGAAAAGTCTAAAACAACAGGGGCTTAGACTTCAAAACACTGGGACACTATGGCAGAACTTCTGCTGCCACTCTCTGAAATCAGCACGACAACGAGATGGGTGTAAAAACCAGCAAGAAGAAATGCAGCAGAAGAGTCTTTTCTTCAGATACACTGCATTTATTTGTTTTCAAAATTAAGCCCAAGGATCTGTAGTTACAATTGCTACTTTTTTTCCCTGACTCCAAGCACGTATTCAGTTGTGTATTGTCTCATTATTTCATACTATAATAATCCCCAGTTTGCTTTCTATTTTGCAAACAACATCGCACAGCTGAATTGTCTTAGGCTTTTTGTGACTTTTTTTTTTAACATGACAATTTCAAACTACCCACAAGCATTTGGCTGGCTTTTAATATTTACTATAAGCTATCCTTGTTTTAATAATATACTCTAAATCCTAATCAAATTGAAAAATACAATAACATGCAAGAATATGGACTGAAAGGGCCTATCTATTTTCAGAGATGTGACAAGGGGGGAAAATGGGAAATACAAATCAAGAAGAGGAGACAGCATTTTTTAATCAATACTTTTCCATACCTCACCCTTCCCTCCCCATATTCCCAAGCCTTTGGAAATACTCACACTAAATACCAGCATAAAATTGCAGTTTCCAAAAAAAGTATGCACTGAAGTCGCAAACAGCCTGATTCAGCTTGCTTTTGGTTCTACAGTTTATAATGCTTAAAATTGACATGATTTGGTTAAAAAGGGTCATCTGCTTACTGTTCTAAGAAAGACATTCTGGGTTAAAACTGAAAAGTTTTAACACTATGATGCAATCGAAAGCAACAGTTCTGAAACTGCACGGTGGATCCAGTGAGGACATCAGCTCATGGAAAAAAATGGAAAGAGAAAAAAAAAAGATTTTACCAAAATACAGGATGTCAAAACTTCGAAAAAGTATTTACTAGCATCTCTGATTAAAAGCAAATGCTTCCAATTTGGAAACTTTTTCTGTCAGTTCCATTTTCTTCCTCCTGCTTCTCAGTAACGACCTCTCCTCGTAAGGAAGCCAAGCGGCCACCTTCATGCCAAGTCACCAGCTGCCACCTGAGGAGCGCTGAACTGGCACCACGCAGCACTCAGCAGAGACTGCAGTAACCCTCTGTGTGATGTTCCCTCCTCTTCTTCCAACAAAAGGTGTGAATGCCAACACCAGAAACCTCCACATCTCAAGGCAAGGTTATTTTCTCAGTGTCTTATCCTTCCGTTAAATAGATAATTTCTAGGAAATGTGAATGCTCTACTTACTCCTTGGGAAACAAGCAAGGCAAATGCGATGGCAAAAGCCCCGCATGGGGTTGCTGTGGGACAGTATTCAGGCTGGCTTGCATTCTTCCACTGACTTTCTTTTCTTTGGGAAGAGCTTCAGTGTTGAGGCTGTTGTCATGTTATCTTCTTAAAAACAAAGGTTTTCATTCGTGGCTGAGATACCCAGGAAATACAGCTGGGCCAGGGCACGGGGTCAAGCACTGCCCCACGCTTCTGTTTGGTAGTTAGTGCTCTCACTGACACAGTTTTGGCCCGTGACAGCCAGCACTGTCCCAGATAATGCCCAGACACAGCTCAGGGAATAGCACGTATCACAGACTGTTCGCAGTAGGCAGCTTGGATACGACCGTATGCTGCGAAAAGGTTTAGGCACCGACATGGGAGCCACGCTGGGCCACTCAGTCACAGGGCCAGAGAACCGGCCCTGGCCCTGAGTGTTCTCAGTGCTCGTACTGACAGATGAGGGCTTAGGGTTTCGGGTGCTACTTTTACAATTCACACCAAAAAAAAAAAATATTCTATGTAGGAAAGACAACAGATTGATGGAACTCTTATTTTACGTATCAAATCTTAACTATGAGAAACTGTGGAGAAAATGGTTTAAGGAATTCTTACTCAGGTATATATTGCACTTACGAAGCTCATGCAAACCTAAGCTCTGGAACAGAAACCAAATGCTGTTTGGGTAAACTGTTGCCTAATTTTTGGATACTAATCTTTCACAGCTGAATGATCTGGACATCTCATTTAAAAATAGACAACAGAGCACTGAGATTCTACCTAAATTGGCTGCCTCCAGAGGTCTGGACTATCCTTCATCATCCTCTTCAGTATGCTCCAAACTCAGATGAGTTTTTTTTATTAACAGAAGAAAATCTAAAAGCTACAAGAACACTAAATGTTTTTGAGCCATGAAAAAAGCTTGTGATAAACTACCATGATTAACTCTGAAAAATCAACCGTATTGTTTTCAGTATTATACCCAGCATGAAAAATAACTCCCAAAATTATATTTAAACTAGAGATGGCCTTTAAAATCCCGGAAGAACAGACTGGGAGAGTCAAATAAGCCTCTTGGAACACCAACCTAAACATTTCCAATCCTGCTGCATCTTTTTTGGTAAAGTTAATTGCAGAGACATGCTCTCATTCTTGCTGGGATTCAACTGTCACCATTTCCCTCTGAATGCAGCCACGAAAGCCACGGCAAACGTGGCAGAAGTGAACGTGTGCCACCAGGTCCTTCAATTCACAGTGCGGTATCTTAACCATGGTATTAGTGAATGTACAGAACTGAGCAGCGGCGCAGCTGGGTACCAGAACACATCCTCAGCTGCCTCAGCTTCACTCACACGTGAAGGGACGGTGCAGACCGCCGGGGGCAATGCTACCCTGAGGACTCCCACCTCAACAACAGAACATGTCTGAAGGTAAACTAAGCCTTGGTGCTGAAGAACAGATGCTTGTTGCTTCACTGCTAAAATGTTCCAACATTGTATTTTTTCCTGGCGCCCGCTGGACACTATTACTGCTTTTCCTTCATTGTCTGAGACAGATACAAAAAAGGGCAAGAGGGAATAAGAACCATGCGTTTCCAAGACTGCAGTTCCTGCCTATTAAAAGAACATTTTAAAAAAGTTACAGCGACATCCAGAATACTATTTATCCAGCTTTAAAAGTAGAAGCATTTAGTCCCGGAAAAGAAAAAATTAAGAGGACCTTCAGGCTTATTCCTTCTTTAGGACTTATCTTGCAGTGTACAGTACTACAGTATTATAATCAAATATTGTTTAGATGATTAAAAAATATGAATAAAATTATTCCAGATGTGAAGGTCTTTGAGGCTGAAGAACCCAATACCACGTCAATACTGGAAAGATCATGGGGCTTAAAAATAGTTGCAGAAGCAGGTTGTGTGTTCACTTCAGTACTACTGGAACTAAAAATTCTGGATACAATGTAGTCTCCCCAAATGGCTGAGATGCCTCATATAGTCTTGGTCTTCCTCGTATTGAATCCCTTGTATCACCAGTTGAAGTCTTTTAGGATTTTCCAGGTATCTTTTTTCTTTTTTTTTTACGTGCCCTTGTGGATGCTTTCTTCTTCTAGCTCTAGTTCTGTAATCCATCCCTAGACAGCAGAATCCTTAACCATGCAAGCCCTAAGTATATGCCCACTTTTAACCATGTGTTTCAGTTCTAATTGGTTTCAGTATGACTTAAGCCCAGAATAAAACCAGTATGCCCCATGCAACTATGTTTGTACCTACACACTTCCATAAGCAAATAATATAATCCATAGTTGCATGACTTCACAACACTATCCCGATACAAATTTCGTCTATGTGAATGTCACACTGCAACTTCTAGTCCAGTCAGTTTTTCACAGGACCGTTCACAATGAAATGCCCCACAGCCTTTTATAATAGACTGTAAAGAAAGGTGTAAATACTTGCTTTTGTCTTTAAGTGGTAGCACAGTGCTCCCACAGTAGCAATTCCGTTTCTTAAAGTATAATGGAGTCCAACTTCAATATAGTAGGTTATATCAACCTCAGGTTTGTCAATAATACAAAACTTCAAGTCCAAAGCTAATACTTTTTTAAGAAGCCATATACAGTATTAGTTTCCTAAACGTAAGAGCCTTTTCTAAGACCTGAGGATGAATCACCGCTGGAAAACTTCAAGCTGGAAACAAAGTACAGTTTTTTGCCCAGCACAGGAAAGGATGGTCATCTAACAAAGACTGTAGTTCATCCACAGGATATTAGACCTGAGGTAGGAATTACTGGGAGAACCTGTGTGTCGTGTGTGTGTCTGTGTGCGTGTGTGATCAGCAGACATATGAATTTCTGAAATATCACAGAAAAAAGAATAAAAATCACTGCTCATGTCTTGAGCTACCGATACGTCATTATTTATATGCTGAAGCACTTATTGACATGGTGGTTGGAGACACAACTTCAAGGGCACGTGTTCATCTAGAGACATTTCGGGAGAACTGGTCCTGGACATCGGCAAATTGAGCTGCTGTCGGTGGAGCCACTATTTCAGATGGTGAAACCACTGCAGCCTGGCTGCCTGCTCTGCCTGTGCTAAGGCTCTGAGAAGCAAACACGGCTTCTGTCACTGACGGGGAGGTTTGAGCACGTACATTCAGCCACCACCGCAAGGACAGAGGACGGGCTCTTGTTCAGAAGCAGTATTCACCTCTCCTATGGTTCAATTCTGCCTGATGCTGCTGAGAAGTCTTTGAGCCAGCTTTGGATTTCAAAGCTTTTTTGCTTCCATCCAAAGACTTTCTGTATGTCTGCATCCCCGTCTGCCAAATTGATCTTCCCTCTCTCATTATTTTCCCAACCAATTATATGGGTCTGAATTTGCTCCAGTTTTAAATTTGGTTCAGTGCGAGCCAGAGCATTTTGTAACAAAATGCCCCTACAGAGATCACCAGATACTGCAATTCTAAAGGGGCAATGTGTTAAAATAAACCTCAAGATATATACAATAGAGTTTTACTTTATTCACTGTGTATTTTGAGGTACCAAGGGTTATTACAGTTAATTGTTCCAAGCCAAAAGACATCGTTGTAAGCAACAGCAGTGTGTAATTCAGTTCATGTGATTGAGCAGAAACATACACATCACAAAACTAACTGGAATAAAGATATTTGTTAAGTCCATTTCACAACAAAGCATTGGTGACTCATTAGAAAGGGTGTGAGTCAGTATAAAAGCCAAAACACTACTGAGAAGTGATAAATAAAATAGGATTAAAATTATCTTCTTGTACCAGACAGTTGAGACTGAGCATCGAGAAACCCCACGTACCCTGCTGTGATTTAGAAGGCCTCCTAGTGACAGTGATCTATCCCTTGTCCTTCTTGCCCTCAGCTGTTATTTAAGGAATTGGGAGCGTGGTGGGGAAGGGGCTTGCGCATCTGAGCCACAAAGCTGAGGAAAAATCCGTGACTCAGAACAGGGGTAACTTGTGCATGCCTATCCCTACGGGAGCTGCTGCTTCCCATAACATTCCCTTAAGTGGGAAGATTTGTTCATTTGAGAAGTCAGCATGTGAGGTTCCTTCCCCATCTTCTCTGCATGTATATTTCTTTACATCTTTAAATATGCCTACACACACACACACTGCATGTAAAAATAATGACGTCTGTGTATGGATTTTTGCAATTTAAAAAGCTACTTCCTTAAATATAATTGAAAAAAAATCATTGCCTCAAGAGATGTTTCCACAGCTAAATTCTTACATTCTCTAATGTGTCACATTTAGCCTTTAATGGAATATGCAGTCCTTGTCCAAATACATTTTTATGCCTAAATGTTAATTATTCCATCTCAGTGAAAGAGTAACTTCTCAGCCTCCTCACCCTGAAGCAGCAGGTACAACCAAGAACTTTGTACTAGGCTTTGTAGACCATTCCTTTTACTGCACAATCAATCAATCAAAAAGTTTCTTTCGTTATTCAGATCTTATGAAACACAGTAACAGAGGACTAAACCATCATAAATGTGAGATATTGCAAGAGGATCAAGCTCCTTGCAGCCACTACGTTTTCATACAGCTTAATGAAGCAAAACAAACTCAGTGGGAAAACAGTGTTCCTTCAGACCGAGTTCAGTAGACCACAGGTACACTGAGGAAGACACCATGATGGATGGTAAAAGGAAGATGAAAATAAAAATGCAAAACAAGTCATAATCATATTCCATGATCCTGAACAGAATCTTTTATTTCATGTCTTGATCACAGTAATACACTATAAAACTGATACAATTTATGCCTTTGCCATACAGTGTCAAAGGAAAGACATACCTATCACTTGGCCTCTCCCACTCTTTTTGACATTTTGAAAATCCAGAAAAAGATAAGGAAAAAAAATCTTTTCACCCATCCCTCAACTGCCTCCTTTTCCCATAAAAGAATGGCTTCAATACAGTCTTTGGAAAAATACCCAGTTGGATCTAGATTTTCCATATGCCTGAGTTGCAAACTCGGCCCTGGAAAACAGGACATAGGCATTTTTGTCTTTGGCTGGTGATGACAACAATTGGCCTATGAACCACTTTTGTTAAGGCAATGCTAGAAAAAAAAAGAATGGCTCCAGCCTTGCTCTTTCCTCCTTGCTTCTTCCCTCTTCCTGCCTTGCAGCACAAGGAACAGAGAAACAGACTCAAAACGTTTTCCAGAAAACAAGTGCCTAGATCTCCTTGTCCTCAGGAGGAAAGGCAATGGCTGCAACCCCCCATTTCCTCACTGTCACTCAGAAGCACCAGGTGTATTGAACGCAAGGACTTGCCTTGGGCTTTTAAGGTACGGCTGCAGACAGGAGGCCCCTCTCCATGGCACGTGGCTTCTGACAACCCACTGCAAGCGTATCGAGCATATCCTTCACCAAAACATTTACTATATTGTATTCTTCTGCTGACATGCACTATCTCATGGAAATAAAAGTAGCTTTTCTCCTTGTTGCCTGGTTAGTCTGATTTTTAAAGCAGATTCTCAAATATCGCAAGACTTCACACTTTCCTCTCCTGCCCATCTGAGAACTGGGGTTACCACTGTACCCTGCAGCGCCAGATTTTGACTGACTTGCATCAGACTGATTTCAGGTCTTGGAACCCAATACTGCCATCCTGACACCTGCGTATCACTGTCTTTACCCTGAAGGCAACCAAAGACACTTCTTCAGATAGAACGTGGGTGATACAATTCTGTTTCTGAGGCTGTGGTACAGAAGCAAGACAGGTTGGAGGACCTCCGACCTCATACTATGGAAATGAAGAATGTCATCACCCGTAATCTTTTAAATCTACAAATTCAAAAAAGCACAGAGAAAGCACACAAAATGAGAACAAGATATGGTAGTTCTGTTTTTCTTCATCTAACGTCCTGACAATGTTAAATACATAGTGGAGCATCATTTAAAAAAATAATGCTTTTAAGATCCCTAACCTTTCACACAGTAATCCAGAAGAAACTGTTGATCCCTTGATTAATACTGACTCTCTTTTTTAAGCAAGCAATGACAATGCCAAAGATTTGGGTTTTCCATGCAGGAGACAGATATGCTCCCTCCATGTGTGACAATTTGGTTTAAGTTAAACTGGCAGTATCAATGAGACTTAAGCACATGCTTAAAATGCTTTGCTGAACTGGGACCATACTCTACATAACTTTCTCTTGCAAAAGCTATGTCCAGCTGCTCACTGAATAGTCAGGGGACAACGTGGATATGGAAGTTCTTCCATATTTAAAAGCTGCGTTCATACCCAAAAAAATACAGGCCAGCTCTTTGGACTTCCCTTTTTATAGAGAGGAAGAGAAAGCCTGGTAGCTAGGAAAGAATTAACAGTGTGAGGCCAAACATTCAACTGAGGACCACAGCCACCAAACAGCTTTCATAAGAAGATCTTACTGTGGGTAACGTGCCAAGGTATCTGGTGACTGCTTTCTAGCTCAGTCAGAAGGATTCATTATTGCATTGCTGACATGAAACTTCTAAAAAATACGTGATATTTAAGTGCATGATTACAGCTGCATGCAACTCTCAAAACAGGTTTCAATAAAAATAATAAAATATCTCATCAACGTTCAAGATATTTTCATATCTAAAATTAATGTTAATAAGCAATCGAACAAACTGATTTTCAAAGCCATTCAGTTCTGCTCATTTCCCTGTTCCTGACAGAACCAAAGGAACTACTTTTCCACAGATATAAACAGGCATACACTTCTATCATACAGGAAAAAAACCTAGGAATTGTTTAATTGACAGTCATATACCTGAGTGATGATCATAATGACAGCATTAAAATCATCACAAGCAACCTTACCCATGCTTGAATTCTAGATCATTTACGTAAGATGTAAATTTACTGCCATTATCAAGTTTTGCATACAAAAAACAGTAACATTATTTTAAGTAAATGGTTTCAAAATCAAGTATCTGTTTAATGCATTGTGCTTCACCTCCCATGTTGCATATTTTTGCTGACTATCATGAACGTGCATGTGACATAATTACAAGTGAAATTTAAAAACTTGGTGTTACGAAAGATCTCAGCTGGGGAGCCACTGATAGCAGCTATGAACATATTGCAGGAGAGGCTGAGCATGTCATTCCAAGAACCAAATACAGTGTGAAATCCAGGAGAAATGTATTGGGAAGCACAAAATTACGTGTCAGTGAAAGGGTGGTAATTTAAGGGTGTATCACAGAATGGCTGAGGCTGGAAGGAGCCTCTAGAGGCCATCTGGTCCAACCCCCCTGCTCAAGCAGGGCCACCTAGAACAGGTTGCCCAGAACCATGTCCAGACAGCTTTTGAGTATCACCAGGTATATAGAGTCCACAACCTCCCTGGGCAACCTGTGCCATGCCTCACAGAAAAAAAATTTTTCCTTATATTCAGACAGTGTAGTTATATAAAATATTTTATTCAGTAGCAAAACTGGCTTAAGATGTTTCCATACACACATCTCTTCCCAATGCATCCATCTTTTCCTCCATCCATGCTGTTCAGATCCCGGTTCTCAGTAGGCAGCAGTTATTTATGAAGCTGTACTATGTAGCCAATTGCTGACTTGATCCAACTTTAGAAAGCTACAAAAAGAAAATTTCCTCTGGGGAAAAACAAGAAAAGAAAAGAAAAAAAAAACCCACAAGATTTTCTTCCTCTTCTTGTTTCTTTTGGTTTTGTTTTTTTGTGTGTAAACCCAGGCATCACTGGAATCATGACCCACCTGCAAAGAGAAGCATGGCAGCAGGGACATTGGATAGGACTTTCAAAAGCCAGCTTCATCCCACATCGTGTAGCACCCTCAGTACTGGTTGGCGCAAGCTGGGCTCCCCAGGGAGCTGTACTTCGTGGGTACTCAAATTAACACCAAAGTCTAAACTGAGCATAACACTTGCACTGAGCAGAGAAGAGGTGCAGGACACAGCAATCATACAACCCCCCAACTCTTCCCCTGAATAGAGGCCATGCCTGAATATACGTGCAAGTACCATGACTCGGCCTCAATTGGCACTGAACCCAACAGAGCTGGGAAGTTAACATAAGCCAAGAAGGCGGCACTTTATTTGTTTCTTCTTTTACAAGTATGAAAGCAGACATACTTCAGTATTTTGGGGATGTTTTATAGCCATACTGCATGCTGCACATTGTGCTAAATGACAGCGCTGGGGAGGGGCAGGGTGGGAGCAGGAATCTTTATATAGAACTGGGAGCAGTAATTCAGCCACTGACAGTCACAGGAACACAGCCCTGCCAAACACAAACAGTATCCTTCTCCAGTATTAGGCTATTAGGCAGATAAGGCTCCACTTCGGATTTGAAAGACTTAAAACTGACAAACAATCTTGTTTTTCTTCACCCTGCTAACCGTGGCATGGGGCAGGATGAATCTCAGCACTTTCCACTGCTTATATAACAGGTGTACTCATAAATATGCAAAGATGATTTGAAGATAGAGTTTCTAATCCATGCTTTATGCCTGAACAATTTAAATGGCTTTCATCATGTAGGCAGCATTGCCGGCTCTTTGCAAGTAGTTCCTTCATTATTTTAGGCTCTATAAGCTGTATTTTTGTTTAGTGTGGGTTTCATGTGAATTAAAAAAAAAAACAACAACACACTGAATGGGGGTAGTATTAAGAGAAATGCATTTTTAGATGGAAAATAGATGTCATGACTTATCTCCAGATCAGATTTCAAGAAATTTAAGATGCGCATTTCTCCATAAATGCCTCACACTGCATGGAGAACATCCTAAGCTAGCTCTAAGCAGACATGATAAAGAACCAAAAAAGCGAACATCAAGCATGATTAGCAGAACGCATATACCTCAGCTAGTGTCTCTACAGTCTTTGAGTTTCAGTAGTTAACAAGTTAGTTACTCCAAGACAAGAATTTGTTTTAAATCAACTTAAGAATAAGATTTCAATTTTCAGCACGTTGGTCCTCACATGTCTCACGAGCACTCTTTCACACGTGGGGAAAAAAAAAAACAAACTATTGCAAAAGGAGGCATCACATGAACTATCTACACTGTGATCCGGCACGCAAACCTGCTGTTTAAGATGACTGGTGGAAAGACAGATGGCCAAGGAACGGAAACACATGGGGCAGGATGGCGGACTGACCCTGGCCTGCCATACCAGGGCCAGATGCCTTCGGAGAGAAGCCCCGATGGTCGGAGTTTACAATGAAACAATAGGAAAAACAACAGAGAGAGAGGTGAGGAGAAGGAAAAAATGAAAGCGAAAGGAACATACGCTGGTTTTCTCTTTCTCTGTCACATAGGAAGAGGTGATACCGACCCCGTGTTACCTTTCACAAAGGACCAGAAATGCTACAGAGCTTTTGCGATCGCTAGCTGCTTCCAGCAAAGTGGTAGTAACTTCACTAAATATGGACTGGTTTCCCACTCCTGAATGGGGTCCGTATCTTTCCACTGGGACTAGTACATCTTGGCCTGCTGTTCTGTAAATGTAAAGGCTCTGTCTGAAATGCAAAATGTTCTCTTAGTGCCAGAAATGACTAGACACAAAGAGAAGAGAAGAAAAAGTATCTGTTTCTTTCTACCACACACCCTGGCATAGAGCCTTAAATATCTCAGATTGTTTCTGACTATTCACAGACATAGCTTCAAGTGGAAGTACACCCAGTAGTGCAGCCCTGATGCCAACATAGTTTTTGCCATTTATTTTTAGGTGAACTGGACTTCATTGGAGTGAAAAAATAAATACAAGAATATATTCTGGCAAAACTTATACTCCCTCCTTATTTAAGCCCCGGGAAATGAAGCTTCAGCTTTTACATTGAGAGTACTCCCATACTTGTGTTTTGGGGAGACTGTTGTCATTTTGTTGTAATTCCCACTGTACACTCCTAGGAGCCCAGCTCTGGGAGGTGTGACTGCTTTATTGTCCTTGCGGGGCTCTGGGGTGGAATGCAGAAACCGATGAGGGGGCTGACCCAGTCCATGACAACAGTCATACAATATTTTCAAAAGAAGCCTGGAGGAAAACAGATGCCACAGTATTTCAAAAGGATATGGTTACTTAGACGCTTTATTCTCTCTCTCTTAACCCTAACATATCCATGTCAGCAATTTTTGATGAAAAAGCATACATAACATGTTTTATTATTATTTAAGTATGACATTTCGGTAGCATCTATCAGCTACCATTTTTAAACTATTACTTTTCACAAGATCCGCACTAGTAAAGCAACCTTCTATCTAGAGAGAAGTCAGGGGAGACTTCTTTGGGTGTCCGAGTTAGAGCAGATTTACAACAGAAGTAAAAAGACCGTGTAAAATTCGGATCACGAAGCTGCTCATGTTAAAACAGCCAACTCTGAAGAAGAGATGGCTTCTTTCTTCCCAATTTCTAACATAGTCCTAGATACTCAATTTGCTTCAGTCCTAAAAAAGTAGAGAGGAACAAGTTGGCACGTAAGGCCTGGAGTTACTTCTAGTACCTCCTGAAGCAGAATGGCTCATAAAGGAAGTTAAATCTGAAACTACATTTATTATTTACCAGAAGTAACCAATTACAGTCACGAACAGCCAGAGTGCATCTGAAGCAACATACATATGCAATTTGACATTTTGAATGATGTGTAACAGACCTAACACTGCAGGTGATATTTTCCAATCAAAATACACAGAAAAGCATTCTGCAGGTCAGCCAAAGCCAGACCACCACCTAGGAATGACAAACAGCATTATACAACACGAGGACTTCAGATTGAAATTCCTTAAGCTTCAGAGATGCCGTGGTCTTTGCATGATCTTTGGGACAGAAAAGAGCCCAGCCTATTTCTTGAACAGTACAAAGAGCTGGTGCATGAACCAGCCTAGATTCCTCCCAGAAGGACACAGAAACTGGCACTGACAAGAAAGAGCCCAAGCTTCCTATACTTGTTGTTCCAAAAGTATACCATATGGGGGGAAAACTGTTACAGACTAGGTTACCAGAAGTTACCAAATCTCTCTAAAAGACCCAGCACTCAAAGGTGAAATTTAACATCACTGTGCTTACTTCTGGCTCAAGGCATTCCCCACAGCTTCTTCACTTCTTCCACTTTTTCCAGTCACCTCGCTCGGCCGCACAGCATCCTTTGTGGAACAAAAAACAGACAGGAGGCTGACCTTCAAAGCTGAAGAAGTATCGGACTTGCCAGGAGCCCCAGTCTTCCTCAGAAGTACCGTCAGCAGACAATACCAGCCAAGGCACCATTGTGCTTAAGAAGAAAAACAGCGTCTGGGCTAAGCAAAAAGAAATATCTTACTTCTCCCACTGCAGACAAAGGAGTATGTTCTCTCTACGTTCCACCGTGCTCCAGAAGTGGTTTCCTCTGGAGGTCAAAGATACCAGCTTTGTGAAACTCCTAATAAACAGAACAGTTTTCACAGACCTTCCGACGGCAGCCCAAAGGCACAGAGAGACTTTTACTGCTCCTATACCCTTCACCTCTCCCCACAACGTGAAGGGCAAATCCAAGTTACCGCGACTGGCCAGCGAGGCAAAAGCAAAGACATCAGAGCAAAAAGCAGCCATCCTGATGACACCTTCCCATGAGAAGTAGGAAGGGGCTTCTCACTAGCTGCAACTCAGTATGCTGAAAAAGCAGGGATTCAAGGTGCATTAAAATCACATATGGAATTACAAATAATAATAAAAAATTCAAGAAACACTAGAGGGGAAGGAAAGAAACAATATTCACAGATCTGTAACTAAAAATATACACCACGATATATACCTACTGTATGAAAGCTGAAAGGAAATATATAACAAAGCAGGAAAATGATCCATTACCTGCCTTACTGCAACTCATTTCGTTGTTGAGTGCAGACCTCACCTCCCTGAAGTATCAGGGAATAGGATGCAGGAAGGATTAATCTTCAGAGGAAGCGAGTGCTTTCTTATTCTTTATCCAAACGATTAAAAAGGACAATACCTTTATGTAAAAGCCAATGATGAAGCTACATATAATAAATTTTAAAGGAGCTTTTAAAAATGTTATTGTTCTGCCACTTCATGCTTATACAGAAGTCCCCTGAGCTACAGGTAAATATATGAGTAGTCAGTATTTAAGCAAGTATTATCAGAGCAGCTGCATTTGATATCCTCTCAAACTGTAATGTATGCACATCCTTACAGTGTTCAATATTGATTTAAAGCAAATTACTACTGCAAGTAAATGTCAAGTCATCACTAGTAAACTACTGAAAACATACTAAACCTGAAATTCCCAACTGCTGCAGTGCTTTTTGAAGTTACCAGGAAAATATATATGATAATGCTGGACTAAAACATCTATAAAATGCCACTACAAAAGTACTTATCACATTTAAACTGGTATATTTCTGGTCAAGGGTGGATTCAGCGGTTTACGTATCTATCTACATACACAAACTTCTTACATGATTTCTTAGAAAGGAGCCTTCTATCAAGTCTACTAGCAGGTAGATTTTTTTAGAAAGTTGTTGAGTCTTCTTGTCTATGCAAGTGTTTCAGTGTTTACCTAGTCTTATCAGTATTTTCTGTCTTATCTCCAATCTTTGTCTAATTTCCATTCCTAGGGATTGGATGTTCTTGTGTTTTTGACTGCTAACATTGCACAAACTTTGCACTATGAGAAAGTATTCTTCCTTCCCCAACACAAGGTTTGTCAAATAATCAAAATAAACTCCAACACTCTCCTGGTTAAAAATGTTTATTAGGACTGCTTTAATCCCCAATGTCCCAAGTCTCTACCCTTGGTCACTCTTCAAGATCCCTTCTGAACTGTTTTTTTCAAATTCTCCCTAGTCTATGGTATGGATGCTCGTATGACTAAAGTAAGAGTTTGTAAGAGACACAGATAAGGCCTTGTGACTGGAATGTGTCAAATGCTTTAGCAGCATAAAATTCATAAACATAAAATGCAAGACTTTTTTTTTCATCATCTTAAAAAAAAGCATTAAATTTAATTCCTGCTAGTCTGATTGTTGTTGCTCAACACAACAAACCAACTTTCTCCATTACAACACGGAGCTGATTAAAAGTAGAGCGAATCAAAAGCATTGCCAACCTGTTATTTTCTCTCTTAGAAGTAAAATCACTCTACAGTCCAACAGTATTTTTTCATTTTTTCCTAATAAAAGTTAACTCCTCACTTCACAACACTTAGAAAAACTTACACCATCTTCTAAACAATGTATTCTTTTTTTTTTTTAGCCTAAAAATACGGCAAATGAAACCGGGCTCTTCCAGCAAATTCAGCAGAGGGGTTTGCCATTGTCATCATTCAGGAAAGAATAGGGACGTTTCCAAATTTTGCTGTTTCACTAGATAACTGTTGTTTGTCCATCCTCAGGCATCTGTCAAAGTAGTCTAGCATTTGAAACACAATTTCCATTTTAAGAGTATTTACCAAAGTTGAACTGTTCGCATGTCACCACAATACCATCATTTTATTTGTTCAGGCATTCATCAAAAATATCCCGTTATTTGAATACCACTTCTTTCAACAAGGATAAGAGAGGCATGGCACGCAAAAGTCTAGCTTTTGCTCATTCTCCTTGCAATTATAACAATGAGAAATATGAGTTAATATAACTAAGGTATCCCCTAAAAAAAAGAAAAAAAAGGTGACATTTCAGTATGTGCTATGACCTTGAGGCATGTGGCTGTGTGAAACTGTAGTTATAGAGTATATGGATTTTGGATGGAAACTTTCTGTACAATTTCAGAACTGTTTCGTAATGAGATACTAGAATCCCAAAGACCAATTTGGTCTATTTTCTCATTAAATGGTAATAGACACAATAGCCCTGTAATCATCCCGCTAATACTCTGTAACGCTATCTGGAGGGGCCACACAGAAGGGACAGTCCAGGCCTACTTTCTGTGAAGAGATTGTTGCTAGGGCCTCTTTATTTTGCCAGGCTGTTTATGGACACATGGACATCCACACACTAGGAAAAAAGAGTGTCAGCACACTTCATCTGGGTCTCTAAGCCAACCAAAAGTCTCTAAACTTTTGCTAGTCTAGGCAGACTTTCAATCACCAGCCTACCAGTGAAACAGCAGGCTCCATTACTTGCACTTCAGTATTTGTCACAGAGTTTGTTAAGAAACATTTTCCTGGCTTCTGAACAGCTCCTACCAGACCAGACTTACAAGATCTTTTTTTGATATTTTAATCTTACATACAGATCAAGCCAAGATTCCAATGAAAAAACTGCAGATGCCATGGTTAGTGTGGAGGTATGATTTCTGGATCCAGAGAGCAATAGGACCAAACACAGGTCCTAATACCCATTTTTATTTCCATAAAAAGCAGACAACAGTTGAAGAATCCCTTCTTCCCTCAACTGCCACCATGCTGTAGACCCAGCTGTACACATAAAAGCAAACACCACCTCAAGCATCCTAAAATATGCCCTATTAATGGTCCAGTTCAGTCTTCGGAAATCAAACAGCCCCTTCTAAAGTCATAGGAAATACCTCCTTCCCTTCCACGTTATCAAGATACTTTATAAGAATTCTTCCTTTCTCTAGTCATTCAACCATTTAACACAATACTCTTAAAAAGAGGTCATTGAGACCAGACATCATATACTTTTCAATGTTAACATCTGCTGTAAAATAACGTGACAATTATCCACACCCTGGCACTTAGTGCTGCTCTGAGCACTGCAGGTTATGTGTCAAATAGACTATGCCCAGCAAACTGCCAAGAACCAGCACCTGACTGTTCTCAGAAGAGGGACTACAAGAAGGATGATGGCATGCCTCCATCCGTCCCCCAAGAGCCGTGCACAGGCTGCTCTGCTGGGACTCCACAAGGCGTTAGGGCAGAAGCCTCCTCTTCTGCAGCCAGAGGCTCCAGCCGAAGCCGCGGCCATGGTCTCCCCAGCACCTGTCTCAAGCTGAATTGCTTTCAGTATTCCCATTCCTATATTTGCTTTTTTACTGCAAAAGATCATGATGTCCCCAATATGTTTTAAAGTTATACTTAATCCTAGCGATAAATAATCCTGGCTAGCAATTAGAAGCCCTAGCTAAGATTACTGAAAAAAAACTTGATTGATTGCCTGAAACGAGCAGTTCCCCGATGCATTCCACCAAGTGGAGTTAAATGAAACCAGTTCCAGTTTTTTAGTGTATGTTTACCCTAGTAATGCAAGGAAAGACCAGAAATAACCCTGCAGAGAGCAATCACGTTTTGGAAATGCCCCCCACACCACCACACTCAAGGAGAGAATCGGAGCCCGTTGTTAAGGATCAGGAAAGGCTCTGAACAAGCCAGGAAAAAGACTGCTGCATCCACATCCCGTGGCTGGGGCTACTGACTGCAAGGAGGTTCTCAAGAAGAAAGGGGAAAAAAGGAGGCGGGGGAGAAGAGCAGGCAGAATGGGATCATCAGGAGTTTGGAAAAATGAAGCTCACCCACCGGGAAGGTAGGGGAATATACATGCATAATTTTACATGGATTAAGAGTTTGTGTCAAATCTATGATGTGCTGTGGTGAATTTTTATACTGCAGTGAGTCATCTTGTCTGACAGTTGCCGGGGAATTAAAGCAGTTATTTTTAAAAAATTATATGTCCTGCTTGACGCGTTATACAAATAGCCTCTTAAAAAATTAAAATGCAGTCAATGCATTTTTAAGTATAGAAGAGCTATGGCACATTTAGGATTCTCTGTACCACACCACAAACATCCATTCAGAGCTATGAAAACCTAAAGGAGTCTATTGATGTCCCTTCAGAGAAACATTGATCTTTCTGCTGCTTCCAATCCAAATTCTGCATCAAAAATTAGTTTATTATATCTGCCTTTTACACAGCACAAAAATATTTTTCCCTGAGAAAAATTAAACACAAAGGAAAGAGGGGTGCTAAATCTGAATTCCTTCAATACCAAAGGATATTTAGTTTGCTAGAATAAAGACTATTTGACTCAAAATGACAGCATTCCCCTTATAATGGAGTAACAAAGGCAGGTCAGTACCCTTCTAGAGAAAAGCAGCACGTTGACGCTCACAACGATAGATGTACATCGCGCTGTCGGTTTGGCAAGGGGAAGCAGCCCTGGCTTCTGCTCCCTGCACTGAGCAGCCGAATCAGGCAGACGTACCGTGAAGCCGTGACGGGCAGCTCCGTACAACGCGTGTTCTTGTTATAAATACATTGCTTACTGCCTGTTTTGCCTATAAAACTGACGCCCCATTGGCAATTTTCACACGTCCTTGGGAAAAGTTTTTCGAGTATGTCTGTTGTGTAATACAGTGAAGATCATATGAATGATCTATTAAGTGTAACCCTTGGGCATCAACGCTGCTCAACATCAGCTGGCAATAAAGGTATATTTACAGCATGCCTTCGGGACAGCTGTGCTGGGAACATCCTGGAGATTTGCATAGTCTATTTTACAAGGCATTACAAGGCACTTCAGCTGAATGAGCAGCAGAGAATCCTTTCGACACACCACCACCCATTAAAAGCCCTTAAGTCCAAGTATCACAGTAAAGTGAAGTAGGTAGGTACGAAAAAAAAAAAAAGAAAAATACTTCAAATTCCAGTGCCTTAAAATGTAAATGGTTATTAACTCGAGTGAATTTAACCTGGTTTTAAAATAATCGAGTTACTGTCCCTCTCCAACTTGAGCACCACCCAAGAAACAAAACAGCTGATGAGAGAAGCTTCATCTTGCAAAGATGAAATCTGTTGCCAGCGCTCTTGATTTTATTGTAATTCCCATGGTATTTGGTATATTTTCTTAAAGCCTTAGATCTTGTACGTAACTTAGGTGAAAATTTCAGCTTTATATATTTTGAGTAAATTAGTCCTCTCTTTGCCAGAAAAAGAACTGAAAACATGAGCCAACTGCACCCTGATGGCTCAAAAAACAAGAAGCAAATGTGAGTATTGAATTTCTTAGTTCATTTCTCACCTAAACTCAGAAAGTATTAACACTTTGTCATTGCACAGGTGATACCCACTTGCTAAGCAGAGCACTGTCTCTCAAGGAGCGAATTAAAAGGATGACTTTGTGTCCCAAATCACAGAGGTGTGGTAGTTATTGAAATTTTCACACTTCGAAACCTCTCCATGGGTGAAGAGTCAGGTGGCAAATGTTACGGAGAAATAATAACTAGAGGAGCTAACTACAGTTCTCTGGCCCCAACCAAGTGACTACAGGCAGACAACAAAAGACAGAACATACCTAATAAAATAATAAACCTGGCCAGACAATGACCCAATCACCCCAAACAATATTACCAAAAATAATCGAGCCAGTCAATGCAACGAAAGCTGAGGACCAAATCAATCAGCTGAGTGAGTGTCCAGTGCCTTTGGGAATAAGTAACCGGTCATTAAAGATCTGCTGACACTTTTTTGAAAGTGCTCTGGAGAAAAGTTCAGCCTTTCAAAAAAAAAAAAACAAACAAAAAACAAAACCTGCTATGCCTCAAATGTTTAAAATGAAACAGGACTGGAAGTATAGTATGGAATATAGGGAGAATAGTTTCTGAACAGGATGGTTTTCACATTTTCCATGTGGCGTCTGTGGTTCTTTAAGTGTTTCTGCTATGTTATCTGACACTTGGATAAAATACTGGAGGAACTAGAGAGCATCTTTTCCCAATTAATTTTGGTTCAAGAAGTAATTGGAAGGGCAATATTAACATGTACACCCTTAAATTGAGGGGAAAATGAGAAAAGTATTTGGGGGGCTTTTTTCTTTAAATTTTTAAGTGCTTTTAAGAATGGAGGGGTTGTAGAATTACATTTTTTTAAATAAGACAGCTCGTTTCAGGACTCCTGGTTTTATTAAATCAGGTCTTCAGTTAACAACCCCCAAGCTATTCTAAAAAACAAGATGATTCATCTATTTCCACCCAGTACAACTTTATACATCACTAGAAAACTAAAGCCTCGTAAAATTCTAAGCAGCCCTAAAGAACAACTACTGCAGAGTGACATGTTGATTGCATCAGCCTAGAAGGGCGACAGTTTTCAGCAATGCAAGCTTTAGTACACTCAGTGGAAACTACTACAGAGTGTCAAAGAACACGTATGTTAACATGCCAGCATCAGACACATTCACTCAAACACAGCAGAACAAATATCTTCAGAATATCTGGTGGGATAAGGATGATTCCACAACTTCTAATACTCATAAAATTTAAACCCCTGCCGCGCCCCTACGTTCTGAGAAACACAGAAGCATTTTCCCCCTCCCTAAAGGAAGCGAAAACACCGTCAAGAAGCATGCCATTGATGCCTTAAGCTGAACATAACATTACATGCCAACCCATCAACGCAAAAGTCATTCTCAGCACTCATCGGCGTGCCAGGCCACCTCCGCCACGCTCTCCCTGCGCGGGGCAGGCCACCAGCTGAGGACACTGGGAAGCCTTTCAGGCTCTGACTGATCTTCACCTTCTAAACCATAATAATGAAACGAACGAAATCTAAAATGGTTACCCTAATTTGCATCCATAGTACCTTTCAAATAGCTATGTTCAAAACAAAAAAGCCCATTCAGACCACAACAAAGGGGAGGTAGAAGGCATGTGGCTTGCCCACAATAACCAAGAGGTTAGGATTGCCACTGAGACTGATCTTAGCAGAACACCAAGTAAACACCTTCCCGATGAACTGCTCCTCCCTCTCAACCAACAAGCAGCGCCCAGCTGCCGACACGCTCGCACAAAAAAAGGCACTTTGCCCTATCATCTAAAAGGTGGGTGCTACCTGTCCGGCAGCCGCTTCCAGAGGCCCTCCTGCCAGCATCCCTGCCGCCAGTGAGGCTATGCCTAGCGCGCAGCTGAACAAGGAGCTCAGATTTTGCCTACAAGGGGGGAAAAAATACCATGGCCAAATTTAAATGTACGATGACTACCAGTGAAGACTGTAATTACAACATCTGCACAGTGCCGGCTGTGCTAGTGACACAGTAACTAGCGGTCTGGTCACACGGACACCAGCTATTTTATCTTAGGTTTCGAGGCGCGTTGCGTGGGTAGGACACACTAACACACAAGACGCTTCCAAGAGCCAGAAGGCGACAGCTTTAGCTCACAGCCAAGAAACAATCTTGCAATAATCCTGCCGGTGCCCCTCTCTCTTCTCCACAAAGCAGCGGCTTGCTTTCAGAAGCTGTTCCTAAGGCTGCACTGTCCGTAACAGGGTTTGCCACCAGAGAACTGGGTTGCTTGGGTACAAGTGGCAGCAATTCACAACCCACAGCGTCCAGCGGCACCAGAACTGAAAAACTCACGCTCACGAACAATACCGCAACCGTTTCAGGCATCCAGCATTTGAAAAACATTTTCCTAGCAAGTCTGACTCAGGAAAGCAGTTTAAAAAGGGGCACAAATTACAGCAGGCAGCCAGCTCCCAAAGGTATCAATGAGACCCAAACACATGTTGAGGCATGAAGGCGCCTATTGCCCTCAACAGCTTCCTGCTTCACGAAGGCAGCAGAGACACCCTAACACGTCACGAGCACAACACATGTTAAAACCTCAGCCTTGTGAATATTCGTGTACGTGCGTAAGCGTATCACAGCGAATGTACTCTGCTGAAGCCAGTGGGCTGGCTCGTAATGGCCACGTTAAGCACATATGTAAGGCGCTGCACATTCAGGGTGTAGAGAAGCACAAAGTTGCCTTGAAAACCATTTAACTCAGAGTTTGCCTGGCCGGAGTACAACCAGTCTTCTGCAGCACCATCAAACTGTACCAGTCACTGATCCCACTATATGTGGGGATTAGTTTTGGGAACAGACCAGGAGCGGCAACACGGATGCCTAAAGCAAGAGCTTTAAGCAATGAATTATTTCATTTTCTCAGGCACTGAGCAGTGTCACGTACTCGACTAAGAGCACATCCAGAGCAGCTTCGGAGAAGACACTGAACCCGGGACACCGACCCTTTCTCCACCTGCCTCCCAATTCCAACCGATCTTCATTTAGGCTGCCAGTGTCAGAAAACACGAGCCATGCCGTTTACCGGGTGTAACATCAGTGGCACAGAAGGAAAGATGATTGTTAGTGGGCTAAATTCATTCCAGCTTTAGCTGCAGGGAAGTTACAGCAGTGCAGATACAGATGTCCAATTGCAAACCACGTCCCACTTCCTCAGAGCTGTCTTGGATTATGCTTACAGCTACAGAAACTGCACCGTAAAACTGTATTACAACTTTAGCACACGGAATTAGCATATTTCTTATTGAAGGTCTATGCCAGCTTGATTTTGGTCTTCTGCAAGCATTTACTAACAGCTGGTTTAATTAGTATCTTGTTGGTGTGTAGACAATGATGCGATACACACCAAGAAGCATTTTCTGCATAAAGCGAGAACGTTACGTATACCGTGATATAAACAGTCCTTCCTCCCACCCTTACTACCACAGATAAGGGCCAATCGACAGGCAGTGCATCACGGAAAGGCAATATTGTATTTAACTCCTCTTATTTCAGGTTTTCAGGGCACCCTCGGGGAGGGGGAGGCACAGAAATGAGAGCCACAAGCAATCCCAGTAGCTCATTCTCCTCTTCACCCTCAAAGCGTTAAAAGGAAAATACAATGTCAACATCAGCTCCTCCCTGCTGATGAAACTGGCTCGAGCGCATTTTACTTTCTGGCTTGGAGCCCTTACAAACCGTTACAAAAAGACAGAAAGACAAACAGACGGCTCAATATATCGACCACTTCCAATAACTAATTTGGGACACGCTGGGTCGTTTGCCCCTTCCGTTAAGTGCTGTAGCCTCTCGGTGGCGAATAAACCCTGATATTTGGGGGGGTTTATTAAAAAAAAGGGGGGGGGGGGCAGCTAACAGCAGATTTGCATTTCAGTAAAGAGCCAACCCTAGCATCATATATAAATACTCCGCACTCTCTTCCTCTGGGAGGAACAGATTACATCTGATACACTACAGTCGCCTCCAAGACCGATGGCACTCTGGGCGCTCCGTTCCCCCCCAGCGAGGGGCCCTGACCGGCACCGATCGCTGCCTGCCCCCCGTTCCTGAACCGGAGCTGACAGGCGGGAAGCGGGGAGCTGGAGGCAGGCGGAGGCGGGGAGGGCGGGCTGGGGCTGGGGCTGGGGCTGCGGGCGAGCCCTCCCGAGCCGGCAACCGGCGGAGCGTCACAATCAACCACGCCAAGGAGACCGCCACAAGCCTTCAATCGCACGTATTGGGAAAAATTAATAATAAAAAAAAAAAATCGTTTCCTCTAAGCGACCTAACTAGGGTTGTCCAAATCGACCCTACCCCGGGGTATTTGTTGCAACCGAGACACACGCTGCCTGGACGCCGTGGCGAGTCCCTCGGCGCGGCCCACGGGGGGATTTTCGCAGGCAGGTACACGGCAGGCTTCCGGGAAGCTGCATTTTCTTGGCAGGGCAGGCTCCCCTCCGAGCCAGCCCTACGGATTTTTCACCTCCCGCACCGCAGAGTGCCAGGCTGGGGCGGCCAGCCCCGCCGCCGGAGCCCCTCGCCCGCCCCCGCCAGCGCCGCGGCGGAGCGGGAACGCACAGGTAGAACAAAACGGCCGCGCCGGTACCGGCCGCCAGCCCGCCGGCGGGGGCACGGGCCGTCAGGGGAGCCCGCGGCGCCGGGGCCCGCAGCGCGGCACCCGCGGGCAGCAGGGCCGCAGGGCGGAGGGTGTGTGAGGGGGGAGCGCGCCGGGGGCCGCCGCTCCGCTGCCGCGCGTCCGCGCCGACCGCCGCCCGCCCCGACCGCCGCCCGCCGCCCGCCGCCCGCGCCAGGGCCGGGCCCGCCCCGCCGCCCCTTTACCTTCGGAGAGCTCCAGCTCCAGCTCGGCCAGCCGGGCCCTCACCTCCAGGGGCAGGGACACGCTCTCCAGGCTGCGGTCCGCCATGCTCGCGCGGCGGGGACGGGCTCTCCCCTCCTCTGGCTGCCCCGCTCTCCCCCTTTGTCCGCGGCGGCACGGGGAGAGGGAAGGCGGCGGGGCCGCGGCGGGTGGCTGGGTCCTCCCCGCGGTCTCAGCCGGGCATGCGGGGGTAGGCGGGCGGGCGGGCGGTCCGCGCGGGGGGACGGGGCGCGGAGGGAGGGAATGCGGAGGTTTTCTCCTCTCCTCCCCTCTCCTCCTCCTCCTCCTTCGCCGCCTCCTTCAGCGGGGCCCCGCCATGGCCGCTCCCGCCGCCGCCGCCCGCCCGCGATCGCTCCGCATCGGCTCCCCGCCGCGCCCGGCCCGGCCCACCCCCCACCCCCCGCCGCCCGGCACCGCGACCGCGGCGGCGGCTCCCGCCCCGCCTCGCCTCGCCTCGCCCCGCCGCGCCCCGGCCCCGGCCCCGGCCCGCTCCTCCCCGCCCGGCTGGGGCTGGCGGCGGCGCCTGGCGCTGCGGTGCCGCTGCCGCGACTGCCGCTGGCCGGGCACGGCGCCGCTGTCACAGCCACGTGACCGCGCCGCCCCGCGCCCCCGCCGCCGGCCCCCAGGGGGCGCCACAGCCCCGGCGCCGCTCCGCGGCCGCGCAGCGCGGCCCTGCCCGCCCCCGGCCCCGGCCCCTGCCCCCGCCCCCGCCGGGCCCCGGCCCTCCCGCCCCGCGGTGGTGCCCCCCGGCGGCGGCCCGGCGGGCGCCTCCGCCCTCCCCCGCGGGCCGGCTCCGAGCGACCTCGCTCCGGCGCTTTGCACATGCACCGCGGCGCCAGGGCGAGGCTGGTAGAGCGCTTCGTCGTTTGTTCGCCCTCCAGCACGCCCTGCAAGTGGGCCTTCGCGCCCGAGGACGGGGGCGGGAGCGTGTGCTGGAGGCAGGCAGCAGTTCAACACCAGGACGAGCCGCGCCCCGACACCCCTTTTCCTTCCCCACCTGCTGAGCACCTTCCAGCGTGCCCCTGTGTTCGCCCACGTTCTCTGCATTCAGCCAACAGTGGAGTGGGCAGCGTTGGGCTCCGTGCTCTTAAGGGTCTTTTCCAACCTAAATGATGAGATTCGACTCTTAGCCTTTCAGTACTTAAAGGGGGCTTATAAGAAAGATGGGGACAGACATTTTAGCAGGGCCAATAGCGATAGGACAAGGGGTAATGGTTTAAAACTAAAAGAGGGTAGATTCAGACTGGATAAAAGGAAGACATTTTTTACGATGAGGGTGGTGAAACACTGGAACGGGTTGCCCAGAGAGGTGGTAGATGCCCCATCCTTGGAAACGTTCAAGGCCAGGCTGGATGGGGCTCTGAGCAACCTGCTCTGGTTGTAGATGTCCCTGCCCATTGCAGGGGGGATGGACTAGGTGGCCTTTAAAGGTCCCTTCCACCCCAAAGCATTCGATGATGATTCTATGATTCTATCTATCTTCTATGCTATGCTGTGCTATGCTATGCTATGCTATGCTATGCTATTCTATTCTATTCTATTCTATTCTATTCTATTCTATTCTATTCTATTCCAAACAAGCCGTGGCAATTCTGGTCTGTGTATCACTAAACCCGTGGTGCACGTTTCCATGAAAGAGTAGCATAATGTTGATATCATAAAAAAAGCGTTGACACGGTGGTGTGTCCATGCTCAGCACCGGCGTGCACCAGCTGACACTGAGCCCATATCTGGAGAACATGGTAAAAAGGACTGACCCACCAGTACTCTTAGTTACACTGCCCCAACATAAGAGGGAACTGTTTTGAAAACATTTGATAAAACTCCCTTTCAGATCAACCAATATGTTCCACAAGGAACATCTTCCTTTCTGTCTTTTTCTCCCTGTACGTATTGTCTTCCTTTTTTTGTTTGGGCTGGGTTGGGTTTTGGTGGGGGGTTTTTGTAAGTCTCTCACAAGAAGGAAGGAGCAAGATACCACAGCACCTATCATTTGAAAAATCCTTGGGAGTCCCAATGGTAGAACAGGTCTCAGCGGGACACAACGTTAGCAGAAAGAAAAAGGCGTAATCATCCCCAGGCCAACTTTGCCTTACTGGCTTACCGTTTCAGTCAGTGGAAGAAAAGCAAGGATGTAGGAGTTTCTTCAAAAGATAAAGCTTAGGCTGCAACTGTACTAAACAATGTAATTTTTTAATACGTTGTGGAACAAAAACAAATTACATCATATTACCAGCTGTGCTGAACCGGCGTCAACACTGGAGCGATTCCTGCAGCGTGTGTAGGGCCAGTGGTTTCTCCTGTTTTCGCTGGTTACCAGCCCCAGACGCGGGAGAGCTGTTTACACCCAGATCGTGGCCGATGCCAGCATCACTTCAGCCAGCCCAGTGGTAGAACTGGTTGGGATACTTCAGCGAGGTTGCCTGCCATAAATAAGGCTTGAACACACAAAGTCCCTTAGTTTTATGGTGCTGTTATTTGTTTTATTGTCATATATGTTGAATTCTAGTAGCCACTCCTGGGTTCCTCTTTAATGCACTGCAAGATGAAAGCCATCTGGTTAGCCTCTCTTTAGCAGGGCCATAACTTTTAGCAGCATGGCGACTTGCATGCCATTTAGGGCTATACAAATGCCTCTCCCCCAGCGCTGTGCTACACAGGGGTAAGATTTTTACCTTTTGTTGAGGACTGCATGTTTCAAATACAGACATTCAAAAAATTATCCAGGTCTTTCTTGTTCGTTACGTCAAAACCTAAACAATGAAAAGCAATTAAATCCAAATGTGCTCCAGGGTTCCTACCTGAGTGTTTGAGTTTTGTTTGTTAGTTGTGTTATGTGGGATGAAATAGGCTGAAAGTATCAGCCTTCTGCAGGAGCGGCTTTTTCAAGTATGATGGAGGCAGCCAAGAGGGAGGCAAGGGGAGGCTTTGCGGTGATCCAGGTTCCTTCGCTAATGCCTATCTCCGAGTTGCACCTTTAATTATCCAGTCCTGATAGGAGCTGATTATTTTACTCGTTATCTGATCATTACAGCATCTGTACCGGTGGTGTCCACCCCATTTTCCAAATTTTTCCTTTTGTGAAGTTACATAAAGGGACCCAAAGAGAAATATTTGAACATTCACATCATTGCACCTGGAATGTTCTTGGCGCTTCCACGACAAGCCCCGTGTTTCAGGCACTGGGTGCTTTTAAAGGAAGAGCAATCACTTGGGGTTGGAACTCATCCGACAGAAATGGAAATGGCTGAATTCAGCAAACTCTCTGCCAGGACTATGTGCTGGGTGGTGGCTCCTGTGGAGGGAGTCTGGGGGGCTGCGGGGGCCCCCCGGGTAGGCAGGGCCATCCCACCCCCTGGGGCTGGGCGCAGACAGGGGCAAGCGCTCTGGGAACCTTGACCTGGGGCTCCATCGCCAAGCCCCAGCATGGGGATGCGCACAGGGCCGTGGCAGCCTCCCTTGGAAGGCCCATTCTTTCCCTTAGGGCAGATCTCAAGAGGAGAGATTTCTTACTTATACAAAGTATCAGGGCCCAGGCTCCAGGAATGAAATCTCAAGCATATAAATTTGCATGATCATTTTGATGAAAAGCTGAAATTCCCATGAAAAAGAAGCAAGTCAGGAGATTTGACCTAGCTGGTCTTAATTCATGGATCCTTTCAGATTTATAGATAAGAGGCTGCGTCCTTATCATCCCCTGGAATGAGGGGTAGAAATGGTCCTGACTCCAAGAAAAGCAGGATGTTATTTGTATTTTGAATGTAGTGATTAACTAGCATGGTCAGGATTTGTAGAATGCTTTTCTATCAAGACATGCTTTTCAACCGGCATGGTGATAGCTGCATGGCATACGGTTTCATCTGCTTTCAAGAGAAGAAACGAGTTGGTGATGCCTCTGCAACAGCGGCCCTGGTCAACACAGCTTACGAGTGACTTTGTACACAAATGCTTTCGTTAAAATGATTTGGATTATTTACATGCAATGACCTGTTTGAACATGTGTATCTTCATGGAAGAAAGAAAGAAAGTGTATTTTTACTTAACAATACTTATTTTAGTGGTCAAATCCTACTGGAGACCATGCTCCCTACAGATGACCTTATGGTGTCAGTAGCAGAGTGAAACCTCTGAAGGACCACATAGAAATGACCTTGACTAGATAAAAATTGTCTTTCCTAGCTCTCTCACAGCAAAAGATGTATCCAGTTTTGCAGAGATTTAGCCTGAAGCCAGGTCTATACTAGAAAACATTCCCAGCATCATAACTTCAGGAAGGGTGCAAGGCACTAAGGACATTTAGAAAAAAGAAAAAACTCTTGTGTAGACACTGTTACCTTGACCTAAAGCACCTAAAATTATGTGTGTGTGTTCTGGCCACCATTCACAGAAAACCAACAAAAATAATCCGCTGCCTGGAGGGACTGAGTTATAAAGAGAGATTACAAGAGTGCTTGCTGAGCTTGCTAAGCAACACCAAGGGATGGGCCAGATAGCTGCCCGTGATTGTTTGGAAGGTGGAAGCACCGAGGAAGTTGAAGGGGGGAAAAAAGTAGGGAGAAGATGATACAACTTTGAATAATCGGATGGAAATAAGAAAGGGAGCCAAAACACGTATTAGGGAAAGCTTCCAGGGGATGAGCAGCATTAGACTGCAGAAGAGGCTCTCAAAGGAGATGGTGGAATCCCCATAATTTGAAACACTAAAACCAGAATAGACAAAGCAATCATGAATATGCTGTAGGAAATAATCCTACTGTGGGATGGGATGAACATGCTTGTCTGGCATTGCTTATGCGAAAATGTACTGCTTTTTTTTTTTCCTGTTGAACTCAATTTATTTTTTCCCCTTCACCTCTCCACTTCCACTCCCTCTATTTACATCTGTCTGCTTGTGTCTCATATGCAGGTCGTGAAATGTATTATTCTTTTATAGTATCTACCACAAATGTGGCTGGATGGCTACCTGCTGCCATACCGCAAATAGCAAAAAATAATTTATTAGATGCATTAATCAAGTTACCTCCGAATGGCATGCAAATGGTTCTATAATTATTTCCAAGTTGGGTTCTAATTTCTTTTAACACTTAAAAATTAAAGCCAATCTCATCTTCCAGTTCCTCTCCTGGGGAAGGGAAGGGAGGGGAAAGGGGAAAGGGGAAAGGGGAAAGGGGAGGAAAAGGGGAAGAGGAAGGGGAAGGGGAAGGGGAAGGGGGAGGGGAAGGGGAAGGGGAAGGATGAGGCGCTCAGCACTTCTCACATATGATTTTCATTCTCTGTTCGGCTACCCAGGCAAATACCAAGGCCCATTTCTCCAAGCTGTTTAGACACCTTAGATCCCTTTAATTACCATGGGTATGTGACAGATGTAAATCGCTGCATATCTTGGCATCTGTTTCTCTGCTTTAATGCCTTAAAATAATGTAGATATCCCTCTCTTAATTCACTACAGTTTATGAAAGTGAAGCCGAGGGAAGTCAAATGAAGACTGTAGACAGACTGACCTACCTCGGTGTACAGAAAAGTGTGTGAGCAAATCCTGGACAGCTGAGAGGAACTATGACCTTCAGTCATTCCCTTCCTTAACATCGTTGCAGCTGAGCTCTGGTCGTGGGGGAACTGAGAAGTTCCTTTTCCGCCTGTCCCTGCGCCAGAGCTTACTGGCCTCATAGCACAGCTGGCAGCAGGGAGCATAAATTCATGCCTGAGCTCCTTCTGCACATAGTTTGGCATATTAGTTCACATGCTGATGAAACTGGATTTGAGCTAAGATGCATAAAAGGGAGCTTTCTTGGCTAGAAGTGAGGTACCACACAGGAAAAGGAAAGAAAAGGAAACCTTGGGAAATATAATTTCCCTGAATATATTAGACACTTCTCTCTCCACTTTGCATTTCCATTGTTCTTAGAGGACCAATTTGATTATTATGAATTTAAAAGTATTTTTTTACAATGGTATTTTGTGCATTTTAATAATTTTCATACATCCTTCTTTTTATTAAAAGCAAAAATCTAATAAAAAGCCTTTATTGGCACAGTTTAAATGAACTTTAGTTTGAAAGTTAGTCTCACATAAGAAGTGTTTATTAGGCTCCTGCAGTCTGGCAAAGCCTGTTTACACAGAAAAAATTATCCTCTCCACTGCTGCATTTGAGGTAGGAATTGATAGCACATTTCACAAGCTCAGAGAAATTGAGGGACCCAGCATCTGAAGATAGGAAATGTCCCAATATTCTCCTACAAGATCCCAACACGTGCACACGCACAGTCGGTCTCTCACTGCACCTTGCATCTTACAGGAATAATGGTTGTCCGCCCTTTCATCGAGGTTTGAAACTTCAGTGATGCTTACAGTTTTCTGAGAAGTCAGCAGTTTTTCTTCAATGAAATTTCTTAAACTAGATTTAGTGAATTTTTCAATCTACTGAAATTAAAATGTGAAACTGAGTATTTGAGAGCAACTTTCCTGGAGTAAATTCTTTTCCATTTTTCTGTTTTCCTGTAATGTTTTTTTTAAATAAAACATACAAGTATGGAAAAAGAACTAAAAATTTTTAATAGCTTGCCCTCCAGTTAATGCATTATATCATATTTTTAGCCACAAAAGATCAGATTGTTGCTTTAAGATGTTGTCATACAAAACTGTTGACACACTGTAAAAGCAATATAAGTAATATTCTGTCAATATGCCTCCCTGTGATCCCCACCTTCACCTTTCCTAAAGAACATTAAAATTGCAAAAGGTCAATGCTCAATTAATGTACAAAAATAACTTTTAAGACCTGGAAAACATCTTAAGATTCTTTCTACTACAACATGGATAAACTCCTCATTGGGCATGCCTTAATATTTTCATGGATTCACAGCATACAACATAAAATGTCCTTTACAAATGTGAAATTCTTTGGGAAATGAGGAAAAATTACTACAATTTTTTATTACAAACAAGAGGATATTTTAACTATTGAACATTTTGCCCAATTTGCACTATCTGGGATAGGTTAAATCCATTTCAGCTCGATTGTTGTCACCCAAAGTTAGGATTAAGGTCACCATCTACAATAATGATGAACTGTAAAAATTCAAAACATTCCACTTTTGAATGTTTTTGATGTTTTGAGATAGTCCTAAGAGTTTAATGCTTTCTTAAAGATAATCAAGGAGATGATATGTTACTCTTTGTTAGTGCAGAGTAACATATATATATCCAAAACATTTGAATAATTCTGTGATTTGAAGTATCAGTTATCACAGAAAAAATACACTCTTCTCCATCTTATTTGAATTATTTTCCCAGCTGACATGGGAGGTGGTTTACTATTGGTAAGACTTGCAGCATTTATGCCACCAAGGTGTAGAATTTGAATTATCAATGTCTCTTGGAAGCAACAGTAGTTCCCTGCTGCCGCATCCAAATGACCCATCTGAACAATAGTGGAAATATTCTGGAACATTTTCCCAATGTCTGTGGCACCACCTTTACATTTTCATTTTTTTTCTTACTTGGCAACCAAAAAAAAATGCTTGAATTTTGTTCTGAGAAGCTGTGTTATAATTATCATAGAATCATCGAATGCTTTGGAATGGAAGGGACCTTTAAAGGTCACCTAGCCCAACCCCCCTGCAGTGAGCAGGGACATCTTCAACGAGATCAGGTTGCTCAGAGCCCCTTGAACATTTCCAAGGATGGGGCATCTACCACCTCTCTGGGCAACCCGTTCCAGTGTTACACCACCCTCATCATGAAAATTTTTTTCCTTGTGTTGAGTCTAAAACTGAACATCTGAACAAACTGAACTGTCTTTACAGTCTGCTCCAATTGCACACTATCTTACATCAGACGTCTACCATTAGCAATTTTGCACAAATAATGGCAGTAAACATATGACAATTACTGGTCACTATTTAACTGCATGAAGTCATTTCTTCTGTCCTTCTGGAAGCTAGAAAGCCCTTTCTTTTCTGAGGCAGTAACTTGACCTTTGAGAAAAATATTGCTGTCACCGTCACTTGCAGCGTCACAATCCATGTAAGAATGTAACTCTGCTAAATCGAAATAAATAATACTTAGACTCGGTCTTCAGTCTTTATCATGGTCTAGTCTGTGCACCTTGGCACTGGCTCAACAGATCCAGATCCTTGTTCCAAAAAGCAAGTACACGTTTTGGTCAGCCTTCGAGAAACGTAGTGCGGACTCAAGGATGCTCTCTGGGAAGTCAACGCTCACGATATTCCCCTTAGTTGTCCCGATACCCTTGCCTCATTCTGGCCAGGCTCTTCACGTCTGAGCTGTCTCCATAGGGAAGCTCATAGTTTTTTTGAGAAATTTGTCTGATTTTATCTTGTCCTGAAACTCCCACCCTTATTTTTGTCTCAGAAGGAGCCTTTTCTTCCTTCCACTGTTACCGTGAGGCTCTGAAGGATGTCTTCTAGCATTTCTCTCTATTCAAGTTTGCAGCACCAGCTTCTGTATGAGCTGAAGTCCTTTAGGGCTTTCCGAGTCCAGGAGAAAATTTGCAGAAAACTGTACTAAAGCTTCTCTGTAGAAATGCTTTCCTGAAAGAGCTGGCTTGCTACTGCCTTTTAAAACTTTGCCCTACAAAAACTATTCTTACTGACCCTTTGCAGAAAAATCCTGCCAGGGCTTAAGTGGCAAGTGTTTGCTGTTTACATAGCCATTAACGAAACAGCCCAGAAGTTTTCTTCTTTTCATGCCATTTCCTTACTTGGTTTATGAGTGCAAAACCAGGGGTGGCATACGACCATGGTCTTGCAGGAGTTGACTCCAACATGAAGCCACATCCCCAATTTTTATTTCAGGTGCGTGATTTAGCAGTACCTCAAGGCAGCACAGAAGAGGACCTTTGTGTCATTTTTTTTTGCTAATTGATTAGACGGAGGTTGAATTCAGTGCTGGAAAGAAGATTAACCAGCAGTTCTTTTGATTTCTGTGTGCTTTCTGCAAATGCTTAAGTCATTAATTTAGTCTTCACCTCGTTTACGCAGCAGATTAATGAATTAAAGTGTACCCTTCAAATGAGAAACCAGTGCTTGGTGTCCCTGACATGTGGACAAACGCACCCTACGGTGGGTGCCACTGTGAGCAGTCACATCTGGCAGCGGCGGGGTACCAAACAGCTGGGCAGCACCGGTCAGAGCTGCAGACAGAGGATGGCTCATCACCGCGTTACTGCTTTTCATTGTGCGTGGATGGTTTTTTTTCCTTTCTAAGTTAAAAGGTTAATGTTTGACTATTTATTCTTCTGAGCCTCCTTAAAGGCATGAGATCAGTGGACCATTTTAATAACAGTAGACAGTGCTTCCTGCCCCCTCTTCTCTCTGGCCCTGGGAGCTATTCTTACCAGAAAAGGCTGAAACTCCACAAACACAACATCACTGGCCTACAACCCCATGTCAGCGGCTCAGATTAATCATCCCTATACTGTTTAACTTCCAGTGACAAGCTTTTACATTTGTGTTTTAAATAGTCTGGGAAATTCAGGTCAGGATTGACAGCTAGGAACTTCAGCTTCCAAGTTTAAAATTACTTTCTTCTTCATCTTCTTAATGCTTTTAAGTACAGGCACCCATCTAAGTTCTGTGGGCTTCCAGGGACATTGGAGCTGACACTGAAATCACTTAATTTCTCTGGGTCATCATCATCCAGAGAACGGGGTAACATCTAGGCACATAGAAACAGGATAATATTTACTTACCTCATCAGGTGTTGTGAGGACCAGTTATTTAATAGTACTTGTGCATTTCTGTAGGAAATGCCATAAATGCCACAGATGCCATGTTTATCTAATGACAAACATCTTCAGCAATACAAGAAAGCAGTTCTTTAGGAAGCATTTCTTTAGTGAGAGGGTGGTCAAACACTGGAACAGGCCTCCTAGAGAGGTATCGATGCCCCAGGCCTGTCAGTGTTTAAAAGGCATTTGGACAATGCCCTTAATACCATGCTTTACGTTTTGGTCAGCCCTGAAGTGGTCAGGCAGTTGGACTAGATGATCATTGTAGGTCCCTTCCAACTGAAATATTCTATTCTATTTTATTCTATTTGATTCAGTTTGACTCTATTTTTGAAAACTAAGACAATTCTATGCATTAAATGCCTGCAGTATTTTCTTCTGTTTTCAAGAAGAATGTCCTTGAGATTTTACAAAAATGCCCTTTCAACATAATTAAGAGGGAAAGCATTTCAATTTCTGGGATTTAAACCTTGGCTTTTGGAGAAAGCAGGAGAGCTTAGTATTCTCCAAGCAGGGCAACACACAAGAACCAGTAATCTTTCAGTCACATGCTTTGATCTTGCTTCATTCTTTTTTCTTGCTCTGTTTTTACTGTTTCTTGGTCTGATTTTTAAGTGATCTATTTACTGACCTTTAAAAAACTCTCCTGCATCACTTCAGGAGGACTCTTGCCTTGACTTGCAACGTTATCAGATGTACGTAGTGCCAAACCACTGAGAGTAACTGCGTACACGACCACAGGTTTGTCTCGGTGATAACAAGAAGGGAAATAACTAGATGGGCTGAAATTCAAACCTTTGGGTATTTTTGGTGCAAGTCGGTATATGAACACCTTTATTTTGATGTGAGGTCTCCAGGTCACACAGGAGTAACTTACAGGCTGCTTCTAAGCAGTTTTAGTCAAAACCTATCTAACACTTTTATTTCAAATTAAACTGGGGTTGTATCAGTTAGCTTGCATCAGTTTGGAACAAATCAAAACTAAGGTGAAGTAAAAGTACTCTTAATCCAAAATACAAGTGGTTACACCAGTTTAATTGGTGTGACTGTCTTTAATAGAGAAGGCTTAGTGTCATGCACTCTTGAAATGATTTATTCAGATGAAATTCTGCCCAGGGGAAGGATTCAAGTAATTTCTTCATTTTCCCCAACTTCTTTGCACAGTTTGCTAAATGTCCCGATGCTTTGTCACTTTTTTTGTTATTGGTAAGAAAAATTTCTTCCCATTGGAGTTAAATTGTGTCCTCGGGTTTCTTAGAAGTAATTCCTCTGAAAAAAAAAACAGTTTGTATTGCAGGAAAGCATTTGATTCACAGTTTTTCCAAGGTTTCACCTCTCTCCGAGTGGTGCTGTTGATTCAGCACAAGTGAGGTAACTCCAGATTTTTTATAATGCTTTCTGGGAGTCCATCTGAAAAAAATCCTGACGGGACAATTTCACACGTATAAGGGAAGAGGATGTTCCCGCCTCTTCAGCCGCAGTAGTCAGTCGATATTTTGCTTGAGTGCATTTGCAGGATGAAAATACAGATTACATGAATTTGATATATTCTTTCGTGTAATGTTTTCATTTAGCAAAGACTGTGTTTTCTGAACGCACAAGAGACAACTCACAGGCAGTTTTGTTTCTCACAGATCCCCGACTTCATTTTTCAGTCAGTACTTTAGCCAGATGTCTTCATCTTCACTGCCACTCATAATGCCCACTTCCCACAGCCCCCTTGTGCCCTGGGGCCCTGCCGCTGGGTTGGGGACCTTGTGGTCCTCCTGACTTTGCTTCTGAAGAGCCCCTGCTCTTTGACACGAAGCCTTGGGCAGGGCGCACCTCCAGCCCCAGGGGCTTTTTTGCACCTTCTACATAGCGTGAATGAGGGATCAGCCTGGGCTGTGAGGTCTGAATAGTCTAGGACCTTCAAGTGGCCAGCAGGAGATAGCCCTGAGCCCTCAGGCGGCCGGTCCCTCGGGACTGATGCTGAAGGAGCTGCTGGTGGGTGAGGAGGGCTGCACCGGGAGAGCTGCCGGCTCTCGGTCTCGGACCAAGCAAGGGCTGTCAAATGCTCCTGCTCCTAGGAACTGCCATCTACTCACCTTCCCAGATAATATTAATGGCAAGATCTGGTGGCATCTGTTCACCCTTTCCTAGTGGCAGCCGAGTCGCTCACCACCAGCCCCACTATTGGAACCGCCATTTTCCCAGGCACGTAAAAGGATGAACGAAACTTTTGTCCCTTCAGGCTCATTTCTGTTACAGAGAGGGGAGTAGAAACGCTTGTCTGTGTTGTCTTGTTTTTAATTACCACACGACAAGAGTGCTTTTTATGTAGCTTGAAAGCATAAAATAGATGTTGCAAAACAAATCACTGTTACTGTATGTAATGGATACTCTTCAGTGAAATAGCCTTTTTTTGTACATTACAGTATATCCATTCATAGACAATTTTAATTTTTTTTTTATCGGAAACTACTTCAAAAACAGTGCAATTTAGGGAAAGAGGTAGTTTCTGGAGCACAATTACGATGGATAAATTTGTGGAAAGGCATACATCAGAAAAAATTATCTGTGCAATGCAGATATGACTGATTATTGTAGGGATATCACATGAAGGGTAAATTACCACTGTGAACGAAGTGGCATTTAAAAACTCTTGAATTACTCTGCTATCAATTCTGTGATCAGCTCAGAATTCATATGCTTTTAGGATCATGTCTTGTTATGTGGCTGTATCGTGGAAATGACATATAGACAGTTTTGCCTCTCCTTCAAAAATCTAGATTATTATTGTTATTAGGAGTGAAATTCTATAATGTTTTTTCTAATACAGACTTAAATGATACTAATGCAACAAGGTACTTGGTTCGCTAGCATGTCAATAAACCATTCAAATAATCCATACATAATTCTAACTGTAATTGGTAGTATATTAAGGGCCTGAGTTTTTCTTAGGGAGACAGAGTAAATACCTACTGTTTTCAACTGGAGTTAAATATATTGTGGGATGATGAACTAGATGACTACTGGGATTTTTGCTTGGCTTGGATTTATATCCTTTTTGTTTCAATATAAGATAAAAAATGTACAATGTTTTTTCCTCTGGTTGTTTTTATATGGTAAATTTATATCAGAATTGTTACGTTTGGCTTTCCTTGCTGGAGGGCTTGAGAGAGAGACACCTTTTCACTGCCTTCCTACCCTAGTAAAGGAGTGGGAGTTTCAAGCCCAGTTCCTCCTCAGTGCCCAGTCCCCATCACGGGGCACTTCTTCGCCTTAGCACCCCTGGGCTTGACCCACAGCCCTTCTCTCTGGGACAGACCATCATTTGGGTCTCCTTCCTCTGCCCACTATCCATTTCCATGAAGTCTGGAGGACTCCAGTGTCTTTCCCTCCACTGCCAAATTCAGCAGAAAGGGATAAAGGCAAGAAGGCAGGTTTCTTAAGAAAATTAAACAGAAACAAAAAGAAGCTTAAGGTTTTTTTTCTCTTTGTGGGTCAGTTGCAATCAAAAAGCTAAAAGACGATATCCAATGCCAAAAAAGGTTGACACATGAGTAAAAGCTATTGGTTTGTGGAAAAATCATCATCTCATCAGTTTAAAATGTTTCCAAACTGTAACCATTAAATAGGCTTTCTAAATACACTGAATATTCAAAGACATATTGTAGAAAAATCGTGCTGTAAAAGGCTACAGTGAAGAATATTTGGTACTGCTCTTGCATCAGATATATATATACATTCATCAAGACTTACATACATCGAGTAGGAATTCCTTCAGAGAGAAAGGCCAAATATAGTTCTTAATTCAGAACTGTCTTTAAGATATGTAACGAGATGGTTTCCGTCTTTAATGAGTGTAATGAAATTGGACCCAGTGCAGTTCATGTTGGGAGATAGCACAGGAGGGGCAGGGTCGGGAAATGGAGATAATGGTTAAAAAGAGACTATGGAATAGAGCTCATCACAAACCCTAATACAGAGTTCAGTATGTAGATTACCTTGATACTTGGCCATGTCTCTTACAAAAAGTGGATGTAGACTATTATTTAGTATGACTTTTTTCATACAAAAGTCAAGCCATGCTCAGTAATGTACAAAAGGTCAGGGAGGAAGCCCTGAAGCCTGAGCGCTCTTCAACAGCTGGGGTTGCTGGTACTCCAGGGTACTTCCAAATCCACAGGAGCATCCAGCTAGCAAGTTACACATCTCTCTTTGAAGAACAAAAATCAATGTATCCTCCAGTGAAAAGGTAACGACAGCTCGTGAGATATCCAGTGCTGCATTTGTAAGCTAGCAACAGTAGTATCAGTTAGGTGCCCTAACTGTGATTATCCTTTCAGATAAGGTTTATATGGCATCAGTTTAGCTCTTGTCTCTACTGTTTATATGCCCTAATCACTTCATGTAAAGGGTGACTGGTTCAGTGCAGACAGAGGTAGAACTGCTTTCAGAAGGTTGTCTGTTATCCCTGATACAAAGATGCTGACTCAACATCTTAAGTAATTAGTACAAGGAAAAAACCTTGAATACATTTAACATCAATAGATTCAAGCAGACCGTTTTCCAGGAGTGCTGAGCTTTCCTGGATCCCATTAAATTCACAGCAAGATGCTGTATTCAGCACCACTAGAGATCAAAGCAATCTTCAAAAACCTTTGGAGATCCATGTCTCAAACACACAACAGAGCTACCAGCAAAGGGGCTGGCAGCCCTTCAGTGAATGCTGCCGGGCACTCCTTTTTTCCCAGAACTGGAGGTTGAGAGTGCTGGTAGCAGCCTATTTTCACTGAGTCTAAAACAGAAAAATGGGAAGTGTCCACCTTGCAGAGAAGCAAGGTGGGTGTCCATTCCTACCTTCCATGGACTGTGACTCCTGGCTGGACTGAACATCAGCTGGGCCACTGTCTTGGAGCACACACACTCACTCCTGCCAGCTTGCAAATCAGTTCTGCACAGGGTTTTACTTCCCATTTGCCACAGGTGAAGGGCATGTACATGGTTAGCTGCAGTGGCTCAGGTGGTCTGTGGTGACTCATTAAACAGGGGAAACTCAGTTGTGTGCCTTAAGCTATATCCTCTCCCATTCTGGTAGATATGTCTTCTGCTGTCTTTATGAAATCTGGATTCTAATTTATGTTCTTGATGCACAGAAATAACATCAACTTCTGAACACATTTTGATATGTGCCTAACAGGGTATAGCTTAGTGAACATGCGAAACAATTTTCCAGTTCACTTTCAGCAAGCAAGCTATATTTGCATCAGTGCCATCTTGCATTAATCCTACCCACACAGCAGGAGGTTTCTGAGTATTATCAGTAATAGTGTACATAATTGACATGCAAAGCCCAGTGAAATCAGCACTGTGTTTCCTGGGCAGTGGGCATCTCAACAACTATTATACTCCATCAGATTTCTTTCAAGCACTTCAAGCAATTAGTTCTGAGGACACTGGAACTGCATGCAGATAACATGCATCTTTCCTTCTTATTTCTGGTTACATGGATTATTTTTTATATGGGATTCTTGAAGATTACAAGTGATCAGCAAATTTTCCAGAGTGCTATATCTCTATTAGACACATTCTGGGAGGTATATGAGGACAGCAAACCCTTGGTTTCCCTTGTCATCCTCAATAGAGTCAATAATTATGGAAAGCAGGCACTGGAAGACTATAACCTTTGCAATTATAGTTTCAAGCTAGTACAGGTGGAGAAAATAAATATTAAGCCAGAAAAAGGGGGGGAAAAAACCAACTGTGGAAAACCTGTGGAAGCAAGCTTGTGAATTTGTTTCATCATAAGGTTGGGGAAGATATTGCAATGGAACTGTTTCTTGACTTGAGCTTAGCTTCCAGCACTCACTTTCCCAAGATCAAGTCTTGGTACTTCTATCTGCCCCTAGACCAATATGAAACATTGGGAAAGAGGTCCTGAGTGCACACTCCCAGAGATCAAACCACACAACTTGTGTTTTAAGCCTAATCTAGAATTCATACCTAGGGATGGAAGATTTATTGAAGTGCTTTTGAATTCAGGCTAAGGTGTCTTTATGGACTTGGCCATAATGGAGTTTGAGTTGCACCTCCACCAGCACACTCCAGCGGATGGCATGCATTACACATCAGTTATACTTAAACTGTTCACTCGTGAAGCGGGCCTGCATGGGTCACAAGTCTAAGTACTCACTTCAGTTCTTGAATCCAAGCTGTGTGTTGTCTGACTGAAAGATCTGGAAGTGCTCTCTCTGGTGGTGACTTGGTGCTCCAAGCGGTGCAGTGCATGAGAGAGCTCCCGACAGTGATGTTACCGCAGCCTGACAAAAGCTCTTGGTAGTGGTCAGGTCTGCGTGAGATGGGGCACCAACCATGCTTGGCTCCTTTTTCTTCTATTGGAGCTTTGCCTTAGTGAGAGGGCCAGCGCTCTTCTCCTGGGCCAAGCTAATAGCAAAAGCAGGCTGCTATCCTCTATCTGCGTCACTGAGAGATCCCCAGCAAGAGATATGACCATTATATATAAATATAGCCAATCTATAGTATGGCCCATTTTAGTTCCTTTTTCTCCTCTGCCTTTCCTCCCCTCTCTTTTCAAGGACACTCTTCTGTAGCCGTTCTGTCTCTATCTCTGTTGCTTTTCACTTCTCTGTCTCTGGCCACATTTCAGTTACCTCTTCTGGAAAGGGACTCACCGCTGTGTACTATCAGCAGTGGAAAATTTCAAGGTGATATTTTAGAAGGGAGTAACTAAACTGAATATACAACCCATTAATATCAATTATGGGTGTCAGATCAATAACAATAGCAGTGATGTTGTTTAGAAGCTTGAATTAATACCATTATGCTGCCCACTCAGCTATGAGCATTTTCAGAGATAATATGCTATTTGCATTTTATTATAATGTATATTTTCTGAAAATTCCCATCATGGTGGAGACATCAGGGAAACTAATATTGATGGCATAAGGCAACCATTCGGATAGGTGATACACAGCGCTGAGCTGACAGGAGCACCCTGCGGTCGCACTGCTGGGACAAGGAATGTCCTCGGGATGGACCTCTCTGCCAGCTCCCTGTCCCCCCTGCCAGGCTCGCCAGGTCCCTTTGTGCCCAGCCTCCTCCTTGCCCTGCCCGGTTCCTGGTTTTCCTTACTGGTTTCTGTTGTGAAGCACCAGGGCAGGGAAAAGGAATATGATAAGAACATTTGGACTTTAAAAAAATATATATTACAAAAACAATTACTTAAGAAACAGTAACTAAGGCTTCTTGTTTCCCTTTTTCCTTCCAGACTGTGTGTGGGCTGTGATGCCTGGGGACCTCAGCCTCACCAGTTCTCTCTTGGCAGTCGAAAGGGTTGCCACTCCATCAGCCTGGTGCCCATAGGCGTATTTTAAATAGCCTCAACAGTCTGGGTAATTCTCATCAGTTTCTTATTCTCAGACGTGCCAGAATTAAGAAAAGAAAGACTCTCAGGAGGCTTTTCCCAACAAAACTAGGAAAATATTATTGCCACTTATGCAATATACTGGTAAGTCTGCATTGGAAATAGCCTGTACCATTCTAGCAGGATCAGGGAAGTGAGGCCAGCTTCGAGGAGACTCACAGAGCTTTGCTTGTTTAGTCTGGCAAATGAAGGCTGAGAGGGTATGATTACTGTTAAATACCTTGTGGGGTTAACATCAAGAAAGGAGAAAAGCTATTTACACTGAAGAGTGATACTGGCACACGATCAAATGGGTATAAACTGCTTGTGAATATATTTGGCCTTGGTTTTAGAAGAAAGTACCTGCTACCTTGGAGCAGTGAAGCCTTTAATCAGAATAGTGGGGGCCAAAAAATAGTGTTAGATTAAAAAAAAAAAGAGAACTATGTATTTACAGGGAGAGTTGTATGTAGCAGTACTGCCGTGGCAAGGGAGTCAGTTCAGTGACCCAGAAGGATTGCTCAGTCCTATTTCCACGTTCCTCACAGTCTTTGTCAGAAAAATGAATTGATAACAACATTGACACTAAAATCACCCTTCAGAGACAATCTTCAGAGTCTTCAGCCTACTGAGATGAAAGGTGGGAGATGGGGAGGGAGTTCATCTTTCATAGCACTATCGATTTACTAGCTCAGCTCGTAGCAGAGAATAGCACCAGTTTGCACTCAGTTCACACTTGAAAGTTTTTTTCTCTTCAAACACAGAGACTAGAAATTATTTTGTTTCAAAATCAAAGCTCAGGTTCTGCAGATGTTCAAGAATCTTTGATGGGAGTATGGGAGGGACTCCTGACTCATCAGTGATTGAACTAAAGTGTATTTGAGTAGGATATCATTCTTTCATTATAAAGGATAATAGAAGAAGCAGGAACACCAACAGCAGCTTTTCTCCTTCATTTCATAGTACTCAGAAAGCAATGATGTGTCCCATTCAGATCTTGGATTTGTCAAGTAGCAGTATCAGCTTTGCATAAAGTCTTTTCTTCTGAACCACTCTTGATGAGAATTGGATGTATAATTTTAGAGAGCCAGTCTAAGAGATTATTGTGTATCACTCTTCATACAATTTCTAGTTAGGAAATTGAGAAGAATGTTTTCCTGACAGCCCAATTTTTCCTTTCCTCCTCCTATTTTTTTCCTAAACTGTTTCATGCTTTAAGAATCAATTTAGGATAATAGACTCTTTTCCTTTTTATTTTCTCTTTTCATGCTACTTTAAGGGAGTCTGTCATCCAGTATTAAAAGGAAAATATTCTAGCAAAATTTGTGACTGCAATTCCTTGATAATTTTATTCAGTCTGCAGAAATGTTGAAGCCTTTCATGGGATCTTCCCCATCAATTTATTCTTTTTAATATAGCATCCCATGAGTCAGGCCTTTACGTAACCCTATTTACCAATGGCTGCAGAGTCATTTATACATGAGGAGTGTAGTAAGTGCTCTCATTTGTCATCAAAATATTGAATTCCACATGTGGCTAGTGTAGCAGACTACATGGTTGAACTAAATACACCCTTTGCAGTTGTGTCATCCTGTGCTAGTTATTTTTTTTCCTATTTCTACATAGAAGACTGGAAGAAATAATTTTTGTTGTGTTGCAATTCAAGGCAGATGATTATGAATTAGCTCATAGCAGAAAGGCTGATTTTTCGTTGAAGGAAACAAGCATTGTTTGTCTCATCAGCTCATTTTTTAGAGACATTAATTATTAGACTTTGTCAGTCATATTCATAAAAGGACATCTGAATCTTCCCTCATACAGTTGCAAATGATGAGTTAGAAACACCAGCTTTCCTCCAGTTCACTCTCATCTGGACGAGCATTGGTAACTGTGCTGGCTAATTAGATGTAACTGGCAATCCATGGAAGTTACAGCAAAACCAAGAGTTCATATTGAGACAAATCTTGAGCAGCCTTGTTTGCTGCTGCTTCGCACATCAATCAAAAGCTGTCAGTCCTGCAAAGGGACATAAGACTCTTTACATAGGTGAAATGCTTATGAAAGTGCTGAATCTGTGGAAGGCAGCCCCTGCCTAACCTGCAGTAATCCTGTGCCCTTTGCCGGAGCTACTCCACAGTCATATGTGAGGGATGTGAATCTGTCCCATTGAAAACTTAGACATGGATGCATAAGAAATAAACCTTCAACTGTGTCTTACTACTTTTTATTGCGAAAAGCATTTCTATGTCCATTCCTCAAAAGTAATCGCCTAAACTTTGCACCTTTAGCTTTCCAGTTGCATACTCACTAAAGCAAGATACTTGATGGCCATCCTACCTTCTGAGCCTGCATCAGAGCCCAGCAGAAAAACTCTCCCATGTTGCTCTGTAGTGACACTGCATCGGTTCATAGGAAAGTGTATGTCTGCATTGCAATCGATAAAACATCAGCCACGAGCCCTCTTTCCTCTCTGCAGGCAGCTGTCATGGGAATTTCTCTCTCATTTCTCTAATGCTGCCCAGTGACCATCTACTCTTGCCTGTAACAGGGAAAGATGCTGGGGAAACGAACCTTAGGGACTTATATTCTGCTGGAGCACTACTCGCAGGCCCACATATATAAAGTTTCATGCAGAGCAACAGATGTATATGAAAGATGGCTTATTTAAATTATAAACCAGAAAATTAAACAAGCCATGGTCTAAATAAATTCTGGCAAGGTTTATGTTTGGGTCTACAGCTGGCTCCCAGCATCAAGGTATGGCAAAGACAGTAGTAATACTTTCAGAAAAGACAAGGCATGATGCAAAGTCTACATGGGAAGAAGGAGGTAAAGCCAGCAAACATGGACAGTTGGTAAGGAGCACACAGAATTTGATTTGAGGTTATGCAGGGAGAAGATTAGAAAGGCGAAGGCCCAGCTGGAACTTAAACTGGCCACCACCGTTAAAGATAACAAAAGATGTTTTTACAAATATATCAGCGACAAAAGGAGGGCCAGGGAGAATCTCCCTCCTTTGTTGGATGCGGAGGAAAACATTGCCACGAGGGATGAGGAGAAGGCTGAGGTACTTAATGCCTTCTTTGCCTCAGTCTTTAATAGTCAGACTGGTCATCCTCGGCGTTCTCAGGCCCCTGAGCTGGGAGATGGAGACAGGAAGCAGAATGAAGCCCCGGTTGTTGAAGAGGTGGCAGTCACCGACCTGCTCCTCCACCTGGTTGTTCACAAGTCCATGGGGCCAGATGGGATCCACCCAAGGATACTGAGGGAGCTGAAAGGAGACCTTATTGCTCTCTACAACTACCTGAAAGGAGGTTGTAGCGAGGTGGGGGGTCGGTCTCTTCTCCCTAGTAACAAGTGATAGGATGAGAGGAGGCAGCCTCAAGCTGCGCCAGGGGAAGTTTAGCTTGGATATTAGGAAAAACTTCTTCACCGAAAGGGTAGTCAGGCACTGGAACAGGCTGCCCAGGGAAGTGGTTGAGTCTCCATCCCTGGAGGTATTTAAAAGAGGGGTAGACGTGGTGCTTGAGTACATGGTATAGTGGTGGACTTGGCAGTGATAGGTTAATGGTTGGACTCAATGATCTTAAGGGTCTTTTCCAACCTTAACCATTCTATGATTCTATGATTCTAGTCTAAATCTACCCTCTTTTAGTTTAAAATCATTATCCCTTGTCCTATCTCAACAGGCCCTGCTAAACACTCTGTGCTCATCTTTCTTATAAGCCCCCTTTAAGTACTGAAAGGCCACAATAAGGTCTCTCCACAGCCTTCTCTTCTCCAGGCTGAACAACCCCAGTTCTTTCAGCCTTTCCTCATAGCAGAGGTGCTCCATCCCTCTGATCATTTTTGTGGCCCTCCTCTGGACCTGCTCCAACAGGTCCATGTCTTTACTGTGCAGAGGACCCCAGAGCTGGACGCAGTACTGCAGGTGGGGTCTCACCAGAGCAGAGCAGAGGGACAGAATCACCTCCCTCAACCTGCTGGCCATGCTTCTTTTGATGCTGCCCAGGATACGTTTGGCCTTCTGGGCTGCGAGTGCACATTGCAGGCTCATGTCCAGCTTTTCATCCACCCATACCCCCAGGTCCTTCTCAGCAGGGCTGCTCTCAGTCCCTTCATCCCCTAGCCTGTATTGATACCGGGGGTTGCCCCAAACTGTATGGTATCAGACCTTTCTGTCTTATCAGACCTTCAGAGAGGCCCTGCAGAGACATCTAGACAAATTAGAGAGCTGGGCAATCACCAACGGTATGAAGTTTAACAAGGGCAAGTGCCACATTTTGCACCCAGGACATGGCAACCCTGGATGTACCTACAGACTGGGGAACGAGAGGCTGGAGAGCAGCCCCATGGAGAGGGATCTAGAGGTTCTGGTCGACGGCAAGTTGAACATGAGCCAACAGTGTGCCCAGGCAGCCAAGAGGGTCAACTGTGTCCTGGGGTGCATCAAGCACTGCATTGCTAGCCGGTCAAGGGAGGTGGTTGTCCCGCTCTACTCTGCACTGGTGCGGCCTCACCTTGAGTACTGTGTGCAGTTTTGGGCGTCACAGTACAAAAAGGATAAAAAACTATGACAGAGTGTCTAAAGGAGAGCCACAAAGATGGTGAAGGGTTTAGAGGATGAGGAGCAGCTGAAGTCCCTTGGCCTGTTCAGCCTGGAGAAGAAGAGGCTGAGGGGAGACCTCATCGTGGTCTACAGCTTCCTCACGAGGGAAGGAGGAGGGGCAGGCGCTGATCTCTTCTCCCTGGTGACCAATGACAGAACCCAAGGGAACGGCAGGAAGATATCCCAGGGGAGGTGTAGGTTGGACATTAGGAAAAGGTTCTTCACCCAGAGGGTGGTGGAGCACTGGAACAGGCTTCCCTGGGAGGTAGTCACGGTGCCAAACCTGACAACATTCAAGAAGCATTTGGACAACACCCTCAGACCTATGGTGTGATTTTTGGGGTTGTCCTATGCAGGGACAGGAGTTGGACTCGATGATCCTTGTGGGTCCCTTCCAACTCAGGACATTCTATGATTCTATCTCCATGCACATTCACTGGATCAAAGAACTGAGAATATATGCGAAATTAGTGGGACATTTCCACAGTAAGAAAAAGGAATTTAATCTGTGACTTACATCCTGGGTGAATGCTCCATACATTGCATTACTGGTTGTAATGAGAACTGCCTCCTCTTTGGGAAAATAAAAGCATATGTAGGAATCTTCTTCTTACAGTGTTTAGTCCTCACTTTTTCCTGGAGGGGACTCAAGACTAGAAGGCACAATAACCTGAGGAAGGTGCAAAAAAATTTAAATTACACCTTTATCTCACCTTAGTGTTGGTACCTCCTGTTCTATGTGCCCAGGTGTTACCCAGGTCCTACCTGCAGGTAGGAAACATCTTCAGTCTGTTAGTTGTCTAGAAGCCAGGCACCACCACACTCAGTATGTTCACGCCTCCTTATTTAGATACAGACCTCAGATACTATTGTGGTGAGCATAGTAGGAAGGCTAAATTCCTATCCAATAATCTTTTTCTTTAGAGCAGGGTATAAACAGTTTGTAGTACCTAACACATAGGACCGTTCTTGCAATACAGATCATGAATCATGAAATAGCTGCACACTGTATGAGCACCCTTCTCAACAAGTCATCAGGACAAATCTGTCAGCTGGTTAAGCTGATAGGAATATCCCATGATATCTGATGGGCCGTAGAACAAATGATGTGCAAGTCCTGCACAAGGTCTATGCAGACAAAGCCCTTGCCACACAGATCACAGGTGCAGGTTTGGTTCCCTCCTGGAGGGAATAAGGTCTTTAATGGACTTTGCAACACTCATGACAAGCAATTATGTCCAGGTCCATGACATTAAATGCACAGACATGGCAGCACAGATCTTGGAGGCTGTCACCAATTGACACTAAATAAATTGTCCAGGACCCTGGCTTGGTACAGCAGTTGCTTTCTTTGGAAATAGCATGGTCTTTTTTCTCTGCAGACTGGATTGGAACAGCAATGCAATTACTTCCTGTTATGAGGATTAATTGACCCATTCTGTTACTTCGAGCCAGTGAAAGTTAAAAGGGGACATAAAATCTAAGCCTTAGTCAGTTATTTAGAGCCTAACCAAGGACTCTTTGTTTTTATCGCATCTCATTCACTGTATCACCCTGCTGCCAAAATGTAACTGTACTTAAAATGACAACATGAATAGGTGTTGTGTATGCAAACTGTATTAAAATAAGGTTGTTCAAGTTGCTCAAACATAGAAAAGAGAGGGAGTGTCAAACTTCTTAAGAGTTTAAGGCTGAAGTCTGCCCACTTTCCAGCTCAGTTGCTAGAGCAAATTTATTTAGCATCTCTCACTAATAAATCTGAATGGGACATGCATGCTGGTACAATGTATAAATGTCATGGCTAGCGAAATGTGCTGTGGAAAGAAGTACCATCTTTTTAATGACTGAAACAATCCTTGAAAGAAATTTTAGTTTCGTTTCTTGTGCACTTACAATCAAAACAAGAAGCTCAGAGCTACAAGCCATACTCCTCTTGCAAATTACCTGAGGTCGTAAACTAAGATCAATATTAAATACAGAATGTTACTGACTTGTTCCTCAACACTATGGATCCATAGCCATCATCTGTACTCCAAATAAATAGATTTATTTAGTCATCGCTTCACTGTGTGTAATCTCAGCCTTAGTCACAGCTATTGGTTGCCTGGCTATGGGGGAGGGATGGTTTACAGACCACTGGAAGTGAATAGACAGGTCTACTTGGGTTACTGAATTCAGCTGAGTTTCCTGCTCTTATGGCTAACATATCACATCTTTGACACTAATCCAGCACCATTTTAAATATTGAGATTTTTTTTTTTTTTTACTCTAAGATGATGCTTCTTAGCTTCTTAAATCTCCAGAATCATCTTGAATGAGTTAGAGCAATAGCATTCATTATAAGTAATGTCTCTTCAGACGGTCATAAACCCACCATGTTCCTAATAAAATACCTGCCAAGTTAGGACCATTTCCCAAAGATGCAGTTACTTCTGTGTAAGTAAGAGCAACTTCCAAAAAATGAAGAGGAGATGGGACTGATGCAGCTGGAATTAAAAAAAAAAAAACATATATATGGGAGACAAAAACGCATGTGAATATTAGATGCTGGAAGAATAATTCCCATAGAAAAATCTAATTTAAATCAAGGACAGAGTAACATTTGCAGAAATGGTAAGAAACATTACACTGGGAATTAGTCTTTCCTGGAATACATAGGTTACTTTGATCTTCCATAGAATTATGAGACTGCAAGTTAGCCATAATTGCTTTGCCCCCTGTTTTTAACCTTATAGTTATTCTAAGCTTCCTCAGACTTTGAGAAAGTCCTAAGGAAAGATGATGTACTTTCTTCAAATTAGAGTCAAGCAGCATAAATTGTGCTCTGCATGGCACTCAGAAGTGGTAAGTGGTTACGGTTAAATCTATGCTGTAGCTGACGTGAAGGACAAATTTGGCCCAACAACATACTACATTCCCTTTTTCCTTATGTGTGTGCTGGCAAGATTGCATGAGAGCTTTGTACCTTGGTGCTGAGCTCCTTGCCTGTGTTTCTACATGCCTTCAGCCTGTCTCAGGAAGAATCACCTGTAGACATGACTTTCTGGAAGTCTTGGGAGAATAAGGAATGGGTAAAACCAAAATTAGAGCTAGATCTGCCTCCTAATTGCATGACTGAGAGGTCATACTCTTTAATTCATTCAGTGGGCACAGAAGCACACCCATAACATAAGGAAGCTTATTCATATAAATAAATGCTCCTGTTTGTGAGTAAGGCTTTCAGAATCTTGTCTGGCATTTTAATGTATAATGAATTAGTGACTTAGCAATGAAACAATGGGAAGAGTGAAGCCGCCTGCATCACAGAGTTGAGGTGGATATACCATGGCATGCCCAGCAATCACTCCTATGAGCCAGTCATAAATACAGACGGTAAGGTGAGGAGCCCTTTAAAAGCCAGGGAGAAAATAAAACAGTAAACATGCCTGGGATAAAGTGCAGTGAGAACCAGATTTTGTCAGCCGTGGTAAGAAGAAACCCCTCCAGTGGTGTGTGCCCAGGAGATCACAGGGAGCGGATGTGATGCTGCACTTTCTTGGAAGCAGTCGGGGTCTGATGAAGTTGGGTCTAATTTAGATAACATGGAAATGTCACCACATCCAGCCCTTGAGGCAGGCCCAGGAGACAGACAACAAGACTGAGCTGTGCTTCAGCAGCCATTTCACACATGCAAACCACAGAGGGCCCTGCCATGAGGGTTATGAAAATAAAAATAGCAGGTTGTGCCCACGGGGCAGCTTGGCCAGGAGAAGGCAGTGGTCCTCCCTGCACCTTGAGGCGCCCCTCCAACCTCCAACCTCCAACCCAAGCACTGTATTATAAATCCCAAGATGACTTAGCCCAAGAGTTGGATTTGGCCCCTGGACGAGGGCAGAGATGCCCCTGGGTTGATATTGGAGCTGGAGCATCACCAGCCACCTGGGTGAGCATTAGTGCAGGTGATGGGTTCCCAGCCTGGGGCTACACTGGTGCCCTGCTGCAGTCAGTGCGGGACACTGTTGCAAAAGCAGAAAGCACTGTCTGGGCTCAGTGTTGGGTAGGAATTAATTTTGCCTGTGTCACAGGCTGCACTACATCCTTGCAGAGACTGTAGCCCAACCCAGACACTCTGATGCTGGGGAAAGAAAGCTGATGAAGAAACAGTCCAGAACGATGTGTCAAAGCCTCTTTTTAACAAACATGATTCCTTTTCAGCTTGTGGCTTTGCTTAGTCTGTCAGGCTGTTTGTAATACTTTAGCATCTGTTTCATTGAAAACTAGTTTTTTTTAATATCACAGCTTTATCTTTTTTCTATTTTTACAGTGCACAGTGTCTCTCCATGCTGCAGTCCTGTAGCTAGGCTTTCCCAGCCAAGATAATTAACTGCTCGTTAATTATGTTATGAACTGGCTGGAATTTGTCATTAATTTCCACACATTCCCAGGAGTTTATGACCAAACTGTCCGACTTCCATTTGGTCATGAAAAGGTAGCAACATAAAACACACAAGGAAGTTCAGCAGTGCCTTTGCTACTGCTTTAGAATGGAGACATCTGGACATACATCTGCAGTGTCAAACGGAGGTAGCTGGAACCTACATCTTCCTCATGTCCAAGTCGGCTGACCCATCGCTCGGGTCCGTACAGCCATCCATCCCAATGGGAGCCACGTTGGGGTGACTGAGTCAAGCTTCTTGTTCTGGGTGTGAGCATACGGCTGATCCTCACCATACGCATGAGCCCCTGGCTCCCCCTGGGATGAGCTGCACTGTAAATGCTTGAATTAGGTCGTTATCCACTTCGAGGCTCTGTGTCTGGTCCCACCGCATGTTGCATCAGCTGTCCAACCCCTTGCCTGTTGCAGAGAAAAAGCCATGATCAGCACCTCACCAGAAGGGAGACACAGCAACTCTAGGAGTAAATAAAAGAGCTGGTCCTCTTGTGCTGGCAAGCGTCCCAGTCGCTTCAGTGAGCTTGTACTGGGCTCCAGGAAAACACCCGTGCCACAGCAGAGACCTTCATGGCATGAAACGGTTGCCCAGCTTTCCTCACTTCTCATTTACCCAACAATACTGAGCAGGGCCTCCAGCTTTCTGCAGAGTTACTCATCTGTGCATATAAAGGAAATACAGCTGCATCCTCAGGGCAGGCAAAGGAAGACTGGGAAAGACTAGGAAAGATGGATTTTTTTCTGCAAAAGGGGTCACAAAGCAGTTAATAGTTTCCAAGGTAGTTGTGTGGGGTGGGAGCTGCAAAGTGATCTCAAGGCATCGAGCAGCATTTCCCTTCCATTTCTGACTGTCATAAATCCCGTGCAGTAAATAAAGGCTTTAGTGTGTACCAGGTATCCCGATGGCAGAACTGAGGCATGCAGAAAATAAAAACACTGTTTAAGCGATGCTTTCCGAGCATCGGGACGGTTTCATTCAGAGTTCAGGCTAAGGGGAGGATGATCTTGTACCTAAAGTATTCTGAGAGATTCAGTCAAGCCCTGGCTCTTTCACAGGGAGCTGCGGGGATGTGTTTGTAATCTGGTGGGAAGCAGAGCTGAAGGCCATATATGTAGATAAAGAAGAGAGAAGATTTTTTTTGATTTATCCCTGCTGGCTCAGGCATACATCTTAACCCTTCTAGCGTTAGCCCTTGTGAGCACAGCATAGTATCTCTGCCCAAGCATCAGGAACCTCTGTGTCTGCCGTCAGCTGTGCTTCCCTGCTGTTTGTACAAAGCACAAAGCTAACGGCAGAACAAATCTGTGCAAACAAACAGAGGCTGTGTAACTGCATCCCTGGATGGAACAAAATCCCCAAAGCTCACAGCTATTTCTTAGAGAAAGCTGGAACGAAGTACAGGGCTGTGGTCCTGGAGGAGGTTGGGTTTAATGGCCGGGAGGTTTCTGTTGCTTGAGAGGGTCCCCTCGGTGCTGCCCTGCCCTGGCTCCAGCTGCGTGCACGAGGGGTCTCATCACTGAAGGGTGCCCACGTACGTGGTGCCTATAGGGGCAGGGTTAGCCAGGGTCTGCCGTACACGAAGAGGTCAGGGCTTGGTACTCGGCAGAAGAAGGGAAAGAGAAGAAGCTCCTTAACTGCAGAGAAATGCAGTTCTGCTCCTTCTGCGAGCTGGGAACACAGAGTGGGGTAAGAGTGATGGGAGCAATATGCCTCATGTCCCCTCCAATACTTTCGTTGGCCCTCCTACCCTGTCCTCCCCTGGAGGCTGCAGGTGCTGTGCTGGCCACGGGGCTCCTGGATGGGGCGTTTTGCAAATGAGCAGGAGAAGGACCAAAGAGGGATGTAGCCGCAACAACATTTCTGCTGAAGCTGCTGAGACCCCACCACTGAGCGTCCTCCTGCGTGAGGCCAAGGCTTCACACTCAGTGGTCAGAGCAGCTTCACAGCAGCTCCTGGCCCCAGAAAGGTCTCAGTGAGGACACCCAGCACAACACAAAAGCCTTTATCTACTGAGCAGGATTTTTGAGACAACCAGACCTCACAACAGCTTTCCAGACACGCTTGTTTCATTGGTCATGTCCATCCATGCCAGCCAGAGGAGCCAGTGGGGTCCTGGTATGGGCTGCAAGTAGCTGAATTGCAGCACCTTGTTCTTCACCATGTCCAGCTTATGCCTGCCAGGCTCTCCTTCTCTGTGTGCACATGTGCAAAGATGGAAACCTAATGGGCAATTACTTTTCCTGGAAAATGGTGCTGAGCATCACTTACCAGAAGCGCAGAAAGCCTTCCACATCACACAGGGCCCCCACAATCACAAGGGCGGTGTGGAGGAAAGGCTGGCCTGCAGGAAAGGCTTGTCCCAGCACCATCATTTTCTTAAGTCATCTTTCAGTAAAGAAAACGATTGCAAGCAAAATCCTGGATGGGCAATAAACTGGAGAATAGAAAATATAGAAAGGAGGTACCTATATTACTCTAGTCATTACACATGAATTAGGACATGGGCTTTTTTTCTTTTAAAGTACAGGAGAAAGTGAAAGTGACAGTCCAACACTCTATAAAAATACAGGCATTATAGATAAAAGTTGTTTATAAAAATCATCTTAATTTAAACAACAGTTGCACAGAAGTATTCCACCATGGGTCAGCTTCCTGTGATCAAAAACTCTGCTGGGAAACTAGGTTCAATTCCCTCTCCACTGCCATTGTTTTTTGTGTGATGCTGAACAGGTTCCTTAATTGCTCCATGTCTCAGTTTCCCATTCGTAAACAATTGTTCTTCCTTTCCTGCAGTTTTTTTTTTTTTTGCTTTGTCTTATAAATTATATTCAAGAAAAGCTATGCATACTGCAAAGTTGGGAAATGAATGCTGCATTAAAATTGTCTTGATTCTGCCTCTTGAACTTCCATTTTGGACTCTCCCTGAGGCACAAGTGATTCGACAATTAAATTCTGTAACATAATGTAGATAGGGGACAGAATTAAGGTTGCACACTAATCACCCCTTTCCTTTATCTCCAATGCTTGGCTTTGAAGCCTAAATAGAATTCTTTTTTAATGTATTGCTAAACGTCACTTTCTATGTAATTTTAAATAAAGAGGTAAAAACTCAATTAATTTACGTCTAACTGTTATGTCTTTTTGTATGCATTCATTATACAGTATTAGTAGAAAGGACATGCTGACTACTTGGCATTGCTACCACCTCTGCCAATGTCTGTCTACACCCAGTGGTGCTTGTACAAAGCTGCCATGTAGGGTGCTGCTGACGGGCTGAGGGGTGGCCCACCAGGAGACAGGAGGAGAGGGGAGGATTGAAGAACTCCAGTCTCTCTTTCTTGCCATTTCCACAACATCTGATCAAGTCAGAACTAGTCATCAGACCTGTAAGGGCCTCACGTGGCAGCTAAGGCCACTCCAACCCACCCTTGCTCTGCTAACTTGGAGGCCCTGGCAATGCCCTCGCTGAAGGAGTGTGTCCTATCGGTGGGGCTGGAGCTGGTGCTCCCAGCCCTTGCATAGACACAGACGTGCTTTGGGACACAAGAACAGGCATAATCAATGGGTTTGAAAATCCACAACTAACTTTTTCTAGGGGAAAAGTGAAAGGACAGAAGAGAAATTGCCGTTTTCAAAGTTCATAACTCAGCAAACTCTAGATGAATTTTTATGGAAAAAGAAAATGCATTTCAATAGCTCCAGGGATTCCTTCTGCAACATTTCAAAGGCCATCTGCAAGCACCAGCAATGCAGAACCTCTCAGCAACAGAAAGTATTAAATGATCAAAATAGATGCGTTAGTATTGACAGCAGTGGTAACAACGCAGTCCTGCACCAGTCCGTTTGGATGTTGCTGTAATCAGTCCCTAGGTTAGCGTGAGATTGCTGAGGTTCCTTGTGCTTTGTGCACGTGGGTGTCACTGGGTGTCACTGGGTGCTGGGGTGTGTGTCCCCTCTGCATCAGCCTGCTCTGCTGTGGAAACCGAATGCGGTGGGGTGTGTCGGTCTGATGCTCTTCCCGAGGGAGTGCTGGCAGCTCTTGCTGCAGGGGGAAAGAAAATATTCATTGACTCTGCAAAATGTGGGTCAGTGTGGCATTATGGGTGAGTTTTGTGATTTGTTTCCATTTGGTACTAAACAATAGTATAAGAAAGCCCTTGTACAGCTAATGCCTACCCTGCCTGTGGTGTTGAGATTGCTTGGCAACAGGCAGAAATGTCATATTGGTATCAAAAAGTAAGATGATCTAGAAGACTGAAAATCTGCTGGTAACATCATCTGGTAACAAGAGCATCACAGCCTGCCTGTCCTGCCCAGGAGATTGTAGGAGTCACACGGTGACCAAACTCCTGGCCAATGGACCAAACCTGGTCCTCTCACCAAGAAAGCCAGCAGTCTGAGTGGGAACTGATAAGGAGGGTGCAGCTGGCATGGCTCCTGTTTAGTCACAATTAAAATGGAAGCAGTAACTATTTCTAAAGAGCTGGTTAGAGAGAGGAAAACAAGTAAAGAAATAAACAGACTGAGCAGGATGGGCCATTTAGCCTTATTCAGATCTCAGGTTCAGGAAAGTGTTTTCCATATTACACTAGTCAATTCGAACAGATCCAAGCACCACGGTCATTTTTCTAGGTGCCAAGCCTCCTTATTCTTTTGTTCAGATGTTTTCTGAAGATATTTGGAATTAAGTCATTCCAAGATCATTTTATTCCCTGATGTAGCTTCTACGATGACCATTTAATGTAAAAACATGCCCTTCTGTGTTTCACCCAGTTAGTAAAATCCACATCTGAGTTTATGAACCCTCAGAGGGAGGGAGGGCAAAGTGGTGGCTCATGGCTCTGACCTCAAACATTCACAGACCTCATCATGTAAGAAATGAAGGAGGAGAAAAAAGAGGGGAATCAAACCTCTTAATTTGGGAACCCATATATCCAGAGTTATTTGCCAGCTATTTAATTTCAGTAGCACTTCTGAGCCCTGTCTCAGCTTGGTGGCCAATTAGAGAATTCATCGCCTTTATTGCTGATACCGTGCTTGCCTCCTTCGGAGCAGGACTTTCTGCTGGGGATGAAAGTAGCTGCAATATTTTGGCTCTGCACTGACCAGGCTGTGCACAAGGCCAGGCCAGCAGCAGCACGAAGCCCCAAGCCATGTGGGTGGAGGGAGGTTGCAGAGCAGGTCCCTGTAGTCCCTGGCCGTGGCAGAGCTGTGCATCGTGGCGGAGCAGTGCATTGTGGCAGAGCTCTGCATTATGGCAGAGCTGTGCAAACCACTCCAGGGTTAACCATGTGCCTGCTCAGTTCAAGGTGAGACTGTGCTTCCCTTGATTCACGTGCAACACCAATGGCTCCGAACTTCCACCAAGAAAGACTTAAAAAGCTGCAGAAAAAGCCAGAAGGTGAGTGGGAGCATGCTTTCCTCCCTGCTCCCTGACTGAAGAGACTGTGGAGCTGTTGTAAAAAGAAATGGTTGGCGAAACTTTGTATTTTGCCGGTGACTTCAATAGGCCCTAGATCCACTCTGTTGATTTCTTCCTCCTGAAAGGTAAGCACAAGCTCCTATCAGTGGGTAAACATACTGCACCCAGGAATTTGTTGACCATGGTCATAGCAAGGGATGTAGTAAACTCGGATTATTTGCAAATTGCAGCAGTGAAACTAATCTGACCTTTCAGCAGCTCTTTTAAGTGATATTATTATTAGCCCTTGTTCAGAGGATGGCAGGCAGGCAGCCAGTAAAGCACTTAGAGTTTACCATCATCCATCTGCTCCTCTATAGATTTGAAGACTGTAGAAATTTTCCTTTTTAGGGCTTACTTGGAATATGATTAGTGGGCCACTTGCCACATTGCTATACAAGTGTGTCTGTGTGCTTTAGGCAGAGGTATGTGACAGGTATTTTATCAATGAGGGACTCCTGATTGAACAGTATTTCCATTCATTCCTCTGCTTGTTTATTTGTGTAGCAAAACTACCTCTGGTGTTCTCAAAACACATATCAGGATAATAAACATTTTGCACTGCAGTAAGAGGGTTATACAAGCATATACACATAACCTTCCAGCTCTCAAGGAAATTAAGGTTAAAATTAAAAGGCCTTATTTTTAAATACTTGAATGATGTGGGTTTCTCTTAATTTTTGTAGTTATAATTGCAAGAATAGCTAGTAGAGCAGTGTCTGGGATCCTAGGTAGATGGTAGTCAGGGATTAGTATCATGGCACTGTGGGGTGCTGAGACACGAGAAAAATTTAGCCCCTGTCCCCAGATCCACGCAGTCTAAGTAGTCATTTTAGGCTGCTTTTCCTGTGATTTTTCAGCATGTAGCCTCGCCAGCACTGGCCTGGCAGAGCTCCTTGCAGAGCTGACGTTAATGGGGCTGGGAGCACTGAGGGCAGGTTCGGCCCTTCTGGTGAGGTACTGGCAGCTGAGAAAGGTGATTTACAATGGACCTCGGTTTACGGGGAGGGTTCGTATAAAGTCAGTTCTTCCTTGAATTCCTTCAGGGTTCCACATTCACTATTTCATAAATATGGACAAGATCAAAGGTGCAATTATGTTAAATTATGTTAATTTACAAGAGCCTTCTGTTTCGGGCCATCTTGCGATCTCGCAGCTTTTAGGCTAGGCTCCCGCAAACCCCTGCAAAGCTCCTGCACTTTACCTACGCTGCTCCGCTGCTCCCGGCTCCCGAAAGGTGCATTTCCAGAAGCTGTTGTTTTTCATTTGCTCTCTGATGAGCTTGGGAAGGGCTTGGAGCAGAGTGTCTCCTGGTAAGCCTACAGTATTCCTAGCAACATCTCTGAAATGGTCTGTGTGACAGAAAGGTGGAGCTTCTCATTCCAAGAGGGAATTTGAACCGTGGGGAGATGAGCAGTATAAATATACCTCGTATTCACTGTGCAGCCTAGTTCACCCACATTATGCTCTGATGACTGTAGCACCATACATGCTTCTTGGTTTCTAAATGCAACTGCTCGTGGTGGGGCAGAGAGTTCAATTAAGCGGTAGTTCCTGCGCCAAACAGATACAATTTCCTAACCCGGACTAGGGCATGGCAGCACTTATCCAGCACATCCCCTATCAAAGAGACTGGGCAGATGATTTCCAAGAGAACCAAATCTTTAGGCTGTAGGTAAGCCAGTTCTACCATGAAATGCATAGATGGATGGAGGGGCAAAATGATGACTCCTTAAAATTTTTGTCTTGGGGACGGGGACAATTCTTGGAGAGCAGTTAGTACTTGTGAGAAGAGAAGGGCAGCTGACAAGGTCAGAATTTGGATGTGGGACAGGTCACATGCGAGGTGACTGCTCCCACCAGCCTTGCGTAGGGTCACACCAACTGGGCACGTGGCGCCTTGAAGCCTTTCCCGTGCACCTCAGCACGCGCCTCCGCTCCCGCGGCACTCTTTCTGCCTGGTTCTCCCAGCCTGTGACCTTCCCCAGACACATTTTGAGTGAGTGTCTGCTGACTTAACGCACCACCAAACCTTTGAAGACCCGTTTTGTGTGTCTTTCACAGGCAAAGTGTGTCGCATAATATTTCCTTGCGACTTTTGGTGAGATTGGAGTTGGCATGGGCCGCGGGTTTCAAACAAGCGGGGGATGAAGCACTATGATCTGCGGGCAGCTCTACTGACTTGTTTGTGTTGCTTTGGTACATGTATGGACTAGTGTGTGAGGAACACAGAAACTGGAAAAAAAAAAAATGAAAGACTATGGCTTTGAAGGCATTGAAGCATGTGTTCAACTCCCATGGACTTCAATGGGCTGTAAGGACATGCTGAATAGGGCTTCTGACTGGGGTAAATACACATGGATTAAACGTGGACAGAGAAATAATAAGCTCTTTCAGGTTCAAAAAATACATCTTGTGGCTCATTAAAAATGGTTTTCCACAAGGCTCCTCTGAACATCTGCAGTCAATGCTGTCTCTTTCTCCCACACAATCTCAATACCGTCTGTCCGAATCCTTTCCTTGAATATAAATGTGGTTTTATCTGGGAGAAGGTCCACTTCACCACGGAGGGCCCCTCTCAGTAGGGCTTCACATCCCTCCTTGGCGGCAACCTCCCTCCCCAGAGAATGGACCCTCCTCTGGCTTCCAGGATGAACAGCCTCACACCTCTTGGCAGGCCCTAAAAATTGGGCACCCATCACTGGTTCCCACAATCCAGACACCATTGTCGCACGTACACTGGAAATTTATGAGTATTTAAAAGTAGCAGTCATTTTTTTTCTTTGTATCTTTTGTGTCTGGAGAAGACATAAGGAAAGTGGATAAAAGCTTTCAGAAACACCGATGGCGATAGATTCCCCGCTTGAAATACCTTGACAGTGGCGTGTCTTTTGTTTTCTGGTTTTCAGGGTTTTTTTCAAAGTACTGAGCACCCCCAGTTTTCAAATCAGGTTTCTCTGAAGACTTCTCAAATTGGCTGTCCAGACATACCAATCATTTTTCTGAGCATTTAGGATGTGAAATTCAGGCAGCCTGTTCCTTCTCTATATAAAACTGAAAGAACATGAGGAATGGGGGGAAAAAAGAAACTATTTTGCATAGAAAAATGGCAGTTGCAAGCTATGCTTAAGAAAAATGCAGAATATAAAAAGAAATAAAGAACTTATTCACAAAGAAAATTACTTTCACTGTACCTGCTAAGACATCCGAATTGCTGTATAGGCAATTAACAAAAAGACAAGTTTATTACAACAGGTGTAATTCTGGTTTTAATACTATATAGATTTGCCATTAATAAAGAAGAGTGACCAAAGGTCTGAAGATGTTAACTCTAAAAATATTTGGGGTTCAGACTATTTTGACAAAGCATTATTTTCAGGCTTTTTTATTTTCAAGAGGGCTTTGGGTGAACCATGTCAGATATAGGAAGGGAGCACTGAACATGTAAAGACTTTCTTTACTAAATTATTTAGTGCTCATGAAAGGTGCCAGATGGAGAGCCTTGGGGACTCAAGTCTTTTTATCTGCAAAACTGCCATAGAATAAAAAGTGACAAATTTGCCAAGCTCCTTTTACAGGCAGCTCCTGCGACTGCCTGATCCCTGAGCTGGAGCTCTTGCCCCCGAGGGGGACAGGTTTGCTTTGCCACCCTGCCCGTGCAGCCCTGGGTGTTCCTGCTGCAACGCGTGATGAGGGCGATGCGTGGTGTGAGAGACGAGGCAGAGACCCAGCTCTCCTCCGGCAGAAGGGCTGATGCGTGCTCGTCCTTCGCATGTTCTGCTGGCAGGTTGCTGATAAACGTGACGGTGGATCAGCCTTGGGTTTGAACTGGTTCAACAAGGTGAAATGTCCAGTGATCAGTAAAAAAAGAGACCGCCTGTTGCCAGGGGTGGGGCTGGATGATTTAATGGATTATTTATTATCTGTCTCCCAGCTTTAATGATCCTGTAAGTAATGAGCCATCCAGTCTTCTGAAACACTTCGGATTTGTAAAGCCCAGTCCGTGTATGTGCTTTGCAGCTAAATAAGCTGATGAATCTCTGTCCATATGGTCAAAGTCAAACATATAACAAAAAATGATACAATAAACAAGAGAAGGGCTAAGGAAATCCATGGCTACCATATGCCAAGGCACAAACAGGTAAAAATTTTCTTTATGCATTTTTTTTTTCACACAGGGCCAAGACAGAAGGCAAACCTGTTCAATTTGAGGTGATTTTGTTAGCATAAGTGCAGCAAAAGTATTATCTTTAGTCTAGGGACTAAGGACAACACATCACCGCTGCTTAATTCAGTGATGCAAATGGCAATCTGAAATCTCAAAAGTGAACTGATTCCACCTAAAACACAGGTTGCTCTCTTCAAGCCAGAGTGGGATCGCGCCGCTTATTAAACAACTGACTGTACAAAGAGGAAAAAAGAAGGACAAAAAGTCAAACTGCTGACACAGCTCTCATCATAGCCTAGTAGTGCATGAAAGGAATAAGAGATAAGGAGCCTCCAGCCCACAAAAGGTGTGTCCATGACTGATATATGGGATTATGCTCCAGGGGCTCAAGAGGAATGTTTCCTTCTCCAGCAGAAGAAACCTGATGGCAGAAACAAGTTTCAGGTCCTGAGAAAGTCCTTGTAAGAAACCACATCAGCTGTCCAGCAAGGTCTGACCGTAGGCCTGTCAGATGGAGATAAAAGCATTGCCAGTTGCCTCAGAGCCCACGAAAGAGGAGGAGGGTTGCGTGTGCCAGCAGGCTCCATGCCAGACTACAAGCAATAAAAGGAGATTCTTCAGCCCCTGGAGAGGGAATGTGTGTAAGGATATTGCTCTGATGCAGTCCAGACCTTGTCTGTGCTCTTCCAGGAGGAGTCTCAGGACACCTGCAAAGGCAAGTATTCTTGCTGGACTGTAACTCCAGTCCCCTCCTCTGGAGACTGGCTAGCGTACTTGGGGCTGGCTTTTAGCACTGAACCAGTGCCAGAGCACGGACGAATGTGACCAGCTCTGTTCTCAAGGACGAGGTGAGGGAGAGGCAAGAGCTTGGCCATCCTGCCTCCGAGCATGGGGAGAGACAGCTGTAAGGAAGTAAGCACCAAGAGAGGAGGGGGAGCCATCTTCCAGGTGTTCACGTACCTGATCTTGTGGAAACACCAGCCAGCTCCAAGCACGCAAGTCCCAGAGGGGTCTTTTCTCACAGCAGCTCTGAATCTGTGGTCCCAAAGAGACCCAGGCAGCTGGATACATGATTTCGTGGATCTGAGCCATGATGTCCTACAGAATCAAATTACACACTGAGGCCTGAGAATTTAAAAAAAAAAAAAGTCTCCCTGGCTGACTTGGTAGCTTTCCACTCCAGTCTGCTGCTGTCTTGTACTGGGGAGCCCCAGACTGGACATCAATGCAGTTTCATAAGTCCTGCATGGAGGACTTGTGACAACCACCTCCCTCGACCTGCTGGCTGCACTTTCTGTAATGCAACTTAAACACAACCCCCTAATATCAGCCTGTCCCTGTTTCCACCTTCTTTGCAGTCCCTTACTGCTTTGGAGTTCGGTCAGGAGTTCCTGTCCAATCTAGAAGCTTTTTCTTTTGTATAGATCATGTAGTGCAGGGGGTGCCAGGACTGGTACTACTTCATTCTAGGGCAGGTGAGAAATAAAGGCCATTTTCGTTTACAGAAGAATTACATTAATAGCTACATCAAATACTGAGTTTTTTGAGGAGTGGCTGGAGTCAGAAATACCTGGCACCCACCAGGGATGAAGCTGTGTCAGTCTGCACATGGGTCTCACAGATTCCTATCTGCTGTGTGACATCTTGTCTTGACCAAAACTTGGTCAGCAGAAACTCTGTACAAAGAAGAAAAAGCGAAAATCCAGCAGAACCGGGATGATGAAGAGGGGTTGCTATGAAGAGTGCCGCAGAAGCTCAGAGGCCATTTCAGGAGTCTGGGAAGCGTTTCTCATGGGAAGCTGGAAGGTGTGAGAGCAAAAGCACCTCTCGTGTAGAAACAACCCAGTTACAGTGCTGAGAGTCCAGCAGCGCAGGCAAGCAATCATGTATCACAGCGAGAGGCATGCTGCCAGAGCACAACTTCAACAGAATATCAACATCTTCAGCACAAAAATTCCTGGCAAATACAAAGGAACGGGGTAAGCAATCTCCTATCATAGAAACATCTAGGATTTGAATTAACCTACCTAGGCTTTAAATTTCATTGCTTCACATGGGGCTAGTGTGTCTCAGGTTAATTGTGTGGCCCTCTGGTAATTGGCCCAAATATAGCACAAGGAGATTTTCATGCTAAGCCAACATCAATACTGTGCATCAAAGGCTGCCCTGAATTCTCCCCCTCGGTTGCTCAGTCATCTTTGATCTAAAAAATGAAAAGAGTAAGGGATTTTGTTGTTATTTTTATTCCTTCTCCCCCACCCCAAGATTGAGGTTACTGAAAATGCAAACAGAGAAAAGGTGGCAAAACATTAAAAAAAAATTGTAAAGAGAAGCAGGGATGATGGAGTGAAGTAAACACAAAGAAACAGGCTTAGAAAAGAAAACAGAGTTGCTCATGGGAGAAAGAGAGATACTGTAGACACAGGATATGACAGTGAATGGGGTGGTGAAAAAAAGCCCAGGCGTGGTATTATGAATGAGGAAAAGGGATCTGTAGGGTACGAGAATCAGGTCCTGTCTTCTTAAGCCATCCAAGTGCCAGCCATCTGACCTCTCTGTGGTCTCCTTCAGGAGGCACCAGGAAGCCACTAAGATCTGCAGCATATGTGCAAAAAGGCCTTGTACATTTGAGCCTCATTGGAAATAATAATTATTTGGGAAACAGCTGTTCCTATATGACCCTCATACTTCTCATATAAAAAGCAAAGGGGGCCCATGCCACCCCCCATTGCTGGCTGCAGAGAAGGAAGGGGCTGCTCCCTCCACACTGAGCTTGAGGGAGTAAACCAAGCCTCTCATGGGCAAAAGAAGGAAATGAGAAGAGCCAGAGAGAGGAACGTGTAGAGGGAGATGGGAAGCAGAAAGGAGAGGACACGTGGAATTCAGGGAATTCGGGGATTTGGGGATTCAAAGTCTTTGTTCTAAGATTGCACTGGGGACTCAATTCTCCCAGCAGTCCCGCGTGCTTCCTCTTGGCAGCTCCACAAAAAGAACAACTTGCTTTAAGCAACACTGAGATGGAGTAGAGTTGAGCCCCAGGGTTATGAAAGTTTGGCTCCAGGAAAGGTTGTTCACAAGCTTCCCATTCAGACTTGAGCTTCAGGCCCATTAATTACAGAAGGACAGATCCCCAACGTGGAAATCTGGATGAACTCACAAAACGCACGAGGATACTCAGACCTTAATCCTCCAGTCTGGCCTCTCTCCCAATTTACAGCCCCAGGAAATCTGTTTCCAAGAAAGCGTCTTCCTGCTTATCCTGTGCTGTTATCATTTCTCCTCCTAGCAGTCTTGCATTCACCTCCACGGAGCGTGGTTTTGGGGAACAAAGCCCAGCAAAGTGTTTCAGACAACAAAAAAAAAATCAGGCGAGAGGGATTCATGACCTTGCAGAATGAAATGTTTGCTCTTGTTTGATGCCAAGCTGATTTCTTAAAGGGGGTAAAAATTAGCTCCTGATGAAATACTGTGTTTCAGCTTAGCTCCAAATGCATGTAGTTCACCGACCCTTTGTTTTTCAGCTTGGCCACTAAACTGGAAAATTTGCTATTTTGCACAGCTCTGATTGATTGTGAATCATTTGTGTTCTTGGCTATAAAAAATGATTTTTAAAATATGCAAAAAAGAACAAAGAGAAATAAAAAATCAGGAACATGCAACAAGAACCAAGAAAAGACAGAAAAAGGAGATGTAAAAATGTCACCAGAAATTTTTGCTGTATTCACATAAAACCTCACCAAAAATTCTTTCTGTTCAGTAACTAAATAAAAGACTGATCAGAAATACAACATTTCAAAAAGTTGCTGATGTGAATCACAATCAAAAGAAACTCCATGATTTTTATTAAAAATTAAAGTTATAAAGCAAAAGGACAGAATTTTGTTAGGTGTGAAAATGTGCTTGTCTGGGCATCTGATGTGCGAGAGCATCAGGCAGCATCACCGAGGTAAACAGATGAAATATGAAGTCCCCTTCTACATCCCTGCCAGAAAAGCAGTGGCTATGTTTGACATGCTAAAAATGTGCCTACCGGTATGTTGACTTTTAATTGGAATCGTTAGAAAAAATGACCTTAGCAAACACAGCTTTACCTCCCCACCTTTTGTTGCTGTATTTTTTCCAGTCTCATCGCTGTGCTCCTGCATTGCAGGCTGATACCTGAGCCTTGCCTTTGTTGTGCGTTAGGGCTCTCACCAGCGTGCCATCTGGAGCAGCACGCTCGTACAGAAACCACTATCAATTCCCCTGCAAAGCCAGATAATGGGATTCACTTTCTCTTCTTCCCGTTACAGTCTTCTAAGGGCCAAATCCACCCTCCACTTACAATCCAGAATGTCCATCCACCCAGTGATGCTATGCTGCATTTACACTAATGCAACTGAAGGGTAATTTTGGCCCTAAGTTATTTGTATACTCGGATAGTAACTTAATGTAGGCCATTTTCTGAGCTTGGTTCCTCTCTGCCACATATATCAATTTACTGAAAGCAAGAGCATCCTTCTTAGCTTCCCGTATCGCAGGTACACATTCAGGGCATGGGCAGGGAGAGAGTTTTCATTTTGCCAATTATGGCTGTGGTGGCAGTAGGATGAGATTGACTTGCACTTACATCCATTACTGTGTTGCAAGTTTTGTTCAGTGCAGAATATTTTATATGATGGGTTCCTTCTGTATCATTTGACAATCAGTCCTTCATAATTTGAAGTTCCCTTTCCTCGTTGAACTGCTCTCCTCCCAGTGGAGCTGGTTTGCATGTTGATTTGGAATAGAATGAAAACTCACTGTACTACAAAAGCCTGTTGCAGACATTTTTGGCAATGTATGACCAACGTCCTCTTTATTCCCAGCCCGTTATTTCCTTCAGCATCTGCTCAGCTGATTAGTTTTAATGAGCAGTAGCTCCACCGGTGCATAAGGGAATTCACAGCTCAGTAGGTAGGGGAAAAGAAAACGAGCAGTGGAAAGTGGCTGCGTGCAGGTGGCTGTCTCCAGAACGTGTACCTTTATATGCACATCAGACGTGCGACAGGAGGAAACATCCTGCTGGTGCACTGCAGCCACTGAGAAACTCTCCTGTACTGAGTAGTGGTTCCCCTTGGAAGAAGGTCTTTGAGATCCAAACCCACAGATACTACAGATACACAGGAAAAATGAAGTTATGTCTTGGAACTGTCGTGTCTCCAGGTACCTGTAGTCCATGACTGGTTATTTCCGTAAAAATGCCATGTCGTGCTATGCATGATCAGAGGAGGAAGTCTCCACACTTGGATTTTGAATTTTGCAATTTCCTGCTGCCTTGAGTGTTTGTCCTGTGTTTCTGCCTGGGACCAGGTTCCCCCCTCCTGCCCTGCGCCTGCACACGCAGAAGGCCAGCTCCGCGCTGAGCCGGGAGTGCAACCAACAGACACCAAGCAGCAGCGGTGGGAGAGCCAGGCCTGCAAACGCTGTTTGCAGGCAAAGCTGCCTCCTTCAGCCCCAGGGTTTGCTCCAATTTCCGTGCCTGGGAACATGCAAAAACCTTCACGGCATTGGGTCCCCGGTTATTAACGGGGCTCAGAAGCTGGAGAGCACCTTTCCGTAGGTCTGCTTGCTGCCTGCATATCTGAGGCACAGAAATGTCAAGGTAAAACAAGTCAAAACAGAAGCAAAGCTGTCTCACTCCTGGCCTGGTGTCTCTCATTCCCTGCAACAGTCTTCCTCTCTCCATCGCTGCAGAAATCATTTCAGCAGGACACTGAAGATGTCAAAGACTCCTGAAAAAATTGTAATGGAAACAGTAATAGTCAGGTGGGAATTGTTTATTTTCTGTAACCGGACAGTACCAATAATACAAGCCTGGCTAACAGAACCAGGTCAGCGAAAACTCATGAAAGTGATGTCTTTTTATTTTTCTCTTTTGGCTTTTCAAACTGGGATGAGAGTTACTCAGCAATCCCCACTTTCATCTCCCCACAGAGGAAGCTCTGCATTTCCATCACATGGGGACTGTGTGGTTTGGGGTAAGCAACCCCGAAATGGGTGCAGCAGGGGCTGTGGCTGATGAACACACCAGACACAAGCCACCCCGCTGGGTATCGCAGCCCTCAGCAGCAGTGTCCTGGTTTCGCCTAGGATAGAGTTAATTTTCTTCCTAATAGCTGGTATAGTGCTGTGTTTTGGGTTTAGGATGAGAACAATGTTGATAAGACACTGATGTTTTAGCTGTTGCTAAGTAGTGCTTATACTGGTCAAGGACTTTTCAGCTTCCCATGCTTTGCCAGTGAGAAGCTGGGAGAGGGCACAGCCAGGACAGTTGACCCAGACTGGCCAAAGGGCTATTCCATACCGTATGGCATCATGCCCAGTATAGAAACTGGAGGGAGTTGGCTGGGGGGCAGGAATCACTGCTTGGGGATGGGCTAGGCATCGGTCAGTGGGTGGTGAGCAATTGCATTGTGCATCACTTGGTTTGTATATTCATTTATCATTGTTATTGTTATTGTTATTGCTATTGCTATTATTATTTTCTCTTCCTCTGCTGTCCTATTAAACTGTCTTTATCTCAACCCACGGGTTTTACTTTTTTTCCCCCGATTCTCTCCCCCGTCCCACTGGGGCTGGGGGAGGAGGGTGAGCGAGCGGCTGTGTGGTGCTCAGTTGCCGACTGGGGTTAGACCACGAGAAGCAGCATGGTCCCTCTCCTGCACAGGGATGCTGTGTGCTGCAAATATCCAGAGCACAAATCTGAGGGACTGTGCTTGCATGGGCGGCTGCAGCGTGGTGCTGCAGGAGAGGCAGGGCAGTGGTGCTGAGCACCAGCGTCACCTTCCCATATCTCCCCCGTGTAGGGGTAACTGCCATCGGACCCTAGGGTCCCCTTCCCCACCCATGAGCCCCATACCTCCCTCAGCTTTGGTTGTCTCCTCCTGAAGAAGAGGAAAGCAGCTGGCTGTGCTGCTGCATTGTGCAAGAGACTGGGGCTGCCTGGGTGAGCCCGGCCGCATCCTGCCAGGCAGCAGGCAGTCCTGGATTTGATGTCCTCCCCTGCATCCATCCCATGTGCTGCGGGAAAGAAACCCTTCCCGCTTTCCCTTCCTGTGTGCATCTCTCCTCTCCAGACTGGTGAGAGCAGTATCAGGTCATATTTGTAAGGTACAGTTGATAAAATAAAAGTGTATTTATTGTCCTGACCTGACTGAAAAGCCATCCAATGCAGTCATTGTCAAGGCTGTTGGAGGAGTAGGTCAACCACTGGGATACTTCTCACCATAGGTTTACTGCTGCCTGAAAAAAGGCGGGGAGAAAAGATCCACGGTAGGTATGGTCAGACCGCACTGCGCACAGCCCATATGGAGTCTATCTTTAGCCTTTAAAAAAAAAAGAAACAGTGATGGTTGCTCAGAGATACAGATTTTCCTCCTCTTGCCATCTTGCACAGAAGGAGCCCCCAACATAATGATGCTGAGCTGCATCGTGTAGAGGAGCCCATTTGGCCCACCAGCACCCAGCTGCTCCACTGACAGCCATGCCGGTCTCTGAAACACATGAAGGTGATAGACACCTGGAAAGGTTTCTTAGCATGTCCTCAGGCCTATACGACCGAGCTGTCAGCTGCGGTGGGGCCAGGCTGGGTTGGGCTGCCGAGAGCTACGTCTCCTCTCTGGGGAGTACCACCACCGGGACTGCCGGCATGGCAGGGATTGCAGCTGATCCCTAACTCTCACCAGTCCATTAAAGTTCAGCACTTTTTTGACTTGAATATTTTCAGCAGAGGCTTTAACAGGCGGGGTTTGGGAGCAGAATGGGCAGGTGGAGCAGTGGCACGTACAGGTCTGTGGAGGTGACCCTCTGCCACAATGGTGCGAGAGAGGTGGTGGGACAGGCTGGGGGGCCTCCCGTGCCCTGGGGTAGCTGCAGCCAGGCCAACAGTCACTCTGTGCCCCCAGCTGCCATTGTGAATGACACTGGAGGTGTTGTTCTCACTTCCAAAAAACTGGTCAGAACAACAGAGCTGTGGTATCACACCCCACATGAGGGAAACTCGCAGAAATCCCCTTTACTCTCCTTTATGACTTTCCCCAGCAAACATGCAGTAGTTACCCAGCTTGCATTTCTCTAGCTGTCTTGAGTGCACTGTCGCACTATGAACCACAATGATGGCTTTTATATGCTAGAGATGCCGCAGCTGGGTTAGACGGAGCCCTAGGCTAACACGCGGGGCTGGAGGAAGCCCTGGTTAGCCAGGGCTATGCTCATCCTTTGGCATGGTTTCTGTGAGACACTTACTGCACCACAAAACGATTTGGGGAGCTACCAGTTCCATAGGCAATACAAATCAAAGCAGCCTGTGCCATCCTCCTTCATGTTTCCACCTTATTAGGAGTCCCCTGAGCTGAAGATGAAGGAGTAAAGCGAATAAAGTCTGTCCTAAAGAGCTTCCAGCTGAAGGAAAAAGATAGGACAGAAATGTGCAAATGTTCTATTAACCACAATATTTCATAGAGAAGTTTATGACCAGTGAAGCACTGGTTTATTCTGACCAACAGTAAGAGGAGCTGCTGACTCTCAGACTCTAAAAATTTTAGGAAGGATATGTGTCTGTCCCATAGAGTGATCGCACGAGACAGTCACGCTGTTAGCTGTTTCCCTGTAGTGATTTTGAGTTATTTGGTATTTTTTATGCTATGTATAAATACTGTCAGAGGTAAAATTGATGTTTCTTGTCCACAGGACCCATATGTCTAACACATTTGCTAAGGAACAGAGCCAACATAGAGTGCTCAGTGGTTGTTTAAGGCCAACAGGACTGAACATGAACACCTTCTGCCTGAAATTGGTTATTTCCACTGGAGGAGGAAGTCTTGTTCCCTCTGAGCGAGGATCATTTCCTATGCCTGTCCCACATCTCTTTGTTTATGTTCACATATTCCTGATATCTTCCAAGTATTATCCTGGGTAAAACACTCAATGACTTACTCAGCCTCCTGAATGTTTGCTGACGTTACACAGAAATCCCAGCCTGGATGCCCCTTGCACACATTATGCTTTGGATTACTCTCTATTCACAGTTTATGACAATTTCTTTTCATGTTATTGGAGAAATAATCCTAATTCCCATCAAGGTATGCGTTATTTGCTGAACAACCCTTACAAATCCATTTCAGCCAATGGATTACTTGTTCACCTGAAAATCTGTGTATAAGCGTCGATCATTTGTCAACCACTTTCAGAAAAACGATAGTCTTTGAGTTAAGCAAAGTCTAATTCAACAATCAGGCCTCACTGCAGAAGTGTCGGCTGTTCAAACACAAAGAAGCATTCAGGTACAACGCACACCTCGTCCTTGATCCTGTCCTTCCGTTCATCTTCCCTAGGGCCAGGAGAAGGAGCTGGACACTGCAGTGGCTCCCGAGGGCCAGCAGCATGGGCCCTGCCAGTCCAGGAATGAAGAACTATGCATTAGACCATGAATAAAACCCGAGCTGCTAAATTAGCTTTGGGACGCAAATATCAGCATACTGACATTGCAAGGTAATTCAGGAAAAGACCGCTGTTGCGGTGGGTCTGTACAGAGCTTTAGCACAGCTGGGACCTAGGACATCACTCTTTCCCAGGTGCTGCTGCCGTGCGTGGTGAGAGAAAGGAGTGCTGGATTCGGTCCCGCTTCTCTCAGCATTCGGTGCTCCTGCGGTAGGATGTGGTCAGGAGTTTTGACAGTCGTTCTCTCCACTCAGGAAATGCTGATCAGTTGAAATGAAAATTTGGTTGAAAAAATAGTGCTTTTCTTGAAAAACTGTGCAGAAGAGGTCAAAACGAGTGGACAATAAACCCAATGTCAGCTCTTCCACAAATTAAGTGTCCTGACCGGTGGACTATTACTAGCTCTTTTGGTGTCCTTTTTGCTGTCACCATATGAAAGATTCCTTTTCCTCTGTGGAAAACAAAATAAAATTCATAACCTCAAAAAGTGTGGCAGACTGTGAAAACCCTGTTCAGCGCAGTTTCATTTGAATTTAAGAAGTTTAGTTTCTCTCCACTACCCACAACTCTCAGATCATTTCATCCTAGTAAGTGATACACTGAAGAGATGAGCTGAATGAAAAATAAAAAGGAAGAATATTTTTAGTCTTATTTGTCAATTAAATAACTACTTATACCATGCGTGTTAATTACAGACATTGCAAAAATCAGCAGAAAAATAAAATGAATTAGTGCAACAGGGGCGTAAAACCAGTGAGTTGCTATCTGCTGCCATCTGCCCCTCGCACTTCAGCCATCAGATAGTGGCAGCTGGACACGTAGGAGCTGGGTCAGTTGGTTTCTGCTTCTCCTCATTCCAGAGCAGAACCGGCGTTAAACCCGCCGTGGCTTTCCCATGGTGACCCCTCCTTATCTACAGACGGCAGCAAACACCCCGGCGGCCGCGGGGCCTGCTGACCAGGGCACGCGGTGCTCAGCCTCCGGGCTCACATGCTCTTTTCTCCTCCCGACAAAGGCGGTCTGGGAACCGGGGCATCACGGCGGGGTTTAATCCTCTGGGCCACAGCCCTGGTGGCTCCCAGACAGCGTTTCTCTGGCAGAGAGAAGAAACATGTGATGAGGCATCCGGCTGTGTGCACCATGAAAATGCCCCATCTTCATTCATTTTAATGAGAAACCCCTCGAGCCTGTGAAGAGCTGGTATTTCCTGGCTCATAACCTGGCTCCATCACCACCTCCGGGCAAATCACACCCTGTACGTCCCGCTTACCTCCCCCCTACCCTGCTGTGGAGCTGCGAAACACCCTCTCGCAGGCGCTGGGCTGGGGGAACAAGGCTTGCAAAGTAAGGGGATGCTAAGGGTGGGCAGACAGCCTTGCCACAAAGGAGAAAGCAAGTTCTCCATCACAAAAAGTCATTTCCCAACTTGCAGAAACCACAAATGCCCACTTTACATCCAGAGCAAAGGGGGGTGCCGCTTCGGCACGGTGCCTGCTGAGGAATACGTAGAGTTGCTTCGCATTGTGTTACCTCTGAAATGCAACATTGAACTATTAAACTTTAATAGCACTAAAGAGGCTGGGGCATGAAACCCTTGATGCGCATTCGTAATGGGCAAAGGGAGAAGCTTTTCAAGCCAGATTTATTTCTGCACCCTCGGAGAGCTGCTGAGAAGAGGCAGGTCTGGGTTGCAAAGCTCCACCGTCCGTCCGTCTGCCCTCTAGTGCCAGATAGAAAAATTAAATGTAAAGAAAGGAGACTGCAATTTTCTTCTTGCAATGCACTAGATAAATTGAAGAGGAGGGAGAAAACATTATTTGTAGCTGCATGCTTTGATTCCGGTTAAAGTAAAACATGCCAGAAAAAGTAATGTCATGGGGGCCACTGTCAGGCAGGGTTTATGGTGCCGTTTGGGAGGCGGCCATGCCGCTGCAAAAGGCATGCTGGGGACAGGACACGGTGGTATTGCTCCTGCTGTTGAACTGGACCCAAGCCTGCCAAAAGCGATGGAGGCTCCCAAGCAAGGCAGGTGCTCACTGCTTCGTGCCATGGGTCGGGACAGGTGTAGCTCTGTAACTGCCCGAAGATGTGTCTGTTCCAGTCTCGCTGCTTCCTTTAGATTAAAACCCTGACAAAGCTCTGTGCCAAAATATTTACACTAGGGAAGTGCCTGCTGTTTAACACTTTGAACTTCATTTAATTCACACTTGTTCTTAATCTCTGCCTCTGAACACCACCTCATCGGGCTGAGTCAGACCTGTTACCCTGACTGCTCTCTTCCAAAAACGTGGTGGGAAAGGTGGCTGCGCGGGGGAGCGCTCACAGTGCCAGCATTTGCTTTTGTGTGCTTCCGTACTTGACATCTTTTTGCTCACCAAAGGTGTAAAGGAAAAGCCACACTGCTATAATTTCAGCAGCTTCTGTAAAATGGGAGCTGTCACCTGCATATTCAGCTGCCAAAGTAGATGAGGGCTCCAGGACATCCCAAGTACAAACATCGACAGGAGAAGACGCGAAAGGGAGATAAAGGACTGGCTCAGTCTGAACAACAGGGTTGACCGATGCAGCCCAAGGATGATGCTAAGGACCTGGTAAGCCAGTGCGTGGGCCTGGAAATCAATTGCCCCAAGGTGACTGATACCAAGCAAGCCTAATGAGGACTAACGTGGCTGAGCAGGCTTGGCCACCAAATGGACAAGGGGCCCGTGGGAGGACAGGCAGCACTCCCGGAGCCACGGAGCAGCGTCGCACAAGCTTCAACTCCCATCAGGCTGCAGTTTTGAACCTCTAACGTCCTTCTGATGCTCAAGGGAACACACTGGATCGGGGTTCCTGACCAACCGCTCGTCCCTCTGAAAAGGCGCTGCCCTGGGACACGTGAACTCTTCCTCCTTGCATTTGTTCCATACCCAACTGTTTTTCTCCTGCCTTCCTCTCCTGCTGCTTTGCCTTCCACCTGGGCCAGCAAGGTGAGACCCTGACCCATCCTGTCCAGCCCAGGGGCCTGGCCGCCACCGATGGCTCCCGTGGAGCTGCCACAGGCACCAACAACATCCCAAAAATGCTGTGTGTCCCCCATCCTCTCCCTTTTCCTCCTCTGTGCACATCTTGCAGTCACAGAGGAAGCAATTAGGAGGAGTGACCAGAACCAAGTCTTCCCTCTTGTCTTTGTTGCTTGACAAAACAAGAGCTTTAGGCCACATCCTCCCTTTGAAAAACCAAGTTGTGATGACATACGTTTTGCCTAACTACTCAATTTCAATTTCAAAATGCTTATTCTTGTTTTTGATCTATTTCTCTTGTGTACCCTAAGCAGCATGTTTTGAAACTTTGGTGTGAATTTTCCAGCGTGTTACCCTCTCGACTCCAAGCCCTGCAAGGTGATGAGCTGTTCAGTGCCACACGATGAGACATTCAGGTTTAAATTTCTGCTTCTCTCAGTCTGTTTATTTGTTCAGTTGGTTGCTCACATCCTCCTACAAACAGGACTCCTGCCCGCACAGGGCACAGGCAGTGCAAGGTGCTGGGGAAGCTCTCCAGGGAAGTCACTGCCATTTTGGGGTGCCTGTGGCCCTGCCAAAACCAGGATCCATGGGGGTCTGCAACTGCATGATGCAGGAGAGGAGAGGGCACAGCAGTGCAGCTTCAGCTAAGATGCAAGGAGTTGGCTATGGCGTTGCTACTGGAGAAAAGATAACAGGACAAACCCCCCAGTTTAGTCATGGGTCTGCTGAGGTCCTTTCTCCAACATCGAAACTGGGGTTTCAGGAGGATGCTCATTTTCTGTCTTTTTTCTTCTGCTCTCTACTGTTCTCAGGGACTTACACACTGTGAAAAGAAACTATGAAATATGGTATATTGGGTTTGCATGGCAAAGTTTTTGTAGCAGGGGGGCTGCAGCGGTGGCTTCTGTGAGAAGATGCTAGAAGCTTCCCCTATGTCCAACAGAGCCAACACCAGCCAGCTCCAAGATGGACCTACTGCTGGCCAAGGCCAAGCCCATCAGCGATGGTGGCAGCACCTCTGGGATAACATATTTAAGAAGGGGAAAAAAAAAAACCCTGCACAATTGCAGCCGGAGAGAAGAGTGAGAATATGTGAGAGGAACAACTCTGCAGACACCAAGGTCAGTGAAGAAGGAGGGGGAGGAGGTGCTCCAGGCGCAGGAGCAGAGATTCCCCTGCAGCCCCTGGGGAAGACCATGGTGAGGCAGGCTGTCCCCCTGCAGCCCATGGAGGACCCCACACCGGAGCAGGTGGATGCCCGAAGGAGGCCGTGATCCTGTGGGAAGGCTGCGCTGGAGCAGGCTCCTGGCAGGACCTGTGGACCCGTGGAAAGAGGAGCCCACGCTGGGGCAGGTTTGCTGGCAGGGCTTGTGACCCTGTGGGGGACCCATGCTGGAGCAGTCTGTTCCTGAAGGACTGCACCCCGTGGAAGGGGCCCATGCTGGAGCAGTTTGTGAAGAACTGCAGCCTGTGGGAAGGACTCGCGCTGGAGCAGTTCGTGGAGGACTGTCTGCTGTGGGAGGGACCCCACGCTGGAGCAGGGGCAGAGTGTGAGGCGTCCTCCCCTGGAGGAGGAAGGAGCGGCAGAACTGACCGCAGCCCCCATTCCCTGTCCCTGTGTGCCACTCAGCGGGGAGGAGGTAATATCAGGAGTGAAGTTAAACCTGGGAAGAAGGAAGGGGTGGGGGAAGGTGTTTTAAGATTTTGTTTTTATTTTCTCATTATCCTCCTCTGATTTGATTGGTAATAAATTAAACTAATTTCCCCAAGTTGAGTCTGTTTTGCCCATGATGGTAATTGGTGAGTGATCTCTCCCTGTCCTTTCATTACATTTTCTCTCCCCTGTCCAGCTGAGGAGGGGAGTGATAGAGCGGCTTTGGTGGGCACCTGGCATCCAGCCGGGGTCAACCCACCACATATGAGAACTGCTTATGGCAGCTGCTTCTGCAGGCTGGTACAGGAGGACGTTTCAGGGATGTTAGTGATGCCTTCAAATACTGCCCCCCCCAAGCTGTGCTGTAAGCACAGTACATGCTCATTGCTCCTTTTTCCAGCTAGTTGCGGGAAGCCTCAGCCTTCTCTTACAGTATCAGGTTGTGGAAATAATCACTATTCCACAGCAAAATGCCAAGACCTGTATTCACCTGAAACACGGCACAGGCAAGGTACGGGGGGGGGCGGGGTTCTGAAGATTGTGAAACATGGGGGAAAAAATGGAAGAGGACAGAGAAAAAGCATCTTGTACAAGCAAGCTTGGATGGAAAAGCTGAGGAAGAGCACTTCTGAGGTTCATCTTTGCCCGCCAGAGGTTGGAGCTTACCTTCACTTCAGTTACTCTTGTGAAGTAGGAAAGCATTACATGCTCTTTGTGAATAAACAGGGTGGCGTCATCAGAAATGAGCTTTCCGACATAATTTTCTCCTTTTTATGGAAACAGTTCTCAGGATGGTTGGACAACTCTCAGGTCACATAAAGAGTAATACACGTACACGTGCGTGTGTGCTCCTTGCACTCGCACCCACACAAGAACATTTCAGATGTAGTTCGGGCGATGTGCCGCTGCCTTCGCCAGGAACGGCAACGGTCACAGCAGCACGCTGGACGATGCTGAGGGTTAAGTCAGCGCCCTGTTCCCTGCCCCATGAGATGGAGTCCCAGCTCCAATGGTGCTGTACCAGGTCCATAGGCACGACAGCCTGCCCACACTGACCGGCAGTGCCGGTTCCCATCCATCATTAACCCGCCTGGCCAAACGAGTACCACAGCAGCCAAGGGAAGTTTCTGAACTGAGACTGATGTCTTTCTCCTCAGCAAGTTGGTATACTCCAATGCCATCTCAGCAAGTTGGTATATTTCAATGCCATCTCAGCCTGAAATGATGTTAAAATCTCTGACCTGCTACCAGTTAAAGCCTTTTTTATTTTATTTAAAACACCAAGCCTCTTCTAGTTATCTTCTTAGGGACAAACTCTGAGATAGGGCAGCTCAGGGAGAGCAGTGCTGGAAGTCATAAGCTTTGCCTTCATGTCACATGAGCTCCTTTCTCCCTCACCTACCACTCAATCTCCCTCAGTCCAAAGATAATGTGCCAGTCTATTGCACTTTAGTGAAGGTGAGGCATCCATCTCACTTGACATTGCTCAATAAGGGGAGGACCCAGGGCCTTCACAGGGAAAAAGACAACACCAGAAACAGCTTGCTGAAAACTCTGCATGGCTGTGCCAGCAGGTCAGATGGCCAGCAGGAGCTGGGGGAGGATAAGGGATCAGGACCACACAACCACACATGCGCTGGGAACATCAAGGACCTCTTGAGATCATCCAGTCCAACCCCCCGCTCAAGCAGGGTCAGCAGGAGCAGGTTGCTTAGGGCTGCGTCTGATCAGGTTTGAATATCTCCAAGGACACAGCCTCCACAACTTCTCTGGGCAATCTGCTCCAGTGCTTGACCATCCTCACCATAAAAAAGCTTTTTCTTATGTTTCAGTGTAATTTCCCGTGTTTCAATTTGTGTCCATTGCCTCTTGTCCGTTCTCTTGATACCCTGAGGAGATCCTGGCTCTGTCTTCTCTGCTCCCTCAGTGGGTATTATACACACAGATAAGATCCCCCTTCAGTTTCTCTTCTCCAGGCTGAACAGTCCCAGCTCAGGACTGGAAAAAGGATGCAGCAGGAACCATGTAGGTGACGAATAAAGAGACAGCAACAACTCCATGGGCAGGGTGAGGAGGGTCTCAGCAGCAGCAGGTCCCACTGAGCGGCTGCTAGTCTCACTGATGGCATGAACACCATAGCCCAAATGCAGCCTCTTCCCAGCTCAGCCCAGTCTGCCCCAGTGGTTGCCCATAGGCACTGGGGCTGGAGCACTCTGGGTGGCTGAGGCACTGGGCCCATTGCTGAAATGCAAGGAAAGCAAGGGAGAAAGGGAGACGATGCTGTGTGTGCTTTTCTTACAGTGATGGTGCATATGTTTTTCTTATAGCAATGTTGTCCTTCTGGGTTTTATTTTCTGTTTTGTTCTCTTTCACACCTCATGTTTGTGTTTGCAGAGAGCATCCTACAGTTGCTATGTGTAAATAAGAAGTCACCTGTTGAAGTGTTGCCTCTCCAAATAAGCCTTCCTGTCCCAGGCTGAACGCGCCAGATGCCCCCAAGCCCCATGTCGTGCCCTCTGCTGCTGCACCCCACGGGGAGGGGTTTATGTGTGCTGACAGTTAGAGCTGCACAGCGGGGACCGCGCTGCCACAGCCCCTGTTTGCACATACTGAGAGCATTGAGTGGCGAGTACAGCAGGGACCGGACCTGGCCCATGGAGGTAGCCACCTTCCACCACCTCTGGCACTGTCCTTGGTCAGGCCCTGCCTAGGACCTCCTCCTACCTGAGCTGGCTCAGCTGCGTGCCTGCCCCAGCTCCGCAGCAAAGGTGCTCCCTTCATGCAGCACAGTTTTGCTGACCTGTGCCAGATGCGTTGAATTAAACCCACTCTACCATTCATTGCCACTGGTGCCGATTTGGGATGAGGCCGAATCTCTGCTTCCCACCTTGGCACCCGGCGGATTTGCTTGCTGTGGGTGCCCTAATCCCTGAAATTTCAGCAGCGGGGCCTGATGACGGCTCCACGGCTCCTCTATGTCCCCTACTGTGCAAAAACATCCAACTCCCTGTAGCCTGGTCCCCGGTGACTCAGATGCTTCAGAGGCAGCGCAGTGCATCAGCTGCCGCAGAGCAGCACTGACAGACAGGCTGGGGAGAGGAACAGCCGAGAAGAGCCGAGGCACAGCCAGAGGCTCCCGACGTGAGAAGGCATTTATTTTTAGAGTGCCGTAGCACTGAGGCTATGGCATGAGCCGCTTCCCTCTCGTCACTCTGACGCCATCACCCGCCGCCCACGCGCCCGCTAAGTGGGTTATCGCAGCCCATCAGGCTCCCAGGGAGAGGGGAAGAAAGCAAAAAGGTCACTTCTCTCCTCGTTCCAATAAACAGCAGAATACATTCAGCGCTGTGGTATTTATTAATGGACTTTGGTTTAAAGTGCTGAAGGTGTCTTGCGCAAGACATCATCTCTCCTGCTGCTCAGAGCTCCAGGACCAGCTACAAGTCACCGTCCTCCCAAATCCATGACAAATCCCAGAGCTACAGCACTTAGAGAGGGCTTTCCTCTGTCTCAGCTGATAAACCACTTTCTGTATCCTTGATTGTTCTCCGACCTCTCAGTATCCTTTCCTCTCTGCTAGACATCGCTAAAATCACTGTGATCCTAGCTACCATCCCTCTTCTCAGCTGCTTTCTCTGTCATTTTAATTTTCCCACCTGACATATCAAAATTCACACTTGTCTGAGATATTTGTGTGTCCTTTGTGCCACAGTATTTAAAGGAACTCTCAACTGATGTTTTTATCCTCATCTAACATAGGGAAACAGTGCAAACTCCCCATCTCCCATGCCAGCGGGAGATGAGCAACGTGCCCAGCCCAGCAGAGACCATCCCAGCCCTTCACACCTCAGCGTCACGCTTTTCCCTTCTTTCCTATTTTTCTTTCAGTTAGAGTCAATTCACTGATTCACAGACCTCGCTCCTCCCCAGTCACCATCCTGCGCGTCCTTCCAGCACAGAGCTCCTCGCCGGGAAGTTTCAGCGCATTCTGTTGCAATTCTCTTGCACATTTTCCTTCCTCCAACTTGCTTTTTAAAATTTCTGGCACCAACAAGGCGCTTGCTGAAGTAGCACATCTCTGCTCTTCATCTGCCTAACCATCTGCTTGAGAGAGCGCGGGGCAGGGGGTGTTTCTGCAGAGATTTGTAGACTGAAGGCCAGAAGGAACCAGCATGATCTAGATCAGCTGCATAATCAATGTTGTAGACAACCAGGCAGCAGTTCCCACAGCAAGTCCTTCATCACTCAGTGCACTCTCCCTAAGCACGGAAGACTCAGCCTTCCTACCTTTTTTTTTTTTAATGGCATTAATTAAAGTATTTTTTGTGCTATGAAAATATATAACTTTACAGGGAGAAGACAGCTAAGGTTTGGAAATCTTAATGATCAGATTTGGGAAGACTGTAAAGTCTCAGGAGGGGAGCAATTATTCAGGTACATGTACACACAGACCTAGCATTTTAAGCTTGCATAGTTTAATTAAAAAATAATTCTATCCCATAAAACATGTTGAAATTCCTAAATGTTTTGTTCCAACAAATGATGATACCTATCTCCTCAGGGAGAGCCACAAGGCCAGGAGCTGGTGCCATGCTGAAGCTAATCCCTTGCACAAACCCAAGGCGGTGTAACAGGAACCTCCTATTCCCACCAGCCCAAACACTGTTGGGAGAAGCCCTAATGATACCCACTGGAGCAGGAACGAATGCCACCTTGCCATCCAGCCCGTGGCTCACAAGCCCTTCAGGCCCCATGACTAAGGTTACCCCAAAGAGCTCTCTGCAGCTGCTGATGCTGGGTAGCTGCACGCCCACAAGCACAGATCCAGCTTTGCTCCCAGCCACCAAAAAGCTGTCATTTCAGCTCACGTAACCTGGAAAGATGATCACCATTCCTTAGCCTCAGGTGACTGAAGAACCTAAAAAACCTTAACCTAGATGGAAGTCTGCTATGCTCTATTCCCAGCCGAGGGATATTTGCCCAATCCTGGCTCTACTAGGTGTCCTACATGTCTCCATTTTAATCCTGCCTTCCAGTAACGCTGCCAGACATGGGGAAGACCAAAGCCTCCTCACCCCACAGCCATAGCTAGTAGACTCCTATTTGGCCCTGGCAATAAGCTAGCTCTTACTAGCTCAAGTCACATCTCCCAGCAAGGCTTCTCAAAAGCCTAATTATAGCCCAGATCACCAAAAATAACATTAGCCTGGAGAGGTCTGGAAATTCCCTCCTTGGTGTCAGAATATATCCAAAGCAGAAGCCCAGCAGCACGGGTCTAATCTCCACTCAGAGCCTGCGGTGGGGCTGAGGGGGTGATGTAATCAGCCAGTTGTCTCCCTAAATAAAGGGCAAGAGAAGCTAAGGCAAACTCATTAAAAACGTGCATGAAAGTATTAATTTTCTTTGTACTCATAAAAACAGTCTTTTAGTCAAAGAATTGGTGTTTTCTTCTTAAAATGTCACTAAAGCTTCCCCAGTACAGGCTAAGTCTCTCTAACAAAAGAGAGTGTGATACATGGTGTTCGTTTAGATATCTACGCTTGAGAACATACTGCAGGAATCTCTGTGAAGTGCTTCATAAAATGACTTTTTGTATCACTAGCAACAAACGGCTTCGGCATCTCTCTGGGTAGCAGCTGACACCTTGCGGATAGTTCACTTGGGCCTCCCACGGAGAAGAACATCGAGAAGCGACACGTAGTGCTCTCCACTGGAGGCCGGTGGGAGAAGGCTGGTATGCCAGGCTGCTACGCAATTTATGTCCAAGAATATTTGTCCAAATACACAATCTCTTAAATACTGTAAAACATAAAAAGGATCCTACAAATATTGATCTGCAGATTTCTTGCTTAGTAAAAAACACATTGCCCATGGTCAAAGAGCATTGACACTGATAATTTAGTATTTAATGCCACGTTTTAGTAATTTTAAGAATCAATATACTCTAAATAGGATGGCAATGTTAGCTCTGGCAAATCCCTTTTTTTAAGGATGACCTTAACTAAAAGTAGAGTAGTTGAGAGACACTTAGTTGATTTAGCAACATTGGTGGCTATTTCTTTTGAAAGACACTCTCCTAAAAGAATACTGCTTTCTCTCCAAGGCCTCCGGGCTTAGACTCACGGTTACCACCAGGGAAGAGGCAATGTGCAGTAATTGACCCCCTGTGTGCTCTTTGTCAAATACAAGCTTATTTGAGTTAGCGCAGCCCTCTTTCGCACAGTCCTAGGCCAGTGCTGAGAGCAAGAAAGAGCAGATGCATCCTTTGAACACAGCAGCTGAGCCACATCCAAATGACTAAGTTCAGATAAATTGAGTCATCAGATGCCCACTTAAGACAAATTAGTTTAGAATGGCTACGCTGCATTTGTCAATGGTTTAATGCACTAGAAGTGTATTTATAACACAGGGCTAATTTCCTAGTCCTTGAAGAAGAACACTTTGAGAAAGCAACTGCTCCATCTAGCAAAGTATTCTCAGATGCAGTGAAAAAGGCATTCAGAGCATTAGTTTACTATGATACATCTTTGGCCAAAAGTCACTCTTAAGGCTGAAGAGATATGGTCTTCGGGTTTTATAATACATCCAGCTGAAATAAGTGCCAAAACCCTGAAGATGTCATAAATCATGTTGTACAAGTTCTCTGCTGCTTCTCTTTGACCAGCTAAATAGCAGCTAAAATGCAAACCAGCACTACTACTACTACAGTATTTTCCATAAACTGGATTTTAAAATTTCAACAGGGAATGATCCTCTTACTTCAATGTCAGCAAAGCATCTCACTTGAGCCAGCTCTGGCTGGGAGAGACATTGAACAAAATCATAGAATCATAACAGCATTAAAGTTGGAAAAGACCTCTGAGATCATCGAGTGCAACTGTTAACCTAACTGCCAGGTCTGCCTCTAAACCATGTCCCTAAGCACCACACCCACACGTTTTGCACCCATTTTGTGCTGAGGGCAGGGCCAGCAGGGAGGGGCTGGCAGGGCAGCAGGTCAGCATGATCAGCCAGCCTGTGCAGCCTCCCTCCGCCGCTGGCCATGGCTCTCCGCTACTGCTGGCGCACAGGGGTGCATGGTGAATTGAAACTCTCCTCACAGCAAGAGGAGCAAAACGCCTCCTTCTTCAGGACTGCAGTTTTCTTCAGCTTTTCCCTGTTTGTCCTTTCCTTGCCCCTGCTCATGCCTGGTTCGGACTCCTTCACTGTGTCCCAGAGGAGCAGGGAGAAGGGCCAGGGTGGCTGGCTGAAGGGGGATAGGGGAGGAGGCTGGGAGCAGGGTAAGGACAGGACAACACTGAACTAAATTGCTTGGGAAGGTAGTTTCCATCACAGAAACAAAGTAAACATAACAAATAATCTGCCTGGCATGGAGGGAACAAAAGCAAGGCAAGAGACTCATATCTTGAAGGCCCTTCTAGAGTTTTTTTCCCCTATTACACCAAGATGGCAATCCGTACTTTCAAAAATTTACTGTCTCATAATAGGAGCCACTGGGTACAAGAAGAAAAAAAAAAAAACCAAAAACAAAACCCCAAGTACTTATTAACTCTGAGAAGTGGTGATCAGGGTTATAAGCGGCCACCACGCCTCACTAGACTTTGTCAAGTATTACAGCACCTCTTAAAAAGAGGTGGACTTAAATGTTCTAAATCTCCAGTTATGCAAAGGCAAAGGACATGTGGGACTATTCTCCTTTGTGTAGAGAAGTGCTAGAAGGTAGACTGCAGCTAGAGTATTGGGTCCGGTTTTGAGCTCCCAATAAAATAAAAACATCAGCAAAATGGAGACAGTTCAAACTGACGCCAGTTCAGAGGGGATCACCAGAGGGGTGGTGAGGCTGGGGCACTCGCCCTGGGCAGAGAGGCTGAGGGAGCTGGGCCTGGTCAGCCTGGAGATGGGATGGCTTTGGGGAAACCCACCTGCAGCCCTCTGTATGGGGAGCCATTAGGAAAACAGAGCTGGGCTCTGTACAGCTGGGCAGGGGGAGGATGAGAGGGAACAGGTACAAGATTTAATGAGGAGGACAAGGACATTGAAGGAGGAGGACATTCTCCATGAGGACAGTCAAACATTGGAGCAGATTGCCCAGAGAGGCTGTGTAATCTCCACCCTTGGAGGTATTCGAGACCCAACTGGATAATGGCCTGAGAAACCTGCTCTGATCCTGCTTTGAGCAAGATGTTGGACCGAAGACATCATGAGATCCCTTCAGACCAGAGTTACTCTACAATTCTGTAGTTTTACTGTATCTGCATCTAGGAAAAGATTTAATAGCAAATCCGAAGACATGCTATGAGTTGCAGCCACTTCCAAACAAAGACTATCAATTAACTGTCACTCAGACCACTGAAAATGTGCCATGTATCTTTATATTAAAACTACATATATATATAAGAACTAATATATAAGAACTGTATCACTTAGCCATATTCATGTATGGAATTGAGTTCACAGATCAAGACATCCAGATATAGGTGTCTATACATGAGTATCTGCATGTCCTCATATTTCAGTGGAGCCTGAAGAGCTACTCCAGATGCAGGATCAAAATTCAGCTGACCAAGATGCAGATGAACAGCTCCCCAGGCTCCATTGCCTATTGATTCAATCTCCACAGACTAAGCAGACAATTAAATTTATGTACATCTGCAAGCTGAGTCCCAACCACTGCCTAGTAGTTTATAACTTAATTTCTGCATATTATATACACATTCCTTGCTCTTTTATGCTGTATTAGCAGACAACAGCCTAAGACAATCTCCAATTTAGCTGCTTACGAGGCAATTCTAGTGTCATTTGCTTGCGAGTTTTTACAATGCTAAGCTCAGTGACTTGGCAGCTGTGGGTAAAGAATGGGAAGACATTGTAAGAAGCAGAGGAGACCAACAAAACTTTCTATACATCTCAATGGAGAATTGTCTTGTAGTCATGGTGCTCGTGTCTCCACAGAGCATGAGAAGACCCTACAGTCACCTGGCTAGGCCTGCCATTCTCTTCCTGGTGCAAAGCATGTCGTTTCCCCTGCACTCTGCTTTGTTTCTGTTTACCAGACAGTACCTTTTATTTATTTTTAAACCACCAGTTCTTACAGAACTGGAATCAAGCCAGAAAACATTTAGACGTCCCTGGAAATGCTGCCAAACACCCAAAGGTGGTTGTGGAGCACACCATTCGTGCACACCAATCCTGCTGCCAGGATTGCCCATGGCCTGAGGGCCCACAGACAAACGTGTCCTGTCTCAGGACATGCTTGGAGAACTTGGAAGGCACAGGGAGATCCCCTCTGCATGCAAGCATCACATCACACAAGCAAGACTCTCCAACTGCTTGGTATTTATTTGGTAATGACAGCGGCAGGTCCCACATGCTGCCATAAAACACCAGCATCTTCTATCAGTCCTTGGCCTTACCTATCCAGGGCATTCTTTTATGTTACCTTTGTTCCTAAACGGACAATGATGGTAACTGCTGTAAAGTGGTCAGTAGTCAGAATTTGGACTAGTTATGCAAGTAACTCAGCTTCCATTTCGACAGGCAAGTGGAACAGTTGGATGGAATTTGAGGAAATATTATTGGGAAATATTACAATTTTCCATAGAAATACAAGTTCTTATTCAGATTTGGTCATTCAATTTAGATGTTTTAAAACAAGCTATCTAATAATATGTTCTTTAGAAGATTTCACCTTTATCATACAATTGTTGATGGCTTTGAAACACAGTTAATAAAGTGCATAAAATATGAACTGTTCTTTCACAACATGGCAGAAAAAAAACCCACATTGAAAACTATCTGCTGATAAGCCAGAGCAAAGGAGCCAAACTTCGTCTCCAAAGGGCTCTGCATGAAGAAATAACAGTGGCTCTCACCGGGGATTAGATTACTCAATCAACAGTATGATCTGAATTTTTCTGTCAATAACTAAGCCAAAACAATATTACCACCCTTCCCAGCTAGCAGCTGGGTCAGAAAATCCCAGACCGGTTGAGGCTAACAGGGACCGCTGGAGGTCATCCAGTCCAAACCCCTGCTCAAAGCAGGAGCAGGCAGAGCAGAGGGATCAGGGCTGTGGCTGGTGAGAATTTCAGTATCTCCATGGACGGAGACATTACAACCTCTCTGGGCAACCTGCACCAGTGTTCAGTCACCCTTAGAGCAAAAAAAGGGGTTTCTTCTGCCTGAACAAAATTCCCCGTTTCAGTCTGTGCCTACTGTCTCTTGTCCTGTCACCGAGCAGAGTCTGTCTCCATCGCCTTTACTCCCCCCATCAGGTATTTGTACACATGGATGAGACCTCCCTGAGCTGCCTCTTATCCAGGCTGAACAGTCCCAGCTCTCACAGCCTCTCCTTGAATGGCAGGTGCTCCAAATTCCTTAATCATCTTCACAGCCCTTCACTGGACTCAATCCAGTAGGTCCATGATGTTTTTTGGACTGGGGAGCCCAACACTGGACCCAGCACCTCAGGTGTGGCCTCACCAGTGCTGATCAGAGGGGAAGGGTCACCTCCCTCAGCCTGCTGGCAACACTCTTCCTAGTGCTGCCCAGGATGCCGTTGGCCTTCTTTACAGCAAGGGCACATTGCTGGCTCATGTCCAGCTTGTTGCCCACCTGGACCGCCCAGGTCCTTTTCTGCAAAGCTGCTTTCCAGCTGGTCACCCCTCGGGTGCATGGGGTTATTCCTCACCAGGTTCAGGACTTTGCACGTCCCTTTGTTAACTTCATGAGACTTCTGTTGGCCCATTTCTCCAGCCTGTCAAGATCACCAAGTCTACAACACTCAGGTCAACAAAACAAATATTTGATATATCATGGCCAGCAATACCATAGATAAACATCTGCAACTCACCCTCTTACGGTTAAAGAGCAACCCTCAACAGAAACTACAGCTTCAAGTTACAGGAAAAAGGGTTAGTACATCTGGTTTCAGACAATTCTACATCATTTGATGTAGAAACATCAACATTTGGCTTTTCACACCAAAACCATGCTAATGTCTGCTGCGCCCTGGGATATCAGAGCCACTGACACAGCAGCACCTGCCACAGCTGAATGGTGAAGCACGCGGTGTGCTGTTTGTGTGACTTGCTCAGTCCAGGTCCGCTGTACCTCCCTACCTTCCCATTCCGGAACCACTTGTGGTACCTATATCCCCTTTTCTGTGTCAGAACTAAAAACGAGTTGCAAAGGGCATCTCTAGTTTTTTTTATTTTCAGGCTCAATGTACATTAAACCTGGCACCCAACTTCCATGTTTCCAACCCAGCACGGCTACCTTCAGATTTTCTAGGCTAGGATGAAAGCGTGCATCAGCACGCCGGGTGGCAGCCGGCATGGCTGAGCTTAGGTCTCCATGGGAAGAGCTCATTCAAACAAAAAGTAAAATACAAAGGTTTATCTGAAACAGGATTTGCTACCAAGGAAGCATTTATTGCCAGTCCAAGCAACCAAATCCCCTGAGAAAATCACTCTAGCAAATGGGTCACTTCACTGTCTACTGTCTGAATCAACACGTCTCTCCAGCGCTTATTTGCCTTAGCTTCAAGGCAGGCATCTTCCCTCAGTACCACCATGAGTCATACTAGAGAAGATGGAGCTAGCATTTGCCAGTATGTAGGAAGGACACAGATTCCAGCAAACATAGAAATGAAAAACTTAGTATCAGACAAATACCATAAACCCGGCAACAGCTATAAATGTTCAAAGATAGAGCATACTTTTTTGAATTTATTGTACACATTATAGTTTGGGAACCTAGAGCCTAGGAATTGGTGCATATCAAGATAATCCTCCTTTGCGTACCAAATTTGCTTTAACAAGTGGGACAAAAAAATAAAACTCCAAACTGAAATGTATCAAAATGCTGAGCCTATTGCATTTCTGAAAATAGGAGCAGGGATGAACAGCTGCCAGCTTCCACAAGCGATGCAGCTCTCAAGAATGAGACCAGTGAATCACTAGGAAGAGGGAGAATATACCAGGAGAGGGAAAATGACTAAAAATCTTACACATCCTATTTCTAAAGGGAAACAAGATAGAAATCACATTCCTCCTTGCAGAGGAGTAAGAGACTGCGTAGGCAGGGCTAGCCACAGATACCATGGATCCCTGAGGAGTGTCGTGTAGGAAAGAGACCTTCTCCCCCAGAGAGCCTGCGTAACTGCCCGTCTCCAAACCTCTGTTCCCACCAGGCAGCCGTCCTGCCGCCCTCCCGGCCACACCGCGCAGGGCTGGCTGGTGGGAGCCGCGAGCCCCTGCCGCACGCAGAGCCGGCTCTGCTGCGCGGCGACGTCCCAAGCCCAGTAAATTGAAGGCAGAAGCAAAAAGCAAGAGCAACAAAGGTTTCTCACGTGTGCTACAGCCTATGAACTGCAGTTCCTGGAAAAGGCTCTTGGCCTTGGAGATAAGGCAGTCGGATAGGTTAGACCTGCTGAACCTCATGCACTTGTTCTGCCTGGGCCGACATCTCGCACTGCATAGAGAGCGTACATACGACTTCGGCTCCAGCTTTGGAAAGCATTGGAGACATTTTATTAGGTAACAGTAATTCCATCCATGTGGATTTCATAGAGCTTTCCAGCCTCGGTATGTTTTACAATGCTAAATTCAGCCATTTATCCCTCCTTCCTCAGAGCATCCTTAGCCATGGTAGATTCACTACTCTGCAGACAACCGTCTGCCTACAGTAAATGGGATGTAAAGCTATCAGACTGCAGGATGGTTTGCACACCGTACGTGCGTAACACAAGCACCCAAAGCAATTTGCTCTTCAAACTGAGGAGAATTTAAGAGGGATTAGGGGGCGATTTTCTCTCAGACTTCCTTCCCCCAGCACATACACATCTCGCCCTCCATTTTGCAAAACAGTGAACGGCTCCCAAACCAGTTGTGACAGGACGATGCACAAAGACTTCTGATAGTCTATCAACATGAGACAGATTTAAGATTTAGCACATTTACAGCTCATACGTAAGACTAACCAAGAAGGCTAAAGCAAAAACCAGACCCTTCTTCTCTCCATTGTGAACATGAAGCTCAAAAATGACCAAGCTAGCTTATGGGTTGAGCCACGTTCACCTGAGCTAGGATAACACAACACACATAAGCACAAGCTAGGCTGTGCTTAAGCCAAGACCTTTTACCTTCCATTCATCATGAGCTAATTGTACAAATACTCAGTTTGCTTCAGCTCACGTAAGACACTGTCCCTGCCAGGGCCATCACCACACCAGCCTCCTCTGGGCGCCAACGGTGTATTCCTGCCCCTTCCTCCATTCTGCTGATATGACAACAGCTTTCAACCTATTAAAAACAAACAAACAAAACAAAACAAAAACCTTTCTTGGTTACTTCTCAGACAGGCCAGCGTGCTGATGTGAGGGAGCCGACAGAAGGGAAGGTCATGGCACAGCTCAGGTAGGCCAGCCTCTTCACAGCATTTTTGTGCTTATGTGGCCTAACAGTTCAGTAAGAATATTCCATGCACCACTTCTATAGGAGCAAATTTCTATTTGATCAACTTAAGTTGAACATTGAACTATATGAATATAAGATGTATATCCATGCTGAGAGTAGATGTCGCAGTAACTGAGCTACTGTAACCGGGTGGCACCAGGCCTCTATACCGCTACACAGCTTATTCTCTCAAATGCAGATATGAAGTGGGTAACATTACTTCCACCTACAAACCAGCAAAACTTGAAATTCAATCACTTCCCCAACTTAAGCAGGTGCACTCATAAAAGCCCAGCCATGATCATCAACAGAATAGGAGGTTCTAACTTCCAGAGGTTTGTGAAGTAAAAGCATGTTAGAAAACTTAAAACTTCATAAAATCTTTTTTTCTAAAGAAGCCCTGGGGTGAAAATGCAGTGAGTCAGTTTCTGTGACAGTAAGTAATCTCTGGATACTGAATTGCACGTAATCTTCCGTATTCAGTCGTTCTCCCCACGCCCGAGAGGAAACGAAACAATTTGCTCAGCACGAACATTGGTGCAGCCACCAAACATCACCTCCTATTGGGAAAAACTAGCACAAAGGGGACGCTGCCCGATTTTGTTGCGTGAAGAAATAAATCCCTGATTTCTGCCAAAGCTGGGGTGGTCCTGAAGAGCCACACTAGGATCAAGGCAATATTGCCGACAAATTTCCATGCATTTTTACACGTTAAGTAATAGAAAACTGAGTTCCAAGGGCAGAATAGGATGCTCCATGCTGAAGTGAAAATTGGTTGTCTTCAACCACTTGTAGTCCACGTCGCCACCAAAGCCTAATGTTTAACTGATACACCAAGCTTTTCCAACATGGAGACCTGCAGTGCCCAGTGTACACTGGCATGCCTGCGTTGCCCTATGCTGTTGAGCAGACAGTGGGGGGAAATAAAGCAGCAAGCAGCCTAACCTGTCCAGAAGCTTACAGAACATCCAGCCTGAAGAATAATACTGCAATACTTCCCAAGATGCTTATAAAACACAGTAATTGTTAATATTTCCATGCTTACATCTGTTGATAAACTTGACTAGATATAGCTGAATGAGACACAAACCAAAAAAAGAAAGGAAAAGGGTTTCAAGTATTTCCAAAATAGCTCTTTTACTTAGAGGGAAGGTATTGCAGCTCTTCTTTCCTAGAGGCATTACCAAAATAACCTCTAAAACCATCCAAAGCCAAAAATAATGCCAGGACATCTCCGGATTCAAGAGCCATGCAATCAGAGCACTACCCCAAACTTTAAAAATCCATGTTTAAGACCAAGTCAAGACCTTATCTAATAATTTAACGAAACCACTAATGAAGGTGAGAACCTCTAGTAAACAAAACATCACATCAGCTTTTTTTGTTTGTTTTAAAAAAGTTAACCAGTCATAGTTACCTAATAGACACAGACATTGCTGCTTTCAGTTATATTATAGGTGTTCTGGCTGCTGCTACACAGCCTTAGGTGATGGTTACGACAGCTGTGCTGAACAGTAAAGATTTTCTTTTTCCCAAAATTAGAAATATACCATTTCCAAAAATGGGAGCAAAAGACAAAAGGTAATGAAAAATAGTGCTGAAGAAAGGTTTAATTAAAAAAATCAGGAATTCAACAGTGCCTAAATCTTTATTTTTCATAACCTACATATTTTTTTTTTCAAATTAGACAGTTTTACATTTTATGACACAAAAGGAAACTTAAATTACTGATAGTTTACATGTAAGCTTGATTCCAGTCTTAATGGAAGAAGAACAAAAACAAAAACCCTCAAGAAGGCTCCCATATTACACTTCTATTTCATGAATTGGCAGCTGTTAGGTCTCCTTAGAAATCTTCGATTGTCTGCTGCTATTAGTGTAATAGGTTACAAAGCACATACAAATCCCTAACCGTAGCTAGCTGGAGGAGATACAGAGATAGGTATGCACCATTACAGTCAGCTGTTGCTCGTGATACACTGCACCACGCTCAGACACGGGCCTCTCCATGCCAGCTCCTGAAGTCTTTGAAGGATAATGCAGCAACATAAAAAAATTGCCACTGTTCACCGATTTTTAAGTGGCAAATGACAGTGTTACAGTGGGGGACTGATCCGAAACAACATTAAATTTTAGAAGCAACCTTTGTTTTTTTTAAATTCCTGGAAGAAGAGTCTCAGATCCCATTTTGACTTGTTTTCAAAATGAAAAGCATTACCACACCATCCTACAAGGTAAAATGCCAATTTTAATTACTGTATCCCTGAACCTCTAACTCAGCTACTGCTTTTGGGAGGTTTTTCATTTTAAAAGCCTCATTTTAATCTCTCTATGTATCGTAGCAACAGTCTGCATGCAACTTCACAACTCTACTCCGAAAACTCCATTTTGTCACTGAGTGGAAAAAAAAACCCTCAAAGTAAAATGCAGTAAGGATAAGTTGTATATTACACAGCTATTTGGCATGTCACTTTTTTTTTCTTTTTTTAAAAAAGCTATAAAACCACATCAGAAGAAGGTTTAAACTTTCAATGCAACAGACTGTTGCTGGGTAAGCAGTAATTACAGTGTATCGACCTAACACAAATGGCAGCAGAATACATTAGAACAGCACAACACATCCCGCTGGTCTCGATATATCACCTTAGGTACCAGGTGAGTATTATGACTAGCTGTACACAGCCGCTGTAAGGAACCACTTGTGATTGTTTGCAGCTGGTAAGCCTTTCACTTGCAGCAGACAAACAAAAGGAATCATACAGCTGGCCTAAACCATACACAACTCTAGCTACCGTTTTCACTGCCACTGGGGAAAGGAGAAGCATGTTAAAAATCCAATGACAGAACTGGTTGAGCAGTTTCGGTGATGTTCTGAGAGTCCTATCTCCTCCCACAGCATTCACAAAGTGCGCTTTTTAAACAAGAAAAGTCAACAGATTCCAGCGTGCCCTATTTTGACCAATTCTGCAGCATACAACAGGCTGTATTTAAAAGGTCAACTAGTTACCAATTGGTGCTTGTAATAGGAAATTTATCAGGAGTCGACTTCTATGGTTACTTTACAGTTCTATGAATAACACACTAAGGAAAGCACTGATACTCTTGAAAGCAGACAAGTAAGCTTCAGTGTATACTTCTGTAGCAGTCAAGTTTCTTTCCAATTAAATTTGATTTTATTAATGACTTATAATTACAGTTTGACTGCTGAAATTCACTATTTACATTGCAGAACACTTTTGAATTGGTTAAATCGCTTGTTTTTAGAGGGACTTCAGAAAACATTTGAGGGCTTTCAAATAAGACTTTCGTTCCATTTCCCTTTTGCAGTGAAGAGGCAGAGTCAGTTCAGCACACCAGAATAAAATAAGAAAAAGAAAAAACAACAAATTAAAGTAATATTCAAACCACAACATTTAGTTTATCTACATCCAGCTCAACAGCAACATTTATAATATCAATAATTTTTATCAGATTTTTTCTTTAGGGTACCTTTTTATATGTTCTGATTATTTACAACTGTACAAGCAAAGCACACACTTCCAAGTGCACATATTTAATACAGTATTGACTATTTGCATTTACAGGTTTTTCAACAATCTGAAAAAGATCAACTGTTTAAGATCTTTAAGGTATATTACAAAAACTGCTGCTAGTTCCTGTACTACAGTATGTTTACCCAGTAAGACCAGTGACAATAGATACATACTGTAACTGAGTAATTCTGTATTCCACTCATGCTAACCCTCCACAGGGTCAGACCTCATTAACTCTAAGCTGTCTTGTACAAAAGTTAAGGCAAAGTCATTTTCAAGTTTAAATAAAATTCAAGTCTTTAAATATTGGATGGAAATAATTCTTTAAAAAAATCAGTTGTTTAAATAAACATTTTTGTGGAATAAACTGTACTGTCATAGTCAGCAGGAATGAGTTTTGTCTGAACTTCCTGCAGTTTAAACACTTAAAGAAAAAATTTAGGCATTTTAAAACAAAAATAATTTATATTCAACTTTATTAGAAACTTGCTAATTTAGTGCATCCTTGTCCTTCAGAAAGCGCATCACTTCTAAAGTAAATAAGTGTGAGAAACCTCATCCCAGAGGTAAATATCAGGGATCTCTTCCTCCACCACACAAAACAAACACCATTATCTCACGTCTTGAAAAATTTAAATCCGTATGCCAATGCTTGTAGTTACAGGAAGACGTCAACACAAGGCTGACTAAGATATGAACTCTTTCAAAGAGCACTTGGGGCAGAGTTTAAAAAAAAGTCTACACAGAGCACAGGGGTAACCAGAACATACAGCGCTGACTCAGTTAACTCCCTTACAAGCACAGGGAAGCTAAGGTTATCACAAGAAGGCTACGGGCTTTCTCCTGATAACATCCACTAACAGGCTTCACCACCATAGAAGCTCACAGACTTAATTCTTTCTATTCACAATGTGCTTTGTATTTGCAAATTATAACATCAGTTTTATTCTGGAGTGAGAAGATGGTTACTTGCTTGCAGTAAGTCAAAAAAAGGAAATATTTTAGAAAGACTGCTATGGTGCTCCGTAGGATTCATTTTGTGTGTGCAAAACATCAAAAAAAGATTAAATTTTTAAAAACACTAGAAACAACTACTCATTTAACCTAAAAGTGCAAGTTCATTTGCTGACACAGTACAGCAGCCCAATAAAAAAAAAATCTTCAAGGTCACATACTAATTCGTAAAATATATCTACTTCCTTGCACTCTACACACTAGCTGCCGTTATCAGTCTTTTGGACACTTTAGATATGTACTTGCAGACCAGTTTATTAAAAATATTGCAGCAGCACATTTCTGCTTAACAGTTTAGAAAAAACTCACTATACAGAGCTTGCACTCACACAGCCACAGAGAGGCTTAATAAAAAGTTGATTTTTTTTTAAAGACAGATATTTTACATCTTGAAAAAAAATAATCACACTAAGCTTCACCTCCAATTAAGCACCAACCTAAATGTAAGGTTTAGAACAACTACCCAGAAATATTCAGAAAAATAGAATGTTTGTTCAAGAGGGGAAAAAGTATTTCACAGAAAAATAACTTGCCGGCATTGTTATATGCCTAGTATCACTGCAAGCTCCTAACCAGCAACTCATTCTCAGGTATCTCAGTGGGAACATGGGTTTAATTTGTGGGAAGCAGACCTCTTTTCAAATCCCTCCCAGGTGTTAGTTTCACTGAGGAGATTTTGGAGGGGTATTCTGTTCTTTATTTAAGCGTTTGCCAATGGCTGGAGGGGACGATCTGCGTCCTGACTGTCTCCTCTGGTCTTTGGGTTGTCCAGGATGTGACTTTGCAGGAGGAGGTTCTCTGTTTTTCTCTATTGTTTCTGTGGGCTTTCTTTCTTCTTTCCCACATGCTACAGTGTTTGGCTTCTGTTCTTTCTGGGGTTGCAATGTAGGAGGATCCTTAGTTGTCCTCTGGCAAATTTCTGCATAACTAGGTTTTCGCAGTTCCTGTGAAATCGAAAGCAAACAGGACAGCAGAGTTAAACAAGGTGTCCTGAGAAAAAATAATTTGCTTTTATGAACAAAAAAGGTAAAGTCTTTGTCCCAAAAGACTGCTGCACTAAAATATGCAAATGAGGGCTTGAGTATGAAGTTTACAGAAGCTGTACAGACAATAAGGTTCAAGACAAGGTAAAATGCAAAGCAGCGTGCCAGAAAAATGGGATACTGTGATAGAGCAAAATACTTCTGATCCAAGCGAACTCAAACAGCTGAAAGACGTACTCTGGTTTAAATATCAATATGTGTATTAATACTTCTACCTCAAGGATACTACCAAAAGGAGAATTCAGATAAAGAGCTATCATTCGCCAAGTTATCTTCAACACTTTTGCACTGTTAATTGCATAATTGTATCATGAAAGTAATCACGAGGCCACCAACACGCCAATTTAAGGATGCTGTGCAAATTTAAGGATGCTGGGCTTACATGATTAAGCAACACAGGGTAGCAATGGAAGCAATATTCTGTTAAATGCATCAAACTGGATCATTAAGAGAAAGTGAAGTAATAAGGTCACTTACTATGGCAGCCCCGTTGACTTGTACCGATTTACATGCAGTACTGAGTGTGGAAGAAGAAAGCCTTTCTGCACTCTGTGTCTCTCTCTGCTGTTTATCCACAACCTTGGACTCCCTGTAAGCATCCAGCAGGAAGCAAAGCTCATGAAAAGTGAAACTTCAGGATAAATGAATGATCTAATAGTGGGTCTAAAACTTTGAGTATGACTAAGAAATTACAGCTATAATTTGCCTAGTACATTATGACTAGAATTGCATTTAAAAATGCTATCAAATATTAAAAAAAGATATTCCCGTGGAACTTGACACTACCTGTAATTTGTGACATTCTTATAGCATTTGGTTATTCAGTTATCTTACTCCTCCTACTGAAACACCTCAGTTTGACCTGCAGGTTCCAAATAAAAAGTCTTACTGAAAACTTTCTTTATTGTATGGACAATGGTACTGCCCACAAGATCGTGGGTTTACGCTCTATGCTTCAAAACTATTTAAATACAAGACAGTAAGGTATTCATTAAACTTTTAAATACTTGCAGAGACTAAAACACAACACTAAACTTTTGTCTGCTGGGTAACTATTATGATATTGTTCAGAAAATAAGCATTATTGCCTTTACTACAAGTACAATATAAAACAAAATATTATTTCTTTCACTGATTAAGATTTTAATAGCTATTCAGTGTTCCACCTAGCCTTCTGATAAGAGAAAATGCAAACGTGATGCAGAGCTGAATAATTATAGCCATGTAACTAAGTGCTTACTCAGAAGACTGGGATGGCGAAGGAGACCTTTCAAACGTCCTGGGCAATGCAGAAGAAACTGGCAACAACGGCTCTCGAGGAATTCCCGATGGAATAGTGTTTGTACTTGCATCCACATTAATGTTCTGAAGGGGGAAAAAAGGCACAGAAGGGCAATCATAATATCCAATTAATATGGTTTGCCTGAAAATTAACATAATCAGGAAACAGTTTACAACTTGATTTATAAGGGTAAATTAACTATAGGAAGATAAAGAAGGATCCAATATATGTATTGTAACAAACAAGTTTTTTTCCTTTACAATTATTTAGAAACACAAATAAATCACACACTGTGGCTCTTTCCCAAAAAGCTGGAAGCTTAGTTCCCTTTGGGACATATCTGGATGACAAAATCACTTCTTTCAACCCATGAATTTTGCACCTGCTGGTGACAAAATAGGCTTTGTGCCTGTTCACATAACCATAGTTAGCCTATTAAGACAAAAAGTTCTTAGTGCATAACTCTAGGAGATGTCTTCTTCAAAGCTCTAACTCTGCATCATCCCAATAGCTGTGCTAAAACCCCCTTACCTTAAAAAAAAAAAGTAGTTCTCGCAAACTAGGATATGACCATCATTTAAAAGTCCCTTTCTTATGCTATAGCATGATTTGCTACCAAGCAAAAGAGGATTTTTCCATAGCCCTCAAAAGATTCTGCTAGTGTCAAGTGATACTGTGCTTCCAGATAAAGGCCAAATAGGTACAAGATGCACGCATGAATTTAAACTGTCACAAAATAAGAAGAGAAATAAGACTTTCTATATTGAAAAATATTTCTGACATTTATGACCATTTTGTTTGTTTTAAAAAGTGCTGTGTTCTTCGTATTGCTTCTGACCCATCTGACTCTAGAATCAGAACAGATTCTGGTAAGCAGAAGGGAGAGCAATGGGAGAACACAAGCACAGAAAGAACAACGTAGCCACCCCTTTTCCCTAGCCCAGCCGCCATTCAAAGGTCATAAAACATGAGACTCCTGTGGTCACCGTTAGAAAGGAAAATGGTATTTGATGACACTGTGTTAAGTCAGGCAGCATAGATTACTGCAGTAGATCTAAGCCTAATTTTACTCAAAGTAAAAGTAAAACCATAAAAGGTGGATGTTTAGAAATAAAAGAATGGTTTCTACAGTTTTACTCACTATAATAGTGTGTGCAAAGGCTTGAAATTGCACATTGCTGAGCATTCTGGCCCAAATTCATCAAAACTTGTAGGTACATGGTTAAGTGTGAATAGCTTGAAGCCAAGCAGACAAGCAAGTGCTGTTCCTAGGCCAAAACACTCAGCCCCTGATCTGACAGCACTGCAGTTTCCTAGCTGGAAAATGTGGGATCATTAACACCTGCCATTCCCTGGAGCTACATCTAGAAGAGCACCACAAAGTGAAGAGCATAAAGATATGATGCCTGGATAACAACTGTTGGAAATTATACAACCTAAGTTCACTCAGCCTCTGCACACTGGACTTGCCCATCAATAAAACAAGAGTAGCACTGTGTAACTCTACTTCAGCACTTCAGAACTCTACATCAGGTGACATGAAAAAATGCTGAGATCAAGGTGAAAAGCAGCCTGTATACATTGGCAAGATTCTAATGTTAACTCAAACACCTTTGTAATAGAACACAATTGCTCTTTGGAGCCAGTTGCTGTTAACTTATTCCTTATTACTGCCAACAAGGAAAGGCAGCGCAATCCCTTTCTTCCACACAATGGTACAGACTAACTCATGCAAGCCAGAAAAAGAAACTGGACAATCAAAGGAAGCTTTTTAATGTGACAGTGCATTGCACTATCATAAAACCTCAGTGCCTGAGTGATATTAAGACTGCCTCTACAGGGCAGAAGTGTAAGTTCTTTACAGTAAGTACAGTGCAAAGCAACTACTAGATTTGTAATGGGAGGAGCAATGGGTTTTCAGCTGCAGTAGCAATAGCAAGTGCTGGAATTATATTTAAAACCTGAAATACGATACTCAAAAAATAATTCACTTCGGAAATAATAGAGGTAAAATACTTTAAAAATAGATCTTGGCCAAGAACAGACTACAATCTGGAGTACTGGCTGACATTAAGTTAAATACTGCTCTTATCATGGCACTGTCCTGCACATTACCCCTAAACGCAACCCGGGAATGCAGTTGTCCCTATTACCACTTGCAGGGGACAGAACAGATGGCTTGTCTGCACAATCACTGCTTCGGGTGCAGGCTGCCCTGCCGCTTCCTCTTTCCTTTACCAACAAATGGTTTACGGTTGGACTTGATGATCTCAGAGGTCTTTTCCAACCTCAATGATTCTATGATTAAATACCCTCCCTATCCACCCCTGATACGTGGGCACCAAAGAAATCACTTCTGCAATAGACTGGTTGTAGAGATGAGACACAAGAGAGATTTTTGGTGTTTCGTCAGGTTGCTTTGCACTGCTATATCCAGAGGTTAACTTCTTCAGTTGTGGACAGCTAGAAAAACACAAGTTAAATTAGAGCTAGCAAGAAAAGCCAATACAGACTTCCATAACCTAGGCTGTTCCACAGCGCACAGGGTTATGAGTCTTGATGGAGGAGAACATACTGTCACTCACAGATGGCATGGTAGAGACAGTTCTAAGAATGAAATCTATGAACAGCTACTGAACATTAATTGCATCTCTGCATCGAAAAAGCAGTGGTTGCCAAGTCATTCTGGTATATTTTTAATCTTTCCAAGCAATATGACAAGACAATTCTGGGATTCAGCTGGTTTTGGTAACAGTTCTTGTTCCAGCTATGATGCCTAGCGTACTGAGATTATGGAGGCAGCTTCTTTATATTTCAGTGCTTAAAAGTTTGTCTCCGTCACTTTAAAGTGTTGTATATACAACTCAGAAGTCTGACTTTCAAACAGGAGGAAAATTTATCACTGATTTTTCACCTGAGTCTATCAGAAAGCCTGAGGCAATTATGAACAGCAAAGAGCGTATTTTCTAATCTCTGCTATTAACATCTACTTATACTGGTGCTCATATTCCACACTATTTCAAAGAGAATACCCAACAAATTCTAAGATATAAGTGAAGAAGTCAGCGGCACATCATTTGACAGCTGTTTTTTAAAGGCATTTCTTATGACCCATGTAAAACCACAAGTTTTTTCTACGTATAAGCCACCAAATCTGAAAACAAGAGGTATGCAATTCTTTGTTTTCCCAACAAAAATGAACACTGGCTACTCACTCGTTCTTTTGACGTTCCTATTACCACACTGGACAGTCTGTTTTCAAAAAGGTCTTCGGTCTTTAAATTGCCAGCAGCCCCGGGTAATGGAGGAAAGCTAGATAAACCCAATTCAAAGCTAGGAGATGGAGGTTTTGGGGGTGGTGGAGACTGTGTTTGGCCTCTCTGGAATAGAAATAACATGTTGAGGTTACTGCACTGGATGACAGAAGAGACATGGGACTCTCAACTGTATTTTGGATTTAATTTATATCTGTGAAGCCCTGAAAAGGCCTCCCAGATCCCACCTCCCAAGAAAACCACAGGGTACTAAGGAATAGATGCTTTCATTTTTCTACTGTTGCCCTTAAAATATTTAACTATTATTTAAATGGGATGGCATAAGCATCCTTAAAAATTTCATATGCATAAGCTTTAGTCATACTAGTATAGTGAGAAAAGTCTTCTTGCTGACCCTTCCTTCAGGATGGACACTTTGACTGACATAGAAAACAGACTGGTTTAGGTATCACAGTATAGTGAAAATATAAAGCCCATCTATGTGCAGTTGATAACATTCTAAATGAAAGACAGGAGTCAACAAGAATCTTATATCATGTTCAGATATATTGAGAAATGGTAAGACAGCATGCCTTGCATGTAGTGTAGATAACGGCAATTTTCATCTAATTAATATGAATTTATATGGTCACTTCGTAAAAATGCAAAGATAAATGGCAAAGCTATTTCTGAAACAGGGAGAATTTTTCTAACTAAATCTAAGAAGAAAAACAATGTCCCAGGCAAGAAAACATCAATGGGCTAAACGCAACTATTGTGCACTACAGTCAGCAGTTCAGGAGTTAAGAGTACCACAGTTAAAAATCACTTGTGAGGACTGCTTGTAAGGATTTGTAAAGCTAAATTCTATTTACACTGAAAAAATAAAATTCCTTTTGTAATATGCTGTAACTGAAGTTACCCATTAACTTCATCTACATCACGTGAACAAAGAAGTAACTGGTTCATGACTGTGCTCAGGCCTGTGCTAAGACGATCTCTGCTGCAGAACACCAAATGCAAAGTAATCTTTGAGACGATTCCCATTTTGAAAAGGAAAATTTTTCTGGGTATATAGCCAAGATGGTCTGAATGAGAGAACAATGCTTCTGGATAGAAAGGTGTTGCATTACTTACTGTTTTTTCCCCTTCCTTCTCATGAAGAGCAACAGATACAAAACTACCCTTGAGGTCTTTTCACAAACCACAGTTTATGTCAAAAGAAGTGTGTGTCAGGAGGGAAGTAGGGAAAGAATAAATACAGAGGTGAGAACAACTGCAACTCCTAGAACTGCTACTGACCCAGCATTACTCCCCAGAACACAGTTTAACAGTGTTACACCAATGGAGGCTGCAAACCTCCAAAAACAGAAGTCCGATGACCTGTCAAAGGGTCACAGAGAGCAACGACACTTAGCCAGCTCAAACTGCAAGAGGAACATTGGTTTGGTTTTGTTTTGTTTGGGTTTTTTTCGGGTTTTTTGTGGTTTTTTTTTTTTTTAGAACAGTTCTTCAAATCACAGCACATAGTTTTCTTAAAGAGGACTGAAGTCCTGCAATATAGATTATGCTATTATATTTGTTACAAACATTTTAAGTTATACAGATGAGTCCTAAAAAATCCAACATACTAAGAGACAAGTAACATTAACATCTTAAATTAGTGAGACCAGGGAGGACTTCAATGGATTTTAAGCTGCCAACTGCAGAAAATTTCTCAAGTCAACTTGTCATAAGTTGAGTAATTGGCTTCTGTCTATAGCCTCAGATACAATCTGATCAAAAAGGTTCGTGCTGTTTCTCATGCAAGCATGCATACTCTCTGTAATTTTTCCTTTAAAAAAATAAAAATCAAAATAAGGCATCACTCCATTCAAATACAACTGGTTGTAGTGATGTCCTATGTACACTATCTGATCACTACAGCATCACACAAGAAATTAATCCGGGATCCTAATTATTTCCACAGCCTAAAGGGGTGAAATTTTAATCTTTCACTTCAGAGTACGCTCCTTCCCAGTGTACACAGTTGTGGGTGTGCAGCAGCTCTTGCCTCTGTTGAAGTTGCATCACTGGACAGCACAGACTGAAGATTCATGGGCCAGAAGAGACTAGAAGGAACCTGGCTGCACAGGCTGCAATTAAAGCCTGGTGCTGAGAGAAGGGAACCGTGGGTCTCCAAAGAAGTCACGTCTATCAGTTTTACATTCAAAGTTAAAATAACCTTTAAAGTCAGCTGAGTCAGAAGAGCCTCTCTGCTGAGTAAGAGTGTCCAAAGTCATCATTTCACTCCAGCCAGTCACTTATACGCCTAACCTGTACCACTTCCTTGTTCTTTCAAAGACAGAAAAAGATGTTGATAGGAAAACATCAATCTAAAAATTCAAGCAGCTTTGAAAGGGCAAAAGAAAGAAGTATTGAGAATCCTGCATGTAATCTGATCTCACTGAGCTTTGAGAAGTTTGAAAAGAACTAAAAGCAACCAAAGGGAAGGAACCACTTGTCATTCTATGCTTTCCAAACCTTGATGCTCCTTTAGCCAAGTCCCCTAAGACTCCCCAACAGCAGGAGCCACAAATACACAAATGCAACAATTCCAGACCTTTAAAAAAGTTTTATGGCTCACGCAGTTACTTTGCAATTGTAACATGAATAAGGAAATAATGTGGTTCAACTTCATGAGCATGCCATATATGGCAAAAATGAACTGCAGAGAAGTGCCTGGTTTTATCAAATCAAATCTTAAGTCCTACACAAAAACTACATTTTTTTTCTTCTACACAATGTCTAGTCCAGCCTTTTCAAGTATCAAGTCTATTTAGGTATTCACCCTGAATTTCAAAGCTGTAATGTTTCAATAGTGTTAGTACACCCTTACCAAGTGGTACTTGGAAAGGCATTTAAGAAACAGAACTGACCGCTTAATAAGTAACATTCTAGCTATACGTTATGACACATGGATCTATAAAATGTTTTTCAACGGCTACATGAACGATCATCAAGTATCAAGTGCTTTGAACTTCAGCTTAGCTATTTAGCTCTCCCTGAACTTGAAACACTGGCATGCTGACAAAGTAATACTAAAATGGAAATTTTTTTCTACTATAAAAGAGTAATTTTAACTTTTTCCTGGCTTCTGCATTAATGGACAATCTTCTCTGATAACCAAATGCAGTAAACTCCTGTGACTAATGAGCTGCTGTCTTCAGTCAACTGTGACATACAATTGCTTGTGCAAGAACTTATCTCACCTGCTACTCCACATAATATCCATACTATTGCCTTGTTACCCTACTTTTATTATAGATGAATACAATCATGAACACTCACTGTAAACTTGTCCTCCCTTTTCTTTCGGTAGCCATATGAGTTTTTCCTAAGGGAAAGAAAGCAGTTATCAGAACCTTGCCTATAAATGAATGGAAGGCAGTTGGTGAAAACAGGAGAAATGAATTCAAATTGCTATTTCATCCATCTTCATTCTAGACAAGTTATTAAAAAAATGTTTTCGGGAAAAACTTCTAGCAAGCTCTCATTAAAATACAGGTACGGGTCTTATACAAGTCAGCATAAGAATACACTGGTTACAAATAATTCCTGCATTAAAAGCATCTCGGCGCCAATCACATACAAGGCTTAGACAAAACCTTTCAATATCCAAAGTAAAAGGTTTTAGTCTTTCTTTTTTTTTTTTGATACCTATGTAACTTTTGAAATATGGCTAACTAATTTTTTCAATCCAGGTAAAGCACCTCCAAAACATTTTCAGTGCTTCTCCCCCAGCCCTGCTTTCAGGTAAAGCCCCTCCAAGCAGCAGTTTAAAATTTGCAATGCATTCTAACTTTGTTTCAATATACTTTCTAAGTTTTCTGTTTGACTTTTAATATTCTAAATGTATTCAATACCAAAACATCAGAATATAAACCTAAATACTAACTATTCCTGTACATTTTTATCATCTATAGTTTAAGCAACCTTGTTTCCTATGTCCTTAATCATACTTTCATCCACTAGTTATAACACAATTTGGCAAATTAGATTTAGAAAAGTATTACAATCCTTGCACAAAATTCCCACTTAAGTTTGCAATGATACAATACAAGTCTAATATAGGATCATCTGCAAAAGACTCAAGTTATCTTCCAGTTCAGTAGGTCACTCAAAATGTAATTTACTTGGACTCACAAACACAGCCATCATTAAACAAAGCTGCACAGTACTTTTATAAAGCACTTATTAGAACTGTACTGTATTTAAAAAATTCTAAGATAAGCCTGCTAAATTCTCACATTAATATTGGTGCCACCAATTTTCAGCTCCCCAGGTGGGGTTTCTGTCTGTGGTTTTTTTTTTGTTTGTTTGTTTTTAAATGGCATAACAATAGTTTTATTCATTGCATGTAATCCTTTTTCCTTTCTCTATACCAATCCATCACCTCTGTTGTTGTAAATGTTTAATTTGGGCAAAATTCTGATCTTTCAACTGAAAAAATTAACAATGAGCACTGCTAGTATAGGTTCAGGTGCACAATCTACCCTGCTGAACAATGGGATGGGCAGAACTGCTTCATTAAAGTCAAACAAATTATATGCAAAAAACTTTCTTAGATGAAGAAAGGATAGAGGATTAGATCTTATGGCTGTAAATTGTTCATCAGTTGCCATTAATGATTTTCATTTGGTAGGAAAGTATGCAAGTCCACTTTGCGTTTGTTCTATATTTAGCACTTTTTCTGAAGTACTTTCAAAGATTTTAGTTTTGAGGAGTCTCAGTTTAAAATAGTAATGAGAACAGTACTAATACCATACCTCTTTACCAAAAGAAGTAGTTTAGAAGCAGCAATACCACGTTGTTCATAGGACAACTCCAGAGTACACTCACCTTCCTCTACCTAATCCAGGAGACGAGTCAACGCTGGTCTGTTCCATCCGTCCAGTTCCTACTTCCCTCTTGGTGTAACTCGTAGTAGCATTCTGCATCCGTGTCCTGTTTTGTCCCGGCTGCCGCGTCTGTGGACTCCTGACGCCATTGATTAAACGATCAGCAGAAAAGTTGAATATTGTAGGACTGTCTAGAAGCCCAGGTCCCCTTTCTGCACTGGGTATTGTATGTCGTATATGAGACTTGCTAGGATTCCTACAAATTCAAAAGTCATTTCAACATACGTACTATGAGAGATCTTCTGAGGCCTAAGTCTACACGCAGAATTCAGAAGAAGCAAGATCTTTAGTCCTTTTTTGCATTTTTCATTTATAAGAATGATATTCATTTTAGCAAGTCGTGAATTATCAAAATTAACCTTTTCACTGTATTTTCAACTATGGCTTTACTAAAAACTACTTGAAACTGAAAATACTATGTGAATAATCCTGCTGATCACATGCCATCATTCTGAATACACTAAATCATGAAACAGACAAGTTCTCAGCTTTCAGACAGTCCGTTTACATTTAGAAACAGTCCATCCACTAACAACAGCAGCACCATCTGCCCTTCGGCTTCCCTTAACCTTGCACCAAGTTCAATTTCACAAGTATTTTCAAGTTAGCTGATGTTACTAAAATAAGCAGATTAAAACCCCACATGCCAGGTAATAAAATTGTATATTGTTAAAAGATGGTTGAACTTGCCTGTTCCTGGGAGGATATTGTCTGAGTGTAGTCAATGGAGAAGCAGCAGGCTTGAAGGTTGGGGATGTGAACCCATTGATAAATCCAGTATTTGGAAATGGTGTTACCTAAAGAATATATTGCATGCTCATAATTATAAACAAACTGAGTACTACTTTTTGTTAACTCTGTATTTTATGTCATTCTATGCAGGGCAGTACTTAAAAAACAGTATTTTGTAAGTTTCTTACAAGGCACTGGACAAATGTTCTATCACTGTTTGTGCCAATCTTTTGAGAAGAGAGCCACTACACATATTCAGGTTCTGATAATTTGTTAAGAGGATTGAAAAACATCGAGCTAAAATTCTTGGCTGTAAGTTAAGTAATGCTCCTTCTATTTCACACCATACTATGCATGACTTCAGAGTACAGAGATACTTCTTCATCAGAGAGTCTCTAACCTACATCGCATGTAATTGTTTTTCTTATAAATTATATGTGAATCCCTCCCCAAAAAGAAAAAAAATCTTTAGTTCCTCATTCTACTTATCTTCCATATGACACCTAAATAAAGCCTAGAGAATAAGTGGATGTTACGTGGACCTCTGATTCTTTTCACATCTTATCACCTTATTCTACATGTGAATTACTGTCTTGTTGCCCAAAGCCGCAATATTAGCAAAAAAATTTTTGGGGTGGATGCATATCAATGTCTTGTATTAACAAGATATCAAAATTTGAAGCATGTTCATAGTAATTCCTCCAACCTCACTAGCACACTTCTTTTTTTTAAATGTATGAATGAGTTTAATTTAGGAAATGTTATTATTAGCAACAGCAAATACTTGCTTGTCTTCTCCCCCCAAAATAATTAAAATGCAGAACAGTATGACTTCTAGGTAGCACTCATTCTACACTTAATTAAATGATGAGAAACATCTGGGATTAAGACTGTTTCCTATAAAGCTATCTTTAAGCTCATCTAACCTTTCTTGCAAAAGTTAAAGCAAATCACTAATCAATGAAAAATAAAATTTAACACCAAAGCTGTCATGCCAAACTACTCTTAGCCTAACCTAGCACACATGACAGCAAATGTTACCTCAGACTCCAAAAACAGGCCATTAGGAGTTTAATAAAGCTCTTGTAGGAACAAATTTTCATCAAAATACTGCTTTGAAGTGCTTTCTGCTTTAATAGTTACAACCTGAACACTGTAAAATTCAATCAAAGCTAGTAAGCAACTACTGAACCTGAATAACGAGAAAACATTTAACATAAAGGAAAACCAGTTTAACTCATTGCTTAAAGCACTAGAAATATTCCCCCCTCTTCTTTCTTTATAAGGATGGGTGATCTTTTTAGAGTGAAAAAAATGTCATTTTCCAATAATATCAAAAGCATCAATTTGCTTTCTCCACAGAAGTCATCTGGCTCATCAAAAGTACACTTTTTCCCCCCACAAGCAGGACAAACTAGATCCTTCCTCAAATACTATTAAGTACTTGATGAAGAAGTAGGTAGTTTTAGAATTTTGAGGAGGTATTGCCATATTCTAGTTTGAGAACTAAAACTGTATGCCCACAGTACTGGGGGTACTTAATCTCAAATTAGAGATGAGACAAAGCACTGTTAGTGTTTATGCTGAAGCAGAAGAAGAGAGAAACTTCTGCTATACTTGCACACAAGTCTCAACGTACAAAATGCAACCCTGTCTCATGAAAATTATTCCTGTGTCATTGTTCCTCATGGTCCCTGTTCTCCTCACAAGTAATTTCTATTCAAATATAGCTCTTCCTAGAAAAGATTCAAGAAACATCGTATTACATTAACGTACACAAAATGCAGCTAACTAATCACAATATCCTGGAAAACAGCAGGAGGCAAAGCTCTGCCAGTTAATTTTCTGTTTTTACTAAGAAAGGTATGAGATCTTTAATGCTGGCAAACGTGTAATGTCTTCCCCCAAAGGCCAGGACTAGTAAGCTTTCTGGAATACAAAAAGTTCCAGGGTGACATAAGGCAGATACACACTATGCTGTGCTTGAACCTGTGGCCAATTAATCTACATCAGCTACACCAGTGCCATCCAAATACTTCACCGTCCTACAGCAAGACTGGGCAATAGTCAGTTTATCTAGAGGAAGAATCACATTCATTGCTGCTTAATAAGGTGGCTTTCTCCTGCAATAACATTGTTCACTACACTACCTTGTCTCCTCCGCATTCTTCATCCCCCTTAAAAAGCCTTCCCCTGCAAGGCCTCTGGCTACCTTCCCTGTGTGTGAAGTGTTTAGCACACCAACTTTTTAATTAGCTCGCTGTTCAGTACACAGGAAGTTCGCTCAAGTTTGTTCAAGGACACTTTAATCCTCTGCCAAAAAACCTCTTAAAAGCTTCTAATTTTGAGTATTGCTACCCTAGTTTCTTTTAGCCGCGAGCAGAGAGGCATTTTTACAGAGCGGAGAAAAAGGTTCCACATAAGACAACCTTAGTCTCCCGGTCATTACAGAAAACTATATTCACATTCGTTTTTGTAGGATAACAAAGGCAGACTAAAAGGGGCCAAGGTAATTCTGATGGGACTGTCACAACGGAGGAGCAGATGGAAGCAGCATTGCAGGATGCAGCACATGTCCCATTAGAGTACATAAGGACTTATTGCTACCACCCTACCTCTAAGGCTTACCCACAGACCCTTTAAAAAAATTTTAAAGCAATCTAAAAGTGAATTTTTTTTTTATTAGCAAAAATATTTTCCTTTTTTATTGCCAAAAAAGATGTTACTTTTGCACAGAAAATATTTTGTGTTAAGAACATGCCAAATAGGGCAATTCAGCATGTTAACCTAGAACTTATTTTCTTGCTGGAAGATCAAGATGCTAAGTTATCCTTATTTATCTGATTCCATTAAGTTTATTCAGTACATATCAGAATTGCTTTTTCTGGTATTCATGTACATATTCTGAAGATAATTTCTAAAAAGGCTTTTAACCATTACTAAAAGAAGTCTTTACTAAAGATTTCTTTTGTTAATGGTTAATTAATAACCTTTAGTAAAGAACAGCCTCAAAAACTAAAAGGTTAAGAAGAGAATCACACCGCAGTCTGAGACTAAATGCAATTTTCAAATAATTAATCATGTATACCATAGGAAAAATTTTGAAGAACTGTTTTTAGAGAAGAATCAGTATCTTAAACTCCCCTCTTCAGGATACATATGCTTCCTACACCTCAAGACTTCATAAGAAAATAATACCAACTTTGAAAAGAATGCAACTGTTTCATAATCAAGAGACTTACCAACGAAGGGTCAAGGTAGCTGTGTGTGGCTGACCAGGTCTGTGGGCCAATTAAGCTGTACAATGGAAACTGCTGATGGGGACTGTATACTGGAGGTAAGTAAAAGGATGTTGTGTAACGCTGCTGCGTGTAGAGGTTCATATCCAGAGGTCTATATCCATTCTTTGGCAAAAATGTGTTTATAGCTATTGCCTTTGCTTTTATTCTTGCCTGCAAAGGAGATTAGATTATTTATTACAGCAGCCTTTCAAATTAAATCAGGATGGATCAAACTAGCAGGTCTCAAACTTTTACTGGACACTTGTCAGTCACTGCTTTCTTTTTCAGGGAAGGCAGGAACAGCTGAATGCTTCCCTGCTGGCCTGATGCTGGGATGGATATATCGCTGCCAGAAAGAGGAAAAAGGAGAAATCAAATGGCATGTGCTACATTTCAAAACCCATCTCCAGGTCAAATGGCTGCTGAGATTGGACCACTTACATTTATATTGGAAAACACTGAGCCCCACAAAACCCAGAACATATACACACATGCCCCCCCCAAACCATAAAGCTCTATTTACCTTAATTGGTTTTCCTTGGAAAGTTTTCACTTCTTCTCTAAGGTATCTGTAAGCCTTTAAAAAGTAATTACAAAATTTGTCAAATATAATTTAAACAAAAGAACTTAGGTTTTGACAGGCTAAGCCTAACAATAATTCTTGAAGTGTCTGCTAATGTTAGACTACAGAAAACCCTCATATGTAATGCGCATTCGGCAAGATTTAAGTTATCATTGCAGAAATGCTTCAGTAGCATTAAAACAAGATTTTAATTCTTACGATTGAAGCATTTCAGTGTGTCATCCAAAATATCAGTGTTCTTAGTACAAAAAATTATAGCTTTGGCCAGGAAGCCAGGATATGTGAAAAAGTTTAAACATAACCCTGTAAGAGTTTTATAGTACTGATAACTGGATATTAGCTAAGAGGAAGCATTACTGCATTAGAGGTTTGGGTATTTTTCTTTTTAAATTGTTACACATTTGTAATACAGTTTACAACCCATCAATCCACCTTCATCCCACCCTTGTTTACTGTTATATTCTAAAATGCATCAAAAAATAGTGTTACCTGCTGTGCGTCGGCTTCTGACTCAAACGTGATGAACCAATTGTCATTATAGGCAAACTCACAGTTGATAAACTTAGGTAAATTATCTCCTTTGAAAAGTGCTTCCACCTCCTAAGGAAAGTGGTTTTGATAAGAAGGGAGAGAAAAGGGTGGGAGAAAAAAAAAAATGGATGGACAGAAGAAAACATCAATTTAAAGTGCAGAACTCTGGAACTCCAGGTAAGAAAGATAAAAAGCACTTTCAGGCTTACTAAACAGAACTGAGAAGTTCAGAGCACCTGCAGTAGTGTTAGCTCTCTCTAGTCTCCCCACTAGCTAAAAGGAATTCAAACAAGCACCACCTAAGGCGATACTGCAAGTAGAAGTTGCCTGCTCCCTTTCAATCCGCACAGATAAGCTATTCAGGCCATAGAAAGACACTTAAATTTGGCATCAAGTGCAGAAAAATGTCTATTTCTCCCCTGTCCCCAAAACCATGGAGCCACACCAAAGCCTGTGCATACTGCGTGGGATAGAATGCCCTTTCAGCAGAAACCTGGAGATACACTTTAACTCAAGTGTCTACAGATTAATATATTTCAAACAGGGTTTATCTTACCTTAAAAACAATCAGCTAGTTTCTACAGAAAAAAACACACCTTGGACTTGATATTTGTTTTAACCCAATTGCATATTATTTATTTTCATCACAGAGTTGAGGTGAGCAGCATCAAAAAGCAATGCAACTTAGGAGGCCTTTTGGAACTTTGCTGCTTAAATAAAGCCTGACCATGCTACACCAGAAAGTGTATCCTATTGAATCTGTCAGGTTAAGTATAGATTTTCCAGTCTGGCAAATTTAAACACATAATGTATAAAACACTTCACTTCGGACCACCTCTTTTGAAAATAAAGACTCCTCAGAACTTTGTTGTTGTTAAGCGTTTAAGAGCGACCACCCAGTGCTAATATATCCAACCTGACAAACTGAAAACAGCAAAAAAATCTGTAATATTAAAAGCTAGGCAGTCTTTAAAAGGTTACGTTTCGTTTAGAAAGCTAAAAGCACCTGACATTTTTAATCTATGTGTTTAGCATATTTATCTTGTCCCTTCAATTCCCTTTAGTATTTTGTTTCACGCTCCTGTTTACTAAGGCCACTTCTTTATTATAACTTCTAATCTGCAGTACTTTTTATTTTTGTACAAAGACTATCAAGAAGAGCAACTCTTTAAGAATCTTTATTCTTCCTTGTAAAATTAAACAGAGGGGAAATTAAAATATCTCCCCATCATCAAGAATCTGTGCCTTCTCCTCCTTTTTAAAATTTCAAGATGGTTTACTCTATGGCCCAAACATTTTTTTCTTGTCTTTCCACTAGTCATAGTCCCAGCTACACTGGAGTTGCATTGAATGTCTTTCAAAGAATCAAGTTCTCCACTCTCACACTCATTCCACAAGCCAGCAGAGATCCTTAGTGACTTGTTGACACCTCTACCCTCAGCATTACACAAGTTTGCAAAGCTTTAAGTACTTCATCCTAACAAGCTTCAAGGTGCAGCAGTGGCATTTTCCATTCTAAGACTTACCTTCCCTCATCTTCACCTGCTATTTATCCAAGGAGCCGAGTGCTAAGTGCATATGGATAAACCAGAAACCAAGAAAATTACAGTATCTCTACCAAACACAGTATTGTCAGTTTTTTCAGCTCTCTGCAGAGCTACAGGTTTTACCACAGTCTTCCTATGAGCAACATGCTTCTATCACATGTATTTATTATCCAAACACACGCAATAAACTAAGGTGTAAAAACATTGTTAGAAACTAACTAACAATGTAGTAAGAAATGCGATATGCTTATTCAAATCTGCAAGAAATCTAACTTCCAAATCCTAAGGGAAAAGCGTTCTTTACTGAACAATTAAACACTTACTTCAATGGGGGTAGATTCAGGTACTTCACGTAAAATCACAATACAGCGATTCTGATTTGGCCTAACTTTTTCTCCCTTCTCATCCACTTGAACTAAAGGCAACGCTAAGAGAGAAAAGACAAAAACCTATTTTAGCTGTCAGCAATCATAATAGCTTTGCATACCGAAAGATGCTGTGGACACAGTTTTACAAGGCAAAGCTTTTTGTGTCAAGTTGAAAATATTTTTGATCATTAAGAAACTAGCAAATAGGACTGAGGATACTTTCAGACACACGAAACTGAGTAGACATGTTCCTTAAAATCGCCACTCTTCCTACTCTTCCAGCCTAGAAAATCCCAATTCATTAGCTTTTTCTTCTAAGGCACACATTGAGTCATGGTCTTTTTTGATTCTTACTTTAGTGGTAATGTCCAGTAGCCTCTTCTGAGAATCTAAACTTACATTATTCTCATTTACACAGATCATTACTCAATATCTCAAATGTGATGTGGCTTTGATAAAAGTGCAGTCTTACAATTGTGATGGTCTAAACTGGAAGCTGCTTGCTCTATTTATTGCTTTACAGAAAAAGGAAGGCATTTTATTGCAATACATTTAAAAAAAAAAAAAGGAAGAGAGATTGAAAATCCAGATTAATAGTCCTACGGCAATAACCAAAATGCTTTCTAGCATTGAGGGGTTTTTACTTACATCTCAGCACTTCAACAATCAAATCCATATCAGTACTGAGTTTCTTGACATGATCAAGGTTTGCTACTGTCATTATTGGCACATACTGATCACTGTCCATCTGTGATATAAGGTACATGTCACTGGCAAGATTTTCTCTGTTGGGAGAGAAAAACAATGGGGATATGTCACGGATGTAACTTTTGCCAATAAACTTGAGACAAAAACTCATCACGTAGTAGAAGGCAGACTCCTACACTAAATGTTGTTTTCGGCATTTTCACCAACTCCCCACTCCATTCACTTCCTATATTTCACTTCCTAGAAAACACGAAAATGTCTTTTTTTTTTCCCCCTTCATGCAACAGTATTGGCATCTTCTTGTTCAGGCAGCACATCACCCCCACAAACTTGTAATATTGTCAGAAGTTTATTACTTCAAATGACCACTGACTGCAACTGGTTATGCAGGAGCATACAGATTAGGAATTGTTCTAGGTTATTAAGACATGTGTTTAGGGTGTTTTTATCTAGACACAAGCACTGAGAATAATTAAGTACAAGTAAACTGCTTTGATGATCTTGCATCAGTCTATACTGGAACGTGTACGATTCAGAGCCCTTTATTTTTTTTTCTTTTTAAATTGATCCTTAACTTGAAATATAAAGGGATCTACAGATGCACACACAAAAATCCTAGTTTGTATCAACGCAAATTTTAAAATTATTAGCTTAAACAAAGCTTACCAAATGGCTTAAGCTACTCAGTTTTAATTTGCAAAAATCCAGTAACAGTCAAAAATTCACCTGATCTGTAATTGCTTGTAACTACTCTCACTTCAAAACAATGTATTTGCTAGTTTATGTTTTAGGCCCAGAAGTTTCAGGTAAGCTTTAAGAAGTACATCAATATGATATTTTGGAATTTGTGTGTTACTTCCCCTAAACTCTCATCCCTTCCATTCAGTTTTAAGTGACAGCTGTGAAATATATTAACATACATCCTAAGTTAGGTAGTGGATCTCATTAGTTATCCTCCACTTTGCTACATTTTGGTATATACATACCTAGATAAGCAGAATTCCAGTGTTTTTTTCAGTAATTCTCGTAAATCTTCCTGACCTTCTGGCTGCAACTGTTCGTTTCCACCTAATAATTAAAATACTTAAGTTTAAATTTAGTTCTGCTGTATTACACAATAGATATTTTAATCAAGCCATCATATCTATTACTGACTGTATAGCTAGTAACAAATTTTCCAATTCAATAAGTGTTCATTGTGTTTTAGTTCACCACCCACCAAAATTGCACAGGAACACTTTATTTAAGAGAAAAAAGAAAATCCTATCTGACTTCACTTGTTAACCTCTGTTCTCCAAATACAGAAAAACTTGAAGCCGTTTTAGAAGTACAGCCACAAACACATCTCAAAGTAAATATGGAACTGATTTAGCTCATATATCTGTCTTCCCGTCTTAGGAAACGAACTAATTTCTAGCTGACTAAACCCTGACTAATGCAGCTGAATAATACAGCAAGCGAGCAATGTAATGGAGGCACTTTGTACTTCTGGCCTCACTCTAAATTCCCAACACACTAATTCAGAAAAGAGAGTTTCAGAATGTAGTTATGAAATATCAGCAGATATCCAAACAATTAACAACAGATGTGTGATCAATTAAACTCTTGGTTAAGTAGTAGTGAATTTTTTTTATACCTGGAATTTCCAAAATTATCACATGGAAAACACTAATTTCATGTTCATTTTAGTTTAGACCCAATATACTACAGTCAGTTGAGGGTAAACTAATTGTGTCAGTGGGAGAACTGTTTAAAGATCACAAGTTTAGTGTGGCTTTTAGAGATTTACAAAACATTTAGTAATGTGTTACATGAATGTAAATTAGTTTTTTTAAAAAGTATTTCACACCAGCTATTACCCTCTATACCCTTCCCTTCTTCAGTAACTTTCATCCTTTTCTTCAGCTCTCCTTAACCTTTCTTCTTCCTAAAGCAACTTCTAATTTCCTCCCACCGTTTTGTCCTTCACGTGTTCTATTCTGATGTAGATAATGCCAACCTGAGAAATACACATATCATGTACTAACCACTATTTCCCTTCCCCATCTCCTCTTTCTTCCTTGCCCAAAACCTAGCAGAGACCAAAATTTTATGCATTTTTTAAAAATAATAATTAAAAAATAAAAATCAGATTTCAGAGTTGGGACCACCTATGCTACTATTCATCAAGTGGAATAGATCTGACCTGCTGTTCAGCTGCTTTGCAACACTACTTGACTCCTGTTAAAAGTTAACAATTTTGGGCATGTAAAGGACATGCTGACATGTTCTAACACTAACCTGAGGAACACTGTTCCCTTCTAGGGTGCTAGGCACCATTAATGTCATTTTCTATTTGCCAGTTAGTTATTATTTAATATTCCCCAATACTACCCCCTTAAGTAGAAGGGTCAAAGAGAACTTTCAGTTTTTGACACAAGCAAGGATGACGCCACAACTGTGTCTGATTTCAGTTGTCTCGATTTCCAACTATTATGGATGCTATACTGGTCATTTTAAATACATGTTATAAAATCAGCTAAGCACAATGAACAAGGAGCAGACCTCTCAGGAATCTCAAGAAACACCCAGCACGTACTCTTTCCCATCCCTCATCTCAGTTCAAGTAGTAATCCTACATGCATCTTGCAGACCTTCTGTCCCTTTCAGTGAAATATAAGCATGGCTGAATCTCTACGCTAGTTTACAGAAGTTTCTTAAAACACGCCATCTGGTATAGACTACAGCTACTAACAGTCGCACTGAAAAAAATCACGAGAGTTCATTAAAAAAGAATGCAAAGAAGTTAGACTAAATTGTTGTTTATTTTGGCATTTTAAGTACAAGACTTATCTTTCAACACATCGACATTACTACTTGAGACACAAATGGTATGTGAATTTCACCTCGGTACCTGACCCAACTACAAATATGCAGCTTACACAAGTAGATATCTAAATGTAAACATCTACACTAGGGATTTGCATTAAGAAAAACATTTCAGAAAATAATACTCAGTTATATCCAGAACTTATGATCACTTCTGTGCAGTATCTCATAAGGCCTATACTCAAACAGGAGACTGGTTTCCAAATATGTCTAAGCCTGAAGTGGTGTAGGTTTTTCTGTTTGTTTTTTGTTTATGTTTTGTTTTTGTTTTAATGGATGCTCACTGTTCAATTCAAAATATCTTTTATTTTTTTAAACCAAGTCCAAGCAAATATCAGCTTTCTCTTACCTGTCTGGGTGGTTTCATGCATAGACTCATACTCAGAATGATCGAGAGCCAAAGGGTTCATATCTGTCTGGTCTGACACCGAAACAGCTGGTGACGGCTCCTGCAGCTCTGTCAGCACTGCATTCTGATGCTTTTTGTCGCCATCACCATTGGCATCCAGGCCTGCAGCAGAGATGACAAACACACTCAAAAAGCATTCCTTCTAATCACAGTAAGAGTTAAAACTAAACCTGAAGTAAAGTTGCTTACAAATTTGCATTCATTTTTTTAACAGAAAATTAAAATTGAGAAACCTCTGCACTGAATTTTACCTTTTGCTTGAGCAACAGCTAGAAATTCTTACTCGTACCTTCTTTACAAGAATCTGGAGGTTGGTCAGGTATTTCTTCCCACGTTTTGCTCACGCTACCATCAGCGGCACCACTTGCTTCCAAGTGTAACATATGATTTCCCCACACCTTTGCATTAGGATTTAACTCAGAAACCTTGGTTGACTCCTACAAAAAGAAATTTCTTTGATTATGCACTTTGTGGATGCACAGCACATAACTGTGTATATATATGTACAGAGTCAGATACACAACTCTAGATTGTATTGTCAAGTTTTTTTTCACATCTGAATATATTAACTGACTTGCCATCCCATAATCATTTCAGGTACAAAAACAACTGAATTGTGCAGCACAGAATTCATTTCCCTGATTAAGAATCACCAGAAAAGGCTAGGCAAGCAGAGCAAACTACAACAAACATTTCATTCTTCGCCTTTGACAGACGAACTCAACCTGTACTTGCCCTAGACTTCAGGCAGTTCTCTAATATACGTGTTAACTCGATGTTGATTATATTGTTATTGTATCTGTTCCTGCGAAATCACATTAAGAAATGAGAAAATACAAAAACACAGGGGGTTTTTTTTGGACTTATATAAAAAGGTAATAGTTTTAAGGAAGCATTATGGAAAATTGAAGGCATTGAGTTGTGCATGGCAACTACTGTCATTACTTCAAGAGAAAAAACACAGCATTAACAAAAAAATTAGGGTAGTTTTCCCCTAGGCAGGACAAAAAGAATGAATTACCAGATCTAGTTAAATCATCTTAGACCAATCTCCTTTAACCTGCATTGGAAATGGATACACTTAATGATCATATATGGTTATTTATAACCATTGTATAAATGGTTATGTTTGTGCTTTGGAGAGATTGCTCTCTGCAGTGCCAACATCTACAATACTTCTTTGACAGTAACACGAGACAGTTTTGTCTTGTTTTGCTAATGTTTGAGCAAAACATATTAAGTTATTCCATACCCAGAATATCTTTGGTGTGTTTTAATATGATGATGATACTGGGAAAGAGTATTGCTCATGATAACACATACTAAAAAAGCTTATTAAAATTTGTTTTGTGAATTTAAGGATGCTAGGAACATTACAGAGTTTAAGACAGGCACTTCAAAACCCTGTGAAGCTTTAGTTACTCTGAAACATATGCACTACAATAATGACTGTCTGAGTGCACAGAAAACACATCCAGAAGGTAAAAAGATCTAAGGAATCTCAACTTAGACACATCTACTGAATGACAGAGAAAAGACTTACAAAAAGTGGAAGTGGTCGACATAACTACTTGAATAGTAAAGATTCAAAGAGGACAGCAAGTTCCATTAGTTTCCATTTTTAATACAAAAAGTTCCCCCAGGAGATGGCAAACGAAGCCTCTAGTAGAATCCACTGCCCACACTGCAACTGCTGGGCAAGGTCGGAGCAGCTGCTGTAACGCGGTCGGTGCAGAGAACAATACTTCGCGCTGGCTCTGCTCAGCGGGAAGGAAGAGGAGCAGCAGCTGCCGCAGGCGGCTTTGTTTCTTTCTTACCCCAGCTAGCCAAGATCCAGTCTAGCTCACCCCCACGCTTCTCCTGCAGCCACTCCTTTCTACAGCACTTCAGAAGATCATCTCCAGAAGCAAGCAAAAGGTTTCCTAATTGCTACCAAGCAAGAACTTTAAGATTTCAGGAAATCCACAAACATTTCTTCCTCTATGAAGGTAAAGAGCACTATTGACAGTCTGTAGAAAGTTTCCCTTCCACATACTGAAATGTTCATCTCAAGTTCATCTAAAATTAAGAATCTGAAATCAAGATACTTTGCACAATGTTTAAACTTTCACACAAGGCAAACATAACCAAAAGAAAAAAAAACATATCAATATTCAGTAACATTTTGAACTAGTACATTCTCTATAGCACTTGGTTTTGAAAAAGAAAGAGAGTGGTCAGCTTCAGGACTAAATAACATGATATATTTAACTATCTAATGAAATCACAGTTTGATTTGGCTTATTTCAATTCCTAGCTTCAGCTTTAACATCAAATCACTTCTGCAAAATACTTACAAATTCGTCTTTATCTTGCCATCCCCAAGTACCAACATTTTCTGGTGCTAGCAGCTGATACGGGTATCTTTCCACTGCATATGAAGCACCTGTTAAATCTTCAGGTTCGTTCTGGAGGTTTTCACTAACTATGCATAGTCTGTCATTCTTCACGGTATTGTTAGAAATTGTATTATTCCATAAAAAGCCCATCAGATATTCACCGTTACCAGCAGTAACAGTGTCAGAAAATAGCGGATTTGTCCAATCAGCACTGCCAGTCTGAAGACTGATGAAATGTGACCATATTTCAACTTGGGGATTTTGTCTGTCCAGTTCGTAGGAGTGCTCTTGGTCACTTGATACATCTTCCATCAGGTCTAATACACACTGTTCACTGCCTCGCTGAAATCCTGCGGCACCAGGAGGGGCACTGTGTATTTCATAGGAAGGAGTAGCAGCGTATTTGTCTACCTGCTTTGGGTCAACAAAAACTCCAAGCTCTTTGTTTAAGAAAATCTTGTGATCTGACTGCATCTGTTCCCAACTTGTGGTCAAGTCATTCATTTGTGTATTTAATATGTAACTGGTGTTTTGCAGTTCAGTAGTTTCGGCTTCTAACTGCTTTAAATTCCCCATGGTGAAAGCTTCTAGACTCCCAGGTGATGTACTAAAACCAGTGAGGTTCTCCTCCTTTGAGTGGATGCTGACACACTGTTTTACTTCACCATCCTGAAGACTACATTCATTTACATCACACACACTTTTTTCATGCGTTTCTGATCCTACTTCAGTAAAAGACCCAACAGAAACTTGGGTGTTCCTGACCTCTGGTTCTGGACTGGCACAGTGACATAACTCAGGCTCTTCCACTGGTTTATCATGCACATGAGAATATGAATTTTGACACGCTGAAGGTAAACAATTATGGCCTTTATGTAAGAGATTACTGGCATCTTCCAGATTTTTAGTGTCATCTACCAATTTTACGCTCTTGTACATACAATCGTCCAAAGCTACAGGTACAGTGGAGTTCGAGTAAGTATTCTGAGCGTGAGTCAAGCCTTTATTGCAATTTAAGATGTTTTTATCAGGATCAACAGCGTTAGCATCCAAATTCTGTTTTATATTTTCTGCCTTGTTATCAATTGTCTCATTTAGGTGAACTTCAAGTTTTGCCTGTTTTACAGATTCTGCTACATCCCCAGGTATTTTGGCTGAGTCAGTCCCCACATTCCATTGATTTTCCACTGCCTGGAAGGAACATACAACCTGTCGCTCATCTCGTCTACAGTTCATGTCCATTTTATTCATATCCTCATGTTCCACAGACACAGAAGAAACACCGTTTTTGTTATCTGAATTTGAATATTTGCACACTTTACCTTTATTCCCTGGTGACTCCCGTGAAATCTGAGATTCTAGGCTGCTTTTCTTTAGGAACATTTCATCTGCGCTTGCATTACGTAGTTCATGAGATGTCAAAGTGCCATCACTTACCCATAATCGAGTTCCGCTCAAGCTACCACCTTCCTCAACCATGTCGCCTTTTAGCTCAGTGATACTCACACAGACATCTTCCTCCATGCAACTATGGTTTGCAACTTCAGTTGATGTCTTGTTTTCAGCGTAACCCTTAATTTGAGTTTGAAAATCAGAACTTTCTTCCAAGTTTTCATGCATTTCAGTCATATTCAAAGCTTCACAGCTATGCAAAACCATACCTGTGCATTTCTCTTTGTCTTTCAAGAGTTCTTCCGAAACACTGTGATGTTCACTAGAGCCAGGTGCAAACATTTGGCTATCACCATACGCTCTTTGAAATGTTCTCTTTTCCACACTTGAGTTTACTTCACTTTCTGGCTTTAGGAAGTAGCCTTCTTCAGCAAGTTTTTCTACATGTTGACTCACCAAAAAAGAATCATTGTCCATTTCATGTAACTCTAATAATAATTTAAAGTTACTCTTCATGTTCTCTGCCCCCTGTTCAGTATTGATTTCCCTTACAACACTTGAAGGATCCCTACTTAAACCAAACGGTACAACCTCAGAACCATGACTTCCCTCAATTTTTCCTGAATTACATACTCCAGTGTTTAACAATACACTGGAAACACAATCATTGTGTTTCATGTTTTCTGAATTACGGCTGTATCGGTCCTCTTCAGCAGCATCTGCAAATTTTACAGAATCACAACCTCCATGGAGTGATTCACTCCAACTGTCAGCATTACCTATGGTATATACCTCCCCTTTTCGATTCTCAGGCATGACTTCATTGCACACTTTTGCTCTTAAGCCATCTGTTACCGTATTGTCAGTATTTAACCTATGCACCTGACACGTGTTAGCCAGTAAGTTATCATAAGATGACTGGATGTCTATGCTACCATATTCCTTTGTTTCCTTTTTCTGCCTGTTTGACATATCTGCTTTTTTATACTCAAACAGTTCTTTCTGTGAATTAAACTTAGCTTCCACTTGTGCCGATTGCTGCATTGGAAATTCCTCCCCAGTGTCTAGAGGTCGTGCCATGCTGCACATTCCTTCATCAGTAACAGCTGAGTTATCTACGTCTGCTGCAGTCTCTTCATGCACAGTAGCTGGCACCTCTTCATCCCCTTTCAGATCTTCAGCATCTACAACACAAATACTGTAAAACTCCCTATCTTTTGTATTTTGTCTGTTGTCTACATCAAGATAGGAAAATGTTGGAAACATCTCTCTATGTGAACTTGAAACTTTTTGGAGGCTGTCACTCTTGCCGTCTTCAATGTTTACTGTTGTTCCATTCTGCCTTGAATGGTCACATGTAACTGCATAATCCTCCAGAAAATTTCTATTTAAGGAAATTTCACCCTGTAAGCCTTTGCCTGGGATGTCTGGTACATGTGAAGTAGAAATACGATCAAACAAGCAATGCTCTTCTGCAGCTACATTTTCATTATTAACATTACTATTAATATTTTCTGTATTGTTCATGTGCTGACCATTACTACTAGATTTTTTAGGTGCTCTTTTTTTAATAACCCTATCTTTTTCTTCACTTTTCTGCAGATTTCTGTATGTACCAGAGACCTTCAGGAGGTGACTAAAAGAATTAAAGAAGCTAAAGGGTCTGTCATACGTTATCCTAGAGCTCTCACGGGGAGTATGCTCCACGCTTTTGTATGACGGGTATTTTGCTTTTCTATCCCAGAACCCAGATTTAGAATTTGACGCTGTGCAATCATCGCTATGAACACGTTCAATGCTGACTATTGCAGCTGCCCCATTAACTGTCCTTCCCACTGTATGCAGATCCTGGCTTTCCACAGTTCCTAAAATTGAAAATAAAGTTTTACTTATCCTTGACTCTGGTGCTTCCTCTTCCACAGATTTTTGTAACAAGCTGGTTTTCTCCTCATTCGTGCTGTTACTCAATTCTTTACTGAAGCAGCAGCCCATGTTTAGTAAGTAGTGTCAGAGGAGTCTTCTCATTGCAAATCACCTTCTAACACTAAACTAACTTTCTACTGCTACTGGGGAGACAAGCCAACACCCAGCTGCCAAAAATAGCACACTTTAAAACCATGCAGGGGTTCATATGTCATTGCCACTCAAAGTCCAAATCCCAGTTGCTGAGCAATGTTTTAGGATTTCATCATATGCACAGTAATATTCAAGCCAAATAATTCTCCTAATGAGATTACAGTCTGTTTACAAGTATTACCAAGTCTTATGAACTTCCATTGTTTAATTTCCTGAAGAGTTTCCTTCATCCAAACCATTAAAATATTTAAATGGCATCTTTCACAATGTCCATGTGTGCCAAAAACCTGCTTGCCTTCATATTTAATATAACTCCCGCGTTCTATAGAAGGATAAATGCAGTCTGGCTTCACATGTTTAAATCTGATTTGGAGATTAAACTAGTGGAGGCTATTAGATCAAATATATTTTGGACCAATTTCTCCTTCTCCTCCCTTCCCCCAGAGCTGAACCTACACCAAGATTACTTCTTTAGGAAAAACAGGCTAAAGATAGATAAGACCTCATGTATTCCATTGAACAGTCATTGTACGTTATCAGAAGCTAATTTTGTTCCAAGCATGTTTTTTTTTTTTTTCATTCGTTATCTGCATGAAAAAAAAGAATACATAATCCCTCAGTGACTTACAGCACTGGAAGGGGCCTCACGATCATCTAGCCATCTCATGGTACTATGGCAGGATTAATTATACTTAACCTCCAAAAAATTTGTGTGTATTCTTTTACCTTTTAAATCCATCCCGGTTTTGTAGTTTCACTAAATGCTACTTCTTCCAAAAGTCTGTCCCCAGCGTAGGTTTGCTTTTTTGTATGTAAACAGACTTCTTTCTGACTTTATGACAGAAAGAACATCTTTCTACACATGTATTTACATATTGGAAGACTTCTACTACTGAAGTTCTGTTTCTTCAAAATAAAGTACCCGGCTATCTTTTCTGCCCTAAACAGTTGTTCTTTTTCACCTTTACATAAACTTGTATCACTCAGACGTCCCCTCAAATCCATCGCTATTATTTCAAACTTGGACCCCATCCTTCAGAGAGCTTGCAGACTGTACCACTACGGCACCGCTCCGTTAAAAGATACTGAAAACACAGATGAAAGTAAGAGAAGACAGACCCGTGCACTCTATTTTAAATGTTCTTTCAGCTGTACATTGAACTGAGTGCTACTTTTCAATTGGTTGTGCACCTTATGCCAAGTTTAATCAATGTACTTGAGCTAGAGTTTTAAGGCGACTTGACTTCATTGTATTCATATAGCAGTGTATAAGGGTACTAAGGCTAAATAAAGCAGTTGCCTTTCAACTAACTAGTAAGAGATCTATTTTAACTTCTACTGTAAACTATACTTGTAGGGTAAAGGCTGCTTACCACACAGGGATCCATGCTCTAATATTCTACTATCATTACTTTTTTTTTTGGCATGATTGTCATTCAGACTTATTTTACAGCTGCTTTCATGGCTAGTCTCATAGCCTACATAAGGCTAAAGACACGATTCAGTCTTATCTATGTTGTCTATATGCTGTCACCGCCACACCACAAGATTTCTGCTTCATTTCCAAAATTCCAAGGAAAAAAAAACCCAAGCCATCTTTACCAGAGAAGCCCACAGTCACTTTTTCCTTTGAATCTCCTGCGCTTACTTTACAGAAAATCTTAGGAACAACATAGAAATAAATTAAGCATCAGTTCCTCTTTTACTCATTCATATCTAGTTGGTAAACTAAGTTCACATCTGTTTAGAGTAATGAACCAAAACAGATGCAAGCCTATTTTGTTTCCTGTTGTCACCTGAAGGCTGAGGAAAAAATGATGCTACACTGAACCACAGTAAGCAGAACCAGGCTGGATTAAAATCAGGTAGAAGAGAATATAAAAAAACCCACAGCCTCTTGCTATCCCAAACTGTTCACAATCTTATGATATTAACTTGCAAGTACAAGGTAGCACTGAGCAAGTGCAGAAGCACTCTAGAAATTAAAATATTTCACTTTAGTCTGCACTGCAGTCGCTATGAAGCACTCCTGCTGTAATAGTAGTAGAGTTCACATTTAGCAGCATAAAACAGACTAGAGGTGAATCTCTTCCTTACACAGCATGAAATGCTTCTATTCCCTGAAGCTTTTGCAAGGTATTAGAATATTTATTTTCAGTCATTTCTTATCCTACTTCTCTCTATAAATAGTCTGTGTAACACAAAAAACTACAAAGCTGTAATATAGCTGCCAATGTAGCTTTTTCTCCCCAGACAAATGTTCTGCTCATAGGACAAATAAATCACAAAAAAATAACGTGCTTTAGATTCTTAAACACAGGTTACCATATATTTAAATGCCATATAAATTTAAATGCCATAGGCAGACTCAGATTTGTATACATGAAAGAAGCATATTGGCTAACTTTCAGGGGAAACCTCCTATTCACCGCTAATCCTCTGACCATAAAAAAGATTGCTGGATTGGCTAGAGAACACATCCCCTCCTCAGCAAGTCTGCTTTGAAACTGCAAAGTAAGAAAAGAGGAAGACTACCCTGCCCCCCCCCCCCCCAGCTCATCCAATATGTGAAGCCTCAAAGTGCGTGCAGATATATTGTTCTTAAGGATAGGAAGTCTGATGCATCATTGCTGCCATCTGCTGCATTTTTTTTAACTCTCCCGTGGGACAAAGTTATTCAACATGCTTGGATCCAGACTTAAAAGTATGCCAAGTCACTCCTCTCTTTAGCATTCCCTGGAACCAAGTACAGGGAAAGGGGGAGGGAGTTACTTAGAATAGTTTTTTTGAAGAAATGCCATGAGCAAACAATTCAACCGTTTTTAATGTCAGGATAAAGTCATAATAATACTTGCAAAGTTTACAACTACTCAGAAAACACCCTCATCAGGTAAACAAATAGCAAGATTTTTCCCCTCTGTGATTTAGCTGTTAGTAACAACGTGCTTTCTAGAGAGGAACTAAGTGCCTTCGAGAGACGGACCAGGGCAAAGTCCACTTTTCCAGTGCCTTAACAAGCACTTCTGCTATCAACTAATGGGGAGAAAAAGGGTGAAGCAGTTCAGGCAAGTAGAAACTACTTCCAGTTTTCCCAAACCCTTCTCCTTATGTGCAAAGGCACATTTTGTACTTGTTCCTTTGGTTTTATCTAAGAGTTCCAGGGATAATTTCTATTTTTAAGCACCTATAGTGAACATTGATTAAGTCACATTTCTCAAAACTGTTTACTGTGTGATCACCATTAAACAAACAAACAAAAAAACCCCAAACCAACAGCAACGTGAATTTAAGCAGAAAATGCCACACTGTTATGCTACATTACCTGAGGTTGGTTGTTTAACTTCAAAGACTCCATAAGTCTTAAAAGCCTTCTGGCTAAGCTAAACACCACCACCTGACATGAAAAACACTTGAACAGAATTTGTGCTCTGCCACTTCAGAGCCCAGTTTGGCTGGGGCAGTAGGTTTTGTTTATTTTGGTTTTTTCCTTTATATATATATATATACAGACACACACACTTTTGCTTTGGTATATTTCTCAGCTACTCAAAGCCTAAGTTTTCCCTCTACATGAAACAAAACTGCTCTAAAGAAGCACTTTCATAACTTGAACGTATTTTTTTTTAATAAGTATTTTAGTCTTATGTCCTGCACACACCTACACAGAAGGCAAAAAGTCAACATGCTTATTAACAGGAATATACCTACCCATCTACTTTCATTTCTACATGTACCTATTCCTTGTCAAGGAATAAGGGTTTATCCCATATATAATCTTATAGACTTAAGTTTTAAAATACAGTCTGGCTTTAAAGTTACAATAGCACACGTTAAAACAGTCCTTACAACCTTCTGACACGTAACTTTATTTATCCTTTTTCTATAATGAAGTCATGCAATCATAACTAGGCCTGAAGAAACCGTGATTATCCTGCACTCCCAGGCCATACCTGATGTCATGCCCACTGCCAGCTAAGGGCAAAGAGAAGAGCAGCGTCACAACAGACATCACAACATCAGTACCACAGGCTTTTGGAAACAGCTGGACAGATTGCTTAACTTTCCCTCCAATATATCAAGGTTAAAGGGACTGTTAAGAGTTTAAATACACATTTCACACATTAAAGCAATTAAACATTAGCCTTAGAAGTCATCTACAGGTGCAGAACTATTCAGCGCTTTTCTTATGGTCTAAATCTATAATAATGTGACAGAAAGAGCAAACACTGAGCAGTATTGATCCTTCATGATGCTGATACCGTACATGTTCAGTTTAAGGTCTAATCCTCCCATCTCTCGTTTAAAACTATTCATGATCTCTCAAATTATTAAATATCACCTACCTGTTATACAAACTGCTACTTAATTCTTAATTGGCACTTACTGTATGTAATACTGTGTATTGTGCCAAATGATCTGAGGATTATATGCTATACTGAATTTTCACTAAACTGTTACACAGGGTCCTATATTAAACTAGTAAATCTCATTTCCTCAGTCCCTTTTTATTCTATGAGGCTTATTCTTCAATGGGTTTTTTGAACAACATAACCTAGCAGCTCTAAACCCGAGACATCCTTCCACACTACCTCCTACAAAAAATATTTTAGGAAGTACAATTAAGTCCCACCTTAAGTTGTCTGACTTGCTAGCTATTTTTCTTATGCTTAGAACCAACAATGTGATTGAACTTGTATTTACAATACCTATAAGCATTGACAAAAAACAGAACACCACGTCAGTCTGAATTCCCATTAACAGAAGCCCATGGCAGCATCTGATAATTATTCAACTAGAGAAAGAGCGATGCTCATATCGCCATCAGACAGCAAGTTTAAATAGCCCCATGGTAATATCCTCCACTGGAACATACCAACATTTGCAGAACCTGTTGCCACTTGATGACAAGAATCCCTTCTAAAGTTAGTTCCAAATTTCCAGATCAGGTCTTCGATTCAGCCAACCAAGGAAAGAAAATTCTTTCGTCCTTGGAAAGTGCTCTGAGAGGCCACAGATTCAAATGTGGGCATGGCAGGGGAAGAGTTTAGGATCCATGAGCAAGAAAAAAGACTGTGCCTTTAGCACTAAAGGTTAGGTAAGTCCTGCCTGGCAGAGACAGGCCATATAAATTACCTCCACCATGGGATTTGGGTCTTGGCCTCTTCCCTCAGAGAGTAACCTTGAATTTCTAGCAGTAACGTGTTACTGATCAAAAAGGAAACAGAGAAGCGATTCAAAAGGGAACAAAATGTTTCTTAAACACTGAATTCCTGGGTCCAGTTCCAATGGCTTTCTCAGAAATAGTAATTGTCAATCAGGATACAAAAAAATCCAATGATAGATGTCACCTAAAGTGACAAAGCCTGCCTCTAGGTTAAAAAAAAGCCAGAAATATCAGCATATTTAACTCCCAAATTTATCAAAGCTAAGAATTTGCTAGTATCCTCTAAATTATCTACCTCCAACTCGTAAGTGTAAGCTACTATTAGCTCACACTTACACAAAAAATGATGAGGATCCTCAGGTTGCCAACTTTCTTCAATTAACTGGCAAGCCAAACTACTGAAATTCTGCTGTTAAATATTACTATAATCAGCCAAATTCAAGAGGAGCTGTTCATGGAACTATACTAGGCTTGCAATCAATCTACATCAGGCATTAAATAGCATACAGTTTTGTAGCTACTATAGTTTTATCACTACTGACTACCTGTTCAACATTACTAACAGTAGAACATGTGTTAAGTTTCATTCCTGCCAAAAAAACCCAGACTGACTGAAGTCATTATTAGGAAAATTTATTTATTGTTAATATTTAAAGATATAACAAAAAATACTGTATATAATCACTTCACAATTAAGATTAGCATTCAGGGAGTTATCCTTCCAGGATCTACAGAGTATCAGTATTGACACAGTGTATCAAAATTTCCAGTAGAAATTCTACAACTTTCCTCCTGAATTGCCACAAAAGCCCTCTGACTAGCTACCACCAGATCCTCACAGTACAGCACAGCCAAAATAGCTAGGGAATGTAATTAGGCAAATTTCCTTTAAGTCTATGAAAAAAAGACTTCTCAAAATCTCACTAGATACCGTGGCAGTATGGCCCCACATCAAATACACACTGAAGCAGGGATCACCACAGACATGAATCTATACCTTTATGCAGTCTGTCCCTCTGATCTCAAAATAATTAAGACACACAAGCAACAGCAGGTGGTTTTCAGTTAACCTGAAGCATGTACTTGCTAAATGCAATCAAGTCAGGACTTCAGAAGTTTTCCTTCTTCCTGTCACTTTTTTGGAAGGATCAAAATGTCTTAATGATTTTAGTTTGCTAACTTCTTCCTCCTGTACTCCGTGAAGTTTTTCCTCAAACTATAGCCTTGTTCCCAAAACTGGCAAGTGAAGTCCTGAAGCACCGGCAAAACATACTCATGCAAGCATGCCATTATGGAAGGGATCATCCTGAAAACATCATCTTTAACAGCATATATTGGCAATGGTTCTCATGCAACAAAATGACCTTCTGATGCTGTGCATATAAAAGTATGATACTGGTATAACTTAAAAAAGGTTAATCAGCTACAGGTCTCAGCTTTTTGGAATAAAATATTCAGCAAAGGAAAAGCTTTAATCTCAAAATAATTAGTTATTGGAAATGCACCATTATAGCACTATGGATACATTCCAAGATATCCAAACTGACATTAGTCTCCTCTACTAAGGAAAAACAGCAGACAGATTTTCTGCATTCGAAACAAATGATTACTCTCTTTCTCCAAGTAAGTATGAAAGAACAGAAATTAAGATTTAGATCTAAGTTTACATGAAGCTTTATAAAAATTTTAGTATGCCAAATTAAAAGAACTAGCATCAATGTGACAACTAATCAAACCACCTTTAATACTAATGCACCTGTTGAAAGTGCACTGACAGTTCCAAGCTTTTGAAGCAAATCTGCAAGAGTCTCCTACTCAAGCTTGCACACTGGTTTCTTGGAATTAACACCTTGAGTATAGGGGAAAACTAAAAAAATCACAAAAGCTCAACTTTCAAAAGTATGGCACAAAAGTGGGTTCAACTCTTTCCTCTACTGTCAAATAGAGAAAATTCACATCTCAGAAAGGTAAAACAGAGCAGAAGAGAACCCAGAAAACCAATTTAAAAAAAAAAAAGGAAGGGGAGGGGCAAACAACAAACAAAAACCCCACCAGTTTGCTTAGCAAAGCAAAGTACAAGTTTACATTGTTTTTCAAAATGCTCCTTAGTGCCTGTTGCAAGGTAAGTTGAAGCAGCAAGCATTTGCTGCTTAGCATAGCACAGGCTAAGCGCCTAGCAGAACACACGCTGAAACCAAACCCTTCAAGATGTCCCAAGACAAAACATTCCTCCCAATATACAGTTAACATTCAAAGATGAAAATACAATGAGTAGAGCTTACACACAAAACAAGTATTCAGTCTTCTTTAAGACGTATGTAACATTTACTGCAACATATATACACACAGTACTATCTGCTGTATGATCTGCCAAAAGCATCCCATAAAGCAACCTACTGGATCCCGCGCAGTAGTACAGAAGCAACAACACGTGCCATTTGGCACAACTGACTGAGCAAAATTCCTGTTACAGAATAGAATTTCCTATTTTTATGGGTTTGTACATTTTTCAATTACAGATACTTGCCAAGTGCATTTCCTGCATTTATCTCACATGTTAATGTCTGAGCTAGAACCTAACTCAAGATGGGTAGTACAATTCCTGCATAGCCTAAAAAGCCATGTACCTTAAATGAGTGCAAACTGTTGTAATCTGGAGTTTATTTAAATCCCCTGTAGGGATGAAGAAAAGTTAAGTTGAAGCTCCCACTTGGTACGGAGAATTAGCCACCTTCAACAAGTGTGTTCCAGCATTTTATGTTGCAATGTTATCAGCAAACTGTCTTCTACAATGTTCCAATATACAATTTTGATTAAGACATAGAAAAAAAAAAAAACCTGTTTCATGCAACACTTATACCAGGGGAATATGTAATTATAATACTTACTAGATGAGAACCGTCTTTAACTTCTTGTACTTGCTGCACCTGCGGTTCAGCCACAACTTTAGTGTCCTGATCAGAAGTCATGAGCTGTCTGCTTTTTGGCTGCTCAGAGAGAACTTTACTGGTCACCTTTGTAAGCTGCGGAAATAGGAAGACAAAAGATTCTGTAAGTGGTTGTTGAAATTCCTGAGAACTCACAGCCATTCCAGACGTGCCGTGCCGATTCAGACCAAAGGTCCAAAGAACTTCCACACAACACGGTCGGGATTACGCATTCAGAGAAAACGTTATGGCAGAAGGCGAGGATAAAGCGATCTTGCAGATACGCTCAGCTCCCAGTCGCTGGCTGCCTCAGGAGTGCAGATGAACACTTGCTATAGCACCGGGCAGGGAAATTCCACTGGGAAAATTTCACTCGATTCTCACCTTAATTATTCAGATTGGTTTTCAAATCAGGACTTCTTCATACCACCTGGCAGACTTACTTAACTTATTAAGAAGCATTTAGTCACAAACCAACCTTTGTCTTCTACAACTACTCTGACAGTCATTTAATCTTTGCAAATTTTACGCAGCATGTTAGAACAGTTCCGCTAGATTAGTAACACTCAACAAGTTGCTCTGCTCCATCATCCTAAAATGTTATTTTATTTGATGAGACAAGTAGAAAACTGAGTAGAGTTGAAAGTCTGATGACTTCACTTTGAAATTTGATGCTATTATTTAACACTGTTATTTAAAAAAAGTCTTTAAAAAACAGGAAAGCTCATTTAAAGCATGAAGTCTCAGAAAATAAATACTGGGGTGTAAAATCAGGGTAATTTTTAAATTTTTCTTTTCTAAAAGGAGTATGAGCAAGTTGTAATATGCTTTTTGAGTCACTTATTCACACGGAAATTCCAGTACTGCATCTGTAACAACGTGTGAGAGAAATTTATTGCCTTCAAGTTGGTGACACCAAACTTCAGGGTGAGATCCTCTATGATCTCCTTAAAAAAAAAAGTCATGATTCGCAGCACATGGAAGGTAACAGTATGATTCCGTTCTTTAGCAGCATAAGCTCCTTTTAGGGTACCTTGACTTCAAAAGACTGGAGTTAAAAAGTGTTTCTTTCAGTCTATGGCATTATGGCCTTCCATGGAATCGCCTCTACACTATATTTTGAAATGGACAAAAGCAAAAGCCTTTCATACAACTGATTGAATCCATTCCAAAATTTTCAAATAAAATTATGACATTCACCTGTGAACTGATTCAAGTGTCTGTATTAGGGTATTATGCAGAAGATCAGATATTTTGCACACACAGTTGAAGAAACAAATATACTGACATCCCCAACAGGATGAAACATTCAGCTTAGATTCAGCTTAGTTGCTTGTCACTTCATGCTATTGATGTAAAGTCAGCATGAAAAACGTGTTTTTGAAAGAAACACATGCACTATGTCACTGTTATATTCTCGGAAGTTTTATTTCCTAACACCCTGCCTCTCATCTTGGAATAGAAACTATTTAAGTAAAGGAGAAATGACAGAAAAAAAAAAATCACACAAAAAAAGAAATAAAGTTATACTGCCCCTCACATACAGTGTTACACACACATGAACGTACGGAGTCTACATGGCAGAAAGTCTGGAATTCATTCAGGATATTATGTTTTATAAAATAATCAGAAATCATGCTTGGGATGAAAGCAATTTCTCAAAAGCAAGCATTAGATAGCTAAACTCTGCGTTGCTCAAACCCACGCATGGGAAGCTGTATGCACATTAACACTGCAGAAGGTTTCTAAGCTTCTTTGAGAATATTCTGTTAATATTCTTTAAAGAAATTGGTTTTAGCCTTTTAAAATTTTGCATTAATATTTTTCTAAGAGCACAACACTTATTACACACTTCGTGTTCGTTGTATATAATCTCCATTGCTGTTCATGCTAACCTTGAGCATGCACATTAGTCCAGATTCACAAGCTCAAGTCTACTTTATAGAAAGACAAATGTGTTTCAGTCAGCAATGATGTTATCTACTCAGCATTTTGATCCCCAAATCAATGCCAAGGTACTTCCTTGCATCCCTCTGTGTCACCTGCTTATCTCACACATTCCCATTCCCATTCCGTTCTAGGATCAGCCCGTCCCCAGTCATGCTGCAATCTCTTCCATCCTCTGGAATGTAGTCTTAGCACCAGTACTTTGTAAATCTATGGATTGTGGAAGGAAAACAGCTAAGATCATGTGAGTCTAACAAACAAGAGTAAAGTTTCACTACACATATGCCCTTTAAAGCATTTGCTGACTGGCCATCAAGCACAAAATATTCAGCTAAATCATAAATTTCGGCTGAGGGTAGACAAGTTGTCAGCCAACTTGATAAATAACACGACTGTAATGTGCACATTGCAACTTCAAATTTCTTGGGCAAGCCACCAGCAATCAGAGCAGCACATCATTCTGCTGCTTTTCAGAAGTCCTTTAGATGAGATTACACAAGACATTTATCACAGGCTAGGTCTAGATTGAAGCTCTAGGTAACTTTGTTTGGATTACTCAGACTAATAATCATATTCTCATTAGCTACACAGATCTGTGGTGATACACACCACACTAAATCCACTCACCTTGTGAACAAATTATTTTTAATAACTACAATGCCAAACCCATATATTTAAGTTGCATTTTGATCATCAAGGATCAATATGGCTCCCAAAACAAATGCGATGCTATTATAATCTGTTTAAAGAGGATATTCAACCTGCCTTCTAAGTCCTGTGCTTTCAACAACAGTCCTTTCTGCAAATGGGTAAGACATACGGAAAGACCCCAAATGAAGGAGTTTCCTTTGCAATTTTCTTTGCTTAGTATGTCACGCTGCTACAAGTCCCCAGGACATCAAGCGGTCTGCTGCAAAATCCCATCTGTTATGATACAGTTCAAAACAACTTCATGTGCAGGGCTGTTCTGGAAAGTTAGTTAGTGCCATCAACTTTTCCACCCCGGAGTTGCCACTTACCAGTCTCTTAAAGCATAAAACTTATATGACTGCAGGCTTCCATGACTATCATGTCAAAGTATACAGTGTTTGTGGAAAAGGCAGCACTACTTCAGGCAGAAAAACAGTAAAAATCACAAAATGTTAAAGGCTCTTCACAGGACGTGTTTTAGCATGTTTTTCATTAGTATTGATACATATCTTCATACACAAGCTTATTTACAAGAACCACAATCAATCTCTGGTAGTACTAGGAACTACAGATCAGGATTGATACTTTGGAAGACAGTCTATCCTCTTTTGATGCTAGTTTAATAGTCAAATTAGCAAGCAAGTTACATGTGGCATTTTAATGCAGCAATAAAAATCATCATCCCACTGAAGAGTTAATGCCCATCACTTTAAAAGATACACTGAATTGCTGATTGGTAAACCGTATCTTTGCATAAATACAGGCTGCTGCAATAAGTAGGAGACATTCAAGAGAAAAATGCAAGTCGGCAGACCCGTTTGGGATAGAGATAGCAATACCTATGGTAGAACATCGACCTACCAAATGTGGACTGCAATTTTTTTTCATTCAAGTTATTAAAAAAACCAAACCCACAAGAAAAACCTTCAGAGGCACGCAATCTCTTAAATAAGCTTTTAAATAATATTTCTAGTCTACAGCAAACAGATTCATAAGAAAAGCCATGTCTTCCACAAATTATGTCTAGTCATATAGTCTACAGAATGGCCTGCATTTATGAATTGATTTAGAAGTACACAATTATAATTTTTTAATACTATAATTTCAATTCTGCAAATGCATATAGTAAATCTTTATTTTTCCTTCTGGCTTGCCATTCAGTCAGAGTAATTAGTCAAGTTCAGCTACTTCAGATACATTATGTCAAGAGCAACGTCACACTCGAGACATGCAAATACTTATTTCCAGAACTACCTAATCCACGAGAAACTGCATGGATTTTACTGAAGCTTATCAGAAGCAGTTCGAACTTGGTTTGTCCACAGGCAAGACACTTATCCCCCAGAAGTTTAAAATACAGGTAAAACCATGTTTCTTTATAAACCATACAACATTCAACTATGAAGTCCTTACTGTCCCCAGAACTGTAATACACTGCTCAGTCTGCTAAATTAGTAATTGCAACAGGAAGGGGAAGAGCGCCTTAATACAGTTGTTTTCTTATTAGAAAGAGGACGATGTGGGCAGTAACTCTCTACTCATACAGATCTGTCCCTGTGGGCAGCTGGTCAGCAGTGGTTAATCTGAAGAGTTACAAGAGTATTCTCAGGAGGGACCAAGACCCACCTGGACAAGTGACACAGGTAGCACATATTTCAGTCTACTGGTTTCCCTCTGCAACATCCACAACCACCTTCACAAATAAGAAGTCGTGGGTTTTGGTGGGTTTTTTTTTGTTTGGTTAGCGGTTTTTTTGGTTTTTGTTTTTTTAAAAGTTGACAACGTGGTTCTTCACTGGCAAATATTTTCAAATGCACCTTGTTATAAGAATTCCATCATTTCAGAAGATACTAGATACAAACCAGCAATGGTCCACAGGATGACTATACAGGTACGTGCACGCAACCACATGATCACTCTTGTCTGGGTGCCAAGCCAAGCAGAGCTGGGACCGCGCTCATCCAAAAGCCACACGCGTGTGTTACTGTGGTGCCAACATCAGGCTAACCTTTACGCTGCATTTTAGTTCAGGTTTAGGTATCTTATAATACTGGCAGAGTTAATGTTCAACTGTCTGAGGATATTTATATATACACTGCATCCACATACACCACAACCTCACAAACAGCTCATAAGAGACATCTACTCGATTGTTATATAGCCAACGAAAACCACTACTGCCCCCGACAGCCCCCCCAAACCTCCCTCGAGTGCAGCCCCCAATCCTCCCACCTCTGCTTTCACTAGAAAGCAAGTAGTAGTCTCTAATTTTTCTAATTCATATTCAAAGCGTGCTTTTATGCAGTCTGTTTTGCTGTCTAGAGTTACAAGAGTATGAGTACCAGCATGCGGTTCTCTCAATCAAACCAGTCAGATAGATCTGTTATTTAAAAACATGCAAAACCCCAAACAATGCTTTAGGGCTGAGATCTTGCCTGCCAACTTTCAGCCCAGAGTAATCAGCCCTTAAAGAGAGATTTACAAATGCAAGTGCTGACAACTAACTTTCACACTGCAAACAGCAACACCATAAAACAAAAAAGCTCACTAGAATAAAAGATCTTTTCATTGCTCTTCCAGCAAGCACAAACAAAAATAGATTTGAGTTCGGCTTTGTGCAGAACTCTTCCTAGCAAACATTTCAGAAACTTTAAACACAGATTAAGATAAACTTTTCACAAGGCTAACACAGAAATACACTTCCAGTAACATGAGAAAGCCTACAATGTTTTCAAAACAGAAGTGCACTGCTTGACTTAAGCCTCATAACAAACTTCCAGTTGCAGGCCAGAAACCCTCTTTCTACTGTCAGAGATAACGTATTTTCTCACCATCTTTCACGCCCTTACATATCCACGAGGATCACGACACAGCAGCAGAAGTAATCAGAGCTACCACTGACTTCAGCTTTGAAAAGAGCTTTAACACCTGCTGAATACATCACATAGTTGATATGAGAAACAACAGAAGCCTCTTCCAGAAGTACACTATTAATACACTAACTCCTGTTTAAACAAAGTTTACCTTTCTTTTTTTTTACTACTTTCACAATACCCAAGGCACACGTAATATGTCAAGTCATTCATGTTCTCAGTCCAGGTAAAGCTGCCAACTCAGATACAAGATAGTTAAGCTTATAGAGCATCATCAAGAAAAACTGACAAATCCTAATCCTGAAAGGCTGCAAGTTTCCCTCCGTCTTAGCGTTATGAGCAGTCATACAAACTGGAGCTTGCAATTTTAATCAGATGGCTGTTTTAGAAGACTTTCAAAGAAAGATTTCAGCTGTTAATGTACGAGTTGCACCATCATCCCACTGCATGGGGCACATATTACCATTCTGTAGGTGAATAACCCTACAAAGCTGTATCGTTCTGATACAGAAAGCCTGTGACAAAACTCAGGGGCTTCCATCTTTCCTTTCAAAGCAGGAAATCGTTCTTTTTACAAAGCAGATGTGACAAACAATCTATCATTCAAAGGATAGCATTATTTAAAAGAAAATATACTGTGAAGTGGTTACATTACCATAGTGGACAAAATAGCTGCGAACAAAAAAATCTAACCACCCCAAAAAGCACATTTGTCAGTGGCAATCTCTGCAATCATCATTGTGCCTGTGTCAGTTGTAAACTCTGTATTACACAACAGCAATTAAAAAGCTGACATGACAAATATTTAGTCACAGCATTTCTCTACAGAAGTTAAATATTGAATACACTAATATTTTAAAAATCATCACAAGGCTCTGAATTTGTTTAACTGCTAATTAGCTAAGTAGGTGGGGGGAAAAGTTGAAATTTTCACCTCTGGAGCTTAGTGTCACCCAGACATTTATCAAAGTCTACCAGATGAAGGCTTCAAAACGTACATGTGTCCAGCGTACATGCCAGCATGGCGGCTGGAAAGTTTGATTAAAAAAAAAAAAACAAACAAGAAAAGTACCGCCTGATTTGTTTCAGTTTTCCTTCCTGCCAAGAAAATTGCTTCTGCCTGGGCGCCCCCAGACAGCACCCAGAACGGCGCAACTTTTTGGTTCTTAAAGAGGAACACGGACATAAGCACGGGGAGTGAACCTGCAATTGGACACTTGACAAATGCAAGGCATTTTAAAATCCACATGGCAACGGGCTGTTAGGAAGAAATGCACTGTGTCAGAAGACCACCTAAACCTTAATGCTGTACTTTAACACTCTGCAATAGAAAACACCAGTTCAAATTGTTTAGAGCTGCTGCTGCATCTACTTCTGAAGTTTTTTTAAAAACAAGTCCATTCTTTATAAGGTTGATAGCCTCCAAAACTGTCCTGCAATTCTATTAATTATCTCTTCAAACATAGTCTCTCCTCGAAGAATGGCTGAGATTTCAAGAGAAACAGCAAGCCTTGCTATTTAAAGGGAACACTGCATTTCCTTATTTAAAGATCTATGAAGCACTTCTGCACTAGGCTTCACAAGCAATTTGCAACTCCATCATTTACTGAGCTTTCTAACTCGCACACAAACCCACGCGATGGAACCACACACCAGAACTGATTACTCCGCAAGTCTAGAAATTCAGATCGTTACAGTAATTAGTTGTCCAAGAGATACCAAGCAATAAGTTACTAAACAAAGGTGATAAATACCAAAGAAACCTGATAGTGGTAAATGATAAGTACTCTACACAGACTGTATACGGAGAAACTCTTTCAGTGAAGAGCAAGAAAAATGGGAAGGGCATGAAGTTACAACCTTATTCACTCACCTAATCTCAAACAACAGGGAGAAAGATCTTGACAGTACACAGAAGATAACAGGATGACCCCTACCAACAAATAATCCTGATTATCTTTTTTATGTCTAGCCTTTTATGCATTGTGTTTTAAATATATATGCTTAAAATAAAAGGAAATCTTTTCACTATATTGAAAGGTCTCACACGACTTCCACAGCCCTCTTGCACACCAGGAAGGTAAGTTTTACACACAGGTACTATCTGATGCACACTCAAACATCACTCAAGAAATGGACTAATAAGCTTGTGGATCACATCCTCCTCAGTTATGTAATGCACCAGGTGTTTAATAGTATATAATCTAAAAAAACTTAACCATTTAAGAATGCTAGGAGTGCCCACCAAGACAGGAATAACTCACTGGGAAGAAATTTTTGTGCCTGATAAGAGTATCATGTGCCTTGAAGAGTTTTCAGTTTGCTTATGGCTTGAACCCAGTTTTCAAATCTGAAGCAGCATTCTCCTGACTGCAGGCTGAAGCACATAACATTAAGAAACCCAACTCATTAATTAAGCAGGGTTGCTTCATGTAGCACATCCATCACAAAGCCACAAGCTTGTTTTCCTCACTGTAAGTGGACTAACAGCACACACCCTGCAGGTTACCCATAAAGACGCGTATTTAATTTCTATTTAACTATCATGTCAGATAAGATATTCTTCTATCAGACGATGATTTCAAAAAGTACCAAACTGGTAATTAAAATAAACCCTTCACTCTTCCATTTGTGCATTATCTCGAGCAACCCCTCAAATGGCAGAGTTAAAGTTGTTAGCAGCTCAGCCAAACCGTGATAATTCTGAAATCAAAGGTGGGATGCTACATTTATATAAAGCATCTATGATCATAATTCTCCATAACCCCATCCTCTCTTGAAAAGTTGTTTTATCTAATTGAACATAGAATCACAAATTCTACATTCATTGCCAGGGCCTACAAAAAAGCAAAAAACATCTCACACTGGAGGAAAAAGGTCTTTTATCTTTCTCAGGAAAGAGATCAGGAATTTGCCACTCAAGCACATTAGGCAAGTACCTCAAAGTATGACGTTTTTCCACTAAAATACTCTACCACTTGCCCTCAATTACATTCATGAGCATTTGACCTCCTCCCTACCTCCCAACCTTGGTGGGGTTTTTATTTTTCCAGGACAGAAAACATCACCAGCAAGAACAGAATTGGAACAAATCTGAACGATCCCCCTTTTCTACAAACAGTTAAATAGAGAACTACACAGTAGGTGCTTGCACACACACTTTACTTCTGGGACCACCAAAAGAGTAGTAGAGGAGAGAGGACCCAAGTTGAACAACTCATGCCATTAATCCTTCCTTTCTTCCTGTTCTTTAGGAAACCAGCAGCAGCAGAACACCCCAAACCAAGTACCACAGTTCTGAGTGAAACCTAACAGGTCAAGTCCACGTCACTGCTGCTGCTGCTATTACCCTTGCCCACAAAACATAACAGGTAGTTCCTACTACAACAGAAAGAAAAAAAAAAAAAAAGAAAAGAAGACAGTAACAGACCTGCAGGACTTTCACAAGAGAAATCCCAGCAGAATGCCTGTACTGAATTAAAGAGTGAAAGAACAGGTCAATGCAAACCACCGCTCTTTTGCATTGAAAAAAAAAACCCAGAAAACCAATTAAGTCTGAACACAGGGCAACAATGCTTCAAAGTACCTACAGAAGGACAAGCTTGGAGTTCCAGACCCCACACTGCACAGTATTTCACATCTGCCTCTGCTTCCAAGCTGCGTAACAGAGAACACATTTGTTAAATGAGCCTAACCATAGAGGAAGACTAATTTTTCATATCATCTTCTAAAAACAGCCAGCCTCAATAATGGCCAAGTATAAAAAAAGCGCCAAGTTTGTGTCTAACATGGGTTAACAGAACCTGTAGAATGTGATGGAAGCTCCCTCCTTCCACAAGATTTTTTAAAATTAATATATTTAAACTGATGAGCTTTTCATCAGAGCACAGGCATCACACGTTATACTAACCCACTGCTCACATTAACTTCTTGCAACGCTCCCATCCACCTGCAATTACCTGTTACTCTTGACTAAGCTACGAGGCAACAGTCTGTGCTTGCACAGTGTCCAGTGCAGTGGGATTCAGATCTGCAAAGACAAGTCACAGCTGAGGTAATGCAAATAAAAGTGTTGGTATTTTTACTAATATACATCTTTTTAACCGCTAAAATTATTTACCTACTACACAAATATTAACTCTAGACACTTTGGTGTGATCTTTGATAAGCTAACTGCATTTTTCTCTGAAAGTCAAAGCTTCTCAATAACTTCAGATATTTTTATGCCTACAAATTAGCTGGGAGACTATTCCAGGCTTTTAATGTAATACCAATATTTAATGTCAAATACTCTTCACTGATGTGGAAATTAATTTTTTCACTTAATGCAAACATTAGGAAAGCATCAGAAAAATCTGTTTCTGAATTTTAGCACTATCAAATGCAAAACCTCATGTAATTCATCAACTATCATCATCCACGTTTCTTGTCTGCACTGAGGTCACAAGTTAAAAATTGCACACCACCTCTACACACAATTGACTAGAAGTAGTAAACTGAATTGGAAAGAAAATTAAAGTTTGCCCTGCAGTGGACAGGGCAGGAGGTGATACCTATTGGTACTGATGACTATGGATTTCACAAAATATTGTTCATTTCTGCACTATTTGTAAATAGGCATTTTCAGAACACTAGATGGTAACTTAGTCTTAAACTTGGAGTTTACTCCAATTTACTTAAAATAAGGGAAACTTTTCAAAAACTTCCACATATCTTCAGCCTATATTATTCCTTCCCATAGCCAACCAAGACACCACATGAAGAGCATTACATGGCTATCAGTAAAAGCCACATGAAAGACTTCTCAGATCTTTTTTCCTATAAACTAGCGTTTTGACACACACCTTATTTCCAGCAGATGAGTTTCCTTTGGCAGTCCGGATACTAAGTCTGCCTCATTCTATCATATCTTCTCTGAACTCATGCACACATGAGGAATTATTATGCAAGGATAATATCTTGCACAATAATATATTTTCCTTGTTCCCCTTCCCTCCCCACATAGCTGGCTTGCTTTCACTTAACCAAGGTTTTTTGGGGGGTTTGCTTTTCTTCAAAGTATCTATTGAAGGGAAGTCAGAGAGATTAATCTTCCTATGCCACTGCTGAAGGAAGCAACAATTAAGTATGCTAACAGCTCACACAGAGCAGTAAAGTTTACAGAAGCTGTTGCACTTTCATCATGAGAGGCAGTTTTCATTCTAAGACTGAAACTGATTCCTGACTTGGAGTGAAGAGTAGAAAAGATACCGAACTTTGCTGGCTAACGGACTTGCCAGCATCTCAGTGTGTCCGTCCTGCAATAAGTGAAGCTGTCATTTTACAAATTATGTTTATTTCACAAAACAACTGCAAGCACTTCCTGATTCAAACCCTTAAAGCTAAGATGCAGCGATTGATGGTCCATTTGGCTTTTCCCAATTCTTCAAAGAAACACAAAGTCTTCAAAAGATACAACGCATGACAAAGTACCAGCGGCTTTAGCACTTGCTGAGAGGGAACAAGTTAAATGTTGTGCATGAAGAGTGTCAGTTTAGCAATGCTGGGAACAACGAACTTCCTTGTTTCAATTACTCAATGTTCCTCCTCCCAATTTACCAATACGATCTTTAAGTTGTCCACATACTTCACTACACTGCTAACCAGCGAGCGGCCAACGCACTCTCACGATGCTGCCTGTCACCCCAGGCAGCAGAGCTCGCCAAGGAAATAACTAACCCAGCTCTGCTGGGCAGGGCTTTATGGACAGCACCTTCTTCGGAAAAACTCAGAAGTTGGCAGAAGAGGATGCAGTATTTTATGATGAAAGGCAAGACTAAAAACATCACTTGAAGCTATAAGGTTAATATTTAGGGCAGTTCCAAGGGTGAGGTTAGAAGTCTGACGTTCTTTAACAGGTCTTAATAAGCTTATCTTGCAATATTGCTATTATTTGGATTCCATGTTTCAAGTCTGCAATCAGTGCTGTGCTTAAGCAAGAGGAGGTCAAAAACTGTATTAGGAACTTCTAGGACACTTAATATTTTTAGTGCTTTGAATTATTCTCTAAGACACATACATCGCTTCACAGCTGATTTGCTAAGTTCCAAGTTCTTTATCATCACATTCTTGGACCACACAATAAACACCTAATTCAGGGAAGCAGAAATCTTACACCAAGGATCTCAAATTCAAATGCATGCAGAACTAGAATTCTGGAAAAGATTTGATGCAGACTGATGGGATAGCTGTTACAGTGCTCCTAGAATATATCTTCAGTCAGAACAGGTCTGAGAAAAGTGAGAGAGAAAAGGGCCTACGCCCACATAAAGTCCAGGCGAGAGGCAGATACAGAACCAAATAAAATGTTGATAATTACAGTGATGAATGAAAAGGTACAATGAAGAGTTTTCTTCCAACACGAATGTATACAATAATCCTTGACAACACAAAGACTATTTTAATAAACAGTTGTTCTGCAAAACAAACAGCCTAGGATGAACTCCCCTCAGGCTTTGGGGTTTGGGTTTTTTTCGGATCACTTGAAAAGCATTCATTTACCTAAAATATGTTAGTTTAAGTTTTGAAACATGTTCAGGACCAAATCTAAAGTGAAATTAAACTACTTACAGAAGAAGCGTCATTTAACTTTGAGGTTTTGTAATAAGAAAAGGAAGCTACTGTTTTTGCCAATGATTATTTCATTAACCTCTTTGCCAAAAATAGAATTTAACCCAAATATCCAGTCATTTCACATTCCTTCCTCTCTTGAAAAAAGCCACCATCTTCCATTACAAGCTTCATTGAAATCAGAAGCAACTCTTGCTTACTTTTAAAACACTGTATGAAAGACTATCACCTACTGGGTGCACATTTGTTCACAGAGCACCCCACCTTTTTAGAGTATCACTGTAATCAAAACTACTGGTAATTCAGGTTTTGACTCACTGTCAAACCATGAACTGTTCCAAAATTTGAGCTTGGATTTAAGGACAATAATTCTTCGCTGCAAGTCAAAATAACTGGGCACAGACCCTCCTAAAAATTCCACTGATTCCTTGAATCCAGGCAGTTAAAATACACAACGTTAATTAAGAAACAGAAAATCATAATCATAACAAAATAGGTTATAAGCTAAACTGCAACATGTTCATTAAAAAAAGGTGTCCCCCCCCCCCCCTTTATAATACAAATCCCTTAGACATCTACTATAAGGAATTGGACAACAAATTTTAAACAGGAACAGGGACACAAACCCAAGTTCTTGGAGACATGCCAATGCAGGCAATGATATTTTGCCCAAATTGTTTGCCTTGCTGCTTTAAACAGCAACATGTTGACCATTTTCTGTCCCTATCTGCCAGGCAGCAGCAACATTGAATGGGAATGAAACTCTGAGATAAGATTGCAAATCCTGCACATATAGGTAGCTATTTCATAAGCTTTGGTCCTCAGCACTTAAAGTAACTGTGCCCCGGTGCATTCTTCACTTCTGCTCTATTTTTCTAATTCCTAGAACAAGAATTAGAAGCCAGTTGGATACATCAAAACGTCTGAGCATAAACCTTCAGCGCCAGGGTATGAAAAAGCAAGCTACTTTGGACATTGGCCTGTTGATTCATCGGTTCCTTGTTTGAACAACAGTCAGAGTCAGACTCTGTTGTGGGGCAACCTGTGACAGCATCGCAACCTGTAAAAATATGCTTATGGATACCAACACTGACCAAAACCAAAACCATAAAGCTGCCAACACTTCACTGTAAAGCTTCTCAAGCATTTCATTAAGTTTTTGACAGGTGAGATTTATCAAATGGTTAAATATTTTTTCCTCAACTAATTACTATCTAAATAATATTGTGTTTCTCAAGATTCCCTGTCAGATCGCTGGCATCCTATGATTATAAAATACTTGAAAATAGATTGCAGAATGTTAGGCCTCCTGAGAAATATGGAGAAACACTTTAATAGAATAACAGAAATCTACAATTTTTTGAAGTAAGTTTGTAACTCCATTACCAAGACAGATGGAAGTCAGACTTGTGGATACCATCAATAAAGTATTAATATTCATCATTGTTGCTTATTTCCAGAAGCTAGCAGGGAAGGGCCAGTATGAAGTTGAGGGAGAATTAATCTAGGCAAAGGGAAAATACTGTTCTAATACTTGTGCAAGAAAACACAGGAAATCTAAAAGCAGAGTTAAGCGATACAGTATTTAGACTTGCAAAAAGCCCAGCACAAGCTTTAGATAAAATAACTGTATGTTCTATCACTGCATTCAAAACTCAGTATATTCCTGAACAAGTCCCATGTGAACTACTGATAGCATCTGAAAGTGTAATTTCCAAAGTCTTTACATTGCCACTGCTTGCTATTTTCAATAGTGGAAGTGATATAGGCATTTTAGGAAGGAGTCCCTAACAGGTCAAGCAATTCTGGGTCTCATTCATCATAAGCTACCATGCCAGATAGATGCCTATAGATATCTATGTTTCTATCTACACGTGCAACAGTCCGGAGCTGAAAGTTGTATATAGCTACTACTACCTTAAACACACGTACACTGACCTCGAGATATCTATGAACTCTAGATGGCCATAAAGGCAATCCAGAATAAACCTTTACTGTAGGATATACTCTCAGGGACACCAGCTCCTTACATGCCAACAGCCTCACACGAACAACAACAGAGCTGCTGGAAGTGCAGAGGCGGCAATCCATTCAGCTTATGAACGAATGATTCTTTCTGTATTACATCATTCAACTACCCATTAAGGAGCTGGACTGACAGGATCCAGAATATGCGTAGCCCAGCCCTCCACGGTAAACGAGCGTTAGAAAAGATTAAGGCTCAAAGAAATTGGTGATTCATCAGGGCGTCAAAACAGCGTTTCCCCAATTCCCTGCAATGTTCTAGGCCAAGCAGCTAGCCGCGTATTAGTAACCCCTGTCAGACTTCCAATTTTGGAGTTAATTGCTGTTCCTGAAACACATAGCCAGACACAAAATACCTGCAGCAGCACACATCACAGAACGAACACTGCCATGGTATCCTAATCACACAATTATGCTCTATTACAGTCACGCCTAATTTAAGTACTCCAAAGCACCTTTGTTGTCTGCAGGTATTACTCCGTAGCGCCTGCTTCCTAACAGAAGGGGGGACACTCCCCTTTAGAAAGAGCATGTAACAGCAACGCGCACACAGAACACACAAATGTAAAAGACCAATGAAAAAACGGATTATAAATCCTTGGCTCCACCACATCACTAAAAACTTAAGAAATAACTATTAATTGGTTTGTAGCTGAATTTGTTTCTCTCTTGCACCACTTTGTGGAACTTGGCTAGATTAATTTAAACGAATGGGTGGTACAGAAATCAACTTCTAGTCTCCTGCTTCTAACAAGTTCCTCAAACTTACTGGTTTTAGATAAATTTTTACCATGAGCCAGTCAAAGCCAGCATATCCTTAAAGAGAAAGAAACAGACTGCTGGAACAGCAATGGGTCGTCTTCAATTATCCAGTATTTACAGCACCAAATTAATTTTTATTAACCAGGTGAAATATCACCGAGTTTTACATTCAGAGACAGTGCTCAGAGGTATTCTATTTGTGTTTGACTGTAATGATACCTTAGCTTGCCTTGAATTTCACACAGAGGAGTCAATAAATAGGAAAAGAAAACAGAACTTCCTCAAAGCACTAGCTTACAACTGTATTTACAACCTTTTCAACTGGTACCTTTGATAAAGCATATTACCGGTTCAGGAGGGAAGGGGGTGCACGTGTGTGTGTTTTCTCTTTTGAGGTATCACATAAAACGAGCATTATTTCAAAGTTTAAGTTTTACATCACTTTCCCCTCCCTAATTTAATGCCCGGCCTACGTGGTGAAATCCACCTGTCTAGATCTTGTTTTATATGGACTAAACCGATAGCATTAGATCCAGCATGCATATGCCTTGCTTTGGGAACAATATGGTTCAAATACCTTTCTGAGGCCTTTACTACAAATGTAGCTTTTACTCTTATCTTCTACACAGCTCTCCACATACTACTGCCTCTTACAAAACTGCAGGGGGAGGGGTTAATTTTCTTCCTTACAACGTCCTATTTTGTAACATCCTTCCTTTCCTACTCGTACCTGTGTGCCCATTCTGAATGCAAATACGAGAGACTGGCAATACTCACGTTAGTTTAATATCACTGATTACATACAGGAATAAATACAGTCAAAGACTATTTTCAGCAGTTATTCTAAGAGTTACACAAACTCTTTGTCTGAAAATGTCCTTTTGCTAGTAAATGCTTAAAGGAACAAAACACTATGTAAACCACATTTTTTACGTCGTCTTCTGTCATATAACAGTTCCTCACATGTGCATGTACACGTGCACATACACACACAAAAAAATCACATTCCCAAAGCTTGACGTTCTCCAGGCTTGAAACCATGCTTCTTTGCTTTCTTCATCTGGTCTCTTTTGCCTTTTTCTCTGTACCAGCGACAGCCTTCTTGACACTGCATTTGTTAGCTACCTCTACAGCCACCTTTGCACCTTCCTTCACAGAGCATCTCCAAGACAAGAATGCTCTTCTTCAAGAAGATCGATAAGGCTGTTACCCTTGACAAAACCTGCTCCTTCCAACACAGGCACAAGAAAAGATAAGTCAAGTGCTCTACATGCTTATTTGTGTACCTTACCTGTTAATTTACGAGAATGTGAATGTCTGATGAGGCACCATGGAATTAAACATTAATAGCGCTAAAGGGCCAAAAAGGCACCTAGTTTAAAAAAAATAAACTGATGAAACACATCTACACCTAATTACTTTGTTCTTTATAAATCCTTTCTTGCTACTTTTCAGCTGTCACTTTAGATTTGTCACGCACTATGGCCACAAACGTGCCTTTTCTGTGTCTAGCATGTGCATTTGTGAGGTAATGTAATAAATATTTAACAAAGAGTTTATATTACCATGCCAATTAAGCTCACAACTGATTTAAAGCCAAAGCCACTGCCAGATATGAGACTTAAGAGACACAGCAAGAGATCTCCACAGAACATGTAGCTTAGACAAACCTGACTGTATTTATTTTGCATTTCAGTAAAATAAACCAAGTAGTTACTTTCACTCTAATTAAGTAAAGCATCAGAGCCAGAAACTGCCTACATGGTTACTGCATGTCTCAAAAAGAAAGAAAGAAAAAAAAAAAAAACAACAAAATCCCAAAGCCTCCACAACTGCTTCCAGTTCCCGATATTCCATCTTGCTCTGTACTGAAGCAGACTTAAGTTCCAGCCACATATCTAAACTAAATATATGTACATATCAGTTATCCATACCTTTTTATGTGTATATTTGCATTAGAGCAAGCCATAAAAAGCACCAAGGCAGAACACACTTGTGCTGACACCTCTATTCCCTTAAGGCGTTTGTGTGTAAACACTTGAAAAACAGAAAGAATTACAAAGGAAACAATTCAATCTAACCCAGAACATCGTGTGCACTTAAGGACCTGATTATATACCATGAAAATATACAATCACTTATTTGGGAACATCCAAGAAGTCACATGTTTTCTATTAATTCATTTATGCAAACCTTTTATCTGAGTTTCAATAAGGATTTTTTTTCCCCCAAAACGTAAGACCGATTAAACATAAGAGTAATTTCGGCTTCTATATAAATGGTATACACATATAAATGGCAACACACCTAGAATAATAAAATTCCCTAAGGACATTACATATAAAATACGTACGGTTTTCTGTATGTGCTTTATCAGGCCTCACCCTAGTTTTCTCCTCCCTTTCACTTCCCGGAAAAAAAAATAATAATAAAAAAATAGAAAATACCAATGTTCTTCTGATAGCTAGAGTGATTAAGCTGATTAGCTTCATATCTCAAGAATGAACTTGAAGAAACGCTTACAAGTCAGCAGGAAACAAGTGAAAGTTCAACTGATAAAAACAGTTACCAGATCAGAATCAAAACGCTAGAGTTGTGAAATCCCAGCAAGTTTAAAAAAAGAACACAACATGCTTTGACCTTTGAAAATTTATCCAATTCCTAAAAAACAGATAAGTTTGGCATGAAACTTTAACCACATGAAAGATTAAAGCCTTTCAATAGCAATCTTGAGACAGGACTTAAAGATTCCTACTCCAATATTACTAAGGATTCAGACGGAGGCCAACAAAACTAGGCCAGAGACAAGACGCAGGATCGGAAGCCAGAATTCCCATGGTTTTACCCCAACCGTGACTCAAGTTTAAACAGTGGTTTTGAAAACAGCTCTCTCTCTGTGGCCACAGGCAAGTCTTAACCACTTTGCCTCAATTCCCTCACCTGCAGAATAAAAATAATTATACTTATCTGCCACACAGGAATCTTGTACAACATTGTTTGGCACGTGCACATCTGTTTAAACTGTGGACAAGGCTACGTGGTAATTTTGAGCATCTGCACAGACTGAAACCGAGAGTGAAAACAACCTGGCTGCCGCAGCCAGCGAAGGCCTAACGACAACAAATCTCAGGGGCCAAACACCATTTGTGCGACGGCTGCTTTTGCAACTGGTGCTTCGCACCCCGCCAGCACAGCTGCCCCACCGCCTCCTGCACAACCAACTCCCCAGTTCAGGACCCAGCTCTCCTGAGAGGCCAGCGCTGCCCTGCATCTGCCGGGAGCGCCCGCCCGGGGGCCGGTACCGCCCGCGCCCGCCGCCCTGCTCCCCGGGAGGGTCACGGCTCCCCCTCCGCCAAGGGCGGGCAGCCGGTGAGCGCGGTGAAGCCGGTACCCCCGGCGTGCCCTCGCCCCCCGCTCCCCTTCCCCGCCGTCTCCCAAGGCGCTCGCACCCGCTGCCCACGGAGATCCCCGGCAACGCCGACCGGCGCGGGGGGCAAAGCTCGCTCGGCCGCTGCCCGGCGACCATCCGGGGCCGGGACCCGAGCCCGGGCAGCAACCGCCGCTCGGCGAGGCCGCAGTGCGGGAGCGGCCCCGGCGGCCCAGCCCGGCGACTCGCCCTCCCCCCCGCCACCATCGCGGCCCCGAGCCGGGATCCCTCCTCCTCCCTCCTCTCTCTCCCCCGGGAACCGCCTCGGGTGGGAAGATGGCGGCTCCGGCCGCCTCCCCGGTGCGAGGGGGGTGGCGGAACGGCGGGTGCCTCCCGCCTGCAGCTCCGCCATTCCCCCTCGCACCGAGCGATGGGGGAGCGGCCCGGGAGCGGCCCAAGCGGCGGCCGCGGGCCCCCGCGGCCCCTCGCACTCACCTGTCACCAGCAGCCGCCGCCGCCCTCGGGCCGGGCCTCGACGGGGAGAAGGCGGGCGGGCACGGGGGGCGGGGGCAAGCTCTCCGCCGGCGCCGGGGCCTCTCGCTCCTGCCGGGCTTTCCGCTAGCGCCGGGGCCTCTCGCCGCGCCGCCGCCGCCGCCGGGGCCTCGCCGCCGCCGGATGCCAGGAGGAGGAGAGCGGAGAGCGGGGCGGGGGCCGGGAGGAGGAGCAGGCGGCGGCAGCACAGCGGGGAGGGGGGCGCGGAGGCGGAGGAGGCGGCGGCGGCGGCTCCGGGGCCCGAAACGTCTCCGAGCCGAGACTCAACCACCCGCTCGCATGAGAGACCCGCTTCCGGCTCCCGGCGGAAGTCCCTCCTCCGCCGGCGGAAGGGATTGGCCGGTGGCGCCGCGCGGAGCGGCGCGCTCGGCCGGCACTAGTGCCCGAGGATTGGCGGAGGGGGCCCCGCGCGCGGCGTGACGCGCGGCAGCACGTGACGCGCCTGGCGTCACCCGCTCTGAATGAGCGCGCGGAGGCGAGCCGGCGCCGCCCGCCCACCCGAGGCGTTTTGTCTCCTCGCACGCGCCGTAGCCCCGCCGCCGGGGCGGGGCCGGGGCGGGCGCCTCAGCCGGGGCCTTTCCCGGGGCCTTCCCCGGCGGCACCCCCGGGCCGCGCCGGTCGCTTCCCCGGTAACGGGGAAGTGGCGCCTCCCGGCCCGGTGCGCACCTTGTGGCCGGGGGGACCGCCCGGCCTCCCCGCGGAGCCCTGACAGCCCTTCAGTGCGGCGCCCGGGGGAGCGCGGCCCGCCCGCCGCGGCAGGCGCTCGGGCAGGGTTTCCCTTTCGGACTGAGAAGGGGCGGAATGGGTCTTAACGGCTGGTCCTGCGGGCCGCGGGCCGTGGCGGCGGGGCCAGGCAGGGCGCCTGGCCGCTGCTTGCCTTTGCTCTCCGTCTGGGAACGCCGTCCGGTCTTGCCGTTGACATGGGGCGTGTTGCCGCCTTCTGAAGCGCCGTCACAACAGCCGTGGAGTATCCAGGTGCCTGTCCGAAATTACAGGCCCTACCACAGAGTATTCCAGCTGTTAATATAGCAGCTTCTGTCGAGTGAGGCTGAGTAGTTGTGGCTTCAGAAGGAAGTGATAACATAAACA